>NC_090935.1:9219310-9819310 GCF_040938575.1 Ambystoma mexicanum
CTGCCTAATCCTGAAACAAAGCCTGATGAGATTGCCATAAAAGTGGAAGGGCAAAGAGCGCTCCAACGTTGTCCAGCAGACTCTGCATCTCTGCTGGCCGACACCAAACGTATACATCTGTGGCGCCCACCATCTACTGTTGTGCCACAGCCTGCATTGTCGCCCGGGCACCCATCATCATCTGCCATTGTGCCCCAGGCTGACTCAGAGCTTGAAACTGGAAGTGCATCCGCACTATTTCATTGATCACACGGTACCAGGAGAAAATCGGTACAACCTGCGGAGCAGAAAGAAGGAGTGATCACATTTTCATCTCTTTGTTGCCTCTGTTTCCTATTTTCGGATGAAGTGGGAACCGGAGGCCTAGAGCAGGGTGGCGTAAGAGTTGTGCAAGTTAGACAGCTCACGAAATGCAACTCCTCTGTGTGAAGTCCATGTGTGAGGAACCCGAGCGAACAAGCGGGGCGCACGTGGCACAAAGGTCGCTGCTCTGAAACTCTAGAGCAATGTGCAAATGCATGGAGGCCTTGCCAAAATGAAAAAAGCAACCAAGGCAGGTAGCAACTGACATAAAAGATTGTAAACATTAATTGAACTGTTTCAACATCCAGAGAAGCACAAGAACAACAGATATTTGCGACAAATACAACAGAAGAAGAAGGACAAGAGAAGAAGGTCGGAATCAATGAATGCCCCCTCCTGCACCAAAGCTGACAGCGAATTTAACGTAGTACATAGAAAGACGGCTATTGATTTCTGCATGATATGCCTCTCTATGCAGCCTAGATTATGGGAAATGGAACAAAAAGTGAAACATAATGTACAGATGAGGCGTTTGGCATACGGCCAAGAGGAGGGTTTGTCAGTCCAGAAAATCTAGACATCCCTGGGTGGACGGAAATGCATGATAATTGGTTGGCCGAGGACCAAACGCCTCATTTAAAGTGTTAAGAATACATGCTCATTAGTTATTAAGTAGCTATTGGCCCAGCTAGAGTGCGGCCATTTTAAGATGACTAGAATCGCCATTTTGTTTTCTCTCTGTTCTCTTTAACGTTGCCTCTTTGCCTCATGTAAAACTGCTTTGCTGTAGATATTATTTCGCTTCAATGGTCCAAGGCTATGAAAACTTGTTGAAACATTACACTGGAGAGCCAGACAGAAATGCCCAATTCCCTCATATATCCTTGAAGACAGGGAGCAAGGCATTTAATCAGTACATGAATGCCAGCGAGTCTACTAAAAGAATAGCAATGTACGAAACTAGCATTTAAAGAGTTGAATTATGCTCTTCTTTACGGCCCCCCTTTCTGAGCCCAGTGAGGCCCTGGAGAGCAGGCTGACCTCTAGAGCGAGAATCGAAACAAAGAGATAGTGAGGCCTGGTATGTGTCAGTCTCCTACGCGCAGCTTGCCCATGAAAAACAAAAAATGCTATGTTCTCCCAAACAAAGAATGATGTCTGTAAAACTGGAAAGTGCAACCTGTTACTAAATATGGTGGTCTAAGGTGTCATATTTGTCACATTGGTCAATCATCGCCTCTAATTCAAAGGGAAATGAATTGGGGGCGGCATCAAATGTGTCATACTGTGTCATTGCTGATTATAAGGTGCTCCTTTTGTATATATGTAACTGATGTACGTCGCTCGTTTGCTTGCGTCCCCTGAGGTCTGTTTAGACACATGTCGCGGGGCGTGAGACCACTTGGCCAATTGGGACTATTTTGTATTGCAATAAACCCTAGATTTTGGGAACGGAACCTCGTGCTTGGCGTATCTATTCGTGTGTGGTACTTTGCCTTGTTTCCACATTCGAGGGTCCCTCAGGGGCCCCTTCAGTTCTGCCAGTTCTTAGCAGCCTGGATTGCTATACGTTGGACAAGATCTCTGTGCATTTGCACATTGCTCAAAGAACTCCGGAGCAGTTATCAATTGCCTTTGTACCATGTGAGCCACTCTTGTCCCCACGGGGTGATCTGCACATGGATTTTTTTAGCACCGAGGAGCCTTGTTTTTTGGACTGTCCGATTTGCACAACCCTCACGCTGCTCTCCTCTAGGTCTCTGGTTCCTAATTCATCTGAAAATAGGAAACAGAGGCAACAAAGATCAAAAGAAATGTAGATTTGATCACTCCTTCTTCCGAGGCCGTAAATTGTACCGCCTTGCTCCTGGTATCGTGTGATCAATGAATAGTGTGGATGCACTTCCAGACTCAAGCTCGGAGTCAGCCTGTGGCACAATGACAGATGATGGTGGGCGCCACAGTGGTAATGCACATTTCGTTTCAGGCTGCGGCGCAATGACAGATGATGGTGGGCGCCAAAGTGGTACATGTTTTGTGTCAGCCAGCAGTGATGCAGATTCTGCTGGACAACGTTGGGGCACTCTTTGCCCTTCCTCTTTTACAGCAATCTTTTCAGGCTTCGTTTCAGGATTAGACAGCTTTTGTGGCAACGAACTGGCAACCGTTTTGTATTAAAAGATTACAATAAATGTTGAGCACAGGGTATTCGAGTTCCCTCAGCCGTTTTGGCTGAGGTACACACCAAACATTCGCCGGCCTCCCCACCATAATCTCATATGGGGAGAGCCCCGTTCTTGCCTGCGCAGATGTACGCATGCACAGTAACGCTATTGGTAATGCGTCTACCCAGCTTAACTTATTTCCTGTGCATATTTTGCTTATTTTGGACTTCAAGATGCTGTTGTGGCGTTCAATAAGACCGGAACTCATGGGGTGTCTAGAAAAATGGAATCGCTTATCAATCTGGAGACCTGCGCAAATCTGTAATATCACTGCGCCCACAAAATGCGGACCATTATCTGACCATATGACACAGGGCAGACCAAAACGGGAGAAGTACTCCTTCAAAATGACTTTCGCCGTGCTCATGGCGGTACAGTCTTTCAATGGATATGCTTCCACCCACTTACTGAATGCACATATGACCACTAGGACATACTTCAAGTTTTGGCATCTCTCCATCTCAAAATGGATTACCTCAAAAGGCATAGAGGGAGGGACAAAACTGCCTATTGGAGTCACTGTTCCCTTCCCCACATTGTGTTGTAGACACGTGATACAGTTCTGAACCAGCCTCTCTCCATTTTTCTTTATGTGTGCATTCTCCCATACTGTGGCTAGATGCTGGACTATCTTTTTGGCACAAATATGAGTAGGGCTGTGGGCCATCGTGACCATTGCAGTTACATAGGAGTTGGGCAGCATCCAGTTTCTACTCTTCTTGTCTACCCAGCAACCTTCCAGATCTAATTCAGCAGAGCCTTCAGCCCACCCTTGTATTTCGTCAGCAGTGGCTTCTGCCTGCATTTCTTTGACAGTAGCAATTCCATTCTCTATCATACAGGGTACTTCCTCAGACTGGAATGTCAACATTGTGGTATTCAAATCAGTGGCAGTTTGCTTCGCAATTCTGTCTGCAAATGCGTTTCCCTCTCCCACTTTACATGTTACTTTTTTATGCGCCTCGCATTTCACTATTGCTAGGCGCTTCGGACACGTAAGTGCAGACAGCAATCGTACAATCAAAGGGCCATGTTGGACTCTGGCCCCATGTGATGTCAGGAAACCTCTCTCAGCCCAGAGTCGGCCAAAGTTATGAACCACGCCAAAGGCGTATTGGCTGTCAGTATAAATGTTTACACTCAGATTTTCAGAAATCTCACAGGCTCTGGTTAAGGCTATTATCTCTGCTGCTTGCGCAGAGTTGTAGGGGATTCTTTCACTTTCCACAATACTCTTTAATGTGGTGATAGCACAGGCAGCAGTTGATGTGCCATCAGGTAGTTTAAAACAGGAGCCGTCACAAAACAACTCTCCATCTGGCTCTTTTTGTGGGGTGTCTGTTAAATCAATACTCCCTTCGTTTCCTCCTCAGTAACCATTAAACAATCGTGGGGAGGTGATTCTTTCTCACCAAGTTCTTCCGTGGGCAGTGGCATTAATTCTGCAGGATTCAAAGCTCTACACCTCATAATTTGGATGTGTGGCGCAAAAAGGACAATTTCGTATCTAGTCAATCTAGCAGAGGTGAGGTGTTGCGTCTGCGTTCTATTTAACAGAACATCTATGGCGTGTGGCACCATCAAAATGAAGGTGTGCCCCAATACCATCCCTTCCGTTTCTGTCACTGATGCAGCAGCCGCTGCAACAGCTCACAAACATCGTGATAATGCGCGCACTACAGGGTCCAGCGCAGAAGAAAAATAGCCGCGTGGCCTATTTCTTCCACCTTGTTCCTGTGTCAAAACAGCCAACTCGCAGCTTTCATTCTCATGTACAAACAATCTAAAAATGTTCTCATAATTTGGTGTGCCCAAAACTGGAGCAGAACACTATGTAGTTTTGAGCAAATCAAATGCTCTCTGACATTCTTCATTCCACTGAAAAGGCATCACAACATCCTTTTTTGTCAATTCCACCATTGGCTTCACAATCAAAGCAAAATTCACAATCAACTGCCGGCAATAAGAAGCCATGCCTATTATAGCTCTGACTCCTTTTTGTGTTTTTGGAATAGGCATACCAGAAATGCTTTCTATCCTCTCTGGCGTCAGTCTTCTCCCTTCTCTCGAAAGTAGGTAACTCAAATAAACCACCTCCTTTCGACAAATCTGGAATTTTTTTAAGCTCGCTTTGTGGCCATGCGCTGCTAAGTGTGTTAATAGTAAAACAGTGCTCTTTTTACAAATCTCCTCTGTATCTGCGGCGATCAATAAGTCATCTATGTACTGTAACAATACACAACCTGCCGGTAGTTCTAGCATATCTAGCAGTTCTTTCAATGCTCTGCTGTAAATACTCGGACTCTCTGTGTAGCCCTGTGGGATGCGTGTGAATGTGAATGATCGTCCTCCTAACGTGAAGGCGAACCGATATCTACTTTCTTTGTGTACTGGAATACTGAAAAAAAACATTTTTCAAATCAATAACACTTAAGTATTCTGCCGAGGCAGGTATCATTGTCAAAATTGTGGCAACGTCTGAAACCAATGGGAATTGAGGATCTACTACCTTGTTTAATGCACGCAGATCAATTATGAAACGATACGGTACCTCATTACCTTTTTTATACATCGGGAGAATGGGGCTGTTGCAAGTGCTGCCTGTAATCTCTTCAATCACTCCCAATTTTACCAAATCAGACACAATACTTTTCAATCCTTTCTCTCCTTCTGCTGAGATTTTGTACTGTGGAATACGCGGTAACGTTACTCCTTCTTTTAGAGCAATTTTCACTGGCTCTATCTTCAAGCATCCCACATCATTGTCATTCATCGCCCATATACAAGTTGGCACTTCACCTAATTCTCCTGGCAAAGGTTTGGACAAAAATTCAGATACTGGTACACTCTGTGGTGAAATGATCAAAAATACTCCATCTGGCGTACAGTGGATAACTGCACTCAGTTTTTTCAATAGATTTAACCCCAAAAGATTCTCCCCACAATTCTCTGTTAAGAGAAATGGACAATATTCAGTGAATGGGCTTAATGTCACTGCTAATGGTTGGGACACTGGATTTATTACTGGGGTACCTGTGAACCCTACTGAAATATTTCTTTGCCCTAACAGTTGTTTTTCTGGAACCAAGTGATGATCTATCGAGCATTTTTGTGCCACTGTGTCTACGAGAAAGCTATGCTCTCTATTCCCGACTTTCATTTCTACGTAGGGTCCTTTCTGATTCACGGGAATAGGCAGTGGTTCCGACCCCTGTCTTGGGCTGTCCTATTGGGGAAACAACACATCATCCGATGTGTAATCGCTGCTGTTATTATAGTACGCATTTGATTGAGTGTCAAAAATGGTCCGGCCCTTTCCTCTATTCCCATTATGCGTGTCTTGATGGCTCTGATTCTGAGTAGAGGCAGTTTGATTATGAGCTTGGTTCTGACTTTGGGCACTATTCCCTTGGCTATTTTGGTGCTGCTGCATGTTATTTCTATTCTGCCCATTTGTTCCTGGCTGCCCCCTATGCTGTCTTCTCTGGCCATACCCATTTCTATTTTTCAGATGTGGACATTGCGCTCGCCAGTGACCTTCCTCTCTGCAATACGCACACTGATTTAATCCCAGAGGCCCTCCATGCATGTTCGAATTACCTCTGCCTTGTGCATTTCCTCTTCCTCTATTGTGTCCCGCCACTTGCTGGAGTAGCACCCTTGTTTTCAAATTCGCCTTATCCTTCAACTCTTTCTCGTTCTCTGTATTCACTCTGTTCTCATAATATTGGGCCATATGTAATAATTCGCTCAACGTTTTTGCTTGCCATGCACTTTCTGATGTCATTATCAAGTTTTGAATTGGAAGTATTAACCCTCTCACATACTTATCGACAAATAGTCTTTTCCCTGCTTCTGTGCTCACATCCTGTCCACTAAAGTCTGTGAATACTTCCTCAAATCTATCAAAATAATCTGTAGCTAACTCATCCTTGCCCTGCACACATGCAGTCAATTTGTCCCATTGAATTCTTTTCTCTGAAACAATTTCTTTCAATTTCTGTATTATTCGTGCTGGTAATGCTACAATGTTTGGCCCCAGCTTTCCCTCCACCTCTTTATTCCTATCCTCCAGTATTAAATTCGCCCATGTGGCGCCATAGGCCGTTTCATCATCCACTTTTCTTATTTGTTTCCATATGTCTGCTGGCAGGATTACTGGGAATATTAGATCTATGTCACCCATGGTGAGCACGGAAGATTGCAGGCAGGACTCTACTTCTTTATAAAATCCTGCGGCATTCTTTCTTATATCAGGAATCGTCTGTTTTATGTTGTTCACTTCCTGTCTGGAAAAGGGGACATGTACATATTGGGCGGTATAATGGGCTGGGGTTACCTGCGCCGCTGTGGTGGCTGTTGCAGGAACCTTTACTTTTGGCACAAAGGTAGGTGGGACTTCTCTAATTGGAAATACCGCACTCACTGTTCCTCCCCCTTCTCTCATATGCAATAATATTCCAGTCAAGTGATAAGGCTGTTTCCCCTGTTCCACGTTCTAGTGCTCTCTTGTATGCTGCCATCATCTCGGGGGGGGGGGGGGGCTGGCTTTCTTTTTAGATTTATCTTTGTCTATCAAATATTCAACCATCGTAACTAGTGCTTTTCTTTTCATGGGCAAGGGGTATTCATCAAATATCTTGTGTATTTCCATTGTGGGGATACTAGGATCTGAAATCCATTTTAACACCTCCTGTATACATACTTTTAGATTATCGCATGTCTGTATTGACGACGGCAAATATCGCCGCTGTATATAGGACTCCACTGCTTCCTTCCTATCTCTCCTAATATCTTTACTCCTATACCCAGGCGTGGCAAACATTTCAGCATATTCATCATCAAGTTCATTCTTAAGTTCAAAAAGTCGGTCTACATGTTCCCTTATTTCTTCATCTCTAGCTCTACAACGTGCTAATGCATTCAAATCCAACAATTGTTGTGGCGGTAGCCTCCCAATTAACTGTTTCCATCTCGCCACTAAATATTCCCCCATGCATTCCAACACTACCTGTCTTTCATTACTCCTCCTGAAATCATACATCGAAGCCAGCGCTGACGTTTCATCGTTCCCGTTTATATACATTTCTGCCGGCTCTTGCAGCTCCTGTCTTCTCTCCTTGCTGATCGCACTACGAGTCACTCTCGCGCATCCACTTTGTCCGGTCCCTTCTCTTGTTTCGACGAGTTCAAGTTCAATTACAGGAGGAACAGATGGGACAGAAACGATCTCTAGGGAGGGAGGTGCAGATGAGACAACGGGAACGGGAAGTAACTGTTGCGGCCCTGACTGGCTAATGGGAGGCGCTGATTGTGTGGTCTGTGGGTGTGTTTGGAATTTGATCAGTAGGGAGGGGCTGTGCAATAGGAGAGGGCTGAGCAATAGTTATTGACATGGGGCCTCATTACGAGTTCGGCTGGTAGCCATGCCGCTATTGGCGGCATGGCTGCCGCCGAAATCATGTCCGTGTCCGGGTCCTCGGAATGAGGACTTACCGAGCCATTCTGAGTTCGGATGGCCCGGTAATTCCTCCCTCAAGGACCCGGACACGGTCCTTCCCCATTCCCATTTCAGCCCCTATAGGGCTGAATGGGAATGGGAGAGGGAGTAAACAATGGGCCATTACGAGATGGCCCGTGGTTTGCTCCCGCTTCCCCTCGCGGGACCCAGTAAGCACGCCTTGTTTTCCAGGCGTGCTTACTGTGTCCGGAGAGGGGACCTCGTAATGTGGCGGAACGGGTTGAACGGTGCCGTCACCTCTTACAGCAGCGTTTAACCCGTTCCGCCAGGGTCGTAATGAGGCCCATGGTCTTTTTTGTCTCTTCCCTTGGACCTCGCTTTGTATCAGTCAATATTTTATCTATCAATTCATCTGATGAATGCAATTCTCGTTGTGGGTATATTTTTTCTATACTCAACTGGTCGCGTCTATTTGACTTTCTCAAACTATCATTCCGCTCCTCCTCCTCCTTCTCTTTTGCTCTTTCTGCTATTGACTTATGCCTGCGCGCATGTTTCTCTCTACTTCTCCAACGAAGCATAGCTTCCCTTCTCCAGTCCCTAAGGATATCAAATACTGCAGGGCGTGTTTTCTTTTTCATCAACACCTTCTCCAAGTTATCTATTCTCGTGATCTCAAAACTCCCATGATTCGGCCACTCAAAATCTTCCTGTTTTCTGGTTTGCCTATGCCAAGTCTCACAAAACATTATCGCTCCCACACCATATTTCACATACATCTCATACGCCGGCGTCCCCACGGGTGGCGCGACCTGGCCAGTTTCCAAAGATTGTCTACCGCAGCAGAAAAATCCTGCTAAAGTGGACAATACCCCAGGCATGTTTTAACCTTACCCTCGGCTAATCAACCTTACGCTGGGTGTTTGATTTTGCAAAATTAACTCTCAACCAATATCAGGATTACTTTGAATCGGGGCATGACTCACCTGATCAATCAAGTTGTCTTTTCAAGACACAATTTGTCCATATACTGACGCAACCAATGACGTTGTGTCTGCGTATCTTGGCTCACTCTGCCTTGTTTCGGGACCCTCGCCTCCTTGTTCTCTGGCCGAGCACGTCGATCAGGGATCAGTTGTGTGCAGATCTGCAAAGGAGTCTCTCATCGCTTTCGCAGGGGCGCCCCGAACCCCTCTTGATCCTGGCTCGATCGTCCCGTCCTCGCCATTCTCTCCGCCTTCCTTATTTTACAACGTACACGATGGAACAAGTGGGGGAGGGTGTTAGGGAGAATTCTCTTATAAGGCTAATTTCCCAAACCTAGTGAGTCCCCCAGCAGCTTTGCTGGATTTTTGGGGTTTGTTTTTTTCTCCTGCTAAGAGTGAGACTCTTTTCCTCCCACTCTTAGGCACGATGTGAGATGTACCTTTGACTTTGTATGTGTTCATGGGCTATGGGGTAACCTATTTTAACTCCATAGGGCATCATCTGTTTTCCTATGTGTGTTACGCAGCACCCTCAGTGCAGTAACACATGTTAGGGAGAATTCTCTGTTTAGGCTGAATTTCCCTACCTAGTGAGTCCCCCAGCAGCTTTGCTGGATTTCTGGGGTTTATTTTTTTCTCCTGCCAAGAGTGAGACTCTTTTACCCTCACTCTTGGACATGTTGAACTGTGTTATCTTGGACAAACCTTGTGTTGAATGGGCTATGGGGTCTTTTACTCCATAGGGCCTCATGTATTTTTGTGATGTGGGTTACACCGCACCCTCTGTGCAGTAACCCAGGGGTGTCCTAGGGACTCCCCAACATAGACTCCATACCCTGGGACTGACTACTGTCTCCCAGGGCATGTAAAGTCACCAAAGACTTTATTAGTCTTGAATCCTGAACAGAACCAGTACAAACCATCATATTGTGGACGTACTGGCTGGGGCAATTCGATTGCCCCAGGGTCTGTTAGTCGAGGGGGCACGTCTCCGTCCCCCCTGATCGAGTTTTGGCTGGTGGCAGTGGAAACTACTTTTTATATTCGACCGCGAATATTTCCCTATGGGATTTCCCATTGTTTTAGGCTAACACATTTAATTATTTATTTACGGTAGCCTTAAACATACCGCCGGTTTATATATTTATTATTATAACTCCGGTCGGGTTATTTTGCCAAAATTTGATCCTAAAATGGCGTTGGTGTTCACCTCTGTAATTCTGACCCAAAGTGGAGCCCTTTGTTCCACTTTTGGCGGGCTTCTCCACAGAAGCCCTCCAAAGTGGTGCCACTCTGTCTGGGGTACTTAGGAGGGGTGGAGGGGAATTTAGGCACCCTGGACTGAGTTACCTTGGTAACTCAAGTCGCACTCCGTCCTGATTGGCCCAAGTGGTGAGCCGCCCGGCTCACCACTTAGCATGTTTGAGTGACAGCTAGGCTGGGTGAATGGGGGTTTGCTGCATAAAAGCAGGGCTTTGGGGACTGGAACTTCAGAAGTCGCCACAGGACCAAGAATCCGACGAGGGAAGAGCTGAGCCGACCTGCTTCGACGACACCAACCGGTGGAGCCCTGCTGAACCGTCTCACCACTTTTCCCAACGACCGAGGAGAACTCTTAACGGAGTGGCTCCTTCCCTTGACTGGTGGGGACAACCAGTTTTCGCCTTCTTTCCGTTCTTCGAGGTATCTCGTGGCCGCCTTGCCTGTGCCAAGCACCCCGGCAACCGGAATACCACACTTTTACCCCCAAACCGCGAAAGTCGGTACAACCCTTTAACCGGAGGACTCCGCGGCTGGTTTCTTCCCGGGCAGTGCTACGACCTTCCTCTTCTGCTCTTCAGCGAGATTTTCTTCTCCCCTGACCGACGTCGAGCCTTGCTGTCACTGCCTGGAACAACTGTCACCGCTGGAGGATCCTTTCCGTTTAAGGTACGGTGTTCCGCCCGCCTTCCCTTGCCACCGACTGTACGGGGTAGATTTAGTCCCCGGCTTTCGAACCTGGGAGTGCCTGGGACACTTTGGCTAAACTTTCTGAGCCACTCTAAACTCTTTCTAACTCTGTGCAAGACTTTGAATCCCTAATAACAGTGTGATCTTGGGCACATTTTCGCTCCGGCTGCTCTAAGAGTGGGCCCTGCCTAGTGACTTTTGCTCACCTGTAACTTCGTATTTCTTTAAGCCTATTGCAAGTGTTCTGGACCTTAGAGTGGTGTGTTTAACCTATTTCTGCTTTTTCTATCCCTTTCTTGGAAACTACTGGAGTGTCATCTAACGTTAAGCACTCACCTCTGTTTTAATTATGTGGTGTTAACCTAGAGTTGTCTAGATAGGAGAAAGGATTGAATCTACTTTCATTATAACTGTGTTTGAAGTATTTTACTATATTTTTGCTAGAGTGTTTTCTACTTATGTGTGTTTTATAAATAAATAACTATATACTTTTGGAACCAAGCTCTGGTCAGTGTTTGCTTGTGCTATTGTGTTTTGGTACCTATTGTGTATACTTTGCATACTGCCTAACTCTTCTTGAGAGAAGTCTGACTGCTCAGCCACAGCTACCAGGTAAATCTGGGTGGTACAGACTGCTACCAAAGGGGTTTACTGCTATACCTGTAGTCTTAAATCTTTTGCAGTGTTCCCCAAGGGAACTGCACAGGTTTCTGCCTAACAACACAGGGGTGTCATAGTGACCCCCAAACATAGACTCCATACCTTGGGACTGACTACTGTCTCCCAGGGCATGTAAAGTCACCATTGGCTTTACTAGTCCAAAATTGTGAACAGAACCAGTACAAACCATCATATTTTGGAAGTACTGGAAGGGATTAAAATATTTGCCCCTGGGTCTGTTTTTAAGGGGGCACTGTCCAGTCCCCCCTTGTTGAGTTTCTGGCTGGTGGCAGTGGTTACCACGCAAAATATTCCTTAGTAATATTCCCTATGGGATTTTCCCATTGATTTTAAACACATCACTTTTTGGTGCAATGTTAAATATACCGCTGGTTTATTTATTTAATATTAATTCCCCGGTTGGGTCTTTTTGCCAGAACTCGGTTCTAAAATGGCGTTCATGTACGTCTCTGTAACTCTGACCAAGGTCGAGCCCTTTGTTCCACTATTTTGGCGGGCTTCTCCACAGAAGCCCTCCAAGTGGTGCCACTCTGTCTGGGTTCCATAGGAGGGGCGGAGGGGGGAATAGGCACCCTGGACTGCATTGCCTCGGCAACCCAAGTTGCACTCTACTCTGATTGGCCCAGTGGTGAGCCGCCCGGCTCACCACTTAGCATGTTTGATTGACAGCTAGGCTGAATGAATGGGGTTTTTTCTGCATAAAAGCAGGGCCTTTGGGACTGGAACTTCAGAAGTCGCCACAGGACCTAAGAATCCGACGAGGAAGAAGCTGAGCCACCTGAAACCCAACGACACCACCAGTGAAGCCCTGCTGCAACAAACTCACCACTTTTCCGACGACAGGGAAGATCTTCTGCTGGAGAGTCTTCTCCCCCTTTGAGCTGGTGGGACCAACCAGTTCGCCCTCTTTCGCTCCCAGAAGTGTTACTTGGTCGAATCGCCCGTGCCAAGCACCCCGGGGCCGGATAGCCAAGCTCACCAATTTTGACTGCGAATAAAAGGATCACACCTTTTAATCGGGAACTCCACGGCTGGTTTCATCCCTGGGCAGTGCAACGACTCCAAACTTCTTCCACGGTGAGATCCTCTCTTCCGCTGGCTGGAACAATGAACTGCAACCACTGCCAGGAACAACTGCCCCCGCTGGAGCTTCCTTCCCATTTAAGGTACTGTGTCCTGCCTTGCCTCCCTTTCTACAGAGTGCTCAAGGTGTCCCCTAAATCCTTGACCTCTATACTGGGTTGGCCCTAGACCTGCTAAACTTTGTTTCTTGAACTATTTCAACTCCTTTTTGACACTCTGCAAAGACTTTTAGTGCACTTTAAACCGTGTGATCCTGGGCACATTTTGCTTGCTCCACTTAAAGTGGGCCTGGCCTATGAACGTTGGCTCTACAGTATAACCTGCTTTTCTTCCCTTTGCTCTGGCTCTTAAAAAGTGTTGGGAACTGTTTTATTTTATACTCTGCCTTTTCTCTCCCTTTTTAACCTAAACTAATGAAGTGCCATCTAGGTTAAGCGCTCACTCTGTCTTAACAAATAGTGTGCTTTAACCCTAACTTGTCTAATAGTTACTAAAGGAGGTGTGTATACTTTACCTGACTGTGTTTTAACTTGCTTTTACTTATGAGTGAGTGCTGGTATATGTTTTTTAAATAAATAACTCTATACTTTTATACAAAGCTCTGGTCAGTGTTTGTTTGCTCTACTGTACTTGGGTACCCATTGTGTATACTCTATATACTGCTTAACATTCTTGAGAGCAGTCTGACTATTCAGCCACAGCTACCAGGTAAATCTGGGTGGTGCAGACTGCTACCTATTGGGTTCACTGCTTGCTCCTGTAGTTTTAATCGTTTTGCAGTGCTCCCTAAGGGAACTGCACAGGATTCTGCCTAACAGAGGGTCCCTATTCGGGCACCATATTGAAGGGGCCCCTGAGGGACCCTCACGTATGGAAACAAGGCATAATCACCACACACGAACTGATATGCCAGACATGAGGTTGAATTCCCAAAATATAGGGTTTATTGCAAAGCAAATAGTCTCAGTTGGCCAACTGGGTCCCACGCCCCGCGACGTGTGTATTCAGACCCTGAGGGACGCAAGAGAGAAAGATTCATACAACAGTTACATATATACAAAACAAGCATCTTGTAATCAGTAGTGACACATCCAATACCGCCCCTAATACATTTCCTTTGAATTGGGCACGATGATTGACAATGGTGACGAGTATGACACCTTCGAACATTCATTTAGCAACAGTTTGCAATTTTTGCGAGCCTACAGACACCAGTCTTTGTTTAAAAGAACACAATGCTTCTGTTCTTGCAAGCAAGCTGCGTGCAGGGGAGAGACACATTCCAGGCCTTGCTATCTCCTAGTTTCTGTTTGTGTACTGGGGGTAAACTTGCTCTCCAGGGCTCTACAGGGCGCAGGAAAGTGGGGCCGCAAAGAAGAGCATAGTTCAAGTCATTTAATGTTCGCTTCTAACATTTCTACAGTGTTTTGGAGACTAGCAACTTTGGCTTCCCAGTCCACCCCTGGCAAAGCAACACCTGTCCAGGGTAGAGGATGAACTGGCAACAAAGTCACGGGAAGTGGTTCAACTGAAGAATGCGACCAAAGACCTGCTGGAGAAGCCGGACGACTTGTAATCCAGGTCCCGGCAAAATAACCTCAGAATAGATGGAGTGCTGGATGCCTCGGATAAGGGGCCCATGGAGCAATGGGTGGAATCGATGCTACACGAGGTGCTAGGTGAGATGGGCTTCTCGTCAGCATTAGTGGTGGAAAGGGTGCATCGCATTCCAGGCCAGCGTCCGCCATGCCGGAGGTACCACCCAGACCCATTATCATCAGACTTCGTAATTACCATGACTGGGACTTTGCACTGCGCTGTTCCAGGGAATTCAATGCCCTCAGTTACGGTGGTGACCAGATTCGGCTCTTCCCGGATTTTTCCAACAGGATGCAAGCATCATGGAAGAGCTTTATAGAGGTGAAGAAGAGACTCCAAGTGAAGGGGTACACATATGCCATGTTGTTCCTGGCACGCCTGCGAGTGGAGCACAATGGCCAAGCCCTGCTCTTTCAATCACCAGAGGAGGCGAGTGACTTCTTGGACAATGCGGACAATGACGCAGGTCCAGCTAGGAACAGGAGGGGCCAGAGCAGACCCTCGCCCAGGGACCCAAGTTAAGGATCCAGTGGAGGGCCAGTGCCCTTATCTTTGATGGTGATTGTAGTAGGATGGGGTGACGTACTGTTATGTTCTGAAGCTGAGGAGGTGGCTGGTGGGGGTGGCTATGCCTTGACCAGCACCCATGCAATGGCTACAGGTTTATAAGTTGGAGGGGGGGTGGGAATTTAACTGGAGGGTTGGGGTTGTTGGTGGGGTGTGTGTGTGGGGTCATTGGGAGGTGTTTGCATGGATGTTTGGTTATTGTTGGTATGGTTCTGATGGCGTACGGGTCTCCAGCCTCGATGAGAATGGGGAGAAGGGCAGTCACAGGGGGGTCACAGCACTGTGGGATGCATTCATCTAGGCGGAGTGGGGATGGCTAACTGGGCGGGTCACATGTATGAACTGGATCTTCCAGGGCTTGAATGGTCCCTCCAAAGCAAGAAAGGTCCTGCTCTACATGCAGAGGCATCAGGTCCTGCTCTACATGCAGAGGCATCAGGTCCTGCTCTACATGCAGAGGCATCAGGTGGATTTTGCGTTTTTGCAAGAGATGCACCTTTCGCCGTCTGGAGAGGCTGCTTTTGCCAAATCATGGGGTTGCCACAGGGATTTCTCTCCATATTCCTGGTACTCTCGAGGGGTCTGCCTAGTCATCGAGGGTACTATGAGGTTCAGGTGCATGAAGGTGGTGAGGGATACAGAGGGGAGGGTGCTGATTCTTTCGGGTCTGGTACAGGGGAGGGGATTCACCCTTGTGAATTACTACGGCCCTAATACAGACTCTTTAGAGACACTGCAATTTATTGAGGAGCCCCTTCGGAAATACCCAGAGAGCATGGTATCCTGGGCAGGGGACCTCACTGCAGTTATGTGTGCCGCACTGGACAGGTCACGGGTGTCACAGTAGGGCAGCAACTAGAGCCACCAGCAGTAGGGGAGCAACTAGAGCCACCGGCAGATTACGGCAGATCTGTGCGAATGAAGGTTTAGTGGATTTATGGAGGGATCGCCATGGTTTAGAAAAGGGATAAACATTTACATCCTCTGCACGTGGGTGGGCTTCCAGGCTGGACTATATTTTGGTCTCTGACAATAGGTCGGACTGGTTCTCCGAGATTCTAGTGCACATGTTCTCTGACCATGCTCCTGTTTTTGCGTCTCTCCTAAACCCTGGTAAGTGGCAGGAGGGTAGGAGTGGGTACTTTAAGCATGAGAGTTTGCGGGATGCTGTGTTCTGGGAGAAAATTAGGGAGGGAGTGCATTGCTTCTTTCAGGAAGACAAGAGCTCTGTGGGATCCCATTCCTCCCTTTGGGAGGCCTTCAAATGTGTGATAAGGGGTATTTGCATTGCTAAAGAGGTGGGTGTCTGTGGGTCTATCATGGCAGAATTGGCAGCGCATGAAGCTCTGGTACGGGAGCTGGAATCTGGAGCAGGGCTCTCTACAGACGTGAGTATGCAGGCTGGATTATGAGAGGAACTGTGGCTGTATCCGGATGTAGCAAAGCGGGAGTTTATGTTTCTCAATAGGAGCACAGCAGTGAGACAGTATGGGGAGGGTCAAAGGACTGGTACCTGACTTGCCCGATTGATCATGTCTGAGAACTCCAAGTCGCATAACATTGCGATTGCAGATCGGTCAGGGAAACTTTTGCAGACTGATGAGGAGATAATGGGGCGCTTATGGAATTTTATAAGGCTCTGTATTCCACAAGGATCACTTTAGGACAGGATGCGATTGACGAATATTTGAATAGGTCAGCCTGTACTGGGTTGCACAGGGGGAGAGGGAGTGGCTGGGTAGGCCTTTGACAGAGCAGGGGATCCATGAAGCCATTAAAGCCCTTCCCGCTAGCAAAAACGCCGGCCCAGACTGACTTTCGGGCAGTTTCTATAAAGCCTACACGGATATATTGGTCCCTCACATGCTGCACATGTATCAACAGGCACTGGGTGATGGGGCGCTGCGCGCGTCAATGCGCGAGGCAGTGGTTGCACTTCTGCTAAAGCCAGGGTAGAACTGTGCGTTCTACCGTCCAATCTCCTTGATAAACCTGGACAGTAAAATCTTAGCTAGGGCGCTGGCTAATAGGCTTGATTCGATGATGCCTAGATGTGCACTGGCCGATCAGGCTGGGTTTATTCAGGAGAGGTCCACGTCTTACAGTCTCCGTAGTGTATTCGGCCTCCTATCAATTCTGGAGCAATGATCCTCAGTGGTGGCAGCCCTTCCCGAAGCCGAGGAGGCGTTAGACTCCATTGAGTGGTCATTTCTTTTCACTGTCCTTCGGCGTATGGTGTGGAACTGGTCTCTCTGCTGTATGTGGGACCAGTGGTGCGGTTACGGGTGAATGGTAGACTTTCTGACCCATTGTGATGGAGAGGGGAACGTGGCAATATTTGCTCGCACTGTGGAGCCTCTTGCGGAGCTAGTCACATTGATAGAGGTGTGCAGTTGTTCACACATAAACTGGTGATCTCATTGAATGCACTGTGATCACTTGCGACTATCTTTACTGTTGCCACCATGAGTTCCTTCCAAAACATGCCAGGTTAGCACTGCCGGTCACATTAAGGTGACCTTTTTCACACTACTGCAACTTTGTCTATGATTGAATGAACAATGCAGCGCCAATCCTTCTCCTCGTGGTGATCTGATCTCTGCAGGGTGAGGGGGAGTAGATGGAGTGGACCCCGCCTCTCCACAACATTGATACTTACAGTCAATAAATGCAATAGAAGATTCAAGCAGCAACTTACCACAGTTTCTGTAATCTGCAGCCTGGATCTTTCAGTCCTTTACACAGCATTTCCACTCCAGAGTCTTCCAGTTTATTCCCGCCCAGGTAGAGGTCAATGAGAGATGTACTTTTACTGAGAACAGAGGAGAGAGCTGCACAGCACGAGGCTGTGAGGGAGCAGTTATCCAACCTGCATGAGAAAGAGATAAAGCAGAGCATGAAAAGGGACATCACAGCTTCTCTCCCATCCATGATGAACTCCCCTATCTTCCTAACAGTCACCTTTCAGAAACCTTCCCCACCCACTGATGTCTTTAGGCAGAAGTGAACATTTGGCAGAATCATCCATCTCCTCCACACACATCTTTCCTCAACCCCCCTTGGGTGTCCTGAATTGTATTTGTATTTGTATTTATTATGTTTATATAGTGCTTTACTCCAAAAAGCTGTACATTTTAACAACTGGATACATATAACATTATAACAGTAGAAGCAATTTACAATTATGAATCAGTCCAACAAAACAGTAAGTAGAGCAACTAAACTGAAGGAGAGTAGTTCAGTAGATCTGAGCGGGAAGAGGGAGGGGTGAGGAGGAGATGGAGGAGGGAAACGGAAGGGGAACAAGGGTGAGAGTGGGGTGGGTGGGGCAAGGGGAGGCAGATGATCATGGGGAAAAGACAAAGTAAGGAGGGGGAGCAAGAAGGGGGAGGGTTTCAAGGTGGGGGATGGAGAAGGAGAGATTTAAGGGAGGTGCGGAAGGAGGAGAAGGTAGGTATAGAGCGGATTGAGAGAGGTAAGGAGTTCCAGTGCAGGGAGGCTAGGAGCTGGAAGGAGAGGAAACGGGAGGGGGCACAAGGGGATGGAGGAACAGTGAGAATGAAGTGTTCAGATAAATGAAGGGAGCGGGATGGAGTGTAGAAAGAGAGGAAGGAGCAGAAATAAGGGGGAGCAAGACCATGGAGAGATTTAAAGACTAAGCGGAGGAAATGAAATTTAAGTTGAGAGTGAAAGGGAAGCCAGCCAAGGGAGGAGAGCGATGAAGAAATGGAGTCACGGGAGGTGAGGAGACAGAGGGTATGGACAGCAGAATGGTAGATAGATTTGAGGGGGGCGAGATGTGAAGTAGGTAGTCCAAAGAGTAAGGAGGAGTAGTAAAAGAGGCGAGAGAAGATGAGGGAGGAGATTAAATGTTTAGTAGCATGGAAAGTGAGAGAGGGGCGGTCTTTGCGAATGTTAAAGAGGTGGTAGCGACAGGCACGAGAGATATGGTGGGAGAAAGAGAGAGAGAGGAGTCAATGCGGATGCCTAGGTTGCGATCATGGGCAGAGATAGGGAGATTAGAGGGAGGAACGTGAATGAAAGGTGGAGGGGAGGGAGGGGGAAGAGAGTTGGAAGGGAAGAATACCACTTCAGTCTTGTCAGTGTAGAGGGAAAGAAAGCGGGAAGACATCCAGTTTTTAATAGCAGTGAGACAGGAAGAGAGTTTAAGGTGGAGGTCGGGAGAGAAGGAAGAGAAGGAAAGGAAGAGCGGAGTATCGTCAGCATAGAAATGGTGGGAAAGGCCGAACGAGGAGATAGCAGGGGCAAAGAGGGAGGTGTAGAGTGAGAAAAGGAAAGGGCCAAGCACTGATCCTTGTGGTACTCCGTAATCAAGAGGCTGGGTAGGAGAGGAGCGGCCTTCCCAGGAAACAGTAAAAGAGCGGGAGGGGAGGTAGGAAGATAGCCAGTTAAGAACAGAGCCTTTGAATCCGAAGGAAGAAAGAGTGCTGAGAAGAAGGGGGTGGTCGACAGTGTCGAAGGCAGCAGAGAGGTCTAGAAGAATAAGGACAGAGGATTGCTTAGAGTGTAGATCGGAGAGGAGGGAGTTAAGGATGTAAGTGAGGGCAGTTTCAGGAGAGAGTTTAGGTCGGAAGCCAGATTGAGAGTGGGGTAGGAGAGAGAGATTGGTGACAAAGGTTGAGAGCTGGCAATAGGAAACGTGTTCGAGTAATTTAGAGAGGAGAAGAGAGATTGGACAGAAGTTAAAGGTAAGAAGGGGATCAGCAGAAGGTTTCTTCAGAATCGTTATGATAGTGGCATGCTTGAATGCGGAGGGGAAGGTAGCTCAGGAAAGGCAGGTGTTGAAGAAGGAAGTTAAGTAGGGGATAAGAAGAGGGTAGATCTTAGGGATGAGAAGGGAGTGGGGAGGGTCAGTTGGAGCAGACGTGGGGTGGGCTTTGGACAGGAGGATGGACACGTCAGAAGGGGAGTCAGGCGAGAAGTCAGACATGCAGGTTGAGGGGGAACAGGGAGAAGGGGAAGGGGGAATAAGAAGAGCAATTGATTTTTTGCAGAAGGCCAAGAATCTTGGAGGAGAAGAAGTTTGCAAAGTCAGAGGGAGAAAGGGAGAAAGAGGCTGAAGGATCGGGGGTCGGAGGGGAGAGAAGATGAGAAAGAGTTTGGAAGATACGGCAAGGGTGAGAGGCTTGGGAGTGGAGAAGGTTAGAGTAGTAGGTACGTTTAGCCAAGGTGAGACAAGAGTCATAAAGAGAGTGGTAAGGGAAATATGAGGTTTGGTTGGATAGCGAAGGAGATTTGAGCCAGAGTCTCTTGATTCGTCGGAGGAGACGACGCAAGAAGTTGAGGAGCGAGCCATGGTTGAGAGGGTTTCCGGGTTGGACGGAAGAAGGAAATGGGGTAAAGTAGATCAAGAGAGGAGGAGATAGAAGAGGAAAGAGTGGATAGTGTGTTATGCTTGAGCTAAAACATGGCGCTGGTGCGCAGTGCATTCTGGGAGCGCTCGGAGCCATGATGGATATTTACTTCATGCCGCAGTGAAAAGCTGCACTCATTTTGCTAAGAGCTAGATTCACGATGCTGAAGAAAACATGCTTTCCAAACCTGGTATGCAATCAAGGATATTTCTGCTGGGAAAGATAACTTGGTTATGTTCTGTTATGAGCTATGGGACTGTTTTCAGTCGTGCTTGTTTTTAGAGGAGGGAGGCACTTTGCTCCTTGAGGTTACTGTCGGTTGACCCAGCTGGTAACCAATGGCGGCTCATCAATGCACAAGTGCGTTGCCAGAAGGTTCGAGAAATCGCCACCTCTTTTGAAGGGTGCATATATGCAGGACCCCTGAGACACACAGACAGGTGCATACTGTAACAACAGTGGTGATGACACATCAGATGATGTGGTGTTACCCCAATAGGACAGCCCAGGACAGGGGTCGGGACCAGTGTCTATTCCCGTGAATCAGAAAGGACCCTACGTAGAGATGAAGATCAGGAATGAAGAGCATAGATTCCTCGTAGATACGGGGGCACAAATGTGCTCGATAGATCATCACTTGGTTCCAGGCATACCTCTGTCAGGGCGACAAAATATTTCAGTAGGGTTCGCAGGTACCCCAGTAATAAACCCTGAGTCTAAACCAGTAGCAGTGACAATAGGGTCTTTTACTGAACATTGTCCATTCCTTTTGACAGAGCATTGTGGAGAAAATCTTTTAGGATTACATTTACTGAAAAAACTGAGTGCAGTTATTCATTGTACACCAGATGGGGTATTTTTGACCATTTCTCCCCAGAATATGCCGACTTCTGAATTTATGACGGAACCTTTAACAGGGGAATTGAGTACAGTGCCAACTTGCATTTGGGCCGTGAATGACAATGATGTGGGATGTTTGAAAATAGAGCCAGTAAAAATTACATTGAAAGAAGGAATAACACTACCACGTATTCCGCAGTATAAAATTTCAATGGAAGGAGAAAAAGGATTGAAAAGTATTGTGATTGATTTCGTAAAAAGGGGGTGATTGAAGAGATTACAGGCAGTGTGTGTAACAGCCCCATTCTTCCAGTATATAAGAAAGGGGGTAATGAGGTACCGTACCATTTTATTATTGATCTTCGTGCACTGAACAAAGTGGTAGATCCCCAATTCCCGTTAGTGCCAGACGTCACTACGATCTTGACAATGATCCCTGCATCAGCAGAATATTTTAGTGTTGTAGACTTAAAAAACACCTTTTTCAGCATTCCAGTACACAAAGAAAGCAGGTATTTATTCGCTTTCACTCTAGGACGACGAACATTCCCATTTACACGTGTGCCACAAGGTTATACTGAAAGTCCGAGCATATACAGTAGAGCATTGAAGGAACAGCTCGACATGTTAGAATTACCAGCGGACTGTGTATTGTTACAATACATTGACGATTTATTAATCGCCGCTGACACAGAAGAGATATGTAAAAAAGGTACTATTTTATAATTAACCCATCTAGCTGAGCATGGCCATAAAGCAAGCCTAAAGAAATTCCAGTACTGTCAGAAAGAAGTATCTTATTTGGGTTACTTACTATCAAAGGAAGGGAGAAGATTAACGCCAGAAAGAATAAAGAGCATTTCTGGTATGCCTATTCCAACAACACAGAAAGGTGTGAGAGCGATAATAGGGATGGCTTCATATTGTCGCCAGTGGATTATGAATTTCGCTTTGATTGTGAAACCAATGTTGGAACAAACAAAGAAGGATGCTGTGGTGCCTTTGCAGTGGAATGAATAATGTCAGAAAGCATTTAATTCGCTAAAAACCATTTTGAGTTCTGCTCCAGTTTTGGGCACACCGAATTATGAAAAGGTTTTTAGGCTATTTGTGCATGAGAACGAAGGATGCGCGTTGTCTGTCTTAACACAGGAACAAGGTGGAAGAAATAGGCTGTGTGGCTATTTTTCTTCTGCGCTGGACCCTGTAGCGCACGCACTACCACGATGTTTGTGAGCTGTTGCAGCGGCTGCTGCATCGGTGAAACAAACAGAAGGGATGGTATTGGGGCACACCTTAATTTTGATGGTGCCACATGCCATAGATGTTCTACTCAATAGAACGCAGACGCAACACCTCACCTCTGCTAGATTGACTAGATATGAAATCATATTGTTCGTGCCCCACGTCCAAATTATGAGGTGTAGCGCTTTGAATCCAGCAGAATTAATGCCAATGCCCGGGGAAAACAGTGGTGGGACTGAATCACCTCCCCATGATTGTTTAATGGTTACTGAGGAAGAAACAAAAGGGGGAATTGATTTGAGTCATACACCCCTAAAAGAACCAGAAGGGGAACTGTTTTGTGACGGCTCCTGTTTTAAATTACCTGACGGCACATCAACTGCCGCATACGCTGTCACCACATTAAAAAGCGTTGTGGAGAGTAATAGAATCCCTTATACAACTCCGCCCAAGCAGCAGAGATAATTGCCTTAACAAGAACTTGTGAAATTTCAGAGAACTTGAGTGTAAATATTTATACTGATAGCCAGTACGCCTTTGGCGTAGTCCATAACTTTGGCCGATTATGGGCCGAGAGAGGGTTCTTAACATCCCATGGGGCTAGAATACAACATGGCCCTCTGATTGTGCGATTACTGTCTGCACTTACGTGTCCAAAACACGTGGCAATAATGAAATGCGAGGCACATAAATAAGTGACATGTAACGTGGGTAAAGGAAATGCATTTGCAGACAGAATTGTGAAACAGACTGCCACTGATCTGAATACAAAATGTTGACAGTACAATTGGAGGAAGTGCCCTGTATGATAGAGAATGGAATTGTGACGGTTAAAGAAATACAGGAGGAAGCTACTGCCGACAAAATACAGGGATGGGCCAAGGGCTCTGCAGAATTGGATTTGGAGGGATGTTGGGTGGACAAAAAAAGCGGGAATTGCATGTTGCCAAATGCATATGTATACGCAATGGTTACAACGGCTCACAGTCCCACACACATCTGTGCGAAGAAAATAGTCCAACATTTAGCCACAGTTTGGGAAAATCCCCTGATAAAAAAGAATGCCGAGAGGTTGGTCCAAAATTGCATTACGTGCTTACAGCACAATGTGGCAAAAGGAACAGCGAAAGTAATGCTAAAAGAGTATTTATCTCGCTTTGGTCTGCCCCGTGTCATATGGTCGGACAATGGTCCGCACTTTGTGGCTGCAGTGATATTACAGATTTGTGCAGGATTGCAGATCAATAAGACGTTCCACAGTTCAAGACATCCGAGTTCGGCCGGTCTTATTGAACGCCATAACGGAATTTTGAAGTCCAAGATCAGTAAGATCTGTGCGGGCAGCAAATTGAGTTGGGTAGATGCATTGCCAATAGCGTTACTAAGCATGCGAACGTCAGTGCAGGCCAGAACTGGGCTCTCCCCTTATGAGATCATAATGGGGAGACCGGTGAATGTATGGTGCGCACCTCAGCCAAGGAAAATGAATGAGGTTGAATACCCTGTACTCAGCATTTATTATAATTTGATAGTAAAAAAACTACGTTTGATTCGTCAGCAGATGAAGGAGGCATTACCCGTACGATATACTGGCCCAGGATATGCATTGGAGCCAGAACTTGGGTGCTAATAAAGAACTCCGAACGGAAATCATCATTAGCACCCAGGTGGTGTGGGCCGTATCAAGTATTGTTAACCACGCAGACAGCACTATGCATGGATGGACGGAAGGCGTGGATTCATGCTACGCATGCCAAGACAGTGCCATCACCATTCGACACGTCAACTGAACCAGACAAAGGGCCTCATTACGACCCAGGCGGTAAGTTACCGCCTGGGTCGTACCTTTACCATCATGGCGTAAACTATGTTTACGCCATGGTGGTTGGCGGACTTACCGCCCCATTCCGAGGTTGGCGGGGCGGTAAGTCCCCAATCCCCATTTACCCTATCCCATTCCCATTTTTGCCCCATAGGGCATAATGGGAGTGGGGAAGGCGTTAATTACGCCACCGTAAATTACGGTGGCGTAATTAACAACAAGGTCCCTTAGCGCCATGGATTTTAACACCTGCTAAAAGCAGGTGTTAAGTCCTCCATGGCGCTAAGGGACCTCGGAATCAGCGGTAAGGGTCGGCGCTGTTTACGCCGCCGTAAACCCCTTACCGCCTGACTCGAAATGAGGCCCAAAGACTAGAAAGAGACAGCAATGGTTCCGGAAATGAAAAATGCCATTGCCAGTCCTCCACCACGAAAGCTGCCTAATCCTGAAACAAAGCCTGATGAGATTGCCATAAAAGTGGAAGGGCAAAGAGCGCTCCAACGTTGTCCAGCAGACTCTGCATCTCTGCTGGCCGACACCAAACGTATACATCTGTGGCGCCCACCATCTACTGTTGTGCCACAGCCTGCATTGTCGCCCGGGCACCCATCATCATCTGCCATTGTGCCCCAGGCTGACTCAGAGCTTGAAACTGGAAGTGCATCCGCACTATTTCATTGATCACACGGTACCAGGAGAAAATCGGTACAACCTGCGGAGCAGAAAGAAGGAGTGATCACATTTTCATCTCTTTGTTGCCTCTGTTTCCTATTTTCGGATAAAGTGGGAACCGGAGGCCTAGAGCAGGGTGGCGTAAGAGCTGTGCAAGTTAGACAGCTCACGAAATGCAACTCCTCTGTGTGAAGTCCATGTGTGAGGAACCCGAGCGAACAAGCGGGGCGCACGTGGCACAAAGGTCGCTGCTCTGAAACTCTAGAGCAATGTGCAAATGCATGGAGGCCTTGCCAAAATGAAAAAAGCAACCAAGGCAGGTAGCAACTGACATAAAAGATTGTAAACATTAATTGAACTGTTTCAACATCCAGAGAAGCACAAGAACAACAGATATTTGCAACAAATACAACAGAAGAAGAAGGACAAGAGAAGAAGGTCGGAATCAATGAATGCCCCCTCCTGCACCAAAGCTGACAGCGAATTTAACGTAGTACATAGAAAGACGGCTATTGATTTCTGCATGATATGCCTCTCTATGCAGCCTAGATTATGGGAAATGGAACAAAAAGTGAAACATAATGTACAGATGAGGCGTTTGGCATACGGCCAAGAGGAGGGTTTGTCAGTCCAGAAAATCTAGACATCCCTGGGTGGACGGAAATGCATGATAATTGGTTGGCCGAGGACCAAACGCCTCATTTAAAGTGTTAAGAATACATGCTCATTAGTTATTAAGTAGCTATTGGCCCAGCTAGAGTGCGGCCATTTTAAGATGACTAGAATCGCCATTTTGTTTTCTCTCTGTTCTCTTTAACGTTGCCTCTTTGCCTCATGTAAAACTGCTTTGCTGTAGATATTATTTCGCTTCAATGGTCCAAGGCTATGAAAACATGTTGAAACATTACACTGGAGAGCCAGACAGAAATGCCCAATTCCCTCCCTCATATATCCTTGAAGACAGGCATTTAATCAGTACATGAATGCCAGCGAGTCTACTAAAAGAATAGCAATGTACGAAACTAGCATTTAAAGAGTTGAATTATGCTCTTCTTTACGGCCCCCCTTTCTGAGCCCAGTGAGGCCCTGGAGAGCAGGCTGACCTCTAGAGCGAGAATCGAAACAAAGAGATAGTGAGGCCTGGTATGTGCCAGTCTCCTACGCGCAGCTTGCCCATGAAAAACAAAAAATGCTATGTTCTCCCAAACAAAGAATGATGTCTGTAAAACTGGAAAGTGCAACCTGTTACTAAATATGGTGGTCTAAGGTGTCATATTTGTCACACTGGTCAATCATCGCCTCTAATTCAAAGGGAAATGAATTGGGGGCGGCATCAAATGTGTCATACTGTGTCATTGCTGATTATAAGGTGCTCCTTTTGTATATATGTAACTGATGTACGTCGCTCGTTTGCTTGCGTCCCCTGAGGTCTGTTTAGACACATGTCGCGGGGCGTGAGACCACTTGGCCAATTGGGACTATTTTGTATTGCAATAAACCCTAGATTTTGGGAACGGAACCTCGTGTTTGGCGTATCTATTCGTGTGTGGTACTTTGCCTTGTTTCCACATTCGAGGGTCCCTCAGGGGCCCCTTCAGTTCTGCCAGTTCTTAGCAGCCTGGATTGCTATACGTTGGACAAGATCTCTGTGCATTTGCACATTGCTCAAAGAACTCCGGAGCAGTTATCAATTGCCTTTGTACCATGTGAGCCACTCTTGTCCCCACGGGGTGATCTGCACATGGATTTTTTTAGCACCGAGGAGCCTTGTTTTTTGGACTGTCCGATTTGCACAACCCTCACGCTGCTCTCCTCTAGGTCTCCGGTTCCTAATTCATCTGAAAATAGGAAACAGAGGCAACAAAGATCAAAAGAAATGTAGATTTGATCACTCCTTCTTCCGAGGCCGTAAATTGTACCGCCTTGCTCCTGGTATCGTGTGATCAATGAATAGTGTGGATGCACTTACAGACTCAAGCTCGGAGTCAGCCTGTGGCACAATGACAGATGATGGTGGGCGCCACAGTGGTAATGCACATTTCGTTTCAGGCTGCGGCGCAATGACAGATGATGGTGGGCGCCAAAGTGGTACATGTTTTGTGTCAGCCAGCAGTGATGCAGGTTCTGCTGGACAACGTTGGGGCACTCTTTGCCCTTCCTCTTTTACAGCAATCTTTTCAGGCTTCGTTTCAGGATTAGACAGCTTTTGTGGCAACGAACTGGCAACCGTTTTGTATTAAAAGATTACAATAAATGTTGAGCACAGGGTATTCGAGTTCCCTCAGCCGTTTTGGCTGAGGTGCACACCAAACATTCGCCGGCCTCTCCATCATAATCTCATATGGGGAGAGCCCCGTTCTTGCCTGCGCAGATGTACGCATGCACAGTAACGCTATTGGTAATGCGTCTACCCAGCTTAACTTATTTCCTGTGCATATTTTGCTTATTTTGGACTTCAATATGCTGTTGTGGCGTTCAATAAGACCGGCACTCATGGGTGTCTAGAAAAATGGAATCGCTTATCAATCTGGAGACTTGCGCAAATCTGTAATATCACTGCGCCCACAAAATGCGGACCATTATCTGACCATATGACACAGGGCAGACCAAAACGGGAGAAGTACTCCTTCAAAATGACTTTCGCCGTGCTCATGGCGGTACAGTCTTTCAATGGATATGCTTCCACCCACTTACTGAATGCACATATGACCACTAGGACATACTTCAAGTTTTGGCATCTCTCCATCTCAAAATGGATTACCTCAAAAGGCACAGAGGGAGGGCCAAAACTGCCTGTTGGAGTCACTGTTCCCTTCCCCACATTGTGTTGTAGACACGTGATACAGTTCTGAACCAGCCTCTCTGCATTTTTCTTTATGTGTGCATTCTCCCATACTGTGTCTAGATGCTGGACTATCTTTTTGGCACAAATATGAGCAGGGCTGTGGGCCATCGTGACCATTGCAGTTACATAGGAGTTGGGCAGCATCCAGTTTCTATTCTTCTTGTCTACCCAGCAACCTTCCAGATCTAATTCAGCAGAGCCTTCAGCCCACCCTTGTATTTCGTCAGCAGTGGCTTCTGCCTGCATTTCTTTGACAGTAGCAATTCCATTCTCTATCATACAGGGTACTTCCTCAGACTGGAATGTCAACATTGTGGTATTCAAATCAGTGGCAGTTTGCTTCGCAATTCTGTCTGCAAATGCGTTTCCCTCTCCCACTTTACATGTTACTTTTTTATGCGCCTCGCATTTCACTATTGCTAGGCGCTTCGGACACGTAAGTGCAGAGAGCAATCGTACAATCAAAGGGCCATGTTGGATTCTGGCCCTCATGTGATGTCAGGAAACCTCTCTCAGCCCAGAGTCGGCCAAAGTTATGAACCACGCCAAAGGCGTATTGGCTGTCAGTATAAATGTTTACACTCAGATTTTCAGAAATCTCACAGGCTCTGGTTAAGGCTATTATCTCTGCTGCTTGCGCAGAGTTGTAGGGGATTCTTTCACTTTCCACAATACTCTTTAATGTGGTGATAGCACAGGCAGCAGTTGATGTTTCATCAGGTAGTTTAAAACAGGAGCCGTCACAAAACAACTCTCCATCTGGCTCTTTTTGTGGGGTGTCTGTTAAATCAATACTCCCTTCGTTTCCTCCTCAGTAACCATTAAACAATCGTGGGGAGGTGATTCTTTCTCACCAAGTTCTTCCGTGGGCAGTGGCATTAATTCTGCAGGATTCAAAGCTCTACACCTCATAATTTGGATGTGTGGCGCAAAAAGGACAATTTCGTATCTAGTCAATCTAGCAGAGGTGAGGTGTTGCGTCTGCGTTCTATTTAACAGAACATCTATGGCGTGTGGCACCATCAAAATGAAGGTGTGCCCCAATACCATCCCTTCCGTTTCTGTCACTGATGCAGCAGCCGCTGCAACAGCTCACAAACATCGTGATAATGCGCGCACTACAGGGTCCAGCGCAGAAGAAAAATAGCCGCGTGGCCTATTTCTTCCACCTTGTTCCTGTGTCAAAACAGCCAACTCGCAGCTTTCATTCTCATGTACAAACAATCTAAAAATGTTCTCATAATTTGGTGTGCCCAAAACTGGAGCAGAACACTATGTAGTTTTGAGCAAATCAAATGCTCTCTGACATTCTTCATTCCACTGAAAAGGCATCACAACATCCTTTTTTGTCAATTCCACCATTGGCTTCACAATCAAAGCTAAATTCACAATCCACTGCCGGCAATAAGAAGCCATGCCTATTATAGCTCTGACTCCTTTTTGTGTTTTTGGAATAGGCATACCAGAAATGCTTTCTATCCTCTCTGGCGTCAGTCTTCTCCCTTCTCTCGAAAGTAGGTAACTCAAATAAACCACCTCCTTTCGACAATACTGGAATTTCTTTAAGCTCGCTTTGTGGCCATGCGCTGCTAAGTGTGTTAATAGTAAAACAGTGCTCTTTTTACAAATCCCCTCTCTATCTGCGGCGATCAATAAGTCATGTATGTACTGTAACAATACACAACCTGCCGGTAGTTCTAGCATATCTAGCAGTTCTTTCAATGCTCTGCTGTAAATACTCGGACTCTCTGTGTAGCCCTGTGGGATGCGTGTGAATGTGAATGATCGTCCTCCTAACGTGAAGGCGAACCGATATCTACTTTCTTTGTGTACTGGAATACTGAAAAAAAACATTTTTCAAATCAATAACACTTAAGTATTCTGCCGAGGCAGGTATCATTGTCAAAATTGTGGCAACGTCTGAAACCAATGGGAATTGAGGATCTACTACCTTGTTTAATGCACGCAGATCAATTATGAAACGATACGGTACCTCATTACCTCCTTTTTTATACATCGGGAGAATGGGGCTGTTGCAAGGGCTGCCTGTAATCTCTTCAATCACTCCCAATTTTACCAAATCAGACACAATACTTTTAAATCCTTTCTCTCCTTCTGCTGAGATTTTGTACTGTGGAATACGCTGTAACGTTACTCCTTATTTTAGAGCAATTTTCAATGGCTCTATCTTCAAGCATCCCACATCATTGTCATTCATCGCCCATATACAAGTTGGCACTTCACTTAATTCTCCTGGGAAAGGTTTGGACAAAAATTCTGATACTGGTACACTCTGTGGTGAAATGATCAAAAATACTCCATCTGGCGTACAGTGGATAACTGCACTCAGTTTTTTCAATGGATTTAGTCCTAACAAATTTTCCCCGCAGTTTTCTGTTAAGAGAAATTGACAATGTTCAGTGAATGGACCTAATGTTACTGGTACTGGTTGGGACACTGGATTTATTACTGGGGTACCTGTGAACCCTACTGAAATATTTCTTTGCCCTGACAGTCGTTTTTCTGGAACCAAGTGATGATCTATCAAGCATTTTTGTGCCACTGTGTCTACGAGAAAGCTATGCTCTCTATTCCCGACTTTCATTTCTACGTAGGGTCCTTTCTGATTCACGGGAATAGGCAGTGGTTCCGACCCCTGTCTTGGGCTGTCCTATTGGGGAAACAACACATCATCCGATGTGTAATCGCTGCTGTTATTATAGTACGCATTTGATTGAGTGTCAAAAATGGTCCCACCCTTTACTCTATTCCCATTATGCGTGTCTTGATGGCTCTGATTCTGAGTAGAGGCAGTTTGATTATGAGCTTGGTTCTGACTTTGGGCACTATTCCCTTGGCTATTTTGGTGCTGCTGCATGTTATTTCTATTCTGCCCATTTGTTCCTGGCTGCCCCCTATGCTGTCTTCTCTGGCCATACCCATTTCTATTTTTCAGATGTGGACATTGCGCTCGCCAGTGACCTTCCTCTCTGCAATACGCACACTGATTTAATCCCAGAGGCCCTCCATGCATGTTCGAATTACCTCTGCCTTGTGCATTTCCTCTTCCTCTATTGTGTCCCGCCACTTGCTGGAGTAGCACCCTTGTTTTCAAATTCGCCTTATCCTTCAACTCTTTCTCGTTCTCTGTATTCACTCTGTTCTCATAATATTGGGCCATATGTAATAATTCGCTCAACGTTTTTGCTTGCCATGCACTTTCTGATGTCATTATCAAGTTTTGAATTGGAAGTATTAACCCTCTCACATACTTATCGACAATAGTCTTTTCCCTGCTTCTGTGCTCACATCCTGTCCACTAAAGTCTGTGAATACTTCCTCAAATCTATTAAAATAATCTGTAGCTAACTCATCCTTGCCCTGCACACATGCAGTCAATTTGTCCCATTGAATTCTTTTCTCTGGAACAATTTCTTTCAATTTCTGTATTATTCGTGCTGGTAATGCTACCATGTTTGGCCCCGGCTTTCCCTCCACCTCTTTATTCCTATCCTCCAGTATTAAATTCGCCCATGTGGCGCCATAGGCCGTTTCATCATCCACTTTTCTTATCTGCTTCCATAGGTCTGCTGGCAGGATTACTGGGAATATTAGATCTATGTCACCCATGGTGAGCACGGATGATTGCAGGCAGGACTCTACTTCTTTATAAAATCCCACGGGATTTTTTCTTATATCAGGAATCGTCTGTTTTATGTTGTTCACTTCCTGTCTGGAAAAGGGGACATGTACATATTGGGCGGTATAATGGGCTGGGGTTACCTGCGCCGCTGTGGTGGCTGTTGCAGGAACCTCTACTTTTGGCACAAAGGTAGGTGGGACTTCTCTCATGGGAAATACCGCACTCACTGTTCCTCCCCCTTCTCTCATATGCAATAATATTCCAGTCAAGTGATAAGGCTGTTTCCCCTGCTCCACGTTCTAGTGCTCTCTTGTATGCTGCCATCATCTCGGGGTGGGGGGGGGCTGGTTTTCTTTTTAGCTTTATCTTCGTCTATCAAATATTCAACCATCGTAACTAGTGCTTTTCTTTTCATGGGCAAGGGGTATTCATCAAATATCTTGTGTATTTCCATTGTGGGGATACTAGGATCTGAAATCCATTTTAACACCTCCTGTATACATACTTTTAGATTATCGCATGTCTGTATTGACGACGGCAAATATCGCCGCTGTATATAGGGCTCCACCGCTTCAGTTCTATCTCTCCTAATATCTTTACTCCTATACCCAGGCGTGGCAAACATGTCAGCATATTCATCATCAAGTTCATTCTTAAGTTCAAAAAGTCGGTCTACGTGTTCCCTTATTTCTTCATCTCTATCTCTACAATGTGCTAATGCATTCAAATCCAACAATTGTTGTGGCGGTAGCCTCCCAATTAACTGTTTCCATCTCGCCACTAAATATTCCCCAATGCATTCCAACACTACCTGTCTTTCATTACTCCTCCTGAAATCATACATCGAAGCCAGCGCTGACGTTTCATCGTTCCCGTTTATATACATTTCTGCCGGCTCTTGCAGCTCCCGTCTTCTCTCCTTGCTGATCGCACTACGAGTCACTCTCGCGCATCCACTTTGTCCGGTCCCTTCTCTTGTTTCGACGAGTTCAAGTTCAATTACAGGAGGGACAGATGGGACAGAAACGATCTCTTGGGAGGGAGGTGCAGATGAGGCAACGGGAACGGGAAGTAACTGTTGCGGCGCTGACTGGCTAATGGGAGGTGCTGATTGTGTGGTCTGTGGGTGTGCTGGAATTTGATCAGTAGGGAGTGGCTGTGTAATAGGGGAGGGCTGAGCAATAGTTACTGACATGGGGCCTCATCACGAGTTCGGCTGGTAGCCATGCCGCTATTGGCGGCATGGCTGCCGCCGAAATCGTGTCCATGTCCGGGTCCTCGGAATGAGGACTTACCGAGCCATTCTGAGTTCGGATGGCCCGGTAATTCCTCCCTCAAGGACCCGGACACGGTCCTTCCCCATTCCCATTCAGCACCTATAGGGCTGAATGGGAATGGGAGAGGGAGTAAACAACGGGCCATTACGAGATGGCCCGTGGTTTGCTCCCGCTTCCCCTCGCGGGACCCGGTAAGCACGCCTGGTTTTCCAGGCGTGCTTACTGTGTCCGGCGAGGGGACCTCGTAATATGGCGGAACGGGTTGAACGGCGCCGTCACCTCTTACGGCGGCGTTTAACCCGTTCCGCCAGGGTCGTAATGAGGCCCATGGTCTTTTTTGTCTCTTCCCTTGGACCTCGCTTTGTATCAGTCAATATTTTATCTATCAATTCATCTGATGAATGCAATTCTCGTTGTGGGTATATTTTTTCTATACTCAACTGTTCGCGTCTATTTGACTTTCTCAAACTATCATTCCGCTCCTCCTCCTCCTTCTCTTTCGCTCTTTCTGCTATCGACTTATGCCTGCGCGCATGTTTCTCTCTACTTCTCCAACGAAGCATAGCTTCCCTTCTCCAGTCCCTAAGGATATCAAATACTGCAGGGCGTGTTTTCTTTTTCATCAACACCTTCTCCAAGTTATCTATTCTCGTGATCTCAAAACTCCCATGATTCGGCCACTGAAAATCTTCCTGTTTTCTGGTTTGCCTATGCCAAGTCTCACAAAACATTATCGCTCCCACACCATATTTCACATACATCTCATACGCCGACGTCCCCACAGGTGGCGCGACCTGGCCAGTTTCCAAAGATTGTCTACCGCAGCAGAAAAATCCTGCTAAAGTGGACAATACCCCAGGCATGTTTTAACCTTACCCTCGGCTAATCAACCTTACGCTGGGTGTTTGATTTTGCAAAATCAACTCTCAACCAATATCAGGATTACTTTGAATCGGGGCATGACTCACCTGATCAATCAAGTTGTCTTTTCAAGACACAATTTGTCCATATACTGACGCAACCAATGACGTTGTGTCTGCGTATCTTGGCTCACTCTGCCTTGTTTCGGGACCCTCGCCTCCTTGTTCTCTGGCCGAGCACGTCGATCAGGGATCAGTTGTGTGCAGATCTGCAAAGGAGTCTCTCATCGCTTTCGTAGGGGGGGCCCCGAACCCCTCTTGATCCCGGCTCGATCGTCCCGTCCTCGCCATTCTCTCCGCCTTCCTTATTTTACAACGTACACGATGGAACAAGTGGGGGAGGGTGTTAGGCAGAATTCTCTTATCAGGCTAATTTCCCAAACCTAGTGAATCCCCCAGTATCTTTGCTGGATTTTTGGGGTTTGTTTTTTTCTCCTGCTAAGAGTGAGACTCTTTTCCTCCCACTCTCAGGCACGATTTATGATGTACCTTTGACTTTGTATGTGTTCATGGGCTATGGGGTAACCTCTTTTTACTCCATAGGGCATCATCTGTTTTCCTATGTGTGTTACACAGCACCCTCAGTGCAGTAAAACAGGGGTGTCATAGTGACCCCCAAACATAGAATCCATACCTTGGGACTGACTACTGTCTCCCAGGGCATGTAAAGTCACCATTGGCTTTACTAGTCCAAAATTGTGAACAGAACCAGTACAAACCATCATATTTTGGAAGTACTGGAAGGGGTTAAAATATTTGCCCCTGGGTCTGTTTTTAAGGGGGCACTGTCCAGTCCCCCCTTGTTGAGTTTCTGGCTGGTGGCAGTGGTTACCACGCAAAATATTCCTTCGTAATATTCCCTATGGGATTTTCCCATTGATTTTAAACACATCACTTTTTGGTGCAATGTTAAATATACCGCTGGTTTATTTATTTAATATTAATTCCCCGGTTGGGTCTTTTTGCCAGAACTCGGTTCTAAAATGGCGTTCATGTACGTCTCTGTAACTCTGACCAAGGTCGAGCCCTTTGTTCCACTATTTTGGCGGGCTTCTCCACAGAAGCCCTCCAAGTGGTGCCACTCTGTCTGGGTTCCATAGGAGGGGTGGAGGGGGGAATAGGCACCCTGGACTGCATTGCCTCGGCAACCCAAGTCGCGCTCTACTCTGATTGGCCCAGTGGTGAGCCGCCCGGCTCACCACTTAGCATGTTTGATTGACAGCTAGGCTGAATGAATGGGGGGTTTTCTGCATAAAAGCAGGGCCTTTGGGACTGGAACTTCAGAAGTCGCCACAGGACCTAAGAATCCAACGAGGAAGAAGCTGAGCCACCTGAAACCCAAGGACACCACCAGTGAAGCCCTGCTGCAACAAACTCACCACTTTTCCGACGACAGGGAAGATCTTCTGCTGGAGAGTCTTCTCCCCCTTTGAGCTGGTGGGACCAACCAGTTTGCCCTCTTTCGCTCCCAGAAGTGTTACTTGGTCGAATCGCCCGTGCCAAGCACGCCGGCGGCCGGATAGCCAAGCTCACCAATTTTGACTGCGAATAAAAGGATCGCACCTTTTAATCAGGAACTCCACGGCTGGTTTCATCCCTGGGCAGTGCAACGACTCCAAACTTCTTCCACGGTGAGATCCTCTCTTCCGCTGGCTGGAACAATGAACTGCAACCACTGCCAGGAACAACTGCCCCCGCTGGAGCTTCCTTCCCATTTAAGGTACTGTGTCCTGCCTGGCCTCCCTTTCTACAGAGTGCTCAAAGTGTCCCCTAAATCCTTGACCTCTATACTGGGTTGGCCCCAGACCTGCTAAACTTTGTTTCTTGAACTATTTCAACTCCTTTTTGACACTCTGCAAAGACTTTTAGTGCACTTTAAACCGTGTGATCCTGGGCACATTTTGCTTGCTCCACTTAAAGTGGGCCTGGCCTATGAACGTTGGCTCTACAGTATAACCTGCTTTTCTTCCCTTTGCTCTGGCTCTTAAAAAGTGTTGGGAACTGTTTTATTTTATACTCTGCCTTTTCTCTCCCTTTTTAACCTAAACTATTGAAGTGCCATCTAGGTTAAGCGCTCACTCTGTTTTAACAAATAGTGTGCTTTAACCCTGACTTGTCTAATAGTTACTAAAGGAGGTGTGTATACTTTACCTGACTGTGTTTTAACTTGCTTTTACTTATGAGTGAGTGCTGGTATATTTTTTTTTTTAAATAAATAACTCTATACTTTTATTCAAAGCTCTGGTCAGTGTTTGTTTGCTCTACTGTACTTGGGTACCTATTGTGTATACTCTATATACTGCTTAACATTCTTGAGAGCAGTCTGACTATTCAGCCACAGCTACCAGGTAAATCTGGGTGGTGCAGACTGCTACCTATTGGGTTCACTGCTTGCTCCTGTAGTTTTAATCGTTTTGCAGTGCTCCCTAAGGGAACTGCACAGGATTCTGCCTAACAGAGGGTCCCTATTCGGGCACCATATTTAAGGGCCCCCTGAGGGACCCTCGCGTATGGAAACAAGGCACAATCACCACACACGAACTGATATGCCAGACATGAGGTTGAATTCCCAAAATATAGGGTTTATTGCAAAGCAAATAGTCTCAGTTGGCCAACTGGGTCCCACGCCCCGCGACGTGTGTTTTCAGACCCTGAGGGACGCAAGAGAGAAAGAATCATACAACAGTTACATATATACAAAACAAGCATCTTGTAATCAGTAGTGACACATCCAATACCGCCCCAAATACATTTCCTTTGAATTTGGCACAATGATTGACAATGGTGACGTGTATGACACCTTCGAACATTCATTTAGCAACAGTTTGCTAATAAAATAAAAAATGAGGTTTTGCGATTAGAAAGAGAGCTAGCTGCAGAAAGGCAGACTGTGTTAATGCAGCAGATTCAAATGAAACTGTTTAAAGATAAGGCTGATACATATCAGGCTGTGGCCGAGAGGGCAGCAGTCAGAGTAGCCCGGTACAAGTATAGGAAACGAAGTGGATGGGTCAACCAAAGAAAGGTGGCTGCTGTAATCGCTACCGCCGGTGTGGATTGGGACCCGGATAAGTGGGATGGAGATATTTTTGACTCAACCAGTCTAGGGAGTAGTTCCGCAAATGAGTCCGACCCCAAAATGGAAATGAAGCCGAAAACAGTGGTGGCTAAGCCAGTTAGAAGATGGCGAGCCGGACCCCACCCGCAGAATCCTGCGGGCGGAGTGGTGGATTTAACCACGCTGGAGGATTATACCCAGCAGGAGGTTGGGGAAATTATTACCCGTTTGAGGCAAAAATCAGGGGAACCTTTATTGACATGGATGGTGAGGTTGCTAGATGGGGGCACTGCAGAGTTGTTGGTAGATTCCACAGACTCACTGCGTTTTCTACCCTTATCAACTGACACCAATGTACAGGAGGTCTTAAGGGCAGGGCCGCCCCCCGATGACAATGGTCATGAGGCACAGGTGTCTTTGTTGCACCTAGCAGCCCAAGCATGTAACCGTAAATACCCCATTACCACAGATTGGCCTAGTGAGGAAACAAAGTGGTACACTTTGAAAGAGGCAATTCAAAAAGTCAGAGAGCATGCTATGAAAGGCAATTCACGTAGATGCTCCAGAACACATGGGGGCCGTGCCGCTCTCAGTTTCAACTCGAAACATGGTGATTAGAACTGCGCCACCCGCATAAAAAAGTGTCATTATGACTTTGCTCGTAGGTATGACGGGCAAACCCACTGATGAGTTTGTGGATGCCATTCGGCAACTGGCAGATTTAGGGGAGTGGGACAAGAGTGATGACAAGCCACGGGAGAGAGAGGGGCGAAGTGAGAGAAGAACCGAAGGCAGGAGGCAAGATAGTAGAGACTCCCGAGTGTCCAGAAAGGACATGTTTTTGGCTTTGTTAAACGATGGTGTGCCACGAGAAGAAATTGATGGCATTGAAACCAGAGTAATGTATGATCTATACAAAAAGAGAGGGCTTGCAGCCAAAGAGCGCTATAAACAGGTTAAGAAACAGGTAGTAACCAAGCCACAGGGGGACACCTCACCTTCCGCTCCTCCTGAGGAAGAACAAGAAGAAGGGTCTATGGGGATTCCTTCCCCATACCAGCCAACATACGCTGATTTGAGGAAGGTGGTGAGTGCAATGCTAGAGGCGGAGTCAAGTCACACTCATCCGAAAATTGACTAGGGCTACGGCCAAGCTCCGGCAGCGTCTGCTCGCATAAAATTTGATAGGTGGCCCCATGTTGATGTTAAGATTTTTCGGGGGCCAGGAAATACGCAAGAGGTGCGAGCATTGATAGACACCGGGGCGGAGGCCTCTCTGATTCATGGCAATCCAGCACGATTTAAAGCAATTTGATTAGGTAGGCAGAAATACCAAGTGTTGATTGTCCCGATACCTGAGTACATAATTGGCTTTGACATTCTGGAAGGGTTGACTTTGGGACTTGGAGGCAAAATGTACCAGTTTGGGGTGAGTGCATTGACCTGTACAATACCGCATTCCTGGGGGGCACAAGGAAATTTCATACACCATCAAAGAGTATGTGGAGGCGGGTGTGTTACGCCCTATAACCACTGCATGGAACAATCCTCTCTGGCCTATTAAAAAGGGGGATGGGTCGTGGAGGATGACGGTCGATTACCGTGAGTTGAATAAACACACTTCTCCCTTAGTGCCCACGGTCCCAGATGCCATTACCTTGATTGAGAATGTCCAAAAGTTTGAGGGGACATGGTATGCAGTGGTAGATTTAGCCAATGCATTTTTCTCTGTGCCAATTGCTGAAGAGTGTCAAGAGCAGTTTGCATTTTCTTGGAGCGGGCGTCAGTACACCTTCACGAGGTTACCTATGGGGTACATACATAGCCCGACTATCTGTCACCGGCTGGTGGCAGAGCACTTAGACAAGATACCGTGTAAACCTGACATACAAATCTCTCATTACATTGATGATATTTTGATTCAGGGCAAGGATGAGCGCAGTGTGCAAAACCAGTTAGAAGTCATTATGGAAGGATTGCAGAAGGAAGGGTGGGAGATTAACCCGAATAAAATTCAAGGCCCAGCATGGGCATCGAGAAATGGTGCCAGAAAATACTTGAATTCACCACTCCAATGAACAAAAAGCAAGCTCAGCAGTTTATAGGGCTGGTTGGGTTTTGGAGATAGCTCATTCCCCATTTAGGGCAGATATTGGCCCCCCTCTACAAGGTGACACGAAAGAAATATGAGTTTCAGTGGGGGGAAGAGCAGCAGAAAGCATTTGATTTGGCGAAAGACACCGTGCAGCAGGTGCTTGATTTATGGCCATTGAAGGAAGGCGAAGTGGAACTGAATGTGTCTGTACAAGACAATTATGCTAACTGGAGTGTGTGGCAGAAACAGGACAGGAAACGTGTGCCATTGGGGTTCTGGAGTCGTAAATTACCCGATGCTGGTAACTCATACACTCCGTTTGAGAAGCAGTTGCTGGCATGTTATTGGGCCCTTGTTGATAACGAGCAAATGACGGTGGGCCATGATGTATTGATGAGGCCGGAAATACCAATCATGCAATGGGTAATGAGCTCTCCTAAAACACATAGAATAGGACATGCTCAAGAAGCCAGCATAATTAAAATGGAAATGGTATATTCAAGACAGAGCCAAATCAGGGAAGGGTGGAGATGCGAAATTACATGAGCAAGTAGCCAACATACCGCCCTCAGATTACATACCACCAGAAGTGCCTGAAAAACGTGAGTCTCCCGTGAAAAGGGGAGTACCTTACAGCGATTTGACCGTGGAGCAAACAGAGCATGTCTGGTTCACGGATGGCTCAGCTCAATATGTGGGAACTGAGCGATACTGGAAAGCAGTGTCGTACAATCCCAAGACAAAAAAGATTTTGACGTCAGGGAAAGGGAAGAGCAGTCAGTTTGCAGAGCTTTACGCAGTTTACCAAGCACTGAAAAAAGAGACCCCTGGTCGATGGCATTTGTACACAGATTCATGGTCAGTGGCGAATGGGTTGGCAGTGTGGTTGCCAACCTGGCAAAAGAATGGGTGGAAGATTCATTCAAAAGAGTTGTGGGGAAAAGAACTGTGGCAAGATATTGCAGAAATGTTATCACAAAGTGAAGTCACTGTGTATCATGTGGACGCGCATTGTGCCACCGACTCATTAGAACGTTGGTTTAATTCTGTTGCAGATGAACACACCAAGATTTCATCTGTGGATGCGGAGGCTCAGGAAGACGATTTGGAGCGTTTGACCAAATGGGCTCACCAGAACTGTGGGCACCTTGAAGAAAAGGCTACTATCAGGTGGGCACAAGCTCGAGGAATCAGTATTCCTTTAGAGGTAGTGAAAACAATCATTTTGCAATGTCCAGTGTGCCAACACCAACAGCATAGGCCTATCCCTAAGATTGTTCGGGGTACATTGCGAAGAGGAAAACTACAAGGTCAAATTTGGCAGATTGATTATATCGGTCCCCTGCCAATCAGTAAAGGTTGTCAGTATGCATGCACTATTGTGGATACATACTCAGGATATATGATGGTTTTGCCGTGCAAGCGTGCAGCACAACTGAACACCATCAGGTTGTTAGATCAGATCATATTACATTACGGAGTGCCTTTGCAGATTCAAAGTGACAGTGGGTCACATTTCAAAGGCAAACTAATACAGGAGTATTGTCAGGAAAAGAGCATTGAGTGGCTTTACCATGTGCCCTATTACCCTGCCCCTTCAGGGCTGATTGAACGAATGAATGGGTTGTTGAAAGAACAGCTGAGCAAATCTGGAGACGGCAGTTTGGCAGGCTGGCGTGATCGTGTGTTTGATGCGGTGCAAGTACTAAACAATAGACCTGTGAATGAGCATGAAACTCCTTTGATGCGGCTAATGACTCCTACTTTACAGATTCAACCCAACTCAGTCAGAGAAACCCTATTGTACTGGGAAATTACCCCGGGTTCTTTAGCTCCCTATCGGGCAACTCCAGAGTCAGCAGGGTTAGACTTGCATTCCCATGAAGAAATCAGATTAGACGCAAGAGGGATGGTTGTAATTGAAACAGGGATTGGAGTACAAATTCCCCCAGAGCATATGGGATGGATTGCCCCTAGATCTGGCCTAGCATTGAAGGGAGTTCAAGTGTTGGGAGGGGTAATTGATGCCGATTACCAAGGCGAGATCAAAGTCATCCTGATGAATAGTGGGGACCAATTGTTACCAATCCACAAGGGTGATCGGGTGGCCCAATTGATTATCATTCCCGTTAAGTTGTCCATGATTAAGAAGGGGGAGCCTCCTACAGTGTTAACTACCTGTGGGGATCGCGGCTTTGGCTCTTCAGACAGTATGGTACCGGGTGAGAAGGTGTGGATGGAAAGACCAAGTGGCCCACCAGTGCCCGCAGATGTCATTGCATCAGGCAAAAACCAAGTAGTTTTAGTAATGGAGCCCGGTAGAAAGAAATGGCAATACGTGCCCGCAGACAAATGTTACCTGAGAGAGTGATGTACAACACTGATATCTCTTTTCTGGGTTTGCCTTGTAGATCCTGTGTCTGACTGGTGTAATTGTGGTACTAAATTGACTCCATTTGGGAGAGTTAAACAGCAGGCTGCTACCAATGAAAAATGTCACATCTGTGCCAGTGATCAAGGGGATACTGATAGTGATGAGTAATGCTGTTCGAAAGCAGCCTTATGCCGATGGCGAAAAGCCAGCCAGACCGAAGACATGGATTCATGAAATGCGGCAAACACGTCAGGCGCAAGTGAAAACAACCTTGATGCCAGTCATGCAAGAGGCATTTACAGGACGGCGAAAACATTCTCCCATGATTACACAAACGGAGAATATGTGGACATACCTGGCACAACAGGTGCTCAACATTACGTACTTTTGCCTTACTGGCGTGCCCAATGCTGAAGCCTTATTGACTACGTGCTTAGTAGCAGTGCCGACGCCTGTTCCGGTTCTAAAGCATATTTTCAGCGTCACACACAATGATTCTTTGGTGCTTGCACTGCCCTGTAGACACTGAGTGGATGGAGAAAGCATGCATTGCTTCTTCCCATGCTGTACCCCTCTTGCATTCTCGGTGAAGAAAGCTTGCACTGCCCCCTGTAGACACATTGTTTGGATGTAGGAAGCATGCATTGCTTCTTCCCATGCTGTACCCCTCTTGCATTCTCGGTGAAGAAAGCTTGCACTGCCCCCTGTAGACACATTGGGTGGATGGAGAAAGCATGCATTGCTTCTTCCCATGCTGTGCCTCTTGCATTCTCTCTGATGAAAGCTTATACTGACCCCTGTAGACAGATTGGGTGCATGCAGAAAGCATGAATAGCTTCTTCCCATGCTGTACCTCTCTTACATTCTAGGTGAAGGAAGCTTGCACTGCCCCCTCTTGACATTTTGGGTGCATGCAGAAAACATGCATTGCTTCTTCCCATGCTGTGCCTGTCTTGCATTCTCGGTAAAGGAAGCTTGCACTGCCCCCTGTAGACACATTGGGTGGATGGAGGAAGCATGCATTGCTTGTTCCCATGCTGTGCCTTTCTTGCATTCTCGGTAAAGGAAGCTTGCACTGGCCCATGTAGAGACATTGCGTGATTGGAGGAGCAGGCATTGCTTCTTCCCATGCTGTGCCTCTCTTGCATTCATGGTGAAGGAAGCTTGCACTGCCCCCTGTAGACACATTGGGTGGATGGAGAAAGCATGCATTGCTTGTTCCCATGCTGTGCCTTTCTTGCATTCTCTGTGAAGGAAGCTTGCACTGCCCTCTCTAACACAATGGGTGGATGGAGAAAGCCTGCATTGCTTCTTCCCATGCTGTGCCTTTCTTGCATTCTCTGTGAAGGAAGCTTGCACTGCCCCCTGTAGACACATTGGATGGATGGAGAAAGCCTGCATTGCTTCTTCCCATGCTGTGCCTCTCTTGCATTCTCGGTGAAGGAAACTTGCACTGCCCTCTATAGACACATTGGGTGGATGGAGAAAGCATGCATTGCTTGTTCCCATGCTGTGCCTTTCTTGCATTCTCTGTGAAGGAAGCTTGCACTGCCCCCTGTAGACACATTGGGTGATTGGAGAAAGCATGCATTGCTTCTTCCCATGCTGTACCTCTTTTAAGTTATCGGTGAAGAAAGATTGTACTATCCAATCTGCACATTTGTCTTGCATATTTAAAGAGTTATTTCTTTATTGAGGCATTAAATCACAAAGCAACCTAAAGCAATACAAATAGGGACTACAGTTGAGAGGTACAAATACCATAAGCCAAGTATGGGCGAGCCTACAAGCCCTGTATGAAGCCAAACAAGAGTAATACAATCTCATTGTGTACAGGTTGGAAGAACCAATGAGGTTACAGGAACCTGAGAAACCCGAACGGGCAAGCACCCTTGTGAATCTGATCGACAGAGACACAAACTCTTTGCATATAAACAGGGAAAACCAACAAGGTTATACGAGCCCGAGAAACCCGAACGGGCAAGCGCCCTTGTGAATCTGATCGACAGAGACACAAACTCTTTGCATATAAAAAGGGAAAACCAACAAGGTTACACGAGCCTGAGAAACCAGAACAGGGACGTGCCCTATGTGATCCAAATTGAATTGAGCACAAACATTTTGCATCCGAGCTGGGTAAGCCAGCGAGGTTAAGGGAACCTAAGTGGGCAAGCGCTCTATATAAAGTTTGTACCCGAGAGGGAAGAAGTCTACCAGAGAGCCATAGCTTGGAGGAGTCCAAGAGCCACAGATTTGTTCTCAAGATACTTGGGGTAAGTGGAAACGTGCTGAAAAACCTTTTCTTTGAAGAAAGATGTGAACTGTTGTCGAACTTCATGAACTGGGTGTCAGAAACATTGGAGTTTCAACTTTAATATGTTTCCAATTCATTTAATTTCCTGCTGCTTGAACCCAAATTGCCAATAGTTACTACCCAAAAAGCAGCATTCTATTCTTGCTGTCAAAATGCGTCTAAATATGGTGGCTCTCGGTCGCGTTTAAGCACTACACTTTTTTTAGACAACATATGCTCCAAAAGAGAATTGCAAAATATCTCATTAATAATGTCAGCTCTCCTGCGGAAAGCAGATGTTTCACCTAAAGCATACATTTTCTATCAGAGAATTCTGCACATGTCAGAGCTCAACTCAAAATAACTACAGACCTCGGGAAAGATGAATCAGCACACCTTGTCTTATCACGCAGCTTTGTGTACTTACTGTGAGGAACCTGAAGGTACTCTCACATCTTATCTGTTCAGGTGGCCAGGGGGGGGCCTTCGCTTTTGGATGCCGACCCTGGGGGTGGACAAGCGAGGGAGGATAACCTGGGTGGAGGGTCCTTGGGGATTGGAGAGAGCGTTCCCTGATGGTGAGACATGGTATCCCCCCGTCACTAACAGTGACCTATCAGGCCCTCCCTCAGTCTTCATGGGATATTATCCGTCATTTCTAGATGTTCCCTGTAATCTCCCATCAAGTACTGGGATGAGGAAGAGGCAACTAAGAGTAATGGACACTTCCAATTGCATACATCACTCTGGTACTGAGACGAGGAAGAGGCAACTAAGAAAAATTGACACTTCCGATTGCAAACACCACTCTGGTACTGAGACGAGGAAGAGACAACTAAGAGTAATGGACACTTCCGAATGCAAACACCACTCTAGTACTGAGACAAGGAAGAGGCAACTAAGAGTAATGGACACTTCCTATTGCAAACACCACTCTGGTGAGACGAGGAAGAGGTAACTAAGAGTAATGGACACTTCTGATTGCAAACACCACCCTAGTAATGGGAATAAGAAGAGGCAACTAAGAGTAATGGACACTTCCTATTGCAAACACCACTCTGGAACTGAGACGAGGAAGAGGCAACTAAGAGTAATGGACACTTCCGATTGCAAACACCACTCTGGTACTGAGACGAGGAAGAGGAAACTAAGAACTAAGAGTAATGGACACTCCCGATTGCAAACGCCACTCTAGTACTGAGACAAGGAAGAGGCAACTAAGGGACACTTCTATGGCAAACACCACTCTGGTACTGAGACGAGGAAGAGGCAACTAAGAGTAATGGACACTTCCGATTGCAAACACCACTCTGGTACTGAGACGAGGAAGAGGAAACTAAGAACTAAGAGTAATGGACACTCCCGACTGCAAACACCACTCTAGTACTGAGACATGGAAGAGGCAACTAAGAGTAATGGACACTTCCTATTGCAAACACCACTCTAGTACTGAGACAAGGAAGAGGCAACTAAGAGTGATGGACACTTCCGATTGTAAACACCACTCTAGTACTGAGACAAGGAAGAGGTAACTTAGAGTAATGGACACTTCAGATTGTAAACACCACTCTGGTACTGAGATGAGGAAGAAGCAACTAAGTGTAATGGACACTTCTTATTGCAAACACCACTCTGGTACTGAGATGAGGAAGAGGCAACTAAGAGTAATGGATACTTCTGATTGCAAACACCACTCTGGTACTGAGACGAGGAAGAGGCAACTAAGAGTAATGGACACTTCCAATTGCAAACACCAATCTGGTACTGAGATGAGGAAGAGGCAACTAAGAGTAATGGACACTCCTGATGGTAAACATCACTCTGGTACTGAAACGAGATCGAGGCAACTAATAGTAATGCAGACTTGCTATTGTAAACACCACTCTAGTATTGAAACGAGGAAGAGGCAACTAATAGTAATGCACACTTGCTATTGTAAACACCACTCTGGTACTGAAACGAGGAAGAGGCAACTAATATTAATGCACACTTCCTATTGCAAACACCACTCTGGTACTGAGACGGGAAAGAGGAAACTAAGAGTAATGGACATTTCCGATTGCAAACACCACTCTGGTACTGAGACGAGGAAGAGACAACTAAGAGTAATGGACACTTCCGATTGCAAACACCACTCTGGTACTGAGACGAGGAAGAGGCAACTAAGAGTAATGGACACTTCCGATTGTAAACACCACTCTAGTACTGAGACAACAAAGAGGCAACTAAGAGTAATGGACATTTCCGATTGTAAACACCACTCTGGTACTGAGATGAGGAAGAGGCAACTAAGAGTAATGGACACTACCGATTGCAAACACCACTCTAGTAATGGGAATAAGAAGAGGCAACTAAGAGTAATGGACACTTCCTATTGCAAACACCACTCTGGTACTGAGATGAGGAAGAGGCAACTAAGAGTAATGGGCACTTCCGATTGCAAACACCACTCTGGTACTGAGATGATGAAGAGTCAACTAAGAGTAATGGACACTTCCTATTGCAAACACCACTCTGGTACTGAGATGAGGAAGAGGCAACTAAGAGTAATGGACACTTCCGATTGCAAACACCACTCTGGTACTGAAATGAGGAAGAGGCAACTAAGAGCAATGGACACTCCCGATGGTAAACACCACTCTAGTACTGAAACGAGGAACAGGCAACTAAGAGTAATGGACACTTCCGATTGTAAACACCACTCTAGTACTGAGACGGGGAAGAGACAACTAAGAGTAATGGACACTTCCTATTGCAAACACCACTCTGGAACTGAGACGAGGAAGAGGCAACTAAGAGTAATGGACACTTCCGATTGCAAACACCACTCTGGTACTGAGACGAGGAAGAGGCAACTAAGAGTAATGGACACTTCCTATTTCAAACACCACTCTAGTACTGAGACGAGGAAGAGGCAACAGTAATGGACACTTCCGATTGTAAACACCACTCTGGTACCGAGATGAGGAAGAGGCAACTAAGAGTAATGGACAATTCCTATTGCAAACAGCACTCTGGTACTGAGACGAGGAAGAGGCAACTAAGAGTAATGGACACTTCCGATTGTAAACACCACTCTAGTACTGATATGAGGAAGAGACCACTAAGGGTAATGGACACTTCTATGGCAAACACCACTCTGGTACTGAGACGAGGAAGAGGCAACTAAGAGTAATGGACACTTCCGATTGCAAACACCACTCTGGTACTGAGACGAGGAAGAGGAAACTAATAACTAAGAGTAATGGACACTCCCGATTGCAAACACCACTCTAGTACTGAGACAAGGAAGAGGCAACTAAGAGTAATGGACACTTCCGGTTGCAAACACCACTCTAGTACTTAGACAAGGAAGAGGCAACTAAGAGTGATGGACACTTCCGATTGTAAACACAACTCTAATACTGAGACAAGGAAGAGGCAACTAAGTGTAATGGACACTTATGATTGCAAACACCACTCTGGTACTGAGATGAGGAAGAGGCAACTAAGAGTAATGGACACTTATGATTGCAAACACCACTCTGGTACTGAGACGAGGAAGAGACAACTAAGAGTAATGGACACTTCCAATTGCAAACACCAATCTGGTACTGAGATGAGGAAGAGGCAACTAAGAGTAATGGACGCACCTGATGGTAAACACCAGTCTAGTACTGAAACGAGATAGAGGCAACTAATAGTAATGCAGACTTGCTATTGTAAACACCACTCTAGTATTGAAACGAGGAAGAGGCAACTAATAGTAATGCACACTTGCTATTGTAAACACCACTCTGGTACTGAAACGAGGAAGAGGCAACTAATATTAATGCACACTTCCTATTGCAAACACCACTCTGGTACTGAGACGGGAAAGAGGAAACTAAGAGTAATGGACATTTCCGATTGCAGACACCACTCTGGTACTGAGACGAGGAAGAGGCAACTAAGAGTAATGGACACTTCCGATTGTAAACACTACTCTAGTACTGAGACAACGAAGAGGCAACTAAGAGTAATGGACACTTCCTATTGCAAACACCACTCTGGTACTGAGACGAGGAAGAGGCAACTAAGAGTAATGGACACTTCCGATTGCAAACACCACACTGGTACTGAGATGAGGAAGAGGCAACTAAGAGTAATGGACACTTCCGATTGCAAACACCACTCTGGTACTGAAATGAGGAAGAGGCAACTAAGAGCAATGGACACTTCCTATTGCAAACACCACTCTGGTACTGAGATGAGGAAGAGGCAACTAAGAGTAATGGGCACTTCCGATTGCAAACACCACTCTGGTACTGAGATGAGGAAGAGTCAACTAAGAGTAATGGACACTTCCTATTGCAAACACCACTCTGGTACTGAGACGAGGAAGAGGCAACTAAGAGTAATGGACACTTCCGATTGCAAACACCACTCTGGTAAAGAAATGAGGAAGAGGCAACTAAGAGCAATGGACACTCCCGATGGTAAACACCACTCTAGTACTGAAACGAGGAAGAGGCAACTAAGAGTAATGGACACTTCCGATTGTAAACACCACTCTGGTACCGAGATGAGGAAGAGGCAACTAAGAGTAATGGACAATTCCTATTGCAAACAGCACTCTGGTACTGAGACGAGGAAGAAGCAACTAAGAGTAATGGACACTTCCGATTGTAAACACCACTCTAGTACTGATATGAGGAAGAGACAACTAAGGGTAATGGACACTTCTATGGCAAACACATCTCTGATACTGAGACGAGGAAGAGGCAACTAAGAGTAATGGACACTTCCGATTGCAAACACCACTCTGGTACTGAGACGAGGAAGAGGAAACTAAGAACTAAGAGTAATGGACACTCCCGATTGCAAACACCACTCTAGTACTGAGACAAGGAAGAGGTAACTAAGAGTAATGGACACTTCCTGTTGCAAACACCACTCTAGTACTGAGACAAGGAAGAGGCAACTAAGAGTGATGGACACTTCCGATTGTAAACACCACTCTAATACTGAGACAAGGAAGAGGCAACTTAGAGTAATGGACACTTCAGATTGTAAACACCACTCTGGTAATGAGATGAGGAAGAGGCAACTAAGTGTAATGGACACTTCTTATTGCAAACACCACTCTGGTACTGAGATGAGGAAGAGGCAACTAAGAGTAATGGACACTTATGATTGCAAACACCACTCTGGTACTGAGACGAGGAAGAGACAACTTAGAGTAATGGACACTTCCAATTGCAAACACCAATCTGGTACTGAGATGAGGAAGAGGCAACTAAGAGTAATGGACACTCCTGATGGTAAACACCAGTCTGGTACTGAAACGAGATAGAGGCAACTAATAGTAATGCAGACTTGCTATTGTAAACACCACTCTAGTATTGAAACGAGGAAGAGGCAACTAATAGTAATGCACACTTCCTATTGCAAACACCACTCTGGTACTGAGACGGGAAAGAGGAAACTAAGAGTAATGGACATTTCCGATTGCAGCCACCACTCTGGTACTGAGACGAGGAAGAGGCAACTAAGAGTAATGGACACTTCCGATTGTAAACACCACTCTAGTACTGAGACAACGAAGAGGCAACTAAGAGTAATGGACACTTCCTACTGCAAACACCACTCTGGTACTTAGACGAGGAAGAGGCAACTAAGAGTAATGGACACTTCCGATTGCAAACACCACTCTGGTACTGAGATGAGGAAGAGTCAACTAAGAGTAATGGACACTTCCTATTGCAAACACCACTCTGGTACTGAGACGAGGAAGAGGCAACTAAGAGTAATGGACACTTCCGATTGTAAACACCACTCTATACTGAGACGGGGAAGAGACAACTAAGAGTAATGGACATTTCTATGGCAAACACCACTCTGGTACTGAGACGAGGAAGAGGCAACTAAGAGTAATGGACACTCCCGATGGTAAACACCACTCTAGTACTGAAACGAGGAAGAGGCAACTAATAGTAATGCACACTTGCTATTGTAAACACCACTAGTATTGAAACGAGGAAGAGGCAACTAATAGTAATGCACACTTGCTATTGTAAACACCACTCTGGTACTGAAACGAGGAAGAGGCAACTAATAGTAATGCACACTTCCTATTGCAAACACCACTCTGGTACTGAGACGGGGAAGAGGAAACTAGGAGTAATGGACACTTCCGATTGCAAACACCACTCTGGTACTGAGACGAGGAAGAGACAACTAAGATTAATGGACACTGCCGATTGCAAACACCACTCTGGTACTGAGACGAGGAAGAGGCAACTAAGAGTAATGGACACTTCCGATTGCAAACACCACTCTAGTAATGGGAATAAGAAGAGGCAACTAAGAGTAATGGACACTTCCTATTGCAAACACCATTCTGGTACTGAGACGAGGAAGAGGCAACTAAGAGTAATAGACACTTCCGATTGCAAACGCCACTCTGGTACTGAGACGAGGAAGAGACAACTAAGAGTAATGGACACTGCCGATTGCAAACACCACTCTGGTACTGAGACGAGGAAGAGGCAACTAAGAGTAATGGACACTTCCGATTGCAAACACCACTCTAGTAATGGGAATAAGAAGAGGCAACTAAGAGTAATGGGCACTTCCTATTGCAAACACCACTCTGGTACTGAGACGAGGAAGAGGCAACTAAGAGTAATGGACACTTCTGATTGCAAACACCACTCTGGTACTGAGATGAGGAAGAGGCAACTAAGAGTAATGGACACTTCCTATTGCAACCACCACTCTGGTACTGAGACGAGGAAGAGGCAACTAAGAGTAATGGACACTTCCGATGTGTAAACACCACTCTAGTACTGAAACGAGGAAGAGGCAACTAATAGTAATGCACACTTGCTATTGTAAACACCACTCTAGTATTGAAATGAGGAAGAGGCAACTAATTGTAATGCACACTTGCTACTGTAAACACCACTCTGGTACTGAAACGAGGAAGAGGCTACTAATAGTAATGCACACTTCCTATTGCAAACACCACTCTGGTTCTAGATGAGGAAGAGGCAACTAAGAGTAAGGGACACTTCCGATTGCAAACACCACTCTAGTACTGAGACAAGGAAGAGGCAACTAAGAGTAATGGACACTTCCGATTGTAAACACCACTCTGGTACTGAGACGAGGAAGAGGCAACTAAGAGTAATGGACACTTCCGATTGCAAACACCACTCTAGTAATGGGAATAAGAAGAGGCAACTAAGAGTAATGGACACTTCCTATTGCAAACACCACTCAGGTACTGAAACGAGGAAGAGGCAACTAAGAGTAATGGACACTTCCGATTGCAAACACCACTCTGATACTGAGATGAGGAAGAGGCAACTAAGAGTAATGGACACTTCCTATTGCAAACACCACTCTGGTACTGAGACGAGGAAGAGACAACTAAGAGTAATGGACACTTCTGATTTTAAACACCACTCTAGTACTGAAACAAGGAAAAGTTGAGAGAGCAGAGAAAGGGAAGAGAATCTGCCACATTGGGAACGAGTCAAGGAGCAGAGACGCTGGCGATGAATCCAGGAGATCTGCCAGGAGCTTTGCAGGACTGGGTACCCTCTGATGTGAAGGCGAGCAGCAGGCGGTGCCAGGAAGCAGAGGAGAGAGAAAAGCCATCCGCGCTCAAGCCCAGGTGCAGCTGGAGCTGCGGAAGATGCCAGGGAAGTGTGGAGCAGCCCAGGGAATGCCTGACTCCCCCATAATGGGATAGGGTATTGGTGGATCAGCTCCCCCTCACCCATTAATGATGAGCTAACCCTGCGTTGGCTTTAGTGAAATCGAAATAAGGTGGACCTGCCCTCCCACCACAGGGTTGTATGAGTGCAAAGCCCTTTGCCCAATTACCTCTCCCTTGCCGGGTCATGATCGATGTAGTTCTCGCCAAGGATTCCCCAGTCCCTCCAAGGATTTTCCTAGAGTCGTGGGACTGGACCAGGACCACAAATCTTTTGAACCTACCTTTATGCATCCAACCACTTACTAACTACATCTACTGTTTTTATTTTTTCAACTGAAGTTCTTACTAAGGATTTGCAAACATGCTAATATCACATTACACTACATAGACTCAATCCATGCTGAGTGTTTCCTCCTCCCTCCACCCTCCCCGTAACATAAACAAGTGTTCCTAAACTGAGCATTGCTACCTGCTCCGTACAAGAGCTCTATAAAAGAACATTATAACTTTTCTACCAGGTTTATGCTATTTGAGGCCCGTAGTGCCTCACTGACCATTGGTTCCCATCTCCTTTCCAGTTCTCCCCACACTGAATTCTGTCACATGATCTCCAATTGGCTCCCTGGGCTCATGTCTTCACCATTTATCAGGTGATATCCGTCTTCCATTCAAAAGGACATTTCTGATAGTATTTCCACTGCGTTTGGGCAACAGTCCATCCCACATCATGTGCCCATTGGACCCCATCATTCCCTAAATGAACCCATATGTGTAAAGACTAGAGGGGGGGTTCTGTACTCCTGCCATCTACATGGCAGAGTAGAAGCACAGAGCACCCCAGAGAGAGAGGTCCTCAGATATACTAGTTGATCTCCCATTCATTCTGCTGGGTCACACTCAGGCAACAAATCATTCAGAAGGGCATTCAGCAGTCAGCCAGCCAATCAGGCATTCAGCACAGTGCATTCAGGCCCTTCTTCTCCATCCAGACACTCACAACACAGAATGTGGATTAGGACTAGTCCCCATCCTTTCAGCACACCGCACTGCATTTATTCCAGTTCCGGGCAGGGCTTTCTCATTCATTGTCTTACACACCCGAAATCAGACACCCATAACATGAAATAATAATTGGTCACACACTCCATTCACTCAGGTCCCACCCCAAGGGCGCACACACAACATGCAGTCATTGGGAAGGCTCCAGCCAGTCTGGCCTAGACTTCCCCCAATACCATATATGGAACTTCCACCCAACAGCCAGTCAGGGGGAAGGGACAGAGTCAGGGCGTCCCAGGACTTTGGGAAAACAAGGTAACAGGCAATAGAAAGCAAGAGGCCACAGGGGCCATCTTGTCTCCCATCAGGAATCAACTGATTCCAATGGCAGGGCCTGGGTATCCCAAAATGGAAGATACTCAGAGCACCAGTCAAATTCAGCATGGAGCTGCCACCAGCCCATACCCTGTTCTGTGGATCACACACATGTGCCCAAAAACATGCACAGGGTTGTACCCCCACCCATGGGTGCCATAAGGGTATCCCAAGGGTTCACCACGACTAAAAAGAGGAAGAGCTGCACTGCCAGGAGTCCCACATGTACTCCTGTGCAGAAAACAACAGAGAATAAACATGAAAAAGGAGTACAGGACAAGGACATGGAGGCCCTTTCCCACCAATGCAGTTCCAGTATCACAGTCGCCCACCCAGACTGAGGTTAGGGTGGTCCAATCTACCACGGGATTGACACCCTCATCCAGACATACCTTCTGGAAAGGCCATCTGCATTATCATGGCTCTTCCCTGGTCTATGCTCAATGGTGAAGTCTAGTCCTCGTAGGCTAATGGACCACCTGAGCAGTTTCGTGTTTTCACCCTTCATCTGCATACGCCATTTTAAGGGCTTCTGGTCTGTTTGGACCTTGAAGGTGGACCCTGTAAGGTAGGGCTTAAAACGCCCAAGGCTCCAAACTATACTGAAACATTCCTTTTCAATGGTAATCCAGCTAAGTTCTCTATCTTTCCTACTGATGAATATGATAGGATGTTCCCTCCCTTTGTCATCTAACTGACAGCTCCAATTCCGGTGTTGCGGGCATCCATCTGGATGATAAAGGGTTTGCTGCAATCAGGCGCACATAACACAGGTGCCCTACACAAACTTTCCTTCAAGCCAATAAAGGCCCTCTGACAGTCTTCTGTCCAATTAATCTTCCTCGGTTGTTTGGGGGAAGTCAGAGCTGTCAGAGGGGCAGCTATGGTTCCATAGTCTGCCATGAATTTGCGGTAATGCCCAGTGAGGCCCAAAAAAGCTCTCACATGAGTTTGAGTAGTGGGAGTCTCCCATTCATGTACATCATGTACCTCACTGGGGAGAGGTTGGATTTGACCCCCCCACCTCACGACCAAGATAAGTGACTTTCCCCTGAGCTATCTGGCACTTGGTGGCCTTGATAGTGAGGTTAACCCTTTGAAAGGCCTGCAACACCCTATCCAACTGAGTCAAAAGCTCTTCCCAGGTGGAACTGTAGACAGCAATGTCGTCTAGGTAGGCCACACAAAAGGCCTCCAGCCTACTGAGTGCATGGTTGACTAATCTTTGGAAGGTGGCAAGAGCATTCTTCAACCCAAAAGGCATGACTCTAAACTGGTAGAATCTCACAGGTGTTGAAAACGCAGTCTTTTCCCTGGCATGATCTGTCAAAGCTATTTGCCAATAGCCTGAGGTAAGGTCAAAGGTGCTTACAAATTTGGCAGCACCTATGGTATCCACAAGCTCATCTGCCCTGGGCAATCGGTGCGCGTCAGTTTTGGTGACGGCATTGACTCCTCGGTAGTCCACACAGAACCTCCAATCCTTGGTACCGGCCTGGGAACTTGCCTTGGGGAAAAGGACCACAGGACTGGACCAGGGACTGGTTGAGGGTTCAATAACACCCAGATCCAACATCTTGGCGACCTCAGCCTGGATGTGGTTCTTAACGGTATCTGACATACAGTAGCACCTGCTTTTGACAGGCACACTGTCACCAGTGTCAATTTTGTGCCTACACCATGGTGTAAGGCCTGGTGTCAGGGAAAACAGAGAGGCATACTGCCGGAGCAAAGCTGTCAGATTTGGAGAGAGATGCACTCCCTCCACGGAGCCATCCTGAGGGTTGCTATGCAGCAGATCAGGAAGGGGCTCACTCTCATCCTCTTCTTTCTCTGAAGCTAGCAAGAGACATGAGACTTCTGCTCACCTGTGGAAAGGCTTGAGCCTATTAACATGGAATACCTGAGGGGCTACCCCTGGGGTTCCCATGTCAACCAGATAATTGACTTCACCCATCTTGGAGATTATCCTGAAGGGTCCAGTCCACTTATTTGCCAAAGCTCTAGACTGGCTCCATCACACGGATCTCCTGTCCTGGAATTCAATCCACTTGTGATGCTTTAACGTCATGCCAATACCTGTTAAATTCCTGGCTAGCCTTAAGATTTGCTGTTGCCTGGCCCATCATCTGTGTCATCCTCCATCTGAGGCCTAACACATAGTCCCCCACTTGCTTGGCAGGACCTAGAGGGGTGGCTTCCACACCTTCTCTGATTAAGGCAAGGGGCCCTCCTCACGGGATGTCCAAAAAGTAACTCAAAGGGGCTGAAACCAACACCCTCTTGAGGTACCTCTCTGTAAGCGAACAGCAGGCATGGCAGGAGGAGATCCCATTTCCTCCTTAGGGGCTCTTCCAAAGTGCCTAGCATGCCCTTGAGAGTTTTATTAAATCTCTCAACCAGACCATTGGTCTGAGGATGGTAGGAGGTGGAAAATGTATAGGTTACTCTGCACTCCTTCCACATCGCTTTCATGTAACTCGACATGAAGTTGGATCCTCTGTCAGAGACCACCTCTTTAGGGAATCCAACTCTGCTAAAAATACCCAGGAGAGCCCTGGCAACCACCTTGGCAGTAATGGTCCGAAGAGGTATAGCCTCAGGGTACCTGGTGGCATGATCAACCAAGACCAGGATGAACCGATGTCCACCTGCAGTGGGAGGGTCAAGGGGACTGACAATGTTGATGCTAACCCTCTCAAATGGTGTGCCAACCACTGGCAAAGGATGCAGTGGAGCAATGACACTGCCTCCTGTCTTGCCAGACAACTGACAAGTTGGGCAGGTCCAGCAGTGGGGATCTACTTCTACTCCCATCCGTTGCCAGTAGAAATGGGTAGAGAGCCTTTGCTTAGTCTTCTTGGTCCCAAGATTACCAGCTAAGGGCACCTCATGCGAAAACTGATACAGGAAGGGCCTGTACACCTGAGGTACCACCAACCTCTTGAGGGCACCAGGTTCAGGCTTAGTGGGCTCATTACAGAAGTGCTCACCCTCCCAATAAATCCGGAATGTCCTAGGCACTTCTCCTTGTGCCTGGGCCAGGGCCTGTTTCCTCAGACCCTTGAGGGAGTGGGAATCTCTCTGACCCTTACAGAAGTCTCCACTAGAGGGCCCCCCTACAGCCAGAAGACATTCCTCTGGGTTGAGCACCTCTCCCGCCGGAGGGTCTTCTGCCTCATCTCCCTCAGGAGTTGAGACTCGGGTTACCACTGGACCTGCCTGTCCGGAGCCTGAATCCCAGTTGGTGCTGCTGAAGCAGCAGGAAGAGAAGGAGCCCCCTTCACAGAGGTGGCCTTCTTACTCTTCCGTCTTGCATTGGGTCCCCCCTTTGGCTCGGGTACCTGACTCTCAGTCAGACCCGGTGTCACCTGTGACCTAGTGACTGCAGCAGCAGTCAGAGGTAGTCCATCAGAGATCAAACCCAACTCCACTAGATCATTCCCCAACAAAATGTTAGCAGGTACATTGTCCTGAACCAGGACCGGAAGCTTTGCTGTCTTGTCTGCAATCGTGATGGCGACTAAGGCACAGGGGATAATTTTGGAGGCCCTCCAGCTAACCTGGTAGTTCTCAGAGGAGCACCTACATAGTCCTCTGGCAGGAGCAGGGTCCTGTGTTAGGAAAGATTTCATAATTGTACATAATTTTCCTCCCATGTGGCAACCACCAAACTTGTTGCTGTTGTTTTACACCCTGATCTAGACTTTGCCAGAGAAGCGCAGCCTTACGCTGCACTTCTCTGGGCTTTTGCTCACTTCTTACGGGGAAACTGACATGCCCTTAAAACAGTCAGTACCGGGAGACATCGTTTTCCGTAGTTCCTTCCTCGTGTTGCAGCTTTCGTGCAACATGACACAAGAGGGCACTGTAACCTAATTTACTGCACTCTTGGGTCTCCAGTCATTCTAAAGGCCCTAGAAACTCTCAAAGGATTTATAACGAACTGTACAAGTATGTCACGGATGGGACTGGTGGCAGCTATCGTTTCTTTGGGTTTTGAACCCCTTTTTGCCATGATTAACCGCGCTTCCCGTGTTTGGCCCAAATGGGTGGCCTGGCTTCCAAGATGGCCAGGCCACGAGGCTCTTTGTTCTGTCTGCTGACCGTCTTGCCCCTTCACCTCCCCCAGGTCGAGCTGACCCGTGTCTGTCCTTATTTGGTCATGCACTTTCCCGCGAAACACAGATGCTTTGGCAGGCTTCTGCATGCCTGGTGTGAGCCTCAAGGATGTCGGCTGGTATGTCTGGTCCCAATGCACATCCTGGGTGCCAGAGAGTGTAGTATGTCTTGAATGCCTGGGACCACCATGGTCCGTAATAGGTCCACGTATGGTGTGAGTGTTTTTTACGAGCAGATCTCCCATTGGGCCCTCTCCATTTTGGTGCGAAGGGAACTCAGGATAAGAGGAGGCTGAAAACCCCACTACCATGTCGATCTCCTGAGTTCTCAAGAACGAAGGATAAGGAGCCAAGTATTCTGCAACTAAAAAGCTGAGTCGAGGAACCGCTGGTGACCCGCTGTAGGTTTGGCACCCTGAGCCGCTGTCGTCCTGCAAGACCACTCTGCCTCTGATCGTACGAGAAGGTCTGCAAAGGCGCTTCGACCCTTTAGAATAGTGGGAACAACTATTCTCGGCATCTTCACCAAATCCTGTACGTAAGCCTTCGGAAGTGTCTGGACCAACCAGTGGACTGACCAGCCTACACAGGAACTTTGCTCTGTCACCGCCATCTGGCCTACTGCTAAATCTGTGTCCTCGGCACTCTCACACGATTCGTACACTTGGCGTCCCCAGGCATGAAGTGAGACGTGTGCATTTAGACTGGAATACATGCGGTTGCCGAGTTGCCCTGCTGTGGTAACAAACTGTGCGTGTTCGCTGCATTTGGGACACCCTCGACCCTGACTCCTGCTGTCGCGGAAACTACACAGCGTCGAGACGTCCTTCTGATCGCATCTGAACCTGCCAGTACCAAAACTGAACCGCAGAAGCCTGGGTCTGCCTGCATCGGGGACCGGTGAGTAGTCAATACCCTAACCGGTCGCCCTCCCGCAGGAGCCTGTGACTTTCCATCGCTGTTGTAAACAGCAACCCTTTCCCGCACTCACGCCCTGCTCTGCCCCCAAGTGGAGGCCTTGCCTGAGTCACAGAGATTAGTTCGCCATCGCTGTGTTCACCTTCCTGAACTGCCTGACGCTTATGAAGAGACTCTCCTTTGTCCTTTGGCACCCGCGTGTGCAGGTACTTTTGAGCATAAGGCTCCACTCTTCGTAGGGCTCTGACTTCCTTTTAGTTAGGTGGCCGCTGATATCGAACTGGGTCTAAACGATTACGTGTACTGCCTGTTTCCCCCCCCCCATCTAGGTGGTCTGCATATTTCGTGCTTCTAACTCTTTAGACCCCTTGGTAATTGTATATATATATATTATATCGATTGTGATGTGTTGGTTTACCCTAGTTTTATTGTGATTATTTGCTATGGTCGATGTTACAAAGGCCTTGTAATAAATGTGTCTATATTTTTAAATATAACACCTGCCTGGAGTAATTTGTAAGTGTCCTTGCTTTGTGTGCTCATTGAGGTCTTTCCATCACCCTCCCCCCTCTTGAGACCTAGTCTTGACCGCCGCCATCGCTAACCTGATTGGTCTGGCTTGTCCAGAGGTTACCCTGTTCCAAGAAACTAGGCTGGCCTTCTGAACCTCTGCCTCTCCAGGACAGAGTTCAGAAATCCATCTTAACATCCTGTCCACCAGTGTTATATTTGCCCCAGTATCTCTCAAACCAGTAGAAGGCTGGCCATTCAGGAGGACACTTCTCACAAACCTGTGGGTGTTCTGTGGGATTGTAGCCAGTACTTCTGCGTACTGGTCCCAGGCCCCAAGGAACACTAGGGAATTCTCTGCAGGAGCACCAAATGTGATTCCTGTAGAGGAGGGGAGGACAGTGGCCTCCACCTCTGGCATGAAGCAAGGGTAGGTCAGGCTGACAACCTGGACTCCAAGTGCCTTACCCTTACACTTGGGGACACCATTTTTGTGGTCCAGAGCCCCCCATTTACATCAAGTGCCAGGAATATGGGGTACGGTACTGGAGCCACTGGGAGCCTGCTTTGCAGCAGGGGGACCACTACTCTTACTCCCACCCACATAGGACTTATCCCCACTAGATTTGTGGGTCTTAGGAGTGGAAGGTTTTGATGTATTCGACTGTGAATGCTTTTGGGACTCCTCAGCCTTCTGGGAGGTCCCCTTTTCTTTGTCCTTGTCCTTCCCACTGGGTTTCTTAGGAGACACCCGGCGGGGCACCCACTTTTCAGCTAGCCTGGCCAGCTTAAAGGGATCTACAATGTTCTGGTCAGCAACATTCCGACGCAGCTCTGGTGTACAGGCTTCAGAAAAATGCTCAAAAAACTTAAGGTGAGACGATTCAACAAAGGTTTTCACCTTGTATCCATCAATCCACCCCATCATGTTCATATGTGCAGCACTCACCCAGTCAATCCAAGACACAATCTCTCTTTTCTTAAAATCCCTGAACCTTTTAAGGTATTGGGTAGGTGTCTTGCCAAACTTGGCAATCAAAGTAGATTTCACACACTCATACTGACCCCTTTCTTCCACGCTCAGTTTCAGAATACAGTCATAACCAGTCTGAGGCACTCTACTTAACACTTAGAACCAATCTCTTGTAGCAACATCATGGATTCCACAATCCATTTCAAACGTTTCAATCCATTGTAGGATATCAGAACCCTCCACATACACACCAACCAAATCTTTCATAAACATGGTGGCTGTGGACCTGACACTCTCAACGGGTTTGGCTGTAGTTTCCACTCTGGCTTTTTCCAGCTGGATTCTCTGACATTCCGTGTCCTTGGGCCTCATTACGACCCTGGCGGAATGCGGTTAACGGTGCCGTAAAGGGTGCCGGAGCTGTTAACCCCGTTCCGCCCGATTACGAGTTCCCCTCGTGGGACACGTTCTGTACGTCTGGTTTTTCCAGACGTGCAGAGCGGGTCCCGCGAGGGGAGGAGGGTGCAAACAATGGGCCATCTCGTAATGGCCCGTTGTTTGCACCCTCTCTCATTCCTATTCAGCCCTAAGGGCGCTGAAATGGGAATGGGGAAGACCGGGTCCGGGTCCTCAGAGGGAGGAATTACCGGGCCCTCCGAACTCAGAATGGCCCGGTAAGTCCTCATTCTGAGGACCCGGACCCAGAGGCGACTTCGGCGGCAGCCATGCGGCCAATAGCGGCATGGTTACCGCCAAGCTCGCAATGAGGCCCCTTGTTTTAAAGTTCAAGATCCCTATGCTTATGGATCACTTGCTGTGCCAACTCCTCTTTCTTAAGTTCAGCTTCTGTACGGATGCAGTTCACAACTTGGATTCGGGCCTACTTGGCCTGCCACGATAACGTTCTTTGTTTCACAGTTCAACAAATTTCCTTTACTTTTCAGTATCGCAGTTCAACTCAATGTTAAAGTTCAATGTAGGTCTCAATCCATAGGGCTCAGGCCTCTCAATCCCAATTCTTAGGTGTTCGCTTGCCCAATCTTTTATCACAACCTTTAGGCTCACCTCCATTGGGATAAAGCTTCTTTTCACTATCCCTTTACTGTCGAAGACCTTCGAATGTGTGAGGACTTTTCCAAGAACTCAGCAAGACCACTTCGACTTCCACTCAATTATCACTTTTTTACTCCTACCACAAATGCATCTTGCTATACGTAGTTTCGAGCACAAAAAAGTTGCAACAAATCCTTTTCATGTAGGTTTCTCTTTGTCAGGATCAAACCTATCAGTTCAGCGTTACAAAGTTGATTCCATGTATCTCAAGTTTTCTCCACTCACTTTGCCGCTTCTACGACATCAGACATTTCACAGAGACTTTCGATTGGGCAATCTCCCTTCGTCGGACCACTTCGCTACTGTATCTTTCGTGGTTCAGCTTAACAATGCAGGCTGCTTTCTCTCGCATCTTAACGGCACACGTGCAACCTTCATTTGCTGGACAAACTGTTGACGCTACGATTGTTTTTCAACGCAGACCGGTCTTTCAAAGCTTTCATCAACTCACCAGCTGTGTTGGTTTCTTTTCTTTTGCTTCTTGGCTTTTGATCTTGAAGTCAAGGCTGATTCCACAGTTGCTGCTTCACCTCCCCAACTCTGCCGTTCAACCGGGAGGGTGGCTGTGGTCCTTCAAACACAAAGCAAGTCTTGTTGATTCCTTTAATGGAGTTTTCTGGCATAACTCTCAATGTTTTTCGGAAGTAACGATTCTCGCCGGGAAGCCCAAGGTTTCTCCTCTCATTGAATCCACCACTCGGTCTGACGTCCTGCTCCACATGGTTCGCTGTCGCCCTAGAAGAACTGCACCTTCTCGTGTCTCACCCTGCTCAGAGTGTGTCTCAGTGCTCCACCTTTTAACCATGTGGGGAGAGGTAATAGGTAGCATGTATATGTAATTACGGTCAAGTACCTGACCCTACCTGACCGTAATCATGTCCAATGCAATGTATGGGTGTAAGTCATTTTACTCTCTGATCTCCTCTTCCTCAGCTCAGTGTTCATGTAGGGAAAGGGGGTAGCTGGGAAGTTGGCATATCCTATACAATAGGATGGAATGGGGTTATTGGGAAAAGGGGGATCCCATGTCTCGCCATCGGTTGTCTCACCCTCACTCCCCAAGGACCCCTCACTCAGGTGATCCTCCCTCACTGGTGCAATCAAGGGTCTGGGTCGAAAGGTGATGGCTGTGCCCTGGCCACCTGAGCAAGAGGTCCCCGGAGTTTAAACAGTGAGACACCCTTTGGTTTTTCACAGACCACAGCAGCCCCCAAGGTAGGATGATCTTTTAGTCTATCTTGTAAGTCTCTAAAGGGAGCTCATATCAAGTCTCTCACTCGCCGCCTGGGTTTCCATATCTTCAAGGTATGTCCAGTAGGTTCCCATGTCGTCCCTCATATTCTATAGAATGACTCTCAATTGGGCGGCTTTATAGTACAGTGTGAAATCGGGAAACCCAAACCCTCCATATTCCTAGGGAGGGTAAGAGAGGACCTCTTCAGCCTGTGCAGTTTTTTTTTTCCCACACAAACTTTGTAACAGAAGCCTGGAGGTCCCTTAAGTAGCTTTCCGGGATTCTCATGGGTCGGGCCGAGAACAAATATAGGAGTTGGGGAAGAATATTAATTTTCACTGCTGTCATCCGCCCATTCCACAAGAGTATTAGTGGAGCCCATCTGTGTCGGTCCTGCTTAACGGTCTCTAGGAGTGGATCAAGTTTGCTGGTGCTATTCTCGATAAATCTCTCGGGAGGAGAATACCTCAGGTATCTCATTGAAGTCGTCTCCACTCTCATATCTAGTATCTTATTCTTGTTGTCCAGACTTGACCCGTCTATCTGAATCAGCATTACGCTTCATTAGGACACATTCATTTTCAACCCTGAGAAGTTACCAAACGTCTCAATCAAGGTTAACATTTCCAGAAGTGAGGTATGCACGTCCCCCAAGATGTCATCTGCAAAGAGGGACAATTTAAAGTCAACATCACCACGCTTAATCCCCTTAATCCCTTGATGGATGTGTCTAAATTATGCTCTGGCCAAGATACCGAAGCCACCCGGGACTCAAATACGTGACCTTTTAAAGTGGTGTCCACAGGGATGAGGTCTATCCTCCAGAAGGAGTCGTGTATGTGAGAATAATATGTAAATGGGGGTCCCCAGTGCCGGGAAGGTTTAAGGGTTCTGTGATACGCAAGTCTATGTTAATCTTCTTGAATCTCCTGGATTCTCCTTTCTGCTCTATAGTCTCTGATACCCAAATCCTCTTTCTATCCCTAGTTGGGTTGAGAGCCATGTTAAAATCACCTCCTACTAGCAGGGGGTCCTGTACAAACAGTTTGAGCTTCTCCTTTAATGATTCCCAATAGGCAATCTGTCCTCCATTCGGACAATACACAGATCCCACTGTAATCTTGTTCCCCTGTATTTTCCCTTTGAGCAGCATAAAACGACCCTCTGAATCACTGAGTTCCTTTTCCACCACCAGCCCCAAGCGTTTCGAAATTATTACCACCACTCCTTTCTTTTTTGTGGTGGCTGAAGCTTGGAAGACCGCCCATATGTTCCTTGCTTTCAATCTTGGTTCTTTAACCCTCACACAATGGGCCTCCGGCAGGAAAAGAAATCCAATTTGGAGGGTGCAAACTCACGGACCACCAATGACCTTTTTGTGGGAGAATTAATGCCCGCAGCATTTAGCGATCTGATCATTATTTCTACATTCGGGACAGCCATGGAATCACCGTAAATATTTCTCTGCTAATACCTCAATCGTTGCCTTCTCTAGTACGTCAATCCAATTATCAAACAGATCACAGATCCTGCCTTTGCCTCCCCTTATCTGTAGAAACATTTGAAAAAAAAACAAAAAAATCATATCTCCAACTTTCCCCTTCCCAGCCCCCAACCTGGGTGGATTCCTCCCTCGCCCCAACCATAGCGTCCAGTCACCAACTATTTCCACAACTGGCATGTGACTGGACCACCAAAAGATCTTAACCATGTTGGCTACCTATGCAAAATGCTCCACTTCCTGAGTCCCTCCTGCCCCTCTATCTCCTCTCTTGGGCCACAATACCCCTTGCTAGTCAATTCCAACCCATTAACAGGACTGACACAGCATTCTGTATCCCCCTCCCATGCTGTTGAATTATCTCCCCACTAGAGCCTCACATGTGTATTACCGTTTTTGTATCTAGTGAAATCGTTAGAATACAGGATAAATCACCCTCCTCCGAGAACCTTAAAACCCTTGTACAGGGTGTCTTTAATATGGTCTTCCCTGATGGAGGGGGTGTTCAATTTCTTGAATTTCCTGGACTCTGGAATGTGTCTCTTTTCCCTCTTTTCGTTAGGCTCTCTCTCACATCCTCGACTGCACGCCTTCTCCTTGCTTAGGTTTCACCGGTCGGGCTTCCTCTTGCCTCGTCACCAGACAGGTCCCTGCTCAATGGGCCTACCGGAGACACTCGTCCCTCCTCGACATTGTCTAGTTCTCCTCTCCTCAGGTCTTTTGCCACGGGACCAGCATCTGGTTCCTCGCTTCTCCAGGACTGGCTTGCACAGGTACACAGTCCTTCCTTGCTTTTTATCATCGGGGCCGCCTCTATTAGACTGCACTGCGTATGTTGGTTCTGTGGTGGGCTTTTGCCTACTTGTCAGATCCTCTTGGTGCCTGGGGTTGTATGTGTCAGGGCTCGCTCCCTTCGCTCCCGTTCCTGCCACTTGGGGGCATGTTTTGGGGTTTATTCCCTACTGGACATTTCCTCCGAACCTTATGCTACAGTGTTCTGATGAATTGGGAGCGCTAAAACCTTATTTTCCAAGTTACTTCCCTTCCGGATCCATTCCAGGTTTTTGGCAGCCAGCATGCTACTTTAATCAAATGACTATGCTTCCCAGAATGCCTGGCTCACTGCTTCACCTCCTCCCTTGCAGGACAAGGCTGGGTGGAGGATAGGCAACACCTGTGGCTGCAGGTGCAGCAGGTGGCACACCTGAGGGGTGTGCTCGTTAAGCAGCTTTAAAAGCCTCAGTTTGCTTCAGTCCAGCGCTGGTCATTGTTGCAGTGTTCCTGTTGTGACAGGTCCCTTGTTCCTTGTTCCTAGCTTTTGTGCCTAGTTCCTAGTTCCTGTTTCTTGTTCCTCTGCCCTGGATTTCGGATTTTTGTGCTTAATTGATTTCTGCTTTCTGGATTTCCCTTTCTGTCTTCCTCTGTCTGCAGGCAGCCTTTCTCTGTGCTTTACCCTTTGATGCTGCCCAATTTGCCTGTGTTCTCTGTTTCTTTGTTGCTGTCCTTTGCTACTGAAGAACTTGATGCTTTAGTCTTTCCCTTTATAGATTTAGCTTCCTGCCTTAAGGTTTCCTTTTGTGATATCATTTTCCCTGCTCCTGATCCTTACTTTCTATTGGGATCCATTCCATGTTTTCCATCGCACTTCTGCATTTATTTCCCATTGATTATTAGGTGTGGGTGTTATTGTAACTAGTCCCAGTGTGAATGCCCTTTTGTTTTCCTCACTATTTTATAATCACTATTCCTACTTGCCCCTTGACTAGGCTCTTATGTATTTAGTTTCCTCCACCCATTGCTGTTATAGCCTTCAGGGTCCCTGTTTGATCAACTGGGTTTGTGAGTTTACTGACATTCAAGTGGTCTTTCCGATCCTCGTGAGTACTGTTTCTAAGTTCCTTATTCAGTATCATCCAGAGTGTCAGCTCACAGATCCTGTCCTCGCTTGCCCTCTACGTGGGCTTAGCGCTGTCAGTATCTGTAATAGCATAGTGGGTAAGGAGTTTGCCGACTTTCCTTTCAGTCATAAGGAGGTTCTAAGTGCTTAACCCACATCCCTTTTCATATATTGGTATTATTGTTTCACTCTATTTGCACTCCTGGGTTTTAGTATACACGAGTCTTGGGTATTGTATGCACGTTGTTAGATTCAAAGTTGATCACTGTGCGATTCCGTGCACATTGCCTTCTTCCTTTCTTAACAGAATGACCAGCCGTTATTCCCGTTTGAATATGGCCAGTTTAAGAAAGAAAGGCAGCAAGGCCACTAACAAGTTTGTACAGAAAGCTTCCCTTAAATTTACCTGTGACAATCAAATCATTGATCCTGACTTAAATGAACTCCTTGTTACAAATGGGTATTTACGTGCAAAGTATTTTACCCACAGGATGGCTCATCGTACATTGCCTGATCCTAGTTCTGTCTTTAATTTTGATCCAGATTCTATGTCCGCACAAGTCTTAGCAGCGGAAAACAACACACTGTTAGATTTACTACACACGAGTACGTCTGTTGTTGAACCCCATGATTCCGGTTGTGCTTTACCTCAGATTGAACAGTTTCATGATTCAAACATAAAGAATGGAGGGCTTCCTTGCATATCTTCTGTTTTCAGCCCTCAGTCTACTGCTTACTCCTCTGCACAAGTACTTACTGTAGTCCCTAATGTCAAGAGGTCTGATGTCAGTAGTCTGCTTAAGGGTAACACAGACCAAGTCGGTAAGAGAGAGTATAGATCACAAAACCTGCAAGCAGTAAATGACAATGTACAATCAGTGCACATCCGGATGGCTAGGGCAGGATCCAGCCCTGATGCCACCATGCCTTCCCCTGTGCCTACTGATAGGGATGTACAGTTAAGGTGGGGCATGCTAAAAGCTGAACTTGAGGAGTTAAAACAAGAATACATTACTTTACTAGAGGAGAATAAAACCTTACGGTCTTTTCTGAATACACCTCAAACTTTATCTGTTGATGAAGTGAATACTGTTCAGTCCCTGAGTGCGGAGGTTTTTGTAGGTCATGATACTTGTCAATATGAAAAATCTATTGGGAGTGAAAGTCCTCTTTCTAGCACAGCACTTATTCAGGGCACTGGTTCTGACAATTTTTCTACCGTTTGTCAGAAATTGCCGTTAGCTGAAGATTTACAAGCCACTCCTTTACCTAAGATTTCCTGTGTAGCAGTTTGTCATAATTCTGAGCTTGAACTCATACATGCTTCTGATTCCCAAACACAATCCACAATGGTGGCATACACAGAATCAGTCACTACTGTAGGCTTAGGTTCTGCCCTTGATCTAGCTGCTGAGACTGAAGCAGACATTCAAGCTGATGTGGAAAACGATGCTACCTCTGTGTTCGCTCCTTCTTCTGCCAATTTTTGTCACAATGAACAGTCAAAGACAGTACAAAATTCATGTTTTGATGGACTCATTCCACAGTATACTGAACCAAAGACCCGGCAGGCAATTCCTGAACTGTTGATTGTTAATCTGCCACTTTCAGAAGCTAAGACAGAGGAATGGACATTTGACGAAATCCTGATTAACAGAGACTTTACTATGGTGATTCCTCTGGTTGATTTTGACTTCTACAAAGGAAGAGACTCTGTGTCATCCACTAAGGAGAAGGACGGCAGGGGTACAGCTCAGTCTTTGGTTACTGGTGCCAAGGAGTCAACCGCCCTAAAGGTGCTTTCCATTCCTGAGCCACAAATGTGTCTGTCGACTTCTGGGACTTCAGTCTGTCCTCCTACAACTATTGACTCTTCGATTATCCAGTCCACGGCTCTGCAGTCATTGTTGTCAAACGTGTCTTCAATCAATGAACAATTGCTATGTCTGCCAGTCACTCAAGAGCCTTCACCATGTACGTGGTCAGAGCCAAAGACCTTGACAAGTTTGTCTTCAGCTAACGAGACAGCTCTAGCTTGCATGCCCTCAGCCTCTGAATTTCCTCTGGCATGCCTGTATTCGGCTACAGTGACTCATCCAGCAGATTATCCTTTAGCCATGGAGCCTCCGGTAGCACATCCTGAGTGCCTGTCTCCGGTCCCAGAGCCTACTGCTAGTTTGGCTTCAGTTCATGAAAGACCTGTATCCTGCTCAGCCTCGCTGCCAATATCGGAGGTGTACCTGTCTACTCTGTCTGATCATGTTGCAGATTCATCTACTTCAGAGTTACCTCCTGAATCCCAACCATTTATTACAGATGAACGTCCAGCCTGCCCTTCTTATGCTTCAGGAGGATCACCAGAAGGCCTGCCTTTTACACAAGTTAATTCTCCCAACTGCTTGACTGTAGAATCAGCCCCTCCCGCATATGCAACATCTGAGTCTGAGACTTCTGCCAGAAACATCAAGCTGGATCACGACTCGGGAGGGCCTTACATGCAAGGCCGTTGGACTTGCCTGGAGTGTTACGAGAGGGAGACGGATGCCATCCGCCATGGCCCAGACACCGAACAAGTAGCCAACCAGGATAACAGGCTGGACTGTTCGCATCTGGGGTCCGGTTCGGATCAGCCGCTTGACAGCTTTCTTGTTGCTGGATCCCACATGAGCCTGAGGGAGGGGACGGGCACGGCCCCCCAACTGCTGCACCATCCGGGTGCTAGTAGCCAAAGGAAGGGTATGACTGCTGCAGTTCAAGATGTGCCTGTTATTGCTCCTGTTGCGAGTGTGCCTGATGTACCAAGTACTGCGTCTATCACTCCTATCGGTATTTTCTCACCTCCTGTGTGTCCGCTCTTGGCAGGGAGGCTACCGGAGCATCTACCATTGTCTAAAGCATGTTGCACCAGCCTGCCTCCCTCCTCAATGATGTATGAGTGTTAGCTCCCAGTGTCTGAGCTTCCTGGACCTTCCAACTCTGCTTCGGGTCCTGCAAGTCCTTCATGCCTTTCTTCGACCCATGAGTCTCTTCCTCACCGAAAACCTGCCTATGGCTCTTTTAGACTGCGGCCTGATTCTATTCATTCCAGTCCCTCTGCTTCTGCCCGTGGGTCATCGTTTCCGTCAGTGCCACCTCCGAAGACAAAGCGCTCCTGTCATGGAAGGAAGATGTTTTGTGCGGGTAACGGCCGCCTGGAGTCGGCCGTGGGAGGGGGTATAGTGTCACGGCTCGCTCCCTTCACTCCCGTTCCTGCCACTTGGGGGCATGTTTTGGGGTTTATTCCCTACTGGACATTTCCTCCGAACCTTATGCTACAGTGTTCTGATGAATTGGGAGCGCTAAAACCTTATTTTCCAAGTTACTTCCCTTCCGGATCCATTCCAGGTTTTTGGCAGCCAGCATGCTACTTTAATCAAATGACTATGCTTCCCAGAATGCCTGGCTCACTGCTTCACCTCCTCCCTTGCAGGACAAGGCTGGGTGGAGGATAGGCAACACCTGTGGCTGCAGGTGCAGCAGGCTGCACACCTGAGGGGTGTGCTCGTTAAGCAGCTTTAAAAGCCTCAGTTTGCTTCAGTCCAGCGCTGGTCATTGTTGCAGTGTTAATGTTGTGACTGGTCCCTTGTTCCTAGCTTTTGTGCCTAGTTCCTAGTTCCTGTTTCTTGTTCCTCTGCCCTGGATTTCGGATTTTTGTGCTTAATTGATTTCTGCTTTCTGGATTTCCCTTTCTGTCTTCCTCTGTCTGCAGGCAGCCTTTCTCTGTGCTTTACCCTTTGATGCTGCCCAATTTGTGAATCCTTGTGAGTAGCCCTGTTGGCAACCAACAAGTCAGCAGCCTTAGCTAGCTTCTTAGAATCCAGTTCTTTTGAATCAGCCAAGTGCTGTCTGAGCTCAGGAGAGCAGGCCTCATAGATAGACTCCAACATTACAAGATTTCTCATTCCTTCATAAGTGTTCACTCTGTAACCCTTAATCCATCCCTCTAAGTTTTATAAAAACACTGATTCACCCAAATAGCCCAAGGGGTACTATCATGCTTTTTGAGGGTCCTAAACCTCTTAAGGTACTGGGAAGGGGTCTTCCCAAATCTAGCTATCAAAGCTAGTTTCACACATTCATAATCCATCCTATCCACCTCCCCAACTTCATTACCACATCAGATGCAACAGGGGGGAGCCTAGAGAACAACCAGGGGATCAACTGATTCCCTGTGATGTCCTGGAGCCCATGATAGTACTCAAACATAGCTAACCAATCTAACACATCCAACTTAGGTTCATACATACCCAGAATCTCTTTAGGCATCCGGGGTCTTTTTGGACTGGAGGATCTAGAGGATTCTGGGAGAGAAGCATTTTCCAAAGACAATGTCTTCATCTCTAGCTCATGATTGAGCTCCATTTCTTTGAGCCTTAGTTCTTGATGTTTCTGTTCAGTTTGGGCACTAATTCTTTTGAATTCAAGTTCAAGTCTCATTTTTCCTACAGTGATAAATTCAGGACTTAATGTGGGACCTGACAATGGTCCAGTAGCCATAGGTCGAGGCCTTTGAGCAGCCATAGGGCCAGAGGGGGTGACATTGTTATCCTCTTTTTCCTCATCTGCTTCAACAATAGCATCATCAACATTATCATCCTCAATGTTTGCTACATTTGCTGGAGGGGTAGCCACTGCAGCACTACTCTCCAGTCTTTGGTGTTCTAACAATCTTTCAATCATTTCTGATTTCTTGCCTTTGACAGGAAGACTTTTCTGTCTGCACAGATCCTTTAAATAATCAGCAGTATTTACAAGGCGGGTCTCCTGGCTATAGCTTTCCATCTTTAACTTTTTTTAAAATTAACTTTTAGTGATTGTTAAGCCTTGTGGTTAATTGAACCAAGGTACTAGCAGCACTCTAAAATGTAAATCCAATACTTTTATCTTCACCGCTGTACACCAGTTTTAGGCAGAATCCTGTGCAGTTCCCTTAGGGAGCACTACAGAAGATTAAGACTACAGGTATATGCAAGAAAATCCCCTTTGGTATCAGTCTGTACCACACAGATTTAGTTGGTAGCTGTGGCTGAGCAGTCAAACTTATTTCAAGAGGGAGATGAGCAGTATTCAGGGTTTACACATTAGGACTACAGTACTATGGAACAAGGAAACACTAACCAAAGCTTGGTATCAAAAAGAATATATATATTTATTTTACACACTCTGATGTTCACACACATATCACTATTATTAAAGCAGGTTAAATCAGTCAAGAAAAGTATACACAACTGCCTATTTAAATTGTAGACAAGTTTGAGCAAGAGTGAAAACTGAGCAAAACGGCACAGTGAAAACCAAGCAGAAATGGCACTCTAACAATTTCTCAAAAGGGAGGGAAAGGACAAGTTATACAGGTGTAGAATCTTTAACACACCAGCAACACTTCCCAAGTAGATTGTGAACAAGCTAGGCAAGGCAGTACTTTAGCATATGCAATACTGAGATGAAAACTGAGCAAAATGGCACTTCACAAGTTTAAAAAGAGGGAAGGAAATGGGTGGTTATAAGAGTTAGGTGCACCAACACATTTCTAGGTGAGAATCAATCTAGAGAAGGCAGTTGTAACAGATTTAGCCAGAGTCAATAGGCCTGTGCCAGTGTCAATGGTACAAGGCAATGTGCCCAGGATCAAAATTAGCAGAGTTGTGAGGCGAGGTGTGAGGCAGTCTGCAGCAGTCCAGTCTTTCCACTGTGTCAGTCGTGGGAGTTTACCTATTTAGCTGCCTCCACACCGCGGATCCGTGAGCGGAGTTGTGAGGTGAGGTGTGAGGCAGTCTGCAGCAGTCCAGTCTTTCCACTGTGCCAGTCATGGGAGTTTACCTATTTAGCCGCCTCCACACGGCGGAGTGGTGAGTGGAGTTGTGAGGCGAGGTGTGAGGCAGTATGCAGCAGTCCAGTCTTTCCACTGTGTCAGTCGTGGGACTTTACCTATTTAGCTGCCTCAACACCGCAGAGCAGTGAGCGGAGTTGTGAGGCAAGGTGTGAAGCAGTCTGCAGCAGTCCAGTCTTTCCACTGTGTCAGTCGTGGGAGTTTACCTAGTTAGCCGCCTCCACACCGCAGAGCGGTAAGCGGAGTTGTGAGGTGAGGTGTGAGGCAGTCTGCAGCAGTCCGCGGCAGACGTGGAGCAAATGGAACGGGCGCCGGAGAGCCCGCGCCTCCAGAGACCCAAGCCCCATGCGGCCAGTTCAGCAAAAGCTGCAAAAATAATTGCGACAAATGTAATCTGCGAGATCACCCCTGACATCACCCCCGATGTGGATGCGGAATCAAGTCAGTGCCGCCTAAGGAGCAACAAGAACTTATGAGTACTTTAAGCAGGCCAGCCGAGAAAAGGAGGAATAAAAGACTTACCTGCTGTAACAGCGGTGGAGCCGGCGAGCGCTCGAGAAAGTGGAGACTTGAAGTACGAGGAGCCCTGCGAAGCTGTGAGCCTTCTCGGAGCGGCCAGCGTCCCGCCTACCGCTGAGGCGAGAGAGTTTCCGGCAGAGGCGGCCGAAGGGCGGTCCCTGCTGGACTCTAAGCGGGTGCGCGGTCATGAGGAATCGGGAAACTGCGGCTCTCAGGTGATGCAGCCTTTGGTGGGCGGAGCTCCGAGCAATGCCTCGAATATCAACAAAGCCAAAGATCGAGCGCTCGCAAGGACAGGAGAAGTATGCAACATTGGAGTAGACTTTCCCTATGCACACGATCCGGAGCCAGAATTGTCAGAAATGGCCTGCGCGGAACCCTCCCCTATACCGGAGTGTTAGTCCTAAAACAAATCCTATCACAGTCTTGCCCCCCCTCGGGCAACCTTGCACCGGTCTTAGACAACTCTAGCCAACCTTAGACAACCCTAGCCAGTCTCCTAGGGGGGTGTGGATCACTATACCCCCCTGCTTTTGTATCTCAGGGCCTTTGTGCACTGTGTTACTCCTAGATTTCTTCTAACACATACTTCTATCATACTCCTATGGACACAATAACATACAACACAAAGAAAACACATAAATCGATTCAATTATAACAATAGAATACCTTTTTTTATGCAAGCAAGGCATGATGCAAGCATTAACAAAACTATGCAAATCTCAACTTTGCACCTTTTATACTTCTGGTGCAAATCTACCATGCAATAACTATAAGCCTTGCAGGTTTCTAATGCAAGCCTGTGATACTAATGCAGTCTAATGCAAGTGTCAGCATTCCTCTCCAATCCACACCATACTTCACACTCTCCTCTCTAAGACAATCCCTGTCTGATTTCCTCTTTCTCAAACCCAGAGCTCTTTGTGTGAGTGTCTGTTCTAATCAATCAGTTTAGGCCATAAACCATACGTCCCATTTGCTTCTCTTGGTCTCCAGCTCTGTTTGCCAGGGCCAGGTCTCTCCTCTCCCGCTACTCCTGCAATCAATCAGTCATTCAGAGCCAGGCCTCGGTCTCTCTCTACCAGATAGATCTCATCAAGACCTTATCAGAATGCTTCCCCAAGCTCTCGATCTCCCAAAAGCCATCGTATTCTGCTGCACCAAGACACCTCTCCCTCATCGAACTCGAACTCCATCTAGCACCATCTTCAACAACAACTACAAAACTAAAAAACTCCCCTCTCTTTGCCTCTGGTTATACTATTCCATGAAGCACTCAAATCCCTATGGTTACTTTAAGCATTCTCTAAGCTAACTGCATCTCTCTCTGTCAGCAGATTCTAAATATGAACATGCCTGAAAGTCTGTGTTTGCACTCCGTGTTCTTGTCAAGTTCTGTGTCAATGTGACATTGGACATCATATCTCCTTCATGGAATATCTTTCTGCGGTACCTGCAAAACACCATCTATCCCTCCATTTCTCCATTCATTCCACTGTCCCTCTCTCTCTCAGAGAGCAAAACCATCTCCCTGCTCCATGGTGCTGCCTCCCACCTTTGCTGTCTCCGCGACACACAAGACATGCTGATTAGGCCAGGCTGTCTCTCTCCTAAGGCAAAGGCGACCTCTGTGCCTGCCAAGAAACTGTTTACATTCCGTACCCACAGTGTACCATAACATTTCGCACTGCCGAGGCGCTTCTGTGTCTCCTTCAGAAATGGCTTTATAATGCCAGCTAAATGCTTTCTAGTGTTTACGCTTTTCATTCGCAAATCCAAGCGCTATCTATATGCTCAAAGCATATTCTAAGTGCACACTCTACGTGCATGGTGTCTCTACAATGCATACATGTGTACATGTAACTACAAAACATACCAATGTGTCATTCTAAATGGCTCTACATGTCTCTATAACAAAACAGTGTGTCTCTAAAGCACTACGTGGCATTTCAAATATGAGTGTGTGTCATTCTATAAGCAAATGAACATGTTACAAAGTGGCAGTCTAATAATGTGGAAAGTGTAATGATGCTACTTCTTCAGGTACTAATCAGAACTAAACAGGATAACTAAACAGGAAGCAATAATGGAATGATTCCATAGCAAAGAGTAATGATTGGGTAATGGTTCTGTTCCAAAGAGTAATGATTCTCGAATGATAACAAATCCAGGCTCCTCATTTTATCAGATTCTACAGGAGGGTATCAGAAAACAAAACTCCTTGCAAGGGAGTAACCAGACTAGCATCAAAGCCATGGTTCATTCAGAACCCCAACAATCCACACAAACCGCAGGCCCAGCAAACGTGCATTCCCCACAACAACAGCGACCGGGAGCAACGTTCTGAAGCCAAGACAGCGAGTGGGGCGGAGCAAGTGACTCAGAGAGGAGTCATGAGGAAGAAAACTCTGACTTTGACACTGAAACAGAGGTTAGCCGAACCCTCTTAACAGCTAACCCTCAGGGAGGTTCAAAACTAAACAACTAAGGAAAAAACCAGCGAAACCTCAAAAGCCTGAGAATTTGAAAACAAACAAACAAAAGCAAGCCACAAACTCAGCAGTCTCAAACAAGAGGAAAAATCCAACGGCTATGCTTCAAAAGACACATAAAAAAATGTGTAACCATGTCAAAGTTCCTACCAAACCCACTGCTGTCATGTCCCTTAAAATCATTCTTTACTAATTACCAAAAGCGGAAAATGGACACAGACACCGAGCTATCGGATGCAGAGATGTTGGAAGCGACCCTTGAGCTTACACCAACAAACAAACTGCGCAAAATCGATTGCAGAACAGTGAACCATCCAAACAGTGTGCCAAGTAACACCACCCAAGATGCTATTACACCAGACAAAAGTACTAGTACAAGTAGAACTCACACAGGAGAAATCCCGAGGACCATCGAGCCCAACACGCATTTGGACACGGACCATACATCAGAAAGAACTGAAGCCCGAAATAAAGTGCAGCAGCACAAGGAAAATTCTCTGCTAGTCACAAATAACATAACGACACCAGAACAGGGGATGCCGCACCAAAAAAAACTACCTAGACAAACTTGCAGAGAAACAACCATACTACCAATCCAAGTGGATGCCCCAACAGAGCAGCAGGCAAAGGACCAACGCTATGCTTGGACAAAAGCCCACATAAATACAGGACAAAACGCACATCCAGTGGGGAAAAAGGGTGAGCCAGATCCTAGAATCCGAGAAGGCCATAACAACAAGGGGCCAATTCCAGTCCAGGTAGCAGAGCCCAGACAGGATTTAAATTCGTCAGCGGTCTTTGTGACTTTTGAATCACCTCGGCTCAACAAAAGAAGGACAAATACCTATATTTCACCTATAGAACCGGCGTCTTAGTGAAATTTCAACAGCAACCTTAAAAGAATCACCGACAAAAAAAACAGACATGTTAACTGTTAAGACGGATTTCTGAACTCTGTCCTGGAGGCGCAGAGGTTCAGAAGGCCAGCCTAGTTTCTTGGAACAGGGTAACCTCTGGACAAGCCAGACCAATCAAGGTAGCGATCGCGGCGGTCAAGACTAGGTCTCAAGAGGGGTGAGTGTGACTGAAAGCCCGCAATGAGCACACGAGGCAAGTGCACGTACAAATTACTCCAAACAGGTGTTATATCAAAAATATAGACACATTTATTACAAGGCCTTTGTAATACAGACCATAGCAAAAAATCACAATAACACTCTCGTAAACCAACACATCACAATCAATACACAATATATATACAGTACCAAAGGTCTAACGAGTGAGAGGCATGAAAAATGCAGACCACCTAGATGGGGAGGAAAACAGGCAGTGCGAATATCAGTTAGACCCAGTCCGCCTTCAGAGGCACCTAACTAGAAGGAAGTCCGATCCCTACGAAGAGTGGAGCCTTGTGCTCAAAAGTACCTGCATGCGCTGGTGCCAACGGACAAAAGGGAGTCTCTTCGAGGGAGTCAGGCAGTTCAAATCGGTGAACAAATGAAGAAGGACAAAAGGATCCGTGACTCAAGCGCAGCCTCCACTGTGGGCAGAAGCAGAGCGCGAGTACGGAAAAGGGTGCTGTTTTGACACAGCGGGGAAAGGCTATGGGCTACTGCAGGTGGGCGACCAGTTCCTAGCGTTGCTACTCACCGGTCCCCGATGCAGGCAGACCCAGGCTTCTCCACGTCAGTTTCAGAGCTGGCAGGTTCAGTTATGAGCTGGGGACGTCTCGTCGTTGTGTAGATTCCACGGCAGCAGAAGTTGGAGTGAAAGCTGTCCCAAACGAGATGAACCAGCACAGAATGTTACCACAGCAGGGCAACGGAGCGGTTGTGTGTATTTCAGCCCAAAGTACACTTCTCACTTCAGACCTGGGAATGCCAAGTGTACGAATCATGTGAGAGTGTCAAGGACTCGTGATACAACAGCAACCTGATGGCGGTTACAGAGCAAGACTCCTGGGTAGGTTGGTCAGTCAACTGGATGGCCCAGAGACACTTCCAAAGGCTTACGTGCAGGAGATGGTGAAGATGCCGAGAATAGTTGTTCCTACTATTCCAAAGGGTGAAGTACCAGTACAGGCCTTCTCGTTCGATCAGAGGTAGAAAGGGTTTCACCAAGCGACAGCAGTGCAGAGGAGCAGTCCTTCAGCGGGTCACCAGCGATTCCTCGGTCCAGCCTCGTAGTTGCAGGATACTTGGCTCCTGTATCCCTTCGTTCGTGAGAACTCAGGAGATCGACATGGTAGTGGTGTTTCCAGCCTCCTCTTATCCAGGTTTCCCTTCGCGTCAAAACGGAGGGGACCCAATAGGAGATCTGCTCACAAAACACTCACACCATACGTGGCCCTAACACGGACCACAGTGGTCCCAGGCATTCAAGACACTCTAGACTCTCTGGCACCCAGGATGTGTATTGGGACCAGACATCCCAGCACACATCCTGGAGGCTCACACCAGGCCTGTAAAAGCATCTGTGTTTCGCGGGAAAATACATGCCCAAATAAGGAAGGCCCCGGGTCGTCTCGACCTGGGGAAGGTGAAGGGGGCAAGACGGTCAGCGGATAGGACAAAGAGCCTCGTTGTCTGGCCATCTTGGAAGCCAGGCCACCCTTTCGGGCTAAACGCGAAACACGTGCTTAAACGCCAAAAGGAGCTCAAAAACACAAAGAAACGATCACTGCCACCAGTCCCGTCCGTGATTCATTTGCACCGTTTCGTAACAATCCATGAGAGTATCTAGGGCCCAAAAATGACTAGAGACCCAAGAGAGCAGTAATTTAGCTTACAGGGCTCTCTTGTGCCATGTTGCGCGAAAGCTGCAACACGAGCGAAAGAACTACGGAAAACAACGTTTCCCAGTACTGACTGTTTTAAGGGCATGTCAGTATCCCCGTAAGAATGGAGCGAAAGCCCAGAGGAGTGTGGCAGGAGGCCTTGCTTCTCTGGCAAAGTCTAGATCAGGATGTAAAACAACAGCAAAAAGTTTAGGGGTTGCCACATGGAAGGAAAATTACCTACAATTAGAAATCTTTCCTAACAATAACAATAATGTCGGCTATCAACATAGCTTTAGCTCCATTTGGCAAACTTTAAGAGTCGATAAAAGACAGCGTACAAGATAACACCGCCATCCTCATCAACATGGACACCAAAATGAAGTTTATAGAATGATACATAACTGCCACAGAGTCCAAAAGCAACAACCAGCAGAAAGGCTTGGAAACAAAAGTGGCAACGCTTGAAAAATTAGTAGACACGCTTCAAGCAGAAATCAGAAACCAGCTATAAAACGTCGACAAAAGCTCGAAGAAAGGGTCAGCGATGGCTCCACCTAAGGCCAGTGTGGACCCTACAAAAACAAAAAGAAAAACAAAAGAAATAGAGGAAATGGAAACAACATTACCAACGGCTAAAGCAGACAAAGAACCTCTACAAACAAACAAACAACAACCTGTTTTGAAACTGTCAACCCCAGTGGTAGAGATAGACAAACCCAGAAATCAGAATAAAAACGAACAAAACGCAAAGGTGGCAGGACATAAAAGTAGCCACCATGAGGCAGATGAACAGGGCGACTTACGGCCCTTTCTCAAGGTCGTAGATCTAACAAGAGCACCCAGATCACTTGACAAATTTTTGGTGAATTCAGACCTTATGAACTTATCGCACCATTGGGAAAATGACCCCAAAGCAATGGAAAAGTCAACTCCTAACAGAGAGGAGGAAAGGAGCCTACCGTGGAAAGGACCGGCCAAAACCTTGCATTTACCCACAAGAACAATTACTAGCGAAACATAAACAAACCAAACCCTGTACTCCCCAGGTAACTCTGATAACACCTCCAAGAGTTACCGAAACGATAAAGGGGACAGCAGAGATCTCTCTGAAAAAGATGAAACAACAAAAAATGAGCAACAGCCAGCACTAGAAACACGAAAGGCCTACAAAAAAACGGACTCCGATCTGCCGAAGAGCAACAAAGGTAAAGGAGATGTACGCATTTTCAAATTGGAGCAATCAAAACGCACAGAAGGATCCTTAACAGAAAAACTGTTCTAAAGATAACAAGGAAAACAGACGCCCTGAAACAAATTAGGACTGAAGATCTTAAACTCGTGGAACCCTATCACAGAGGGAACATAGCAAAAGCTTACCTCCACGTGAAGTCCAACAGCATTCAAGAAATAACCACAGCAGCGTTCAAAGAAATCGAACTTTTAGGCTTTATCCTGTCAGAACGAAGTGATATGAGGCCATCTGAAGAAAAACCCTCAACAAAGAAAGAAGGCGCACTCCTAAAACATCACTATACCTCAAGAACCGAGGAACTCTACAGCAACTACCAAAGTGGAAAGTGGCGAGGGCGAAACAGAGATCATACTGCCAACGTCAATAGGGCCCAAGAGGAAAAACGCCCTAGGCACTACAGACCCGAAGCAGTAGTTACCACAAAGTGGATGAAAACCAAAGCAATTTCCATGCAATCACCTCTCCAAAGAGCCTAAAACAGAGAGATGAGAAAACCTGTGACGAAAAGTCAAATTGGGCTAGAGATGCAACCTCCCCAAAGGGTCTGTGGAACTGGCTGAAATCAACTCTAACCTCAAAAAGCAAAAAATAGAAACGACTATCGTCCTCAGTTTCCAGCTACAGAGGATTTCCAGAAAGTCACAATGACATCAATACTCTGGGATCCTGGAATACAAGAGTACACACGCATCTAACAACAACAGGGGACGTCGACCTGGGTTATTTTGATATCCTGTGTCTACAGGAAACTTGGTTGGCAGACAAGCCTTCTCTTGACGGTTTTACGGTAGAAATATCACCGGCTGCAAAAGGCCTCTTGGGCTGCCCGTCGGCGGGGCTTTTGACCGCAATCAAAATAGGCTGGGGCTTCACCATAACAAACACACTGAAAAAATCCAATGAGATGTTGGTCATCGTGTCAAACTGGAGTCGCAAATCAGCCACCCAAGACGCAGTGCGCCAAACGCAGTTGGCGGTTATAAACACATATTGGAACCCCCAGCGCACTACAACAAAAACGTTCTGCTCAGACATGGGGGAAACAATAGACATGATCTATGAGACATATGATAAAATAGACATCGCCATATGCGGGGACTTGAATATAACGGTTCCAAAGCCACAGACGATCCCTCTGACCCGATTCCACAATGTCCAGCAGCAGATAGAGGAAAGGCTTGGATAAGCCTCACAAACCCAAGAAATCTACACAACATAGCATCACTGTTTCCACAGCAAAACAAAATACCGACGTGGGAACGGTCAAACTCAAAAGCCACACTGGATTATATCTATGTGAGCCAAGGTCTTCTCCCGACCTTAAAAACCTTTAATGTACAGAGAACTGTTCATAGCGACCATAACCTCCTGCATTGCGCATGGCAAGAAAAGCGACTACCCAAACAGTCATACAAACAGAATGTCGCTACAAACAACCAGCTATCAAGGCTTAGCCTCACCACAACAGATGTGAGGAAGATAAATGCCAATTACAACGTAAAGCGAATTTTGGAGGTCCAATCGAACGAGTCAGTAAGACCTAACCGTCTTCCATTCCTACTGGCCCACAGAGTCCCAGTACCTGGACAGAAAAAGCAAAAAGAGCAACCAAAACATGTATATGACAAATTGGTAGTTGAGAAAAGGAAAGCTTTGCGGAAACTGAAGAGACAGGCCACGAAAATGAACACAGCTGAAGCCTGGAGAATTTGGCAAGAAGAAGCTAAAACATACACCAGCTGGATAAAACAACGAAGAATGGCATTATATCAACACGACTCGAAGAAATGCTGAGAAGACTGAGCACTAAAAGATCCAGCGACTTCTGGTCATTGATCAAAACGATGACCATACAACCAGATAACGAGATCTTGAACTCTATCTCGGAAGCACAGTGGATAACACACTTCACTGCTCTTTTCGACTTCCCCAACTCTAGCCAACCCATCACCAACCGGGAATCCACCACTCCATGGGCAGATGTGGCAAATACAGAGGAGATCAAAAAGCTGATCGCCAAACTCAAAAAGTCGAGAGCACCGGGCCCAGACGGTTTGACTAACATAGCCCTAAAACAGTCTCTGAAAGACTGGGCAGCAGTTATCAGCAACATTTTCAGTCACTGTGGTGGAACTAAAATGATCCCAGAAACATGGCTGAGGGCCATCATTGTACCGATTTTCAAGAAAGGAAGAAGAGAAGACCCGTAGAGCTATAGGCCAATAGCTCTTTTAGACATCATAGGAAAGATCTACGCTTCAACCCTACCTAAATTCTTTAGAAGGTGGACAGTAAATGCACTCTGCAGCGATCATTTTCAAACAGGCTTCCAGAAAAATGGCAGCACCACCGTCAACATCTTGTTACTAAATATTCTGAAGCTTAAAGTTAAAGAAGGCGGGCCGAAAGTATACCTAGCCATTGTGGATTTATCAAAAGCTTTTGATAAAATCGACTGAGATAAACTTTGGGCCAAACTAGAGAACTGGGACTGCCCAAGGAGATTCTGGAGCCAATCATCGCCCTCCATGCAGACACGAAGATCCGGATAAAATTAAATAGGCAAGGCACGCTGTCGGAGGAAATAGCAGTAAACAGAGGAGTCAAACAGGCTTGCCGCCTGGCCCCGGCGCTCTTCATCTCTTTCCTAGGCGACTACTAACAGTGGGAATCAAAAATAAGGGCTTTCCCCCCTAAAATAGGGACAACATCTATTCCGAGACTGCTGTACGCAGACAACGTGATCTTAATAGATCAAACCCAAATTGGTCTGAAAAGAAAACTAGAGAATCTGTCCAGCTACATTGAAGAAAACAATCTGGAAATTAACAAAACAAAAACGAAAATTCTCATTCTGGAGAAAACATGCAAACAGGCACCGAAAAACCAAAACTGGTATCTTGATAAAACAAAAATTGAAGTGGTAAGAAACATCAAATATTTAGGAGTAACAATCAATGGTTCAGCGGGAAAAAACAAAGCGGTTGACAGCACAAACCAAACTGGTTAACAGCAAATTCGGAAAATGTTCACTCCTCCCTTCCATCCAATTTTATAGAACAAAAGTGGTGCCGTCGTTAATCTACGGAATGGACACTTGATTATATATATATGCCCTAAACCATATGGAACAAACTGGAAGATCACTTTTGGAAAGCCTTATTGGGTTTACCGAAATCAACACAAATGGCAGCCATTAGAGGGAATTGGGCCTTGTCTCCCTGGCAGGCTTAGTGGACCGAAGTGTGATGCTACTCTATAGAAAAATCTTAATAGCAGACACACTGCCTATCTACAACACCATTGCCGAAGAAGTTAAACCCGAGAAATGCAAGGCCCTAAATACATGGGTGGCCCGACAAAAAGAAATACTGAGCGATGTGGGTTGCTCGGAGGACGATCTGAGATGCTACTCCCAAAAAGGGTTAAAAAAAAATGGACCTTAAAGACTGGATTCATACTATCCAGAAGGCAAGCGCAAACAAACTGTTGGCCCACCTTCCTCCAACATCTAACAAAGTTAAAGTGCTGCAAAACTATTGCATCAAATTTCCAAATAAACCTTTACGGATTCTGTTCATGAAAGCAAGATTAAACCTGCTATTAACGCGCCAAATCCTGTCAATCGGAACATTATCGGCAGAAAACGGCTGCCACCTGTGCAAGAAACAGGAGTGTCCCGAAACACTAAAACACCTGGTGCTGGTGTGCCCGGAGACAAACTAAAACCGTTACACTTACCTGAAGCCATTACTCATCAACACAGCGGCAGTGGATTTTGATTCTGTATGGAACAGATTGATATCCGGTGAACCCAGAAGATGGACCATAGCAGCTGTTAAATTAATAGAGCTAGCGCTAAAAATGATAAACCAAACCACGAAAGAAACTATGGGTAATTGAGCACCCCAAAAGCCTCCATAGGTCTGCTCAGAAATTAAACAAGCTGACAAACAAACGCTAAATTGTCCACACTTGGAGGGAGAGTCGTCTTTATGAAACCTTGTAAAAGTCATTTTCTTTTGATTAAATTCAAGTAATACAAAATAAAAAAAATGTCTAGTAGCTACAGTCGAGTCTTTGTTTAACAATTCGGAAAAGGTGGTTGCAGAGGGGAAAGATAATGTTAGATGAGAGGGGCGGCCAACCCAGTAGGTAAGTAAAGGATTTAAAACACCTTTATCGAAACCCAATGAAACAGGAGGCCTGTAATGGCTTGGCAGATGAAGAACGGTGGTCCGGAGGATTGCCCAGAGCATTGCCAGTGGTTAAGATTCATTCTAAACCTTCCAGCCATCACCTCTTTGTTTTTGCTTTGTCACCCCAAGTGGGATGGGTATGCCCAGACGTGGGTCCCGTGCCTGCTGGTCCTAGAGACCCAAGCTACTCCTCACTGATGAAATACAGAGAAAGCGGGTCTGGGACTCGCTTCAATATGAATATTGCATCATGCAATGTGTCCCTCCAACATATCGCAGCTCAGCCCATCTCCCCTGTATGTGTGTGCCCTACTTAAGAGCCCCTGACTCCCTCCCACACATCGCAGCCCTACACCCCAAATGTGTGTCCATATTTGAGAGTGTGTGTCCCTCCAACACATCGCACCTCAGCCCATCTCCCCTGTATGTGTGTGCCCTACTTAAGAGCCCCTGACTCCCTTCCACACATCTCATCCCAACTCCCCAAATGTGTGCCCAGATTTGAGGGTATGTGTCCCTCCCACACATCGCAGCTCAGCCCATCTCCACCTGTATGTGTGTGCCCTACTTAAGAGCCCCTGACTCCCTCCCACACATCGCATCCCTACACCCCAAATGTGTCCAGATTTGAGGGTATGTGTCCCTCTAACACATCGATGCTCAGCCCATCTCCACCTGTATGTGTGTGGCCCTACTTCAGAGTCCCTGACTCTCTCCCACACATCGCAGCTCAGCCCCTCTCCCCCTGTATGAGTTTGTTACTACTTCAGAGTCCCTGACTTCTTCACACACATCTCATCCGTACACCCCAATGTGTGTCCAGATTTGAGGGTAACACATCACAGCTCAGCCCATCTCCCCATCTATGTGTGTGGCTCTACTTCAGAGCCGATTACTCCCTCCCACTCATCTCAGCCCTACACCCCAAATGTGTGTCCAGATTTGATGGTATGTGTCCCTCCAACACATTGTAGCTCAGCCCGTCTCTCCCTGTATGTGTGTGGCCCTACTTCAGAGCCACTGACTCCCTCACACACATCTCAGCCCTACACCTTAATGTGTGTTCAGATTTGGGGGTATTTCTCCCTCCCACACATCGCAGCTCAGCCCATCTCCCCTGTATGTGTGTGGCCCTACTTCAGAGCTCCTGACTCCCTCCCACACATCTCAGTACTACACCCCATTGTGTGTCCTGATTTGAGGGTATGTGTCCCTCCCACACATCGCAGCTCAGCCCATGTCACCCTGTGAGTGTGTGGCCCTACTTCAGAGCCCCTGACTCCCTCCCACACATCTCAGCCCTACACCCCAATGTGTGTCCTGATTTGAGAGTATGTGTCCCTCCCACACATCGCAGCTCAGCCCATCTCACCCTGTATGTGTGCGGTGTTAGGGAGAATTCTCTGTTTAGGCTGAATTTCCTAACCTAGTGAGTCCTCCAGCAGCTTTGCTGGATTTCTGGAGTTTGTTTTTTCTCCTGCCAAGAGTGAGACTCTTTTTCTCCCACTCTTGGACATGATTTGTGGTGTTCCTTTGAATGTTAATGTGTTTTATGGGCTATGGGGTTTTTTACTCCATAGGGTCTAATGTGTTTTTACTATGTGTGTTACACAGCACCGTCCGTGCAGTAACACCGGGGTGTCATAGTGACCCCCAAACATAGACTCCATACCATGGGACTGACTACTGTCTACCAGGGCAGTTAAAGTCACCATTGGCTTTACTAGTCCCAAATTACTAACAGAACAGGACAAACCATCATATTGTGGATGTACTGGTAGGGGCAATTCGATTGCCCCTGGGTCTATTGTTCGAGGGGGCACTGTCCCGTCCCCACTCGTCGAGTTTTGGCTGGTGGCAGTGGATACTACTCTTTATATTCGACCGCGAATATATCTCTATGGGATTTTCCCATTGTTCGAGGCTAATACTTTTTTACATAGCCTCTAACATACCACCGGTTTATTTATTTAATATTAATTCACCGGTTGGTACTTTCCGCCAGAACTCGGTCTTAAAATGGCATTTGTGTTCGCCTCTGTAACTCCAAACCAAAGGTCGAGCCCTTTGTTCCACTTTTGGCGGGCTTCTGCTCAGAAGCCCTCCAAAGTGGTGCCACTCTGTCTGGGTACCACAGGGGGTGTGGGAGGGGGTTTAGGCACCTTGGACTAAGTTGCCTTGCCAACTCAAGTCGCACTCTTGTGTGATTGGCCCAAGTGGTGAGCCACCCTGCTCACCACTTAGCATGTTTGATTGACAGCTAGGCTGAATGAATGGGGGTTTTCTGCATAAAAGCAGGGCTTTGGGGACTGGAACTTCAGAAGTCGCCACATGACCTGAAAATCCGAAGAGGGAGAAGCTGAGCCAACCTGCTACGATGACACCACCGGTGGAGCCCTGCTGAACCGACTCACCATTTCCCAACGACAGAGGAGATTTCCCTGCTGGAGAGTCTTCTTCCCTTGACTGGTGGGTACAACCAGTTACCATCTTTTTCGCATCCCAGGATGTCTACTGGTTGAATTGCCCGTGACAAGCACCCTGGCAACCGGATAGCCACTTACCCCTAAACCGCGAATAAAAGGACCGCTCCTTTTAATTGAGAACTCCACGGCTGGTTTCTTCCATGGCAGTGCAACGGACTCCTGCTATCCTCCGACGAGATCCTCTCTTCCCCCGGATGAAGCACCGACTCGTACCCGCTGCCAGGAACAACTGCCCCCATTGGAGCGTTCACCATTTTAAAGGTACCGTGGCCGCCATTTCTATAGATTGCTACAAGGTAATAATAACTCCTTAACCTTCTGGACTGGGCTGGCCTCTTGACCATCTAACTGGTCGCTTTCTTTTGGTCCAACTCTTTCTGTACCTTTTTCGACACTTTTATGCACTTTCCAACCGTGTGACCTTGGACACATTTCGCGCAGATCCTCTCAAAGTGGATCCGGTGTACTGAACTTTAACTTCACGGTTTTATCCTGCCTTCTTCTCTTACTGTGTTCGTCCGAAAGTGTTGGGTTCTGTTTCATTTTATGCTCTGCCTTTCTCTCCCTTTTTAACCGCATTATAAGAGTGCCATCTTCGTTAAGCGCTCACCGCTGTCTGAAAATAAGTGGTGCTTTACTTAAGACTAGTCTAATAATCTCTTAAGGGAGTGTATATACTTTAGTGACTGTGTTTTTGAACTGCTTAAAATTAGTGCCAGTGTGTTTAACTAGATGTGTTTTTAAATAAATAATTATATCTCTTTTACACCAAGCTCTGGTCAGTGTTTGCTTGTTTTACTGTGTTCTTTTGCCCTATTGTGTATACTCTGTATACTGCCTAACTCTTCTTGAGAGAAGTCTGAATGCTCAGCCACAGCTACCAGGTAAATCTGGGTGGTGCAGGCTGCTACCAATTGGGTTTACCGCTAACTCCTGTAGAGTTAATCTTTTTGCAGTGGTCCCAGAGGGATCTGCACAGGTTTCTGCCTAACACTGGTGTACAGCGGTGGGATTTGTATTGAGTATACACTTTAGTGTGCTTTTGAATACTTTAGAACAACTAACCACAAAGCTTAGCACTAAAAAGCTGATTTTCTAACTACGTCTGCTATGGAGAGCTATACCCTAGAATCATTGTCTGCCAAAACTGCTGATTGCTTAAAAGTGTTGTGTAGACATAAGAATCTCTCTGAGAAGGGCAAGAAAATGGCACTTATAGAAAGATTGTTAGAAAGCCAAAGTCTGGGTGGTGCAGAGGAATCTACCCCCCCAGCAAATGTAGAAAACAGTGATGGTATTGACCTGAATCAAAGTATTGATAATGAATCAGAAGAGGAAAGTGGACCTAATGAAGTTAGCCACTCTGAGCCTCTGTCTGCCTTAGCTACTGTACCTACTGGGCCTATACCAGGTCCCACATGTAAGGCTGCCTATTTTGAACTTGAATTAGAATACAAACGTTTTATTGCTCAATCTGAACGAAACCAAGAGCTAGAGTTCAGAAGAATCAATGCCCAGGCTGAGCAGAAGCAAGCTGAGTTAAGACCCAGAGAAATAGAACTTAATCATGAACTAGAAATGAAAAAGTTGTCTGTGGAAAATGCTTCTCTCTCCTCTGGTTCCTCTAGGAGTTCCAGTCCCAAAAGACCCAGGATGCCTAAGGAATTAGTGGGTATGTATGAACCGAAGTTGGATGTGTTGGATTGGTTGAAAATGTTTGAGTATAATCATGGGCTGCAGGACATCACAGGGAATGAGTTACTTCCTTGGTTGTTCTCTAGGCTTCCCCCTGTTGCAACTGATGTGGTAATGGAGTTGGGGGAGGTGGATAAGAAGGATTATGAATGTGTGAAACTAGCTTTAATAGCTAGATACGGGAAGACCCCTTCCCAGTTCCTTAAGAGGTTTAGGACCCTCAAAAAGCATGATGGTACCCCTTGGGCTACCTGGGTGAGTGAATGTTTGAAAAACTTAGAGGGATGGATTAAGGGTTACAGGGTTAACACTTATGAGGGAATGAAGAATCTTGTAATGTTGGGGTCAATTTATGATGCCTGCTCTCCTGAGCTCAGACAGCACTTGGCTAATTCAAAGGAATTAGATTCCAGGAAGTTAGCTAAGGCTGCTGACTTGTGGGTTGCCAACAGGGCCACTCACAAGGATTCTGGGGCTACTCAGGAAAGGATGAGGGAAAACAGCCTAAAAAGGACTCCAAAGAGAATTCTAATAATTCCAATCCCAAAGAGGGCCCCAAACAAAACCATAAGGGTAAGCCACAAGGGACACCGAATCAGGCTAGTGTACCTTCTGGTGCCAAACCAGAAGGAGGTCAGAACAAGACACCATTCCAGAAAGCATTTGGCAAATGCTTTGTTTGTGGCTCTACTGACCATGTGAAAGGAGATCCCAGATGTAAGGGTAAACCTTCAGGGGTCCAGCTTGCCTCCTTAGCCTTCGCTCCAGAGGAGGAAGTAAAAATGGCAAGTGGAAACTTTCTATTACTGGCTGATGAACCCATTGGAGTCTCAGCCAGTGTTTCTTTAGTGTCTCTGGGTTTGTGGGAACAACAGAACTTAGATGTCTATAATTCTATCCCAGATAATAGTAAAGAGTATTATAAGGACAGTGTCCAGGTGAATGGTCAGGAGACTCCTGCCATTAGGGACTCTGGGGCCAGCATAACTGTGGTGGACAAATCGTTTTTTCAGGCTGAGGATGTTGCTAAGGCACCCAAACGCCTCACCAAGTTAGCTGGAGGGCCTGTGCAGATGCTTCCCCAACTACCAGTTCTCATCCAGTGTAATGACATGACTGTGAAGATACCTGTCAGCATACAAAGTGAGGTGCCAGGAAGGGTTCTGTTGGGTAATGACTTGAAAACTCTTGGAGTAGTGTCACACACCCCCAGACCTCCTAATAAAAGGTTACAGGAGCTCACCAGACCTGCTAGGGAGAGAACCATGAGAGGTACTCCCAAGGAAATGATGAAGAAAGAGATCACTCCTACTCCACTGGAGATGTCAGCTGCTGTATCAAAGAAACCAGAAGAAAAAGGGAAACCTAAAACTTCTAACAAGATATCAACAGCCAGCACTCCCGTGCAGCCAACCAGGACTTCCCCGAGGTTGTCCAAAGTTACACCTGTAACTCCCCTTCCAGCTGAGGCTGAGAGGGTGGTACAACCCTGTGTGGTTGAACTAGACTCTGAGGAAGAGCTAGTGGACGGCCAGGAACTCATTGGAGATCTGGATCCTGTTGACCATCCTGAGCTGCAGTCTTTACTGACAGAAGGTGGACCAACAGGGCAGATTTCAGTAAGGGACAGAGAGAATGTCCAACTCTGAAAGGTCTTCGCCACCAGGCAGATGCTCAGGCTGAAGGGCAAGAGCCTGGGAAATATAGGTTGCACTGGAAAGATGGCCTCTTCTACAGTGAACCCACAGAGTCTGAACCTGGGGACTACAAATGACTTGTAGTACCCCAAGAGAACAGACAACAGTTCTTGCAGTTAGCCCACGAGATTCCTTTGGCTGGTCACTTGAGTTTCAAGAAGACGAAGGAAAGGCTCTCACTCTACTTTTATTGGCCAAAAATGGGGGCCGAAGTAGATAAGTACTGCAGGAGCTGCCACACCTGCCAGATTTCTGGTAAGGTTGGCTCCAAGGATGTGGCACCTTTAGTGCCTCTCCCAGTTGTGGGAGTCCCATTTGAGAGAGTAGGGATTGCATTGTTGGTCCCCTTGATCCTCCAACCTCCTCAGGCAACAGGTTTATCCTTGTTGTAGTAGACCATGCTACTAGGTACCCTGAGGCAATTCCTATGAGGACTGTTACAGCTCCGGCTGTGGGTAAGGCCCTCCTTGGTATTTTTACCAGGGTTGGATTTCCTAAGGAAGTAATCTCTGACAGGGGGTCAAATTGTATGTCCCACTACATGAAGGCCATGTGGAAAACCTGCAGAGTTACTTACAAGTTCTCAACAGCATACCACCCTCAGACAAATGGGTTGGTTGAAAGGTTCAACAGAACCATGAAGAGCATGATAGGTGCTTTAGAGGACCCCCTTAAAAGAAAGTGGGACCTTCTACTGCCATGCCTTCTCTTTGCTTATAGAGAAGTCCCTCAGGATGGAGTAGGTTATTCTCCCTTTGAACTTCTTTATAGTCATCCAGTCAGAGGCCCCTTAGCCCTGATAAAGGAGGGGTTGGAGAGTGCCCCTTCCCCCAAGCCAGTCAGAGTGACTGACTATGTGATAGGTCTCCGGAGGAGAATGTCACACATGATGGCAGAAGCAAGTGACAACTTGAAAGCTGGTCAAGCATTGGTCAAGCACTGGCATGATCAAAAGGCTAACATGGTTGAGTTTACTAAAGACCAGCTAGTTCTCGTTATGATTCCAACAAGGCAGAGGGCCTTGCAAGACAAATAGATGGGACCCTTCAAAGTTGTGGGTAAACTTGGAGAGGTCAACTATCTGGTGGACTTGGGCAATCCCAAGGAGGCTCCAACAGTCTTCCACACCAACAGACTAAAAGCGTATATCTCAAGACCCGATGTAGGAGCGTTGCTTCTAGCATCATCAGAGGAAGAAGAGGAGAGTGAAGCTCTTCCTGATCTCCTCAGAGGCTTACCTTTAGACAAAAGGAATGAAGGAGTAAATCTCTCTTTAAATCTGACACCTGAGCAACAAGAAGAGTGCAAATCTATGTTAAATCAGTTTGCCTCTCTGTTCTCACTCTCACCAGGCTTGACACATTGGGGACAGCATGACATACTCACTGGTGACTGTCTGCCAGTCAAAAGCAGAGGATATCGAATGTCAGAGAATGTAAGAACCCACATCCAAGATGAGGTCAGCAAGATGCTTGATTTTGGGGTAATAGAGCCCTCTACTAGTCCATGGTCTAGCCCAGTTGTGTTAGTACCAAAGGCAGGATCTAAAGAACTTAGATTCTGTGTGGATTACAGAGCTCTTAATACAGTAACCAAGACTGATGCCCACCCTTTGCCAAGGACAGATGAGTTGGTGGATAGACTTGGTTCAGCCAAGTTCCTCAGCACATTTTACTTGATGTCAGGCTATTGGCAAATAGCCCTGACAGACCATGCCAAGGAGAAAACTGCATTTTCTACCCCTGTTGGCTTATACCAGTTTAAGGTTATGCCTTTTGGATTGAAAAATGCACCTGCTACATTTCAAAGGATGGTAAACCAGGTTCTGAATGGGATGGAGGACTTCTGCATGGCATACTTGGATGACATAGCAGTGTTCAGCAATTCCTGGGAAGAACATGTGGACCACTTGAGATATGTTTTGCAGGCTCATGGACAGGCCAATCTGACCATAAAGGCAAGTAAATGCCAGATTGGACAGAGTAAGGTGGTCTACCTTGGACATGAGGTAGGAGGTGGAGAAATAAGGCCTTTGCTCAGTAAGATTGAAGCTGTGCAAAATTGCACAACACCTACTACTCAGACCCAGGTGAGAGCCTTCTTAGGTCTCACTGGGTACTACAGGAATTTCATAGAGAACTATGGGTTCATAGCTTCTCCACTGAATGTCATCTCCTCTCCTAAATTCCCTAAAAAGGTTAGATGGAATGAGGAATGCAATCAGGCCTTTGAAAACCTGAAAAAGGCTCTTTGCCAAGCCCCAGTACTCAGAGCTCCTGACTACCACCAAACTTTCATTGTGCAGACATATGCTTCAAATGTAGGAATAGGTGCAGTCCTCAGTCAACTGGATGGGAAAGGTAGGGAGCACCCCGTTTGCTTCATCAGTAGAAAACTGAAGGATCCTGAAACAAGGTAGGCAACCATTGAACGAGAGTGTTTTGCTATTGTGTGGGCTCTGAAGAGGTTTAGGCCATACTTGTATGGTTCTACTTTTGTCATTCAGACTGACCACCAACCCTTGAGATGGTTAATACAAATAAAAGGGGAAAACCCAAAACTATTGAGATGGTCAATCTGCCTACAAGGGTTTGATTTCACCATTGAGCACAGGTCAGGGTGTCACCACCAAAATGCTGATGGTCTCTCTAGGATGTATGTCATCGACTAGAGGTATGAGATTCATCCAGGAGTGGATTAAATCCTCCTGTCCCTTAGTCTGGGGTGTGGGGGGGGGCGAGTGTTAGGTAGAATTCTCTGATTAGGCTGAATTTCCTAACCTAGTGAGTCCCCCAGCAGCTTTGCTGGATTTCTGGAGTTTGTTTTTTCTCCTGCCAAGAGTGAGACTATTTTTCTCCCACTCTTGGACATGATTTGTGGTGTTCCTTTGAATGTTAATGTGTTTTATGGGCTATGGTGTCTTTTACTCCATAGGTTCTCATGTGTTTTTACTATGGGCCTCATTACACGGTAGGCGGTAAGGGTTTACCGGTACCGGTAAGGGCACCGGTACCGGTAAACCCTTACCGCCTTACTACGAGGTCCCTTTGCGGGTCCTCCCATAAGGCCTGGTTTTTCCAGGCGTTAAGGACGGGACCCGCAAAGGGACCTCAGAGCTAATTACGGTACCGCAATTTGCGGTACCGTAATTAGCACCTTCCCCATTCCCATTATGCCCTATGGGGTAAAGGGGATTGGGGAATTACCGCCCCCGCTCACCTTGGAGTAGGGCGGTAATTCCGCCATCCACCAAGGCGGACTCGGTACGGTACCGGCAGCAACCATGGCGCTAATAGCGCCATGGTTACCGCCTACCGTGTAATGAGGCCCTATGTGTGTTACACAGCACCCTCCGTGCAGTAACACCGGGGTGTCATAGGGACCCCCAAACATAGACTCCATACCCTGGGACTGACTACTGTCTCTCAGGGCATGTAAAGACACCATTGGCTTTACTAGTCCCAAATTACTAACAGAACCAGTACAAACCATCATATTGTGGACGTACTGGTAGGGGCAATTCGATTGCCCCTGGGTCTGTTGTTCGAGGGGGCACTGTGCCGTACCTCCTCGCCGAGTTTTGGCTGGTGGCAGTGGATACTACTCTTTATATTCGACCGCAAATATATCTCTATGGGATTTTCCCATTGTTCGAGGCTAATACTTTTTTACATAGCCTCTAACATACCGACGGTTTATTTATTTAATATTAATTCACCGGTTTGTATTTTCTGCCAGAACTCAGTTTTAAAATGGCGTTTGTGTTCGCCTCTGTAACTCCAAACCAAAGGTCGAGCCCTTTGTTCCACTTTTGGCGGGCTTCTGCTCAGAAGCCCTCCAAAGTAGTGCCACTCTGTCTGGGTACCACAGGGGGTGTAGGAGGGGGTTTAGGCACCTTGGACCAAGTTGCCTTGCCAACTCAGGTCGCACTCTTGTGTGATTGGCCCAAGTGGTGAGCCACCCCGCTCACCACTTAGCATGTTTGATTGACAGCTAGGCTGAATGAATGGGGGTTTTCTGCATAAAAGCAGGGCTTTGGGGACTGGAACTTCAGAAGTCGCCACATGACCTGAAAATCCAAAGAGGGAGTAGCTGAGCCGACCTGCTACGACAACACCACCGGTGGAGCCCTGCTGAACCGACTCACCACTTCCCAACGACAGAGGAGATCTCCCTGCTGGAGAGTCTTCTTCCCTTGACTGGTGGATACAACCAGTTACCTTCTTTTTTGCATCCCAGGATGTCTAGTGGTCGAATTGCCCGTGCCAAGCACCCCGGCAACCGGATAGCCACTTACCCCTAAACCGCGAATAAAAGGACCGCTCCTTTTAATTGAGAACTCCACGGCTGGTTTCTTCCCTGGCAGTGCAATGGACTCCTGATCTCCTCCCCGACGAGATCCTCTCTTCCCCCGGACGAAGCACAGACTCATACCCACTGCCAGGAACTACTGCCCCCGTTGGAACGTTCTCACCATTTTAAAGGTACCGTGTCCACCTGGCCGCCCTTTCTATAGATTGCTACAAGGTAATAATAATAATAACTCCTTAACCTTCTGGACTGGGCTGGCCTCCTGACCATCTAACTGGTCCCTTTCTTTTGGTCCAACTCTTTCTGAACCTTTTTCGAGACTTTTGTGCACTTTCCAACCGTGTGACCTTGGACACATTTCGCGCTGATCCTCTCAAAGTGGATCCGGCGTACTGAACTTTAACTTCACGGTTTTATCCTACCTCCTTCTCTTACTGTGTTTGTCCGAAAGTGTTGGGATGTGTTTCATTTTATGCTCTGCCTTTCTCTCCCTTTTAAACCGCATTATTAGTGTGCCATCTTCGTTAAGCGCTCACCGCTGTCTGAAAATAAGTGGTGCTTTACTTAAGACTTGTCTAATAATCTCTTAAGGGAGTGTATATACTTTAGTGACTGTGTTTTTGAACTGCTTAAAATTAGTGCCAGTGTGTTTAACTAGATGTGTTTTTAAATAAATAATTATGTCTCTTTTACACCAAGCTCTGGTCATTGTTTGCTTGTTTTACTGTGTTCTTTTGCCCTATCGTATATGCTCTGTGTCTGCCTAACTCTTCTTGAGAGAAGTCTGATTGCTCAGCCACAGCTACCAGGTAAATCTGGGTGGTGCAGACTGCTACCAATTGGGTTTACTGCTAACTCCTGTAGACTTAAACTTTTTGCAGTGGTCCCAGAGGGAACTGCACAGGATTCTGCCTAAAAGTGCGGCCCTACCTCAGAGTCCCTGACTCCCTCCCACACATCTCAGCCCTACACCTCAAATGTGTCTAGATTTGAGGGTATGTGTCCCTTCAACACATCACAGCTCAGACAATCTCTCCCTGTATGTGTGTGGCCCTACTTCAGAGCCTCTGAATCCCTCCCACACATCTCAGCCCTACACCCCAATGTGTGTCCTGATTTGAGGGTATGTGTCCCTCTCACACATCGCAGCTCAGCCCATGTCACCCTGTATGTGTGTGGCCCTACTTCCGAGCCACTGACTCCCTCACACACATCTCAGCCCTACACCGCAATGTGTGTTCAGATTTGAGGGTATTTCTCCCTCCCACACATCGCAGCTCAGCCCATTTCCCCTGTATGTGTGTGTCCCTACTTCAGAGCCTATAAAATAAACTTTTTGTGATTGTTAGCCTTGTGGTTAATTGAACCAAGGTACTAGCAGCACTCTAAAATGTAAATCCAATACTTTTATCCCACTGCTGTACACCAGTGTCAGGCAGAATCCTGTGCAGTTCCCTTAGGGAGCACTACAGAAGATTAAGACTACAGGTATGAGCAATAAATCCCCTTTGGTATCAGTCTGTACTACAAAGATTTAGTTGGTAGCTGTGACTAAGCAGTCAGACTTATCTCAAGAGGGAGATGAGCTGTATTCAGGGTTTACACAATAGGACTTCAATACTATGGCACAAGGAAACACTGACCAAAGCTTTGTATTAAAAAGAATGTATATATATATATATTTATTTTACACACTTCTAGTTCAACACATCAATCACAGTTATTAAAGCAAGTTAAAATCAGTCAAGAAAAGTATACACAACTCCCTGATTAAATTGTAGACAAGTTTGAGTAAGAGTGAAAACTGAGCAAAATGGCACAGTGAAAACCAAACACAAATGGCACTCTAACAATTTCTCACAAGGGAGGGAAAGAACAAGTCATACAGAAATATATTCTTAAACACCCTAGCAACACTTCCCAATAAGATTGTGAACAAGTTTAGGAAAGGCAGTACTTTAGCATGTATAATACTGGGTGAAAACCGAGCAAAATGGCACTTCACAAGTTTAAAAAGAGGAAAGAAAAAGGTGGTTATAAGAATTAGGTGCACCAGCACAGTTCTAGGTGAGAAGCAATCGAGAGAAGGCAGTTGTTAGAGATTTAGCCAGAGTCAATAGGCCTGTGCCAGAGTCAGTGGTACAGGGCAAGGGCCCAGGAGCAAAATGTTCTTGTAGCTGCAGTCAAGTCTTTGTTAAACGATTCAAAAAGGTGGATGAAGAAAGTGAAAGACAATGTTAGTCGATTGGGGTGGCCAACCCAGGAGGTAGGTAAAGGATTTCAAACACCTTTAGCAATACCCCACGAAACAGGAGGCCTGGCGAAAAAATGTACCTGAAAAGTGGAAGCGCTCCTGCGGTGGTTCCTGGCAGTTCCTGCAGTTCGTGTTGTCCAGCAGAGGAAGAGAGGCTCTTGTCGTGGAGGAAGGTTCGAGTTACTGCACTGCCCAGGGAAGAAGCCAGCCGCAGTGATGCCAAAAATGATTAAAAGGTATGCTACTTTAAATTGCGGTCGTGGTGGACGGGTTCCTGGCTATGGGGTTTATCTCACCCTCATAGCAACCATCGTTATACACATGTGTTACACAGCACCCTCCGTGCAGTGACACAGGGGTGTCATAGTGACCCCCAAACATAGAGTCCATACCCTGGGAGACGATGCAGCAGGGCTTCACCGGTGGTTCAGTTGTTGCAGATGTCTTTGGCTTCTCTCCTCTTCGGCTTCTTAGTTCCAGTGGCGACGTCTTGCTCTTCCAGTCCTCAGGACCTTGCTTTTATGCAAAAAGACCCCCATTCATACAACCTAGCTGTTACTCACACAGTGGAGTGGTCATCCTGGCGGGAGACCATCCAGCCTATCAGGGCAGAGTGCGACATGGGTTGCTGAGGCAACCCTGTCCAGGGGTTCTACTCCCCCTCCCACACAATGGATCCACCCCAGACTCAGTGGCGCCGAAAGGAGGGCTTCTTGGCAGAAGCCTGCCAAAAGGACGAACAAAGAATCCCCAACCTGGGTTAGGATCTTAGAGAAAGACACGAGAAAGAATTTATATAAAGGTTCTGGCAAATAAAACCTACCGGAGTAAAGTTAATATAAAAATAAACCGGCGGTATGTTAGAGGCTGTCAGTAAATGTGGTAGTGTCATGGCGCGCGCGCCATGGAAGCTATGGAGACAATGGAAGAAGGGCTAATTCCATTTCTCCACCGGCAGTCTAGTCTCCCATGCACCTTGCACGTCATGACGCATTTAAATAGGCGTCACACGCGGAAGTCGACGCGTTGCAACCTTGCTTTCCCAGCTAGGTCCGTACGCTGTGTACTCCGCTCCTGTTCCGCCTGTGTTTCTCCACTGGCTTTTCCTCCATGTCCTCCCGCTGTGGCTGCTCGCTCGGCTCCGAGCCTCATCCCTTCTGGCTCTGCCTCCTCTCCTTTCATTCCGCTCGAGCAGCCCGCTTTATCCCCAGCCTGTCTCGTGTGTTTTCCTTTGTACCCCCCTGCTGTGTGTACAGCTGCCACTGTACGCTCCTTCCACCTCAGCTACCTTCAGTCCTCTTCCTCATTCCTCGGCTGCAGTATCCTTCCAAGCTGCCGCTCCTGATACCCACGCTGGAATCTCTTCCACCTGCCACCAGTAGTGTCTTCTGGGAATTGGAGTCCATTCATCTTACTCCAACGGAAAGCCTTCCTGTCATCACATCCGTAGTGCTATCACATCCCAGCACACCAGGGTTTTTCCACCACGATTTTCCCTGGTTTTGGGGGCAGGCTCCCCGAGGGCCCCCTTTGTCTTGCTGTCTGCCGGCAGGCAAGGTGGCCTCGGTGGAGCTCGTCCTAAACTCACTAAGAAAGGACTGGACCTCTGGAGAGAAAGAAGAGCCATTGACACGGACAGTTCCTCGGAAGAACCCAGTACAGGTGAGGAGGAGGAGGAGGGAACTAAAGAGGCTATTAGTCAAGTACACAATACTCCATCGCATGACAGGTAGCCTCGAACAATGGGAAAATCTCATAGGGAAATATTTGCGGTTGAATAATTTTGATAGTAACCACTGCCACCAGTCAGAAACTTTTGCAAGAGGGACTGTACGGTGCCCTCTCGAAAATGAACATAAGGGAAACACTATCAACCCTTGCCAGTACCTCCATAGTAAGATGATTTGTACTGGTTTAGTTCATAAAGATTGACTAGTAAAGTCAATGGGGACTTTACATGCCCTGGGAGACAGTAGTCAGTCCCAGGGTATGGAGTCTATGTTTGGGGGTCGCTACGACACCCCAGTGTCACGGCACGGAGGATGCTGTGTAACACATGTGTATAAAGATGGTTTCTATGAGGGTGAGATAAACCCCATAGACATTAAACACAAAAAATAGCCTAGAACACACATAGCAAATATGCCTAAGAGTGGGAAAAAGAGTCACACTCTTAGCAGGAGAAAAACACAAACCCTTCAAATCCAGCAAAGCTGCTGGGGGACTCTATAGGTAAGGGAAATTAGCCATAGAATAAGAATTCTCCCTAACAGCAGCTCAGCCCGTCTCCCCTGTATGTGTTTGGCCCTACTTCAGAGCCTCTGACTCCCTCCCACACATCTCAGCCCCACACCCCAATGTGTGTTCTGATTTGAGGGTATGTGTCCCTCCCACACATCGCAGCTCAGCCCATGTCACCCTGTAAGTGTGTGGCCCTACTTCAGAGCCCCTGACTCCCTCCCACACATCTCAGCCCTACACCTCAATGGGTGTCCTGATTTGAGGGTGTGTGTCCCTCTGTGATGCTGGAAATGCACTGGAGGGACAGGGCCTCCCTGTCCTTGTTCTGTAGTCCTTTTTCATATGTATTCTGTGATATTTTCTGCCCAGGGGTCCATTTGGGACTCCTGGTAATGCAGCGCTTTTTGGTTTGGTGAACAGACCCATGGAATACCCTTATGGCACCCATGGGTGGGGGGTACAACCCTGTGCCCCTAGTGTATTTTTTCGGGCACATGTGTGTGGCCCGCAGAACTGGGTATGGGCTGGTGACAGCTCCATGCTGAATTGACAGGTGTCATGAGCATCCTCCCTTTTGGGATTCCCAGTCCCTGTCATTGGAATCCGTTGATTCCTGATGGAGACAAGATGGCTCCCGTGGCCTCTTGCCGTCCATCACCTGTTACCTTGTATTCCAAAACTCCTGGGAAGCCCTGACTCGGTCCCTTCCCCCTGACTGGCTCTTGGGTGGAAGTTCCTTGTATGGTAGTGCCCCCTGACTGGCTGTTGGGTGGAAGTTCCATATATGGTAGGTATTGTGGGGAAGTCCAGTCCGGACTGGCTGGAGCCTTCCCAGTGACTGTATCTTGTGGCTACACCCTTGGGGTGGGACCTGGGTGAATGGAGTGTGTGATCAGTATGCACTTCTTGCTGTGGATGTCTAGTTTCTGGTGTGTGTCACAAAGACTGAGACAGCCCTGCCCAAAACTGGTATGAATGCAGTGTGTAGTGCTGAATGGCTGGGTACTTGTCCTAATACATATTCCTTGTTGTGAGTGTCTGAGAGGGAGGAGAATGGCCTGAATGCACTGTGCGCCTGATTGGCTGCCTGACTGCCTGAATGCCCTTCTGAGTGATTTGTTGCCATAGTGTGACCCAGCAGAATGAATGAGAGACCAACTAGTATATCTGGGGGCCTCTGCTAGAAGTTCAGAAGCTGAAGTCAAAACTAAAATCTTGACCGATGCCGTTCAGAAGCTGAAGAGAAACTGGAGTTGAAACTGAATCTTGACCTTGAAGCCCTGCTGGAAGAGAATAATTGCTGTTGCTCTACTTCGTCAATCTGAAAGCTGTTGTGTCTCCAAGGACTGATCCGAGAGAGGACCTGGCTAGGAGACCTCTCCCTGAGCTACGAGGGACCATCGTGCACCCGCTGATCTTTGCCAAAGCTCTCTCGTAGACAGACCTACGAAAGGCTGCCGACCGGAGTTGGTGACTGCTGCGGAATCCCAAAGAGAAGCGCCCTGACTGTTGTCCGTCACCGTCACCGACCGCCATCGCCGACCGGAGCCGCAGTGCTCCCTTTCCCTAAGAAACATTTGATCCAAGGATGCTCTCACCTGCACCGTCAACCGTTTTGTCCCACCGGAGAAAGTCAAGGCTGCTGACACACCGAGGTGCATCCGCCAGTGGGTTTCCCACCACCTGAAGACCGCAGAGACGCCGAGAACCCAACGCTCTTGCTGGGCCAAAGTTCTTCATAAACTCTTTGCGGTCCCGAACTATCGTCGCCGAGGTGCCCTGCACGCCTCTTCTTCGCAGGACGTCCACGACTGTTCGTCGACGAGCACCACCAGGAATGAAGCTGCTACCTCATCGTCGTGGTTCACCCTTTTCCACGTGGGATCTTGATGATCCGTGGCTCCTGCCTTAAAGGGAGCCACTCAAGAAAGATCTGCTGTCGATCCAACGTCGAACTCTGCTATTCCAGGGACACTGGGGTTGTAGAACTATTTTAGAACGAAATAAGACTTACTGAACAATATATGGACTGGGCTTGTAGTGAATCTTTATTTTACAGGTTGCCCAGGCCTGGGGATCTCCACACATGACTGTGCCTAGTGGTATGGGCCAGTATTCTGCCTATTGTTTCAACCAACTTACTTTCCACCTAAGGTCTATTGCTGGTTACCTTTATTAACTGATTTGTGTGACATTTAATCAAAGTACCGTTGATGCACTTTAATGAAATCTGATAGTAATTGTCATACCACATAAAACTGTGTATATATTTGCCATTGTAGATTAACTGAGCACAAAGTGAGTTATTGTGATTGTGTATTTAATCCTGAGCCTTAATTATATAAAGACTGTGTTTTAACTAATACAGTGTGTGGACATTCCTTTGTGGGAGCTTGGGGTCTACACTGTACTTAAGAACCAGCCTGCATCACCTCCTGAGAAGCTAGGCCTTGATTGCTCGACCATAGCTACCGAATAGAGAATCTTGGCAGGGGTCCTCTGCGCCTTTCCTCTGCCATATAGAGAGCAGGAATATAGATACCCCCGCCCAGTCTTTACACCCTCCCACACATCGCAGCTCAGCCCATCTCCCCCTGTATGTGTGTCTCCCTACTTCAGAGTCCCTGACTCCCTCCTATACATCTCAGCCCTACACCCTAATGTGTGTTCAGATTTGAGGTTATTTCTCCCTCCCACACATCGCAGCTCAGCCCATCTCCCCGGTATGTGTCAGGGCCTACTTTAGAGTCCCCGACTCCCTCTCACACATCTCAGACCGACACACCAAATGTGTGTCCAGATTTGAGGGTATGTGTCCCACCAACACATCTCCGCTCATCCCATCTCCCCCTGTATGTTTGTGGCCCTACTTTAGAGTCCCTGACTCCCTCCCACACATCTCAGCCCTAGACCCCAATGTGTGTTCAGATTTGAGGGTATGTCTCTCTCCCACACATCACATCTCATCACATTTCCGCCTGTATGTGTGTGGCCCTACTTCAGAGCCCCTGACTCCCTCCCACACATCTGAGCCCTACACCTCAAATGTGTGTCTAGATTTGAGGGTATGTCTCTCTCCCACACATCACAGCTCATCACATCTCCCCCTGTATGTGTGTGTCCCTACTTCAGGGACCCTGACTCCCTCTCACATATCTCAGCCTTTGTGTATCCCAACTTCAGGACCTCAGTCTCCCACCCACATATCTGGTATGCCCGCCCTGTTTATCTTGACTTTAGGGTCCACGTTTCCCTCCCACCCATCTCTGCTATGCCCCCGCCTTTATATACTGATTTGAGGGTCCCTGTCTCACTGATATACATCTCATCTCACCCTTTGTCTGTCCTAACTTTAGTGTCCCCGGGTTCCATCCCACACAGCTCAGCTCCCCCTGAGAGTGTCTCCTGATTTAAGGGTCCGGGTCTACCTCCTACACATATCATCTCAATGTTTGTGTGTCTTAACTTCGGTGCCCCCAGACTCCTTCCCACACAGCTCCCCCTTTGTTTGACCTGACGTAAGGGTCCACGTCTCCCTCACACACATCCCATCTCAAATCCCTATAGCAGACCATGTGTCATTGTGAGACCCTGTCCCCCATACTGGGGCAAGGAAGAGCACGAGGAGCACACGAAATGGTTATGCACTGAGACAACCAAGTACTGTGGCCAGGTGGCCCTCAGGAAGCCTGAGGAATGACCAAGAGACTTGCAAAGATGGTGTTGACGTTACGCGAGGGCGGAGTCAACAGAATAAATCGAACAGCAAAGAGAGTCCCAAGAGAAACAGTGAACTCTGCGAGAAGCCTCTCTGGTCAAAGTACCCAACTTTGGAAACAATCTAAGCTTCTACACTTCTTGCAAAGAGTTAAGACCTGGAGAAGGGAGTCATTCTCCTGGTCCCGTGTGATCGGACATTGGAAGGACTGATCCCAATTCATGATAAAACCTACAGAGGTGAAGGGAGTCATTCTCCTGGTCCCGTGAGATCGGACATTGGAAAGACTGATCCCAATTCACGATAAAACCTACACAGGTGAAGAGAGGCATTCTTCTGGAAAAGAAGACAAAGACCTTGTTTTGATTATTATCCAGAGTTAACAGTGTTAGGGTTAGATTACTGCTTTCTGACAGAGGACGGGAAGCCCCTTTTTCTTTTGACTGCTATTCTGACAAATCTCCAAGTGTTCTTAGGTTGAAGTAGGGTTTTTTGATTATAAAAATAAACGTTTTTATCCCAAAGCATGACCACTCCTTGTCAGTTCCCTTCTTCTACACCACCACACTCCAAAGCATAAAGGGACGGTCCACTTCTTATGAGGTTAGGAAGGTACAGCTGTTACCTAATAGTCTCCCGAAGGGTGATTTCACGAGGGGGGATAACATGGGGAGGGGTAACCCCTACCGCAGTAGGGACAACCATTTGAAGAGAACGCGGTATGTACCCATACCTCATCCCCTCCTCAATCCATTTACCCTGCTCAAGATGCTTCCTTCCCTCACACTTCCATATGCCTCTGTAAGGAACAAGTTACTTACCTGTAACTGTTGTTCTCCAGCATGGGTCTGGCATGGATTCACATGCTCATGAATATTCCCCGTCGTCAGGCTGGGAATCCTCGGTAAAGAAAAAACCAGTATCAGTTTCGTTTCTGATCTGTCTTTCGTAGCAATAACCAATCACTGGTCGCTGCGTCATACTGACCACAGCCAATGACTGCCCTCTACCTAAGCCCCGCCTCTGGCAGCCATCTTCAGATTTGGAAGCACGTGAAGTGGCAGTATGACCAAGTGAAGAGCCGCAGAGGGGTAGGCGGGAGGGTTCGCATGTGAATCCATGCCAGACCCATGCTGGAGAACAACAGTTACAGGTAAGTAACTTGTTCCTTCTCCAGCATGGGGTCTGGCATGGATTCACATGCTCATGAATAAAGAATACATAGCAGTACACACATGCACAACCACGGGAGGTGGCAAAGGCTCAACATTAAGCATTACATCAAACTCAACATTAAGCATCTTACCTCCTCACCAGGCTCACCTCAGGCGAACAGGTTGCGCAGCACTGCTTGGCCGACCCTGGACTCCTCCCTGGAATCCCGATCGACGCAGTAGAATTTCGTGAAGGTGTGCGTCGACCTCCACGTAGCAGCCCTGCATATGTCCAGCAGGGGCACACCAGATAGGAACGCTGTGGTAGCTGCGATCGCTCTGGTGGAATGGGCTCTCGGACGGCCAGGCAGCGGTCGGTTTGCCAACCGGTGACAGTACATGATACAGCCGGAGAGCCATCTGGAAATGGAAGCCTTCGAGAGAGCCTTCCCCTGATTGACAGGTCCAAAGTTTACAAAGAGTTGTGACGTCTTCCGAAAACACTTTGTGCGGTCCACGTAGAACTTCAGCGCTCTAGCCACATCCAGCGAGTGCAAAGTCCTCTCAGCCGGCGACGGGAAGAACACAGGTAACACCAAGGGTTCGTTGAGATGGAAGTCCGACGGTACCTTGGGCATGAAGGAGGGGTGCGTCCTGAGCACTACCCTCGTGTAGTTAAAAGTCAAGTACGGGGCCTTGCAGGAAAGGGCCTGGATCTCTCCTACCCGTCGTGCGGAGGTGATGGCCACGAGAAACACTGTTTTCCAAGACAGAAACTTCAACGGGGCCGAGTGTAGAGGCTCGAACGGAGGTCCCATGAGCTTGGTCAGCACCACGTTGAGCTCCCACGCCGGGGCCGGAGCCTTCACCGGCGGGAACGATCTGAATAGTCCCTTCATGAACTCTTTCACCAGACGATGAGACCACAAGGACGTCCGCCCCGTGGTTCTGGTGTATCGGGAGATCGCAGCAAGATGAATCTTGATGGACGCATGTGCCAGTCCAGCCTTGGCCAGCGTCAGCAGGTACGGCAGTACTTGGGGAGCCGTAATCCGTAGAGGGTTAATCTTCTGTGCGTGGCACCAGACAGAGAACCTCTTCCATTTGTGTCCGTAGCACTTAAGAGTCGAGGACGCCCTGGCCTTTGCAAGAACCTCTCTGCAGTCGGCCGGTATGTCGTATCCTCCAAACTCTAGCGCTGCAGGAGCCAGGCCTGCAAGTTCAGCGACTTCAGGTCGTGGTGGAGGATGGCGCCTCCTTCCCTGGAGAGTAGATCCGCGTCCACCGGCAGCTTGATTGGCGGAGACGCTGACAAGTCCAGAAGGTCCGGGAACCATATCTGCCTCGGCCACGCAGGTGCGACGAGGATCATCCTGCACCGTGACCTCTTGAGCTGGTTGACGAGCCGGATTAGCAGAGGCAAGGGAGGGAACGCGTAGAGGAACAGGCCCTCCCAGGGGAACGAGAAAGCATCGCCCATGCTCCTCGCCTGGGGAAACCTGCTGGCGAACCTCCGGCACTTGGTGTTCGTCGCCATCGCGAACAGGTCGATCTGGGGTGTGCCCCACCGTCGGAAGAGGCGATCCACTAGATCCTGCCGTAGTTCCCACTCGTGGCACGAGCGCAGCTCCCTGCTGAGTGAGTCAGCGATGGTGTTTTTTATCCCTGCCAGATGAAACGGCACCAGAAATATCCCTTGGGCGACGGCCCAATGCCACAGGTCCTGCGCCTCCTTGGACAGTGCTGGGGTCCTGGTTCCGCCCTGTTTCCTGATGTAAAACATGGTGGTGGTGTTGTCGGTGAAGATCCTCACCACCTTGCCCTTGAGGGACGGGAGGAAGGACCTGAGGGCCCAAAACACTGCACGGAGCTCCAGGACGTTGATATGTAGGGACTTCTCCGTCGGGAGCCAAAGTCCCCTTGCGTGCAGATTTTCGGTGTGCGCTCCCCACCCTTCCAGGGAGGCATCCGTGGTCACTGTCTCCTGGTGGGCTGGGGTCTGGAAGTCCATGCCCACCGTCAGATGCGCGCGGGTGCCCCACCACCGTATCGCTCGTCGGAAACTCTCGTCGAGCACGATCCTTTCCTCGAAGCTGCCCGTCGTCTGGATCCAGCGCGCATCCAGGAACTCCTGCAACGGGCGCATCCGGAGCCTGCACATGGGAATGAGGTAGATGCAGGAAGACATCATCCCGAGGAGGGACTTGATGGACCTCACTTTGGCCGCGTCGGCCACCAACATCCGCTGCACCTTGCCCAAGATGGTCCTGGTCCTCTCCTCCGACGGGGAGGCCAGAAGGGACACTGTGTTGAGCCTCGCTCCCAAAAACAGTGCGTCCTGCGCGGGCACCAGGTGGGATTTGGCGTAGTTCACGGAGAATCCCAGGTCCGTGAGAAGTTGGACGGTGCTTGCCGTGTGGTCCACGGCGAGCTCCCTCGTCTTGGCGCGGATGAGCCAGTCGTCCAGGTAGGGGTAGACGTGGATCCCCTCGCGGCGCAGCTGCGCCGCCACCGGTGCGAGGCACTTGGTGAATACCCTGGGTGCCGACCGTAGTCCGAAGGGGAGGGCTTTGAACTGGTAATGACGCCCTTGGACCACAAACCTGAGGAATTTTCGGTGCCCCTTTAGGATGGGAATGTGGAAGTAGGCATCCCCCAAATCCAACGACGATAGGAAGTCTCCTTCCTCCAGCTGACCCAGGACGTGCTGGAGGGTGACCATCCGGAAATTCTGCGCCTTGATGAACTTGTTCAGACGTCGCAGGTCTAGGATGGGGCGCCATCCTCCCGTCTTCTTCTTACGAGGAAGTATCTCGAGTAAACTCCGGAGCCCCGAAGCCTCTTTGGGACGAGTTCGATGGCGCCCTTCCTGAGCATCGCCTTTACCTCCAGGAGAAGTTGAGGGACGTGAAGTTCTTTCCTGGCCACGGGGGGGACGCGCGGGCACCTTCTCTGGAACTCGAGTGCGTGGCCCCGGGCCAGGGCGTCCAGCACCCAATGGTCGGTGGAGATGGACTCCCACACGCTGACGAAGCTCGCCAGCCGGCCTCCCACCGGGGTGCTTCGGTGGGGGCCCGACCCCACGGCCGGTTCAATCCTGCTTGGACGCGGCCTTGCCACCTTGACCTCCTTGGCGACGACGGCGGGGTCCGCCAGACTTGCCTCGTCCTCTGTAGGCCTCTTGAGATGACGAGCGGGCCGCTTGACGGTAGGAAGAGAAACCGCCGCCGGAACCTTTGGAGGCGCCCTTGCCTCCGCTGCTCCGAAAGGGCGTCCGTCGTTGCTGCAGAACTCCAAGGGCCCGGGCCGTCTCAGTATCCGCCTTAATGGCCTGAAGGGAATCGTCCACTGTTTTCCCAAACAGGTTGTTCCCATCGAAGGGCATGTCCAGGACTCTGGTCTGAACGTCTTGACGGAAGTCCGTAGCTTTGAGCCATCCACGACGCCGAAGGCAAACGCCGTTGCCCAACTGGCGGAACCCAGTGTCGGCGATGTCCGTCGCAACGGTGAGGGCGTGGTCCGAGGCCACCTCACCTTCCTGCAGGATCTCCAGGGCCTCCGCCCTCTTGTCGTCCGGCAGAAAATCCAGCAGGGGAGCTATTTTGTACCAGAGCTCCCTGTCGTAGCGGGCCACGATAGCCAAGGCGTTGGCCGCTTTAATCGTCGTCGCTGCCGACGAGATGACTCTGCGTCCCATCGCATCCAATTTCTTTCCCTCGCCGTCCGGTGGGGAAGTCGATGTGGAGGCCGCACCCCCCCCGCTTTCTTCCTGGCCGCCGCGGAGACGACGGAGTCCGGGGTAGGCTGCGCCGGAGGCACAGGGGAGCCGTGTCCGGGACCCGGTACTTCTTCTCGTACCGGTCTCTTCTAGCTGGCGTCGTGGAAGGATTCTTGAGGAGGGTAAGGCCCTCATCCCAAATGTCGTCCAACAGAGGCACCGCGAGGACCGTCTTCCTCTTGGCCTCGCGCCGCTGATAAAGGAAGCCTTCCTTCTTCTTCTCCTCAGGGCAGAGTTGGAAAATCTCGGAAGCCCTGGAGATCATGGAGTGGAACGATCCGATCTCGTCGGGCGGAGAAGCCCTGGCGGGAGGCGACGACGGAATATCCTCGTCGTATGCCTCGTCATCCGTACCAGTCGCTGCCGTGTCAGTCCCTATATCATCCCCTCGGGTGGACGGGGAGGAGGGCTGGACGGGGCGTGACGGCTGAAAAGGAGGTGGTGGGTGGATCCTTCTTTTCTTGGTAGGGGGAACACCAGAAGGCCCCGGTTCTGGATCCCCCGACGGGAGAGGTTCCTCCGTCGGCAACGGTAGCCTCATCCTTATCTCTGAGCATAAGGACTGTATGGCCAACAAAATGGCCGCCGAGTTGTCTTGCGGCGCTGGCAGAGGGGAATCCGACGGGCGAGCAGGGGCCCCGTCGGTATCCTCGACGATGTCGTCGTCGTCACCTGCGTCGGGGTCCATTCCGACGGGCCGGCCTTCTTCCACGCCGAGGCCGTGGCTTAAGACCTCGATCAGCTCCTCTTCTGAGGTTGAGGCCGAATCTACGACGACGCCCTGCCCCCCCTTCTTCTTCCCCACGGGGGGTTTCACGGGGGTCCTATCGATTGGCACAAAAGAAGACTCCCTCCGAGGAGGCAGGGAGACTCTGAGCCCCGAGGTCGCCACCACTGGTGTAGCCTCCACAGGCTGAGCCAGGGCCGCCGCGACTGTTTCGATAGAGGGCTTGGCCGGATGGATTAAGGCCTTCACCACCTTAGGTGCGCTCACCGCCTTATCCTTGAGGGAGGGGGCACTGCCACGCTCCTCCTCTGCCTTAGAGCTCGACCGGGGCCTCTCCAGGAGCTTCGCCGGGTGCTCGGCCTTCCTCTTACCCGACCCAGAGCGTTGGCTCGTGGTTGATGGCGCCGGGGAGGGTGCGCCCTGCCTGACGCCCGTAGAGCCCGACAGTTCGGCGCTCCCGGTGCCAGCGGACTCGCGGTGCTTGGCCTTATGTTGGGCCCCCGTCGCCGGGGCGCCCTCAAAGGTCTTAGAAGACCGCTCGGATTTCCTCTTCTTCTCGCCGGACGGGCTTTTCCCCTCCAGCCAGTTGGCGAGACGTTGATGGCGGTCCTTCATGGTCCGTTCCGACATGTTGCCGCAAAACGCACAGTCCTTCTCCACGTGCGTCTTGTCCTCATGAAGGCAGTAAAGGCAGAAAGAGTGTTCGTCCTCCTTAAAGACGTTCTGCAGCTGGCATCCAGGGCAGACCCTGAACAGCTTTCCGGGCGTCGAGCTTCCCTTCTCCTGGGCCATCTCCGAGACCGGGCCTGAGAAGCTTCTGGAGTCCTCCGAAGTGTAGCTCGACGAAATCTTCACCCTTGAGGGCGCAGACGAATCCGACACGGGTCCCCGTTGATCGGATGTAGGATCGGTGGAGCTTGAGGCTCTTTTGACCGAAAAAATCGAGGTATTTTTGAGAAAAAACATGAAAAAATAGCACTAACGCTCGAGAGCAATAGCACGAGGATCCCAACACATGAACGTGCGGTAAAAATCTGAAGATGGCTGCCAGAGGCGGGGCTTAGGTAGAGGGCAGTCATTGGCTGTGGTCAGTATGACGCAGAGACCAGTGATTGGTTATTGCTACGAAAGACAGATCAGAAACGAAACTGATACTGGTTTTTTCTTTACCGAGGATTCCCAGCCTGACGACGGGGAATATTCATGAGCATGTGAATCCATGCCAGACCCCATGCTGGAGAAGGTAGAGAACACCCATTCCTTAGGAGGTACCGAGATGAGAAAGAGTAAGAGTCACCCAAGTAGGTCACATCTAGAGACTGAGACAAAGAAGATCACCAACAACTTAGTGAGGAAGGAAAACCTCACTACAGTGACAAGGAGGAAGCACGGAAGCATGAAGATCTCCTTTGAGAACCGAAAGGAACAGTCTAGTGGTTACCGGCTTCCGATGGGTGCAACTATAGTTGAAATAGAGGAGGGAAACTAGGAAGTGGGCTCAACCCTCCCTGTAGGAACTGCAAGTGCAAGTGGCAGGTAAACAGACAGAAGCTCGCCGGGACACCAAAACGGGAGCGAGAAGGAGCAGAGTGGTCTAGAGTGGAAGGACTGCTTACCTAGTGCAGAAGCAGAATTTCCCGTTGTTCCTGAAGAGGGGGAAGCACAAGAATGAAATCCCACATCCCTGGCATAGTGGTTAACAGTGTAGAGCCGCTGCCTACCGCCAAATGGCCACAAGGGTCGGCAAGCCCCACCACAGACCGCAGGCACCAAGGAAGACTGGAAACCCGTGCGGACCAAGGAAACAGGTACGCCGGTTGTCAGGGAGGCACTGGGGCCCCAAGATGGTGCTGGAGAAGCATATAGAAGAAGAAAGATCCCGAAGATAGGGCCTGGAACTCTGACAAGGGAAGGAAAAGTAGAAAACATTTTGAAATACAGAGAAAGCGGGTCTGGGACTCCCACCAATATGAAGATTGCATCACGCCAGATCTTCATAGTAACAGTACCTGGCGGCCTAGTGCACCATGCTGACTGTGAAATAAGAAGCCTGAAGATTGACCAGGGGAAGGGAGACATTCCCCTGGTGTTTGCGGACACTGCAAAGTAAAGAGAAGGGAGATACTCTCTTGGCATACGGAGCAAGGTGAACGAAGCCAGGGGAAGGGAGTCACTCCCCCTTGTGTTTGTGGACACTGCAAAGCCAAGAGAAGGGAGACATTCTCTTGACATGTGGAGCAAGGTGAAAGAAGCCAGGGGAAGGGAGTCACTCACCCTGGTGTTCATGGACACTGCAAAGCCAAGAGAAGGGAGATACTCTCTTGGCATGCGGAGCAAGGTGAAAGAAGCCAGGGGAAGGGAGTCACTCCCCCTGGTGTTTGTGGACACTGCAAAGCCAAGAGAAGGGAGACATTCTCTTGACATGCGGAGCAAGGTGAAAGAAGCCAGGGGAAGGGAGTCACTCCCCTGGTGTTTGTGGACACTGCAAAGCCAAGAGAAGGGAGATATTCTCTTGGCATGCGGAGCAAGGTGAAAGAAGCCAGGGGAAGGGAGTCACTCCCCCTGTAGTTTGTGGACACTGCAAAGCCAAGAGAAGGGAGCCATTCTCTTGACATGTGGAGAAAGGTGAAAGAAGCCAGGGGAAGGGACTCACTCCCCCTGGTGTTCGTGGACACTGCAAAGCCAAGAGAAGGGAGATACTCTCTTGGCATGCGGAGCAAGGTGAAAGAAGCCAGGGGAAGGGAGTCACTCCCCCTCGTGTTTGTGGACACTGCAAAGCCAAGAGAAGGGAGACATTCTCTTGACATGAGGAGCAAGGTGAAAGAAGCCAGGGGAAGGGAGTCACTCACCCTGGTGTTCGTGGACACTGCAAAGCCAAGAGAAGGGAGATACTCTCTTGGCATGCGGAGCAAGGTGAAAGAAGCCAGGGGAAGGGAGTCACTCCTCCTGGTGTTTGTGAAAACTTTGAAAGGCTAAGAGAAGGGAGAGATTCGCTTGGGAGTGAGAGAAGACAACTTACTTTTGATCTACAGATGGTATATATTTTTTCAATTTTATTAATATACATACAGCAAGATAGCTTTGTATATACAACACAAAAAAAAGAATAAAAACGGACAACAAAAATACATAAAAAACACAGTTCATCCATTAAAAACAATGAAATCTTTTATAGGGAATAAAATCACTATATTTTCTCAATCACATTAGATTTTCAAGTGATATTATATATAAAAACGAAAACCTACGAAATCAAAAAGCATATTTTTCATAATTCATAAATTTCATATATCTCAATACATTTGCTATAAAATCTGACCATATAAAAAATTAAATGAGTGTCATTACCATCCATAAACATTTTCCACAGCAATGTTGGATCATCACAGTTAAAGCTATTACAATAGGATTTCATACCTTGATTTCTAATATGCTTTAAACATGTGCATTCTGGCATTATATGCTCAAGGGATTTCCTCGTATTTTCTCCACATAGTCTACAGTTACGCATATTTCAAGGCGAGTGGTTAGTGGCACCAAATCATTTAACATTTTACTTTTATTAAATTTTACTAACAAGTATTCTCTGACTACCCACGCCTCTGGAAACGCCATGATATACCGAGGCAAACAAGTTCTTTCCATTATATATTCAATAAACGAACCACTCTGCGAATTTGTCCTAAGAAGGACCATATTATTTTCAACATCATACAGTTTGATCAAATTTTTCAACCAGTATTTAAATCGATTAATATTATTAGGGACTAAATTTAATTCGCATCCATGTTTCTATTTGTTAAAAATAGTAAATATTTTCCCCCAAATACCATACTGGATGAAATTATCGAGGCTTAAGAATGCTTTTGCATAGTCACCAGTAATGGTATTATTATTCAAGGTCATCAAATCGACAGCACACATGAAAGATCTATTAATTACAGTTGACTGGATGCATATAAGATCGAACTCAAGGTAGAAAAATTCCACTGAAACAGCTTGCGGCATGCAGAATAGTTTCCTAAGCATTTTTGCCTCACATACTCTTAACTCCTTTGTAAGTCCATGTCCCCAGATCTCTATCCCATATGTCAACACAGGTACAATTTTCATGGAGTAGAGCCACAAGACGGTTTTTACCGAAAATCCCCCATTTCTACCAATGAAAGCACTTACTAAGCCAACCAATTTCCAACATTTAGTCTTTGTTCTTTCCCAATGAGCTTTCCAATGTAATTTCTGATCAATAGGTACTCCCAGAGAAACATAGCTATTAACGCACTCCAATTTCTGTGAAGCTAAAGTCCAGCTCAATGATACCTTAGGTTTTAGATTTCCTGCAAATACCATTATTTTACTTTTTTCCGTATTTATCCGTAAACTATTCTCTTTGGCAAAGCTGCCTAGGCCATCTAGCAAGCACTGAAGCCCTTTGGGTGTATAGTCTAATAATAAGACATCGTCAGCATAGCCGAGCCAACTAATACGCTGTGTGCCAACTTTTATCGGATGTAGCAACCGCTGATTAAATGACAAGGCCAAATCAGCTAAGTAAAGATGAAATAACGTTGCCGTAACTTTACAGCCTTGTTTAACCCCAGTTCCGGTTGCAATGGATGCAGAAAGTAGACCCATACCATTTAGACGCACCTTAACACATGTGTCAGAGTGGAGAAGAGTTAACATCTTTAATAGGCCACAAGGGATGTTCCAGGTTCTTAATTTACGCCACAGAATGTTCCTGACTACAGTGCCAAATGCGGCACTGAAGTCTATATAAGCAGCGTAAACCTTCGTTTTTCTACTGGACCAGGAGCATACCACAGATGACACTAGAGTCAAAATATTATGGCTCGTACGTGATTGTATTCTAAAACCCGTCTGATATTTACTCAATATATCATGATTGGTTATCCATATGTTCAGCTCAGCAAGTCAAATCCTAGCAAACGCCTTTGCTGGAATATCCAACATGGCTAGGAGTCGGTAATTTTGGGAGTCACAATGTTGTCCCTTCTTATAAATAGGAAGGATATGACTCTCTCTCCAAGATGATGGTAAGATACCAGCTTTTCCTATATCACTAAATAAATGCCATAGTGCTTCTGCCCATACTGATGGGCTCCTTTTCATCAGCCCATTAGTGATGCCATCAGGGCCAAGGGCCAGAGAGCCATTAAGATGCTCAATTATGCCTTGAAGGTCAGAGCAGGTCGCTTGGCATATCCATGGTATCTCAGGGATCAAGATATTATGCCATGGTATCTCAGGGATCAAGATATTATGCCTTGAAGGTCAGAGCAGGTCGCTTGGCATATCCATGGTATCTCAGGCATCAAGATATTATGCCTTGAAGGTCAGAGCAGGTTGCTTGGCATATCCATGGTATCTCAGGGATCAAGATATTATGCCTTGAAGGTCAGAGCAGGTCGCTTGGCATATCCATGGTACCTCAGGGATTAAGATATTATGCCTTGAAGGTCAGAGCAGGTCGCTTGGCATATCCAGGGTATCTCAGGGATCAAGATATTATGCCTTGAAGGTCAGAGCAGGTCGCTTGGCATATCCATGGTATCTCAGGGATCAAGATATTATGCCTTGAAGGTCAGAGCAGGTCGCTTGGCATATCCATGGTATCTCAGGGATCAAGATATTATGCCTTGAAGGTCAGAGCAGGTCGCTTGGCATATCCATGGCACCGCAGGGATCAAGATATTATGCCTTGAAGGTCAGAGCAGGTCGCTTGGCATATCCATGGCATCTCAGGGATCAAGATATTATGCCTTGAAGGTCAGAGCAGGTTGCTTGGCATATCCATGGTATCTCAGGGATCAAGATATTATGCCTTGAAGGTCAGAGCAGGTCGCTTGGTATATCCATGGTACCTCAGGGATTAAGATATTATGCCTTGAAGGTCAGAGCAGGTCGCTTGGCATATCCATGGTACCTCAGGGATTAAGATATTATGCCTTGAAGGTCAGAGCAGGTCGCTTGGCATATCCATGGTATCTCAGGGATCAAGATATTATGCCTTGAAGGTCAGAGCAGGTCGCTTGGCATATCCATGGTATCTCAGGGATCAAGATATTATGCCTTGAAGGTCAGAGCAGGTCGCTTGGCATATCCATGGTATCTCAGGGATCAAGATATTATGCCTTGAAGGTCAGAGCAGGTCGCTTGGCATATCCATGGCACCGCAGGGATCAAGATATTATGCCTTGAAGGTCAGAGCAGGTCGCTTGGCATATCCATGGTACCTCAGGGATTAAGATATTATGCCTTGAAGGTCAGAGCAGGTCGCTTGGCATATCCATGGTATCTCAGGGATCAAGATATTATGCCTTGAAGGTCAGAGCAGGTCACTTGGCATATCCATGGCACCACAGGGATCAAGATATTATGCCTTGAAGGTCAGAGCAGAGCAGGTCGCTTGGCATATCCATGGTACCTCAGGGATTAAGATATTATGCCTTGAAGGTCAGAGCAGAGCAGGTCGCTTGGCATATCCATGGTACCTCAGGGATCAAGATATTTGTGTTGTTCCCGTCAACTACACCCAACGTGTTAGTTATGTGAGCAGCCCAGACCTCTTCAGGAATACTATTAATCGGTAATTGGGACTTTTTCATCACCCTCAATTCCCTCCATATTGCAACTGTGTTCCCAGTAGTAGCCAAATGAGCAATATTAAGCCATTGTTTATTTTCACACCTTCTATAATCCGACGTAGCTTCTTTCATTTTAATGTTTATGGCTATTGCATCCATTTGCCAAGAGGGAGACAAAAGCAATGTGGAGATTACGGAGCAGAGTTTTTTCTTTTCCTTTTTGATTTTTGGGTCAAAATGATTTCGCCTTTTCGACATATCCCTATTAGTTCGTTCTTGTGTCGAATTATACTCACGGATAGAGGCCACCTGATCCTTGATCTGTGCTATGGTGCCGCTGAATAGCGCCCTTATATTTTTATCATTCACATTATCTTGTTGACAGGACATAATAAAGGCAGGCAACAGTTGTTCACACGCTATTTTTCCCTTAGCCAAATTGGCAGGGTGCCACTGAATACGGTTACCTCCTTGATTAACAAAGATATGACCACATTCATCATAATTCTGTCATCCATTTTGAATAATACACATAGAGGTAGACGATCACTCTCATCCCTTGACGCGATCCCCATATCAAGCACCCGGTCTAGGCCACTAGAGTCAGTGAACACATAGTCAAGAGTAGACGCACTCTTCCCACTAATTCGAGTGAAACCTCTTTGCTTATCACTCCAGCACAGGCCATTTAGACTCCTCAGTTGATGTTCAGCGAGTGCATTAGCCCAGGGACTATACGGGTACTTTTGCATCGTCATGCTACTCGGACTAGAGCTCGCTCTTACTTCTGTTTCCACATCTGGTCGAATTATATTTGCATTCAAATCTCCCATCAAATACAGGGGGAAGTTATATACATATGTCAACACCTTCATTTTTATCCCCTTCAAAATTGTTGTAGTCATTACTCTGGATGGCAGATCATAAACGTCAATGATTGTGATATTAATGCCAGGTTTCGATAGTTTTCCTATCAACACATATGCAGAATGACAGGGAATCTCGACAACAGACCAAGGAGGAGAAACCGAGATCATTAGGCCTCCCTTAGGCCTAGCCAGGCGGCCCTTCCAGGCATCTAACAACACATTCTCAACCAGCCAGGGTTTCTTGTAGCACAATACATTTAAAAAAGTGCATATCACTCCACAACCCATTTTCAGCAAACAGCTGATTAAATCCTCTGGTGTTGCAAGTATAAAGTATATCGATGTCATCGATTCAACTGGGATGACTGGGATGTAAAAGCAATGGGTGGCCACTGCCAATAGCCTCATTCCTCATTGAGCGCAACATTTATTTGTGTGTTTTTTAAACCACCTGTAGCAGGCCTATTTTCCTCGGCACCACTTTGCTGAGATGGATTACATGGTGGTGTGTCAATCCCTTTATTAATACACGCCGTATCGATCCTGGAAGGCCTGTCTAAAGATTGTTTATCCGCGGATCATTATTCGATGCATTAGAGATAAACACTCTAATGTTCTCAGGATGAAAGTCAACTATCTCACAAGAAAAACCCAATTGGAATATTTCAACTTTGTACTTGAAAATATATTCCAAAATGGAAGCAGTTTTTCGATTGCATGCGTCTGGCATACATAAATGCCTGGGCAACCGGTTTTGTGCCATTTCTTTTCTTTTTAGATACATTTTTGGATATGGTTGGCAGTTTAATACAGCATACTTTGCCAGGACCTTTATTAGGGGTGGTCAAGCCGGGTGTATTTCCCTGAAATGGAAAGACATGACCAGGCTCGCATCCCCGGATGTGAGTATTAGTGGCCTGGTCATGTCTTATCTTCCTATTGTTATTAATACTTTTGTGGAGGAGTAAGGGCTGTATATCAAGTTTATTTTCAAGTTTCCCACATGTATTTACCAATGTGGTTAGTAGACATTCAAACGCCTGAAACATTTCATCTGAGGTCATATTAGCTTAACTACAGCCAAGAACCCTGGACTCAGCAGAACCCTCACAAGGATCTGCCTCCGGGTCAGCTGTTCCCCCGTCACTTGGGGGTGGGGCAAGTTCTCTATTGCATCCAGCCCCTCCTTTTAGGACCTTCTACTATGGGGACATGAATATTAGACAAGGGAAAAGGAGTGAGGGCACCCATCTGCAGGGTGTACGGTGCCAATGACATGTCCGAGAGGTCCCCCATATATTCCATGCCATGATTCTGTAGCGGGAGATCAAGGGGTGAGGTGCCCCCAGGATGAACCATCGCTTCCGCGTGCTACACCCTAGAAGATGGAGTTAGCAGTGCAGTAGTATTTGGTGGGCCGTCATCACCGTCCCCTTTAAGTGCTTTCCCCATTGCTGCACTTGGATCGTCTTCCGCGTCTTCCTCACGATCGCCACTATTTAAATCCCCATTTCCCATGGATGGTTTGGGAAATGTAGACACAGATAAGGAGGGACCAGCTTTTTTCGTTAATAGCATTTCACCAATCACTTAGTTCCCAGGCCACTTAAAGATGGATGGAATTCCTCTTGAATCTCTTGAAGGACACTTTCCTCATCTAGAATTCTCAAGCTTGATCTTTTTGGAAAGAAGGCCGTCATTTCTTTTGAGGGAGCAACTGGTTTAAAGGCAGAAGTGACTTTAGGGGGAGACATCCGGCGAGAAGGCCTCCCAGGACCAGTGCTGTCTGAGTCAGGCTGCATTAAGAGATCTGCGCGCGGAATCACACTACTTTCAGGCCATTACACCTTTCCCTCTTGTACTTCTGCTTTTATTGCTTTCCATCCTGATGAGTAAACAGCGCCTAGAGGGAAAGAATATGTAGGTCAGTGACACCTACATTGCCCGCTCATTTCAAAAATAATAATGACAAGTTTCACAGTTTTACAATAAAAAGGAATATATATCGTTTTGTACCGTGTATCTTTTCGGTTAGCCTTGCACACCAGGCAGCGCAGATACTACTCAGATGCTACTCACCTACATAGCAATGTGTCCCCTATCCATCGCACAGGCAACACAGTGAACACCAGTATGTCAATAGGTCAGCACCAAACCTAATGACCTTCGTAGCGCTATAAACATCGGACTCAGCAATCATTCAGCAAATGCCACTTCAAATAACACACGCTAGGCGCTAGACGCGAGCACAGCTAGAAGCCAAATAACACACGCTAGGCGCTAGACGCTAGCACAGTTAGAAGCCAAATAACACACGCTAGGCGCTAGACAATAGGCCAGCTAGTAGCCAAATAACACACGCTAGGCGCTAGACGCTAGCACAGCTAGAAGCCAAATAGCACACGCTAGGCGCTAGACAATAGGCCAGCTAGAAGCCAAATAACACACGCTAGGCGCTAGACGCTAGCACAGCTAGAAGCCATGAAAACACATGTTTCCAGTTTCCATAGTAACTCTGAATTACTCAGAATGGATTTAGTGCAAGTATAACCCACCATAAGGATTAGCATCAACTAGTTGGACTTCTCTTGCCTGCATATATAGCTGAAGTACAACCAGAGGCATATGAATACGGCTGCGTGAATGCTACTTAAAGCAGATAGCTGACCGCTGACGCGCCAGCGCTTAGTCAAAGCACTTGCGCAAAAGTGCGCACACGCTCCGACTATGAGGATACTGCTGCTGGGAAATGAGGGCAGAGCCAGAAATGTAAAGGGCCAGTCTTTTGCTATTGTCCATGGCACAACACAGCAGGGCAGAGCTCCAGGCAGCTCAGGCGATCAGCACTTAGTCAAAGCACTTCCTCAAATGCGCGCCAGATGGTATATATCCCTTTTTGAACTTTGGTTTTAGCACGCATGTCAACGTTGTTTTTCAACCCATTAGAGAACTTTTAGCCTTGCCACTAGAAGAAGTCCAATACACTGCTGAACACCATTTCCCTTTAGTTAAGTTATTAGTGGAAGGTTTGGAAATAGGTGTGAGGCGACGGTGGACTGGGTTTGCTTTGGACACCCTGACAGATGCCTTAGCTTATGAGCAGGGAAACCTCTCTTATTATTAGGAATAGTTAGGGTCCCCCCAACCCTCTTTTCTTTAATAAAAGTTTGCAGCAATCAAAATGCCACCTGTGTGTTAGTGTGTAATTGGTGGAGCCTTGCAATCCGGGGTCACTGACCCTCTTGCACTAAAAGCCGCGCCACACACTGCAGGTGTTCTGTTCCCGAGAGCTGTGCCACTAAAGGCCGTGCCACACACTGCAGGTGTTCTGTTCCCGACAGCTGTGCCACTAAAGGCCGTGCCACACACTGCAGGTGTTCTGTTCCCGACAGCTGCGCCACTAAAAGCCGCGCCACACACTGCAGGTGTTCTGTTCCCGACAGCTGCGCCACTAAAAGCCGTGCCACACACTGCAGGTGTTCTGTTCCCGAGAGCTGTGCCACTAAAGGCCGTGCCACACACTGCAGGTGTTCTGTTCCCGACAGCTGTGCCACTAAAGGCCGTGCCACACACTGCAGGTGTTCTGTTCCCGACAGCTGTGCCACTAAAAGCCGTGCCACACACTGCAGGTGTTCTGTTCCCGACAGCTGTGCCACTAAAGGCCGTGCCACACACTGCAGGTGTTCTGTTCCCGACAGCTGTGCCACTAAAGGCATTGCCACACTGCAGGTTTTCTGTTCCCGACAGCTGTGCCACTAAAAGCCGCGCCACACACTGCAGGTGTTCTGTTCCCAACAACTGTGCCACTGAAGGCCGCGCCACACACTGCAGATGTTCTGTTCCCGACAGCTGTGCCACTAAAAGCCGCGCCACACACTGCAGGTGTTCTGTTCCCGACAGCTGTGCCACTAAAAGCCGTGCCACACACTGCAGGTGTTCTGTTCCCGACAGCTGTGCCACTAAAAGCCGCGCCACACACTGCAGGTGTTAGGCCGCGCCACACACGGCAGGTGTTGTGTTCCCGACAGCTGTGCCACTAAAAGCCGCACCCCACACTACAGGTGTTCTGTTCCCGACAGCTGTGCCACTAAAAGCCGCGCCACACACTGCAGGTGTTCTGTTCCCGACAGCTGTGCCACTAAAAGCCGCGCCACACACTGCAGGTGTTCTGTTCCCGACAGCTGTGCCACTAAAGGCATTGCCACACACTGCAGGTGTTCTGTTCCCGACAGATGTGCCACTAAAAGCCGCGCCACACATTGCAGGTGTTCTATTCCCGACAGCTGTGCCACTAAAGACCATGCCACACACTGCAGGTGTTCTGTTCCCGACAGCTGCGCCACTAAAAGCCGCGCCACACACTGCAGGTGTTCTGTTCCCGACAGCTGTGCCACTAAAAGCCGCGCCACACACTGCAGGTGTTCTGTTCCCGACAGCTGTGCCACTAAAAGCCGCGCCACACACTGCAGGTGTTCTGTTCCCGACAGCTGTGCCACTAAAAGCCGCGCCACACACTGCACGTGTTCTGTTCCTGACAGCTGTGCCACTAAAAGCCGCGCCAGACACTGCACGTGTTCTGTTCCCGACAGCTGTGCCACTGAAGGCATTGCCACACACTGCAGGTGTTCTGTTCCCGACAGCTGTGCCACTAAAGGCCTTGCCACACACTGCAGGTGTTCTGTTCCCGACAGCTGTGCCACTAAAAGCCGCGCCACACACTGCAGGTGTTCTGTTCCCGACAGCTGTGCCACTAAAAGCCGCGCCACACACTGCAGGTGTTCTGTTCCCGACAGCTGTGCCACTAAAAGCCGCGCCACACACTGCACGTGTTCTGTTCCTGACAGCTGTGCCACTAAAAGCCGCGCCACACACTGCACGTGTTCTGTTCCCGACAGCTGTGCCACTGAAGGCCGCGCCACACACTGCAGGTGTTCTGTTCCCGACAGCTGTGCCACTAAAAGCCGCGCCACACACTGCAGGTGTTCTGTTCCCGACAGCTGCGCCACTAAAAGCCGCGCCACACACTGCAGGTGTTCTGTTCCTGACAGCTGTGCCACTAAAAGCCGCGCCACACACTGCAGGTGTTCTGTTCCCAACAGCTGTGCCACTAAAGGCATTGCCACACACTGCAGGTGTTCTGTTCCCGACAGCTGTGCCACTAAAAGCCGCGCCACACATTGCAGGTGTTCTATTCCTGACAGCTGTGCCACTAAAGGCCATGCCACACACTGCAGGTGTTCTGTTCCCGACAGCTGTGCCACTAAAAGCCGTGCCACACACTGCAGGTGTTCTGTTCCCGACAGCTGTGCCACTAAAGGCCGCGCCACACACTGCAGGTGTTCTGTTCCAGACAGCTGTGCCACTAAAGGTCGCGCCACACACTGCAGGTGTTCTGTTCCCGACAGCTGTGCCACTAAAAGCCGTGCCACACACTGCAGGTGTTAGGCCGCGCCACACACGGCAGGTGTTCTGTTCCCGACAGCTGTGCCACTAAAAGCATTGCTACACACTGCAGGTGTTCTGTTCCCGACAGCTGTGCCACTAAAGGCCGTGCCACACACTGCAGGTGTTCTGTTCCCGACAGCTGTGCCACTAAAGGCCGTGCCACACACTGCAGGTGTTCTGTTCCCGACAGCTGCGCCACTAAAGGCATTGCCACACACTGCAGGTGTTCTGTTCCCGACAGCTGTGCCACTAAAGGCCGTGCCACACACTGCAGGTGTTCTGTTCCCGACAGCTGTGCCACTAAAGGCCGTGCCACACACTGCAGGTGTTCTGTTCCCGACAGCTGCGCCACTAAAAGCCACGCCACACACTGCAGGTGTTCTGTTCCCGACAGCTGTGCCACTAAAAGCCGCGCCACACACTGCAGGTGTTCTGTTCCCGACAGCTGTGCCACTAAAGGCATTGCCACACACTGCAGGTGTTCTGTTCCCGACAGCTGTGCCACTAAAAGCCGTGCCACACACTGCAGGTGTTCTGTTCCCGACAGCTGTGCCACTAAAGGCATTGCCACACACTGCAGGTGTTCTGTTCCCGACAGCTGTGCCGCTAAAGGCTGTGCCACACACTGCAGGTGTTCTGTTCCCGACAGCTGTGCCACTAAAAGCCACGCCACACACTGCAGGTGTTCTGTTCCCGACAGCTGTGCCACTAAAGGCATTGCCACACACTGCAGGTTTTCTGTTCCCGACAGCTGTGCCACTAAAAGCCGCGCCACACACTGCAGGTGTTCTGTTCCCAACAACTGTGCCACTGAAGGCCGCGCCACACACTGCAGATGTTCTGTTCCCGACAGCTGTGCCACTAAAAGCCGCGCCACACACTGCAGGTGTTCTGTTCCCGACAGCTGTGCCACTAAAAGCCGTGCCACACACTGCAGGTGTTCTGTTCCCGACAGCTGTGCCACTAAAAGCCGCGCCACACACTGCAGGTGTTAGGCCGCGCCACACACGGCAGGTGTTGTGTTCCCGACAGCTGTGCCACTAAAAGCCGCGCCACACACTACAGGTGTTCTGTTCCCGACAGCTGTGCCACTAAAAGCCGCGCCACACACTGCAGGTGTTCTGTTCCCGACAGCTGTGCCACTAAAAGCCGTGCCACACACTGCAGGTGTTCTGTTCCCGACAGCTGTGCCACTAAAGGCATTGCCACACACTGCAGGTGTTCTGTTCCCGACAGATGTGCCACTAAAAGCCGCGCCACACATTGCAGGTGTTCTATTCCCGACAGCTGTGCCACTAAAGACCATGCCACACACTGCAGGTGTTCTGTTCCCGACAGCTGTGCCACTAAAAGCCGCGCCACACACTGCAGGTGTTCTGTTCCCGACAGCTGTGCCACTAAAGGCCGCGCCACACACTGCAGGTGTTCTGTTCCCGACAGCTGTGCCACTAAAAGCCGTGCCACACACTGCAGGTGTTAGGCCGCGCCACACACGGCAGGTGTTCTGTTCCCGACAGCTGTGCCACTAAAAGCCGCGCCACACACTGCACGTGTTCTGTTCATGACAGCTGTGCCACTAAAAGCCGCGCCACACACTGCACGTGTTCTGTTCCCGACAGCTGTGCCACTAAAGTCCGCGCCACACACGGCAGGTGTTCTGTTCCCGACAGCTGTGCCACTAAAGGCAGCGCCACACACTGCAGGTGTTCTGTTCCCGACAGCTGTGCCACTAAAAGCCGCGCCACACACTGCAGGTGTTCTATTCCTGACAGCTGTGCCACTAAAAGCCGCGCCACACACTGCAGGTGTTCTGTTCCCGACAGCTGTGCCACTAAAGGCATTGCCACACACTGCAGGTGTTCTGTTCCCGACAGATGTGCCACTAAAAGCCGCGCCACACATTGCAGGTGTTCTATTCCCGACAGCTGTGCCACTAAAGGCCATGCCACACACTGCAGGTGTTCTGTTCCCGACAGCTGCGCCACTAAAAGCCGCGCCACACACTGCAGGTGTTCTGTTCCCGACAGCTGTGCCACTAAAAGCCGCGCCACACACTGCAGGTGTCCTGTTCCCGACAGCTGTGCCACTAAAGGCATTGCCACACACTGCAGGTGTTCTGTTCCCGACAGCTGTGCCACTAAAAGCCGCGCCACACACTGCAGGTGTTCTGTTCCCAACAACTGTGCCACTGAAGGCCGCGCCACACACTGCAGGTGTTCTGTTCCCGACAGCTGTGCCACTAAAAGCCGCGCCACACACTGCAGGTGTTCTGTTCCCGACAGCTGTGCTACTAAAAGCCGCGCCACACACTGCAGGTGTTCTGTTCCCGACAGCTGTGCCACTAAAAGCCGCGCCACACACTGCAGGTGTTAGGCCGAGCCACACACGGCAGGTGTTGTGTTCCCGACAGCTGTGCCACTAAAAGCCGCGCCACACACTGCAGGTGTTCTGTTCCCGACAGCTGTGCCACTAAAAGCCGCGCCACACACTGCAGGTGTTCTGTTCCCGACAGCTGTGCCACTAAAGGCATTGCCACACACTGCAGGTGTTCTGTTCCCGACAGATGTGCCACTAAAAGCCGCGCCACACATTGCAGGTGTTCTATTCCCGACAGCTGTGCCACTAAAGGCCATGCCACACACTGCAGGTGTTCTGTTCCCGACAGCTGTGCCACTAAAAGCCGCGCCACACACTGCAGGTGTTCTGTTCCCGACAGCTGTGCCACTAAAGGCCGCGCCACACACTGCAGGTGTTCTGTTCCAGACAGCTGTGCCACTAAAGGCCGCGCCACACACGGCAGGTGTTCTGTTCCTGACAGCTGTGCCACTAAAAGCCGCGCCACACACTGCACGTGTTCTGTTCCTGACAGCTGTGCTACTAAAAGCCGCGCCACACACTGCACGTGTTCTGTTCCCGACAGCTGTGCCACTAAAGTCCGCACCACACACGGCAGGTGTTCTGTTCCCGACAGCTGTGCCACTAAAAGCTGCTCCACACACTGCAGGTGTTCTGTTCCCGACAGCTGTGCCACTAAAGGCCACGCCACACATTGCAGGTGTTCTGTTCCCGACAGCTGTGCCACTAAAGTCCGCACCACACACGGCAGGTGTTCTGTTCCCGACAGCTGTGCGACTAAAAGCTGCACCACACACTGCAGGTGTTCTGTTCCCGACAGCTGTGCCACTAAAGGCCATGCCACACACTGCAGGTGTTCTGTTCCCGACAGCTGTGCCACTAAAGGCCGCGCCACACATTGCAGGTGTTCTGTTCCCGACAGCTGTGCCACTAAAGGCCGCGCCACACACTGCAGGTGTTCTGTTCCCGACAGCTGTGCCACTAAAGGCCGCGCCACACACTGCAGGTGTTCTGTTCCCAACAGCGGTGCCACTAAAAGCCGCGCCACACACTGCAGGTGTTCTGTTCCTGACAGCTGTGCCACTAAAAGCCGCGCCACACACTGCAGGTGTTCTGTTCCCGACCGCTATGCCACTAAAAGCCGCGCCACACACTGCACATGTTCTGTTCCCGACAGCTGTGCCACTAAAGGCCGTGCCACACACTGCAGGTGTTCTGTTCCCATTATGAAGACATGCTCCAGACATGTATGAGTGTTTGTGGGAGCAGGGTTATCCTCTGGGGACCCTGGACCGTTCCACGTCAGCAAACTGGCTACTCCCTGGCCTAGTGGGAAATTATCCTCTAGAAAGCCCACACTGACTATGGCCAGTGTAAAGGCACTGAATATGGCTGGATTACTAGAAAGCCCACACTGACTATGGCCAGTGTAAAGGCACCAGCACTGACTGTGGCCAGTGTAAAGGCACCAGCACTGACTATGGCTGGTTTCGGGGTTCGCTTGCAAGCTGGATCTCCGTTTCTATAGGTCAGGTCCACCCATAGAAAACATCATCTGGATTTTGAGGGTGCTTCTGCCACAGTGCTAGAGATGCCATCACTCTTCTTTTCCATCCTCTGGATGTTGAGGGTGCTTCTGCCACAGTGATAGAGATGCCATAACTCTTCTTTTCTATCCTCTGGAATTTGAGGGTGCTTGTGGCCCAGTGTTAGAGATACCATCACTCTTCTTTTCTATCCTCTGGATTTTGAGGGTGCTTGTGGCCCAGTGTTAGAGATACCATCACTCTTCTCTTCTATCCTCTGGATTTTGAGGGTGCTTGTGCCCCAGTGATAGAGATGCCATCACTTTTCTTTTCTATCCTCTGGATTTTGGGGGTGCTTGTGCCCCAGTGTTAGAGATGCCATCGCTCTTCTTTTCCATCCTCTGGATGTTAAGGGTGCTTGTGCCCCAGTGTTTGAGATCCCATCACTCTTCTTTTCTATCCTCTGGATTTTGAGGGTGCTTCTGCCCCAGTGATAGAGATGCCATCACTCTTCTTTTTCATCCTCTGGATTTTGAGGGTGCTTGTGCCCCAGTGCTAGAGATACCATCACTCTTCTTTTCGATCCTCTGGATTGTGAGGGTGCTTGTGCCCCAGTGTTAGAGATACCATCACTCTTCTTTTCTATCCTCTGGATTTTGGGGGTGCTTGTGCCCCAGTGATAAAGATTTCATCACTCTTCTTTTCTATCCTCTGGATGTTAAGGGTGCTTGTGCCCTCGTGTTAGAGATGCCATCACTCTTCTTTTCCATCCTCTGGATGTTAAGGGTGCTTGTGCCCCAGTGTTAGAGATACCATCACTCTTCTTTTCTATCCTCTGGATTGTGAGGGTGCTTGTGCCCCAGTGTTAGAGATACCATCACTCTTCTTTTCTATCCTCTGGATTTTGAGGGTGCTTGTGCCCCAGTGTTAGAGATACCATCACTCTTCTTTTCTATGGAGACAGACGAGTCATGTGACTGGGATTTCCCTTCAGATTTTTTGGGGCCTCCTTGTGAGAAGGATTAGAACCTTCGACCTCAGGTTCCTTTTGCTCACTTTTGTCAGAAGCCTGTTCTTGTACTTTGGGGTTGCTGACTGTGAGTACCCACATACCGTCAGCAGCTTTCGCGAGCTGCCTAGGGTCACTGATATTCGTGTCCACTAGATGCTGGGGAAATGCAGCCTCACAACGTTTAAGAATATGCTCACATGCGACCAATCTACATTCCCTCAAATGTGTTCACTTTGCTTCCTGCCCCCCCCCACTCAGATACTTCAGAGACAAATGTGTAAATGCCTCGGAAGTTTGATTGCCCCTTTCTGAGAGTTCTCTAAAATTCCTGAGGCGTTGCTTTGGGATTTTGCAAAACTTCCATGAGGTCGACTTTAATTGAGGATCAAACAGGCTTCTCGTTAGTAGCCAGATGAATAATAACATCAGTGCCAGGGTACGCACATTCTACTCAGTAGCCAGATGAATGATAACATCAGGCCAGGGTACGCGCAGTCTCCTCAGTAGCCAGATGAATGATATCATCAGTGCCAGGGTACGCGCAGTCTCCTCAGTAGCCAGATGAATGATATCATCAGTGCCAGGGTACGCGCATTCTCCTCAGTAGCCAGATGAATGATAACATCAGTGCCAGGGTACGCGCAGTCTCCTCAGTAGCCTGATGAATGATAACATCAGGCCAGGGTACGCGCATTCTCCTCAGTAGCCAGATGAATGATATCATCAGTGCCAGGGTACGCGCAGTCTCCTTATTAGCCAGATAAATGATAACATCAGTGCCAGGGTACGTACATTCTCCTCAGTAGCCAGATGAATGATAACAAAAGTGCCAGGGTACGTGCAGTCTCCTCAGTAGCCAGATGAATGATAACATCAGTGCCAGGGTACGCGCATTCTCCTCAGTAGCCAGATTAATGATAACATCAGTGCCAGGGTACACGCATTCTCCTCAGTAGCCAGATGAATGATAACATCAGTGCCAGGGTACGTGCAGTCTCCTCAGTAGCCAGATGAATGATAACATCAGTGCCAGGGTACGCGCATTCTCCTCAGTAGCCAGATGAATGATAACATCAGTGCCAGGGTACACACAGTCTCCTCAGTAGCCAGATGAATGATATCACCAGTGCCAGGGTACACACATTCTCCTCAGTAGCCAGATGAATGATAACATCAGTCCCAGGGTACACACAGTCTTCTCAGTATCCAGATGAATGATAACATCAGTGCCAGGGTACACGCATTCTCCTCAGTAGCCAGATGAATGATAACATCAGTGCAAGGGTACACGCAGTCTTCTCAGTAGCCAGATGAATGATAACATCAGTGCCAGGGTACGCACATTCTACTCAGTAGCCAGATGAATGATAACATCAGGCCAGGGTACGCGCAGTCTCCTCAGTAGCCAGATGAATGATATCATCAGTGCCAGGGTACGCGCATTCTCCTCAGTAGCCAGATGAATGATAACATCAGTGCCAGGGTACATGCAGTCTCCTCAGTAGCCTGATGAATGATAACATCAGGCCAGGGTACGCGCATTCTCCTCAGTAGCCAGATGAATGATATCATCAGTGCCAGGGTACGCGCAGTCTCCTTATTAGCCAGATGAATGATAACATCAGTGCAAGGGTACACGCAGTCTTCTCAGTATCCAGATGAATGATAACATCAGTGCCAGGGTACGCACATTCTACTCAGTAGCCAGATGAATGATAACATCAGGCCAGGGTACGCGCAGTCTCCTCAGTAGCCAGATGAATGATATCATCAGTGCCAGGGTACGCGCAGTCTCCTCAGTAGCCAGATGAATGATATCATCAGTGCCAGGGTACGCGCATTCTCCTCAGTAGCCAGATGAATGATAACATCAGTGCCAGGGTACGCGCAGTCTCCTCAGTAGCCTGATGAATGATAACATCAGGCCAGGGTACGTGCATTCTCCTCAGTAGCCAGATGAATGATATCATCAGTGCCAGGGTACGCGCAGTCTCCTTATTAGCCAGATAAATGATAACATCAGTGCCAGGGTACGTACATTCTCCTCAGTAGCCAGATGAATGATAACAAAAGTGCCAGGGTACGTGCAGTCTCCTCAGTAGCCAGATGAATGATAACATCAGTGCCAGGGTACGCGCATTCTCCTCAGTAGCCAGATTAATGATAACATCAGTGCCAGGGTACACGCATTCTCCTCAGTAGCCAGATGAATGATAACATCAGTGCCAGGGTACGCGCATTCTCCTCAGTAGCCAGATGAATGATAACATCAGTGCCAGGGTACACACAGTCTCCTCAGTAGCCAGATGAATGATATCACCAGTGCCAGGGTACACACATTCTCCTCAGTAGCCAGATGAATGATAACATCAGTCCCAGGGTACACACAGTCTTCTCAGTATCCAGATGAATGATAACATCAGTGCCAGGGTACACGCATTCTCCTCAGTAGCCAGATGAATGATAACATCAGTGCCAGGGTACACGCATTCTCCTCAGTAGCCAGATGAATGATAACATCAGTGCCAGGGTACACACAGTCTCCTCAGTAGCCAGATGAATGATAACATCAGTGCCATGGTACGTGCATTCTCCTCAGTAGCCAGATGAATAATAACATCAGTGCCAGGGAACGCGTATTCTCCTCAGTAGCCAGATGAATGATAACATCAGTGCCAGGGTACGCGCAGTCTCCTCAGTAGCAAGATGAATGATAACATCAGTGCCATGGTACGTGCATTCTCCTCAGTAGCCAGATGAATGATAACATCAGTGCCAGGGTACGCGCATTCTCCTCAGTAGCCAGATTAATGATAACATCAGTGCCAGGGTACACGCATTCTCCTCAGTAGCCAGATGAAGAATAAGATCAGTGCAAGGGTACACGCAGTCTCCTCAGTAGCCAGATGAATGATAACATCAGTGCCAGGGTACACGTATTCTCCTCAGTAGCCAGATGAAGGATAACACCAGTGCCAGGGTACGCGCATTCTCCTCAGTAGCCAGATGAAGGATAACATCAGTGCCAGCGTACGCACATTCTCCTCAGTACCCAGATGAATGATAACATCAGTGCCATGGTACGTGCATTCTCCTCAGTAGCCAGATGAAGGATAACATCAGTGCCAGGGTACGCGCATTCTCCTCAGTAGCCAGATGAATGATAACATCAGTGCCAGGGTACGCGCATTCTCCTCAGTAGCCAGATGAATGATAACATCAGTGCCAGGGTACGCACAGTCTCCTCAGTAGCCAGATGAATGATAACATCAGTGCCAGGGAACGCGCATTCTCCTCAGTAGCCAGATGAATAATAACATCAGTACCAGGGAACGCGTATTCTCCTCAGTAGCCAGATGAAGGATAACATCAGTGCCAGGGTACGCGCAGTCTCCTCAGTAGCCAGATGAATGATAACATCAGTGCCAGGGAACGCGTATTCTCCTCAGTAGCCAGATGAATAATAACATCAGTGCCAGGGAACGCGTATTCTCCTCAGTAGCCAGATGAATGATAACATCAGTGCCATGGTACGCGCATTCTCCTCAGTAGCCAGATGAAGGATAACATCAGTGCCATGGTACGTGCATTCTCCTCAGTAGCCAGATGAAGGATAACATCAGTGCCAGGGAACGCGTATTCTCCTCAGTAGCCAGATGAAGGATAACATCAGTGCCATGGTACGTGCATTCTCCTCAGTAGCCAGATGAAGGATAACATCAGTGCCAGGGAACGCGTATTCTCCTCAGTAGCCAGATGAAGGATAACATCAGTGCCAGGGTACACACAGTCTCCTCAGTAGCCAGATGAATGATAACATCAGTGCCATGGTATGTGCATTCTCCTCAGTAGCCAGATGAAGGATAACATCAGTGCCAGGGAAAGCGTATTCTCCTCAGTAGCCAGATGAAGGATAACATCAGTGCCAGGGTACACACAGTCTCCTCAGTAGCCAGATGAATGATAACATCAGTGCTATGGTATGTGCATTCTCCTCAGTAGCCAGATGAAGGATAACATCAGTGCCAGGGAACGCGTATTCTCCTCAGTAGCCAGATGAATGATAACATCAGTGCCAGGGTACGCGTATTCTTCTCAGTAGCTAGATGAATGATAACATCAGTGCCAGGGAACGCGTATTCTCCTCAGTAGCCAGATGAATGATAACATCAGTGCCATGGTACGTGCATTCTCCTCAGTAGCCAGATGAATGATATCATCAGTGCCAGGGTACGTGCAGTCTCCTCAGTAGCCAGATGAATGATAACACCAGTGCCAGGGTACGTACATTCTCCTCAGTAGCCAGATGAATGATAACATCAGTGCCAGGGTACGTGCAGTCTCCTCAGTAGCCAGATGAATGATAACATCAGTGCCAGGGTACGCGCATTCTCCTCAGTAGCCAGATTAATGATAACATCAGTGCCAGGGTACACGCATTCTCCTCAGTAGCCAGATGAATGATAACATCAGTGCCAGGGTACGTGCAGTCTCCTCAGTCGCCAGATGAATGATAACATCAGTGCCAGGGTACGCGCATTCTCCTCAGTAGCCAGATGAATGATAACATCAGTGCCAGGGTACACACAGTCTCCTCAGTAGCCAGATGAATGATATCACCAGTGCCAGGGTACACGCATTCTCCTCAGTAGCCAGATGAATGATAACATCAGTTCCAGGGTACACACAGTCTTCTCAGTATCCAGATGAATGATAACATCAGTGCCAGGGTACACGCATTCTCCTCAGTAGCCAGATGAATGATAACATCAGTGCCAGGGTACACGCAGTCTTCTCAGTAGCCAGATGAATGATAACATCAGTGCCAGGGTACACGCATTCTCCTCAGTAGCCAGATGAATGATAACATCAGTGCCAGGGTACGCGCAATCTCCTCAGTAGCCAGATGAATGATAACATCAGTGCCATGGTACGTGCATTCTCCTCAGTAGCCAGATGAATGATAACATCAGTGCCAGGGTACGCGCATTCTCCTCAGTAGCCAGATTAATGATAACATCAGTGCCAGGGTACACGCATTCTCCTCAGTAGGCAGATGAAGAATAACATCAGTGCAAGGGTACACACAGTCTCCTCAGTAGCCAGATGAATGATAACATCAGTGCCAGGGTACGCGTATTCTCCTCAGTAGCCAGATGAACGATAGCATCAGTGCCAGGGTACGCGCAGTCTCCTCAGTAGCCAGATGAAGGATAACATCAGTGCCAGGGTACACGCATTCTCCTCAGTAGCCTGATGAATGATAACATCAGTGCCAGGGTACACACAGTCTTCTCAGTAGCCAGATGAATGATAACATCAGTGCCAGGGTACGCACAGTCTCCTCAGTAGCCAGATGAATGATAACATCAGTGCCATGGTACGCGCATTCTCCTCAGTAGCCAGATGAAGGATAACATCAGTGCCATGGTACGTGCATTCTCATCAGTAGCCAGATGAAGGATAACATCAGTGCCAGGGTACACGCATTCTCCTCAGTAGCCAGATGAATGATAACATCAGTGCCAGGGAACGCGTATTCTCCTCAGTAGCCAGATGAATGATAACACCAGTGCCAGGGTACACGCAGTCTCCTGAGTAGCCAGATGAATGATAACATCAGTGCCAGGGTACGCGCAGTCTCCTCAGTAGCCAGATGAATGATAACACCAGTGCCAGGGTACGCGTATTCTCCTCAGTAGCCAGATGAATGATAACATCAGTGCCAGGGTACACGCAGTCTTCTCAGTAGCAAGATGAATGATAACATCAGTGCCAGGGTACGCACAGTCTCCTCAGTAGCCAGATGAATGATAACATCAGTGCCGGGGTACGTGCAGTCTCCTCAGTAGCCAGATGAATGATATCACCAGTGCCAGGGTACACGCAGTCTCCTCAGTAGCCAGATGAATGATATCACCAGTGCCAGGGTACACGCAGTCTCCTCAGTAGCCAGATGAAGGATAACACCAGTGCCAGGGTACGCGCATTCTCCTCAGTAGCCAGATGAATGATAACATCAGTGCCATGGTACGTGCATTCTCCTCAGTAGCCAGATGAAGGATAACATCAGTGCCAGGGATCGCGTATTCTCCTCAGTAGCCAGATGAATGATAACATCAGTGCCAGGGTACGTGCATTCTCCTCAGTAGCCAGATGAAGGATAACATCAGTGCCAGGGAACGCGTATTCTCCTCAGTAGCCAGATGAATGATAACATCAGTGCCAGGGAACGCGTATTCTCCTCAGCAGCCAGATGAATGATAACATCAGTGCCAGGGAACACACAGTCTCCTCAGTAGCCAGATGAATGATAACATCAGTTCCAGGGTACGCGCATTCTCCTCAGTAGCCAGATGAATGATAACATCAGTGCCAGGGTACGCGCATTCTCCTCAGTAGCCAGATGAACTATATCATCAGTGCCAGGGTACACGCAGTCTCCTCAGTAGCCAGATGAATGATATCATCGGTGCCAGGGTACGCGCAGTCTCCTCAGTAGCCAGATGAATGATATCATCAGTGCCAGGGTACGCGCATTCTCCTGAGTAGCCAGATGAATGATAACATCAGTGCCAGGGTACGCGTATTCTTCTCAGTAGCTAGATGAAGGATAACATCAGTGCCAGGGTACGCGTATTCTTCTCAGTAGCTAGATGATAACATCAGTGCCAGGGAACGCGTATTCTTCTCAGTAGCTAGATGAATAACATCAGTGCCAGGGTACACGCAGTCTCCTCAGTAGCCAGATGAATGATAACATCAGTGCCAGGGTACGCGTATTCTTCTCAGTAGTTAGATGAATGATAACATCAGTGCCAGGGAACGCGCAGTCTCCTCAGTAGCCAGATGAATGATAACATCAGTGCCAGGGTACGTGCATTCTCCTCAGTAGCCAGATGAATGATAACATCAGTGCCAGGGAACGCGTATTCTCCTCAGCAGCCAGATGAATGATAACATCAGTGCCAGGGAACACACAGTCTCCTCAGTAGCCAGATGAATGATAACATTAGTGCCAGGGTACGCGCATTTTCCTCAGTAGCCAGATTAATGATAACATCAGTGCCAGGGTACGTGCATTCTCCTCAGTAGCCAGATGAACTATATCATCAGTGCCAGGGTACACGCAGTCTCCTCAGTAGCCAGATGAATGATATCATCAGTGCCAGGGTACGCGCAGTCTCCTCAGTAGCCAGATGAATGATATCATCAGTGCCAGGGTACGCGCATTCTCCTGAGTAGCCAGATGAATGATAACATCAGTGCCAGGGTACGCGTATTCTTCTCAGTAGCTAGATGAAGGATAACATCAGTGCCAGGGTACGCGTATTCTTCTCAGTAGCTAGATGATAACATCAGTGCCAGGGAACGCGTATTCTTCTCAGTAGCTAGATGAATAACATCAGTGCCAGGGTACGCGCAGTCTCCTCAGTAGCCAGATGAATGATAACATCAGTGCCAGGGTACGCGTATTCTTCTCAGTAGTTAGATGAATGATAACATCAGTGCCAGGGAACGCGCAGTCTCCTCAGTAGCCAGATGAATGATAACATCAGTGCCAGGGTACGTGCATTCTCCTCAGTAGCCAGATGAATGATAACATCAGTGCCAGGGTATGCGTATTCTTCTCAATAGCTAGATGAATGATAACATCAGTGCCAGGGAACGCGTATTCTTCTCAGTAGCTAGATGAATGATAACATCAGTGCCAGGGAACGCGTATTCTTCTCAGTAGCTAGATGAATGATAACATCAGTGCCAGGGTACGCACATTCTCCTCAGTAGCCAGATGAATGATAACATCAGTGCCAGGGTACGCACATTCTTCTCAGTAGCCAGATGAAGGATAACATCAGTGCCAGGGTACGCACATTCTTCTCAGTAGCTAGATGAATGATAACATCAGTGCCAGGGAACGCGTATTCTTCTCAGTAGCTAGATGAATGATAACATCAGTGCCAGGGTACGCACATTCTCCTCAGTAGCCAGATGAATGATAACATCAGTGCCAGGGTACGCACATTCTTCTGAGTAGCCAGATGAAGGATAACACCAGTGCCAGGGTACACACAGTCTCCTCAGTAGCCAGATGAATGAGATCACCAGTGCCAGGGTACGCACAGTCTTCTCAGTAGCCAGATGAATGATAACATCAGTGCCAGGGTATGCACAGTCTCCTCAGTAGCCAGATGAAGAATAACATCAGTGCAAGGGTATGCGCAGTCTCCTCAGTAGCCAGATGAATGATAACATCAGTGCCAGGGTACGCACATTCTTCTCAGTAGCCAGATGAAGGATAACATCAGTGCCAGGGTACACACAGTCTCCTCAGTAGCCAGATGAATGAGATCACCAGTGCCAGGGTACACACAGTCTCCTCAGTAGCCAGATGAATGATAACATCAGTGCCAGGGTACGCGCAGGGTGAAGTAACACCCATCACTTTGAAATGTTCTATTTACACATTACATGGTCTATGGTTTATTGCACAATATTGCCCTCCCCTGCTGGTCTTGACCACATCTGGGCTGTGGTATTTGGAGTGGTATCTGTGTTGCAACAACACGTACCTAGGAGAGTTTTAAAATACATCTTAAATGTGTACGTTTACATTTATAGTTAATACACTTTGATAAAGAAGAATCAGACGGCACCTTACCTCAGCGTCTGGATTTTGCAGCCGGGATCTTCCAGTCCTTTGCACAGCGCCTTCACTCCAGAGTCCTCCAGTTTACTGTCACTCAGGTCGAACTCTGTGAGAGATGGTTTTCTTTTGATAAGAGAGGCGAGATCTGAGCAGCACGCAGCAGTGAGAGAGCAGTCACTGAACCTGCAGGAGAAAGAGAGATCCAGCAGAGCATGAACCGGGACATCTCAGCTTCAGTGCATCTTCACTCCCCTCCCATCCATGATTTCCTGCCATCATGTACACTCCAGGGCCCCATCCCGCCAGAGATCAAAAGACTAGAGGCAGACCCCGATCTCTGATTTATGGCTGAAACAAGTAGAAATCCAAAATCTGCAGGGACAGATGTGATAATCCTATAAGTACGCATCCGCGCTGGCGCAAGTCATAGTTAAGCTTAAGACGAAGGCTCTGTGGCGTTTCAGAACATTACATTTCTAAATAACGTTTGAATGCTTGCATGAAAAAATCAGAACACATCCCAGAGGATTATTTGGAGGCAGCCGCATGTGCGCGCACATTTACACATTTCTACATGAGTGGCTTCATAGATGTTACTTTCATTGCGTTTTGAACAGCTTTGAACATGGAGTTTATCCATTGGCAAAAAAAAATAACATGTGTCCCAAATATCTCAAAATTGGCCCCTTCGATGTTCCTAATGTTTTACAGGAGCCTAAACATGTTTTGCAAGTCGACTTGGCCAATTTTGAGACATTAAGGATTGAAAATGTACCTAATAAAAAATCTCTGGAGAAGAAAATGTAAAAATGTGTTTATATTGTAAATATTTAGACAAAAATAAACTACCTATTCGTTCAATTATAACTAACATGAAATCCCAACCTATTCCCAAAACTTTAGAACATTTGAACTTCTATGAACATAAATTACTCAATTAGTAAGACCTTTTCAAACACTTGTATGCATACAAACAAAGTCGTGAAAAGGCCAGCTAAGTAGTTCCCATTAAATATGTATGATAATATCTAAGGTGTAAGTCGTGCTATTAAAAACACGCTATTAGTTTTAATTAATGGAGTCCCACCAAATGTACAGAAATATGTCAAGAAATTGTTGATTTGCACCAAGTGGCCCAATGTTTAAAAGCAAACCATAAACATTGTGAACATGTACATGTCGAAGATCATATTTATTTATTTATTTGTTTTGACATTTGTAGAGCACACCGAACCCGGGGGCATCTGGGCGCTGGTTACATGGAAAGCTTAGTTACAGAGGTTACCAGGAAATGCAGTAGGTATTTAGATGACATTATGTACATTAGTTCATAGCATTTACATTGAAGGCGTTAGTTACCATAGCAGTTGCCGGAGATGTGGGGTATACATTTGTCTAGCGCAGCTTATCTAGCTCGGGTTAGGTTTGAATTTGAACTTTGAAGAAGATGTCAGTGAAAAACACCTGCAGTGTGAAAAGGTTGCACTAGAAAATACACCATCCACCCTTTAATAGGAGACTCAATGGAATTATTTCAGATGAGAGAAGCAAAGGGTAGATGATTATGTATCTGGGATAAATATGTAGAAAGATGCTTTGCCCAGTTGTTCCCCACTGGAGAGGGTGGAGGATGAAAGGGCAGACCGGTATAAGTGTGATCAGAATATAGAACTAGTCGCATGCATTCAACAGACCCTAGATTTAGACGAAATCATGAATATATATGTGACTTACTTTATGAAATTGAATTAGCAATTCTATGGGCCTCATTAGGAGTTGGGCGGTATTACTGCGGTGAATCCACTGGAATACCGCCCAATGAATTTACTGTTACCGCCAATTGGTCGGGCGGAATTACCGCTGGATTACAAGTGGCGGTGTAAATCCCCATTTTTTATGATTCCATAGGACTCTATGGAGCTTTTTTGGGGGAATTACTGCTGCGGTAATTCCACAGCGGTAATTCTGCAGATTCTGCCGATTTTTCAGCATACAGTTGGAGGATTTAGCCTGATGCTTGAGGTTAAATTCTCCACGCCAGGTCCATACTCAGTTACCACCAATGTATTCCCGCTCCTCCATACTTGCAATGAAGCCCTATGTTACAGAGTTGCCCAAACGCTCAATACAGGGAGAGGATATAGAAAAATGACGGCTTCACACTCGTGGAAACAGTTCAAGCTATTGATCAAGTGTTAGAAAGTAGCATTACAAATATCCTAGCTAATATTTTTATTTATTTTTATTTTATTGAGCATGTGTAAGGCGCTTTATACAACAGAATTCTGTTTCAAAGCGTCACAAGGCTAAATGGGAAGGAAACAGGGGAATAATAACAGTGGCAAAAAAAACAGTAATATATATATATATGTAGTTAAGGTTAAGTTGCTAATCCCATAGGAAGAGCACTTTTTGGGTGGCTTATAATTTCGCTCCCCCTGGACGAATCCTCACCAAACTTTGCACAAATATATGGCCCACTCTGAATTAATTTGAAAAGTTTGGTGAGGCTTGGTCCAGGGGGGGCAATGTTATAGGGGTGTCCCAAAACTTCTGTTTTTCCCATAGACTGAATGGGGAAAAAACTTTGCTCATGCCTACAGTCCAAACCGCTGGACGGATTTTCACCAAATTTGTGGCAGGAGCAGCTGCTTGGTCCCGAAAGTGTACTTTTGTGAAAATCCGTCCTGTAGTTTTTTTTTAAAAACAATCAAAAAGTAGGTCTGAAAAAATGAGTGGTATCTATGTCCGCTCCGCGGACACACTTCCCTGTTCGCTCTGCAGACAGGAAACCGATTGGCTAATCGGCTCGCGTCATGTCCGCAGACATGTGACGTGTTCGCTGATTGGATGGTGAAGAGCGTGAAGTGCATCAGATTGTTCCGATGCGCCCGCCATCTTAGATCCGCGGACATCCGCAGACAGCGCGGTGCCAAATGGGGGAGAAATACAACTTTGGCAAGTTTGTTTGTTTATTTTATTTGTATAGCGCTCCAAACCCAGGGGTAGAAGGGCGCTTAAGAATACGGTTACAGTGTTGAGAAGTATCTTTGTGTTGCATACTTCGTGCATACTTATAATACATACATATATATACATTTATCAATATACAGTTCCAATGAATATACAGTACATGAGCCAGTTACCGCACAGGGGTGAGAGGTCTGGTGTTAGTGGGGCTACTCTTTGTTTAGGAGCCAGCTGATGACCTGCTTCCTGAAGGTCTGGAAGGACTTGATAGTTTTGATGTTGAGAGGTAGGGTGTTCCAGAGTTGGGGGGCAAGTACTGTGAAGCTTGCCCCTCCAGCTCTTATTAGGTGGAATCTGGGCACTGTCAAACATAGAGTGTTGGAAGATCTGGTGGATCTGGTGGCAGGTTTCATGGTGAATTTGTTAGCTAGGTATGGTGGTGCTAGGTGATTGAGGGACTTGTACGTGAGGCAGATGGTTTTTAAATCAATTTTTTGGCGTATGAAGAGCCATTTGCAGGCTTTCCTAGTAGCGGAGATATGCTCTCGTCTGGGAATGTTGAGGGCTGTGCGCAGAGCGTTGTTTTGTAGTACCTGCAGCTTGTTGAGTACGGATTGGTTAGCACCTATGTACAGGCTGTTGCAGTAGTCCAATTTGGATTGTATGAGGGCTCTGGCGAGGGTGAGGCAGCTGTTGGGTGATAGGAATGGTCTACTGGCCCTTATGAGCTTGCCGGTGTAAGCAGCGGCTGAGGCGGTCATGTTGGTGTGTTTGGAAAGGTTGGTGTTGGCATCCAGGTAGAAGCCAAGGGTTTTCACACTTTTGGCAACCGGGATGGTGTGACCATCGATCGTGATGTTGTTGTAACTAGGATTGAGTTTAGTTAGGGTGTTGGGGGAGCCGACGATGAGGAGCTCTGTCTTCTCATCATTCAGGCAGAGGCCATGCGAGGCCATCCATGCCTGAATGATGGAGAATATTTCGTTGATCCGGGCGACGTCTGCTTGGTAATTGCCTGTGATGGTGAGGAGTATCTGGGTGTCATCAGCGTAATTTGTGTAGGTGACACCCAGGTGGTCCAGTTGGTCAAATAGAGGCTTTGTAAATATGTTGTACAAAGTGGGGGATACACAGGATCCCTGTGGGACCCCGCATGTGATGGGGATGGGGTCTGCTGCAGCTGTTGTTGAGAAGACCCGCATGGTTCTGTTTGCCAGGAAGGATTGTATCCATGTGATGGCAGAGGAGGAGAAGTGGGCTGCAGTGGCTAAGTGGCTACAAAGGATTTCATGGCTGACCAGGTCAAAGGCCGCTGAGAGGTCTAGGAGGAGTAGGATTGCGGCATTGCCCTTGTCTTTAATTTCATCAATCTGGCTTTTGAGATCAACAAGGGCAGTTTCCGTTCCGTGTTGAGGTCTGAAGCCAGATTGACGTATTCCTAGCAGTTGGTTGGATTCCAAGTATTCCTGAATTTGGATGTAGGCAACTCTGTCCAGGATTTTTAGTAGGAAGGGGACTGTGGTGATGGGCCTGTAGTTGGTGGGTATGGCTGGGTCGAGGGATTGTTTTTTCAGGAGTGGGAGAACCCATGATTGTTTTAGGTTGCTAGGGATCGAGTTATTGGTGAAGGATAGGTTGATAAGTTTGGTGATGAAGGGGGAAAGCTCTCTAGCTGCATCTTTTATGATCTGGGCGGGACAGCTGTCTCCTTTGCAGTTTGATGGTTTCAAGGAGATGATGATTTTTTGGACTTCCGTAATGGTGACTTTCTTAAACGAGAAGCCTGAGCTAGTATTGTTAGGCGTGGGTAGACTAGGGTTGGTGACCTTGTTATTGGAGAGTTGTTGGCGTTTGTCCTCAATTTTGGTTTGGAGTCCTGAGATTTTATTGTTGAGGGCGTTTTGGATGCTGGTGCACCAGGATTTGTCTTTCAGACAGGTGTCTGGAGGTGAGATAGGGTTTTCTAGTTCCTTCAGAATTTTAAATAATTCTTTGGTGGAGGAGCCTGCCTGAACAATCCTGGTGTTGTATACATCTTTTTTGGTGCGAATTATCTCGCTTTTGTAAAGTGAGGATAAGTTTTTGAGGTTGGATTTGTTTTCTGCGGACGGGTTAGTTTTCCAAGTGTGTTGTGCCTTGGCTTTCTCTTTTCTGAGTAATTTGAGCTCAGGGCTGTACCACGAGTTCAGATGAGCTTTAGGTTTGTCTTTGCGTATTTTCAGGGGTGCAACGGTATCCATTGCCTTGGCCATGGAGACATTGAAGGTGTCAATCAGCAGGTTTAAGTCAGCGTTGGCTGGGAGAGCATTGAGGGTGGGTAGGACTAATGGTAGTAGGGCTTCAGCCGTGATGTTGCGTTTATTCCTGGTGGGACAGGCTGGTGCCGGGGGGTATTTATTGGGCAGTACCTGATTGGTGTTGACCTCAAGAGGGATCATGTGATGATCGGTCCATGCCAGGGGTTGGGGGTCTTTGCAGGTTGTATTGCAATTGTAGGTTGCTACCCAGTCAAGGGTTCTGCCTTTTTGGTGGGTGGGGAGTACAATGAGTTGAGTGAAGTCATGTTCAGTTAGGACATTGGCTAGGGATGCAGCATGTTCATCGTTTGGGTCCTGGTAACCAAGGTTGAAGTCCCCAAGGATCATGGTTTGTGCTGATGGTTTAGAATTTTCGGTGATGAGGGATGTGAGGTCTTCTTCGAAGACCCCAGGGGGGCCTGGGGGTCTATATATGAGGTGGAGGGTGATCGTGGTTGTGGGGGAGGTTTGCAGTTTGGCTGTTAGTGTCTCGCAGGATGTGAGTGACACTGTGGGGGCTGATCTGAGGTCTAGGGAGGATTTGTAGATGATCGCAACACCTCCACCTCTAGCATTAGGTCTATCAGCTCTTAGGATAGAGTATTTGTCTGGGATGGCTAGCGATAAGTGAGGTCCAGACGCCTCATGAAGCCAGGTTTCTGTTAGGGCTAGGAAGTCGAGGTCATTGGTGAGGATGATGTCTGCAATTTCTGTGGGGTGGGCAGCCAAGGATCTGACGTTGAGAAGGGCACCTTTTAGTGGGGGAGGTATGGGCCTATTTGGCGCATTGTGCTTTGTAATGGTTTTGGTGTTAGGTTTGGAGTTGGGCCTAGTAGTTGTAGTGGGGAGCCTGGAGCCTAGTCTGTCATTTCGGGCTGTGAGGTTGGGACTAAAGGAGGGGGGGGTTAGGCCGGGAGGCTTGTTACGGGCGGGCAGTTTAGTATTCAGTTTGGTTTGGTTGGACTTAGTGATCGGACTGGGGTGGCTGTGTGTAGTGTTGGTGGGGGGGCTTGGGTTGACTTGGGAGGTGTGAGGGTGGTGGTGAGTGGGTGGGAAGGGGTATACGGAGGGTAGGAACGGTGTGGGGCAGGGGAGGGGGTGGTGTCTGGGGCACCCTAGTTTAGCCAGGCCGTCCTGGTAGGCTATGTAACTATTATTGCTACAGGGTATGTTGTCTAGCGTTATGCAGAAAGGGAGCATGATTAGGGCGAGCCAGAAGATCATGGTCTGGTAATGGTGGTGGTAGTGATGCTGGAGGCTAGTGGCACTAGTAGGGGAGCGGGTCAAACTATGATTGTTAGTGGCTAGTTTGAGCTGGGTGGAGTCTAGAGGGTCAGTAGCTGGTTTACGAGTAATGCCCTCGAGCTGAGGTGCAGTAGTTTTGAGTAGAGGTCAGGGAGTGATGGTTTAAACTAGAGAGGGGGGGGCAACCTCTAGCTTCAAGATAACATATTTGGCTAGAAACGCAGCCAGAATCAACACAGTTGGTCAAAGTACGCCTTGAGGCGCTATAGTCACTACAGTTGAAAACACAACTGGATCCGAAATTGCACATAGGTTAGAAAGCACCTGCAGGAAATGCAGTGCAAAATACAGCGTAGCTAGATATGAATGTCAGGCACATCAGGGAATGCAGTGCAAAATACAGCATAGCTAGATTTGAATGTCAGGCACATCAGGGAATGCAGTGCAAAATACAGCGTAGCTAGATTTGAATGTCAGGCACATCAGGGAATGCAGTGCAAAATACAGCGTAGCTAGATATGAATGTTAGGCACATCAGGGAATGCAGTGCAAAATACAGCGTAGCTAGATTTGAATGTCAGGCACATCAGGGAATGCAGTGCAAAATACAGCGTAGCTAGATATGAATGTCAGGCACATCAGGGAATGCAGTGCAAAATACAGCGTAGCTAGATATGAATGTCAGGCACATCAGGGAATGCAGTGCAAAATACAGCGTAGCTAGATATGAATGTCAGGCAAATCAGGGAATGCAGTGCAAAATACAGCGTAGCTAGATATGAATGTCAGGCACATCACAAGTGTGTTGGTGTGTAAGAGTGTTTGGGGAGGTTGTATTTATTTAGGTGGCAGGCACCCCCATTGTGTTCATCTTGTCTGCGGACAGCCGCGCTGTCCGGGATGTCTGTAATTAGTCAAAAAAGGGGTGTCCTAAGGACACTATACCTGTCTGTGCTGTTCTTAGAACACATTCTGTGTCTGGGATGTTCGTAATTAACCACAATGGAGGTTTCCCTAAGGACACTATTCCTGTCCATACTGTCCGCAGGCAAGTTGAAACTGTTCTAAAAACACACGTGGTGACTGGGATGTCTGTAATGATCCAAAATGGGGATGTCCTAAGGACACTCTACCTGTCCGTGCTGTACGCAAGCAAAATGAAAGTGTTCTTAGAACCCATTCGGTGTCCTGCATGTCCATAATTAACCAAAATGGTGGTGTCCTAAGGACACTATTCCTGTCCATACTGTCCACAGGTAAATTGAAACTGTTCTAAGAACACGCGCGGTGTCCGGGATGTCCGTAATTATCCAAAATGGGGGTGTCCTAAGGACACTACACCTGTCCGTACTGTCCACAGGTAAATTGAAACTGTTCTAAGAACACGCGCGGTGTCCGGGATGTCCGTAATTATCCAAAATGGAGGTGTCCTAAGGACACTATACCTGTCCGTGCTGTAGGCAAGCAAAATAAAACTGTTCTTAGAACACGCGCGGTGTCCGCGGACATACAAAATGCCCATATGGCATAGATTAAATGTTCGATTCTATGGGTGTGATCTATGGGTGTGATATGCTGTGGTGGGTGTGGCCAGGGCCTAGAGTCTTGGGTGCATGGCCGAAGGATATCACACCCATAGATCACACCCATAGAATCGAATATCTATCAAATAGTTTGTGTACTGTTTGATTTGTATAGTTTGTATGTGAAGTTTTGGCTAACAAGCACTGCAGTATAACATATCCATGGAAGTAAAAATGTTGTATTGTGGTGTATGGTTAGATGTTTGCTTCAATGGTTCTGTTATGCAGCAGTATATATGAGTTCTATTAGAATATACTTACTGTTTGATTTTTCGTGATTGGATATATTTTTTTCATGAGTTGGGTAACTGGAGCAGATTTTCTTTTTCAATTTCTGTGATAAAAGAAAAGATCATGTTAGTGTAGGTATTTTATAAAGACTTATTATATTGCATAATAGACATTTCAGCTTTTTACGACCCTCATATTTATTAGTTTACAAACCAGTGTACTGTGCAATTTGCTCAGTTTCTGTGTTTGTTTTTTAAATCTTTGGGGCTGTGGGAAAAAAAAATCCATGTTGGATTAAAAAAAAACCTTTTTTTTTGTTATGCTACAGTATATTTGTTTGTTTGTTTTCAGTGTTCACTTGTTGTTTCTGGCTAATGTTCTATCTGTTGCTTTGTTGCAGATTGTTAGATACCTGTTGTGGAATTTTAACTGGTTATAGTTTTTTATTTATATCCTCAAGTTGCTGATCTATCTGTTGGGTTGTTGCAGATTTTTGGAGCAGTTAGATACATGTTGGCGTATTCTAACTGTTTATTTCTTGTTATAATTGAGTGGTATTGATTTATCTGTTTGGTTGTTGCAGAATCTCGGGGCAGTTAGATACCTGTTGGCGTATACTAACTGTTTATTTCTTCTTATAATTTAGTGGTATTTATTATTTATTTATTTATTTTTATTATTGTTTTATCAAATGAGATTTTTACAATACAATGTTTACACGAAATTTTGCTCGAAAGTTGAAACTCTGGCACGAGATTACTGTTATGATATGATATGATATGGCATTTGTAATGCGCCTATACACAAGTGTTTCAAGGCGCGACGAGGCAGGGAAGGGGGAACACGGGGAGACAGACAACGATCCTACTAGGCCAGGTGTCATTCAGATCGCGCAAGTGCATGGGTGGGGGGGGACGGGAAAAGTGCAAGGGGGAAAGGGAGAGGGGAAAGTGCAGTACAGGGTTAGTAATGAACAGGATAAATAATAAGGGCCAGCTGGTGGCAAGTGCAAGATAAGTGCAGACAAGTGCTGGAAAGGGGGGCTGTAGGGATACAGAGACAGTCCCGCAGTGCAGGGGTTGCCAGGAAGGCAGTGCATGGGAGAGTGGCTGGGCCAAGGACCGAGAACGGTGAGTGGCCCGGTTGCAGATTCAGTACAGTTTCAGTGATTTAGCAGGGGAGAGGGAGAGAGAAAGCAGAAGCAAAGACGAAGGTTTTGAGGTGCTTCCGGAACCGGAGATGGTTCTCCTCAAGTTTCAGGGAGGCAGGAAGGCTGTTCCAGAGGGAGGCCCCTGCTGCAGAGAGAGATCTCCCCCCAACTCGTTGCTTGGAGAAGCGGCTGACCCTGAGGGAATTGGAGGCGGAAGAGCGAAGAGCTCGAGAAGGAAGATATTTAGGAAGGGAGAGTTGAAGGTAAATTGGCCCCAGGCCCCAGAAGGCCTTGTGGACAATGCAGAGGGTTTTGAACGTAATCCTCGCAGCCACAGGGAGCCAGTGTAGCGATTTCAGTCCTGGAGAGATACGGTCCCTGGGCTTGAGGCCAAGGACAAGTCTTGCAGTCCTGTTCTGGATGAGTTGCAGAGGGCGGAGAGTAGAGGCAGGCAGATTTAGATAGAGGCTGTTACAGTAGTCCAGCTTCGAGAGAAGCAGGGCTCTGGAGACAGTGAGATTCTGAGGGAAGGAGAGGAAAGGAAGGATACCTCTGAGGAGGTGCAGCTGGTAGTGTGACTTCTTAGAAATGTCAGAAATGTGAGGAGAGAAGGAGAGTGTGGAGTTGAAGATGACCCCGAGGCTTTTTGCCTTGCAGGTAGGAGCAGGAAGAGGGCCAAGAGAGGCCGGCCAGAGAGCTGCAGGGAAGGAGGGAGTGGGTGTGCCGATGAGTAGAATCTCGGTCTTACTGGCATTAAGGCAGAGGTCGTTGGCGGCACACCATTCCTGGATAGCAGAAAGACAGTCAGAGATGAGGGAAGGAGAAGAGGAGGCCGAGGGTAGCCTGAAAATGAGCTGGGTATCATCCGCATAGCACTGAACGTTGGGGCAGAGAGCAGCGATGCGGTGGGCGAGAAGTGCCAGATACTGGTTGAACAGCCAGGGAGAGAGGTTAGAACCCTGGGGGACACCACAGGTAGAGAAAAAGATGTCAGACAGGAAAGACCCCAGTTGGACCTGGGAGGGTCGATTTGAGAGGAAAGAGGTCAGCCAAGCCAGAGCCTGACCAGTGATACCCAGGTTATCACGGAGACCGTTAAGCAGGATGGTATGGTTGACAGTATCAAAGGCACAAGAGAGATCAAGCAAAATGAGAACACAAGGAATGTTAGAGTCAAGGTTCGAGAGCAGGTCCTCACGGATGTTCAGGAGAGCAGTTTCCGTGCTTCTGGCAGCTCTGAAGCCAGACTGATGGTCATGAAGGCTACCAACAGATTCAGCATGGAGATTAAGCTGGGAGATGGCAAGTTTCTCCAGGAGCTTGCCCAGGAAAGGAGTGATAGAGATAGGGCGATAGTTAGCTGGGCAGGACGGGTCGGAAAAGGGTTTCTTAAGAAGATGGTGCACAAGGGAGTGCTTGAGAAGGGATGGGAAGACTCCAGAGGTGAAGGAGTGATTGCAGAAGTCAGCAAGGGCAGGAACCAAGGAGTCGATGTGCTCCTTAATAGTTTTGGAGGAGCAGGGGTGGACCTATATTGACGAGACTTTCATAGATCGGACTTATCTCGAAACCTCATCAGCAGAAAAAAGGGGAAAGGCAGAGGAGAGAGGAGGGGTGGCTGCAGAAGGGCCAGAGGATGGGCAGGGAATAGAGGGGGTGAGGTGATGGGAGGAGAGTGAGGACTAGATGTCCTGAGTGTTTGAAATGAAGTGAGAGGCCAGTGCCGTACAGAGGGCCTGGGAGGGGACAGGAGAGGTAGAGACTGCAGCAGGGTTGGCCAGCTCCTTGCAGATTTTAAAGAGTTCAGCCGAATTGTTAGATGCCGCAGTGATGCTGGCTTGGATAAGGGCTCTCTTCTTGGTGAGAACGGAGAGCCGGTATTGCCTTTGGAGCAGGCGGCAGGCCAGTTTGTCAGAGGATGAACATAAAGCACGCCATTTCCTCTCTGCCATCCTGCACAAGCTTTTAAGGGTGACGAGATGCGATGCAGTATAATTTGCCGGCTGTTGTAAATGTCTAGTTACTTAGTGACCGTTATTGCCATTAAGTAAATGTTTGTCAATATGTTCTATCATTTTAGCCATTGCAATTTGCCATTTTGTTTTCTCACCTCCGATGAGTCTGCACCACCATGTGTTTTCTTCGGCGAGAATGTCAAAGCCTGCCATCTGCGATAGATATTGCTCTCTGATATAGGCAGTGGCTGAGCATGTCATGACTAGGTGTCTTCAAGTCTCTTTAGGTGGTTGTGCACAGTTTTCACAGAATAGGCAGCCGTTTGTTTGGGTTTGACCTCGGATGTACAGTATCTCATTTGTTTTACATAGATTGAGACGTGCTCGCAGAATTAAGTTACGGGCCTGTTTGCTTGGAAATTGCTTGATGAAATTTTGCAGCTCGTTTCGTTTTAACGTGTTGCTTGGCAGATGGCGAGTTAGTTTTAGTTTCGCAGCAGTATCAATTGTTCTTGCCAAGTCGGCGTCTTATATTTTTCTTAAGATTTTACATGGATTGCCGCTAAGTTCTTCTTCATTTGCAGTAATGTTAGCTAGCACAGCTTGATTTTCTTCTTGCCAGGTTTTTAGCATGACACAGTTTTTGGTGTCCATTTCGCAGTTCAGCATCCTGAAAACCTTGTTGTTGTTAGCCATTCTGCATTTCCTGTATAACATGATGGTGTTGCAAATCACTGTACATTCTAATGATTGTAGGCTTAATTCACGTCTAATGGCTACCCCTGGGGTGGAATTGGGTAGATTTAGCACTTTACGCCAGAAAAGTGCTTCCAACTTTGACCATATTTGCTTCAGGATTGTGGTTATTGCTTCCATGCCATATGTGACGGCAGGTACCACCTTCATTTTATAAAAATTGATTGTGGGTTTAAGGGAGAATTTCCCGAATTTGCCGTCGATGACTTTGTCTTGAGCCGCTAGTATTTTGATCTTTGCATATAGTTCTAGTTGCATGGCGGACTCTTGCCTTGAGCTGTCCATAATCACTCCAAGATATTTGAATTTTGCGACGGTCTCGATTTTGGTTTGCCCCAGATGCCACTTGAAGTTGGTTACTTTTTTTTCATGATTTTGAAGAATCATGATCTTTGTTTTATTTGTATTAATTTCAAGATGATTTGTCGTGGCGTATGCTTGTAAGGCGTTAAGTTTACGTTGGAGCCCATTTTCTGTCTGATCAAATATTGTTAAATCGTCAGCATACAGGAGGTGGCCAATTTGCATTGTGCCCAGTTTTGGCGGAAAAGCCCTAGTGATTTTCTCTATTTCTTGGATGTCTTCAATGTATGTGAGAAAAAGTGCTGAGGCCAGCGGGCGCCCTTGTTTCACTCCTCACGAACTGTTGACCTCAGCGGATAGATCCCCTTCTCGACTGAGTCGTATTCTCATTGTGGTATTACGATGCAACGCTTGAATTGGGGCTAAGATTGATTCTGGACAGTTCCAAGCTTTTGGTTTGTTCCATAGTAGCGGTCTCTCGACACGATCAAAAGCTTGTGTGAAGTCGGTATAGACTACAAACAGACGCCAAGATGTTACATGTAGTGCCTGCATTTTTCTTAAAGCCAGCTTGGAAATCGTCGTTACATTTGGCTGAGGCTGCCCACGCTTGTAATCTGGTCATTAATAGTGAGGCGTATACCTTGCCCATCACATCAAGTAAGGCTATCGGGCGGAAGTTCACTGGGTCTGTTAGACTGCCTTTCTTGTAGATTGGAATGATGATAGCTTTGGTCCACGATTGTGGAATCGATCTTGTTTCGGTGCACCAGCGAATGACGGCGCTCAACAGTCTAGCCCATTCCTCCGGGTGGCTAGTGATGCCGTCTGGGCCTGGAGCTCTGGAGTTTTTTAGTTTCTTGATGGTGTTTAGGATGTCCTCTTCTTTTTCTAGGTTGACCCACTTTGCACCTTCACATTGTAGCTCTTGCTGGATTCCTGTTACTGCCGATGTAAATACAGTTTTAAAGTGCTCTTCCCAAGTATCTTGACTGATGTTATTCAAGATTTTATTTTCTAACGTTTTATCCGCATCTCTTATTAGCCTCCAGAAATCTCTATTGTTGATCGTAATAAGTGCTTTGGTTATTAGTTCGGCATCTGCTTGGTACAGTTTATTTCTGTGGGATCTTGCCCAAGTTTTGTACCTGTTTTTGATACCTTTGATTTCCTCGAACATCTCTGTGTGCAGGTGCTTGCGGGCTGCTCTTAGGGCTCTTCTATAGTCGCGCCTTGTCTCGGTTAGCTCTTTATGTTTGGTATTTCTTCCTGTTGCATCCCCATTTCCTTTTTTTCGTCTCATATGCGGTATCAGTAGAGGTTGATAGTCGATGGCATTACTAGATTCTGAATGTATGGCTGCGTTGTAATTGGCAGTTACTTTAGTGATGTCTGCGGCATTTAATCTTAACCCTATGCCTTGCGCAGTGGGCTCGATTGGTATAGTAAATTTTATGTTCTGTCTGAAGTTTAGTTTCCACGAGGTTTCAAGCAGATTATGATCACTTGTCGAGGAGCGCCGCACGTTAGAGGATTTGATGATCTGTAATAGAGGCTGAGAAACATAGATGTAATCGATTGTTGAGGCTGAAGGTAGACGCTCCCACGTCGATATTCTGTCTGCTTTTGGAAATGCTTTATCTAAATTGTGAAGCCCATGGGAGTTGGTAAATTAAGCCATTCTTTGCCTCGTTGTGCCGACGCATGATAGGCTGTCGTTGTGTTCTTTGGAACCTTGCATATAGCGTTTAGGTCTCCGCACACCAATATGGTTGTCACGTGGTGCTCAGTCGTGGCTACTTCAATTGTATCTTCACATAGACCGATACATTTTTTTGCAGTTGTTGTTGCTGGATTCCAGTATACGTTAACAATGATGACTTGAGGGGTGGCGCTGTTGAGCAGCTCAAGATGGCTGCCTAGCTCCCAAGCTCCGTGTGGGATCATCACGTATCCGGCTGCATCTATGGATCAACGCCATACATCGCCCTGATTCTTTAAGGACTGACAGCCTATGCCCTTCTGCTGAATCGCTGCGAGTTTGGGCCGAATTGGAGCCCTGTGGACTGTGATACGTCACCTGTGGCGGTGGCCCGATCTCATCCGGGTGCCTGGCCTTCTGCGCCCGCTTGCCTGCGGTGGCAGGGCCCGCTGAAGCGGCTGACTGTGCGCTCGCTGGCGCTGCCTACCCGGGTCCTCGGTCGGGGCTCCATGCCTCGCCTCCTGTGCGGACTGCCTGCTGGGTGGCTTGCATAACTCCAGCGCAGTTTGGGACCTGGACCGGCTGGGACGCGCTCCATCTGTTTCGGGGGCAGGCCCTCCATCATCTGCCTGCGCTGCGGGCCTCGGGCCTGAGGCTGTCCAGCCCCGTCCTGGGCCTCCCGCTGTGGCTGCGACTGCTGGGACTGCTCCGCTCCCCCTTGGACGAGTCATCCCCGGCCTCTGCTTTCCTGGTCCCCCGGCTGTCCCCCAGCTGTCTCAGGCCTGGGGGGGCCCTGTGCCTGGCCTCTCCGCTCCTGCGACGAGGCCCTTCCAACACCCGGACCCGACGGCCCTGCGACCCTGGAGAGCGACGGCTGCGGCGTCAGGTGAGGAGTGGGGGTGTGTGCCTGCAGCGCGCGGCCTCACCGGCCTGCTGTCCCCACGAGACTGCTGCTGTGAAGATACCCTGGCGGGCCACATCTGTGCGGGACTGCAGCGAGGCACCCAATAGTGTCTGTATGCCCACCTGCCTCATTTGGGGTGCATGCTGCCGCTCGCGGCATTCAAAATCGGATGCCTGTGTTCCTCTGAGTCACCTCCGCTGCATTACATCTTACCTGCCTCTCTGCTACACACCTGGATGACCCTGCTGCCCCCACATATACTCTACAAGGGGCACCCATCCTTTTACTGCGGCGGCTGGCGGGCCCCTGGAGGGGAGTGCCCTGGTGAGCTTCCCCCATACAGCTCCCCCCTCCCACATATAGGAGACCTATTGCATTCCACAACTACCACCTGCTGCCCCCTGTCTGCGCCTCCCCAAAATTGACTGCATGAGAGGCCCGGTGCCTGCTGCCTGACTAAGCCCACCTTGCTGCGACTGCTCCTAGAGGCTGGCCCCCTGTCCGCCACTGAAGGGGTGCCCTTGGCCCCTCGACATCTTACTCAATTGGCTACCCTATCCTTTCTCTCACTAACTGCTCTGATTTACTAGGCAATCCGGCTCTCTCCCCATACTTTACTGTCGAGCGCGCACAAAGGGCCCTATCCCCATGCCCCAGGCAGGGGGACATCCCAAGACCAATCATTGCCAGGATCCTCAATTACCGAGACAGGGACCTTATCCTCCACCTTGAACGAGAAAAGGGAGACCGACGCCTCGAGTCCCATACTATCAGGATTTTCCCGGACTTCTCAATAGCAGTGCAGCAGGAACGGCGCCAATTCCTTGGGGTCAAGAAACTGCTCAGAGAGCGTGGTGTCCCATGCGCCATATTGTTCCCGGCAGACCTCAAAATTACTCACAGCGGCAAATTGTATTTTTTCACTGTCCCGGACGAGGCGGTGAAGTTCATCGAGGCGCATATACCACTTCCCAATCCGGCAGCTGACTGCGCTGACGACGACTAAATGAATGTGATTCAGCCCGACGAGGCGCATTTTGGCTGGGGATCCATCATATCTTATGCAAGGATGGCAAGAACTTATCAACAACTATGTGAACTAGGCCCCTTTGACATACCTCCGGGTTGCGGCCCGGCTTCGGCGCTGTGGTTATTGAACTCCGCCTCCCTCGCTGGGGGTGGCGCTGATCTCTGTCTTTGGACGCCTCTTCAGCCCTACCTGGCTTCAGATAACTTACTGACTCTAGGGCCTTGCACAGGCTCCGTCTTCCGCAGTAACCTGTTTTTGACAGCTTACGCTGTCGTCCATGATGCACAAGTAGCCGCCCACACAGCAACAGCGCACCTCACTGCAATTGCAATGTCTATGTTTTGTTGGTTGCTACTGTTTGTTGGCCCCTGTTGGGCCCTGGCTGGGGCTTACCCCCGTTGGAGTTTGCCCTCCGACCTCTATTTCTTAGCGAGAGGCGGCTCAGCCGGTGGCACCTGCATCCGGGGGGGGGATTTCCACTGCAAGTTGGGGGTGGGCAGTGAGGGTGGGGGGTGGTAATGTTCGGGAATTGGGTAACAGTATTATAAATGACAGGGGCAGTCTGGCGGTTCGCGCGCCATCGGGGCACCTACTCGGGGGCCTTCTTCATTCTACATGTAAACTTTGCCGACAGTTGTGGGATGTACCCTAGCCTCCTGAAATGGCCATACTAGCGATGTCCTGGAATGTACGGGGGTTGGGCAACTACACCAAGGCCCGCAGGGTTATGGCCTACGCCAATAGGCACGGATGTAAAATATTACTCTTGCAAGAAACGCACTCTAAGGGCACTCTGACCAGGTGCATGGCACCATCATGGGGTCCCCATAGATATTCCACTTTTTATTCGACTCGCGCCAGAGGGGTATTGACAATGATCCATAGGTCACTTAAGTTTGTGCTCCACAAGAGCTATATAGACCCAGAGGGAAGATATGTTATCCTACAATGTGCAATAGCTAACAGGGAATACCTGCTGGTTAATACGTGCGGGCCTAATGTGGACTCCCCCGATTTTCTTGACCAGGTGGTATCCATATTGCTGCGCTATGTGGGAGTGGAAATCATTTGGGGGGGGCATGAATTTTATACTAGACGTCACACTGGACAGAACAGGCACAGCCCCCAGACTACAAACCAGCGCGGCACGCAGACTCTTGGCGCATTACACAACACTTGATATACGAGATGTGTGGCGGGTGCTGCATCCTCAGACTCGGGAATACACTCACTATTCTTCTGTGCATGACAGCTCCTCTAGAATTGACATGTTTCTGTTATCTAGTACACTGTTGGGGAGGGTGGCAGACATTCAAATATTGGCTCGCACCCTATCGGACCATTCACCGATCCTGATGTCCCTGGAACTGGGAGTTCCTGCCCCTACCATCAACACATGGCGGTTCAAGTCCCTGGCCCTTCAGAACATAGTGTTTAGGGCCGACATTCTCTCCAACATCCAGTCTTATTTCGAGCTCAATATGCCCCAGTCCACCCCCTTAGGGGTCCGCTGGGAGGCCTTTAAAGCTTTCATCAGGGGGTTGTCTATATCCAGGGAGGCGGGAGTTTTCAGAGCGATATGAGCGGCCGTTGCCCGCTCCGAAGCCAAATTGCGCAAACTAGAAAATGCCCATCCAACATCCGTCGACCCAGCTACCCTTTCTCTGATCAGCAAGGAACTTCAATTCTTTAATGAGCAAGCCACCAGGGAAGTCCAATATTTCAGCCGCCCACAAGCGGCTCATAGGTATGGAGAGGGGGACAGACCCGGTAGGACGCTGGCGGCATTGGCTAGGGGGGAGTGGGGCCAGTCACAGATTACCTGAGTCAAAGACGACCTTGGGTTACAGCGGTGGTCTGACCAACAAATCCTGGAGGTCTTCACAGACTTCTACTCTAAACTATACTCCCAACCCCCCGAGCACAGGCGAGTCCCACATGTGCAACTTGCTTGAGCAGATCCCCACGACTATCGTCTCCCCCTCAACTAGAGACCTATTGGACTCCCCTATCCTTCTGGATGAAATAGTTGAGGCGATATCCAAACTCCCCAAAGGAAAACCACCTGGCCCCGATGGGTTCTCGAAGTTTGGGATGAGTCACTCCGACTGGGCACTCTTCCTCCATCTCTGCGTGAGGCCGTCATCACGGTCCTGCTCAAACCCGGCAAACCTACTGATGAGTGCAGGTCGTATAGGCCCCTCTCGCTAATGAACTTGGATACCAAAATTTACGCCAAAGTAATTGCCAACCGCTTCCTCCCGGTCATGTCGTACATGATCCACAATGATCAATCAGGCTTTGTGCCGGGGAGATCAACATCACATAACATTAGAAGGTTGCTTAATGTAATGTTGCGCATAGACCAGGGAGTGAGTGCAGTGGCGGTCACGCTGGATGCCCAGAAGGTGTTCGACATGGTGTCTTGGAAATATATTTGGCTGGTGCTGGAAACTATGGGCATAGGGCCTAATATGATCTCATACATTAAGTTGCTGTATACTTCCCCAGTGGCCAGGGTTCGAGTTAACTCCCAAACGTCCGGATTGTTCCCTCTCTTCAGAGGCACCCGGCAGGGTTGCCCGTTTTCCCCGATCTTGTTCACCTTGGTGATAGAGCCAATGGCTGACTATGTCAGAGAGCGACATGCGCAAAGGGATATGGCTGAAGGACTCCCCCGAGATTATTTCACTCTATGCAGACGATGTTCTACTCTTCATTAGAGACCCAGCGGTTCATCTAGACCCAATCCTACGAGATATCACTCGAATAGGCACGTTCTCTGGGTTTACTATAAATTACACGAAACCCGAGATCCTTCCCCTCACTAGCTCTACGCTACAACCCACTACTGAATACCCGCTCCGTTGGTCCCCAGACGGGATCAGGTACCTGGGTGTACAGGTGTCCGTGGCCAGGGATTCGCTACTAGCAGACAACTTCCAGGCTGTGGCCCAACTACAGAAGGCTGAGGCCAAGATTACGCGCTGGCGCACCCTTCCACTATCACTGGCTGGTAGACTCGCTTTGGTGAAGATGATCCTACTCCCCAAGTTATTATACATATTCGCTAATGTTCCCGTCTGGCCGGGTAGGAGGTACTTCATGAACCTGCACAATCTGTTCGCCCAGTTCCTATGGCACTCTGGCGCGGTGTGTAAAAAGTGCTCGGACATGTCACTACCATATGATAAGGGGGGCTTTACCGCCCTGGACTTGCTGCGATATTGGACTGCATCGCAGGCACAGTTTGCATCCCACTGGTACCCTGGGCCCCCACCCTGCCCTCACGTCAAACTAGAGGTCCTGGCAGCGGCAGACACCAATGTTATGTCCCTGATCCTGAGCCGCAAGTATGAACCAGATTCTCCCATTGATCCGGTCCAGGCCACGGTGCAGGCCTGGGGCCAGATGTTCAAGACCTGCGACGAACCACACCCGTACTACAAGTGGCTCCCCGCCTGGAACCTTCCCGGGTTGGAACCCACACATGACACCGCCCTGGCGCGTCACTGGGAGGCCCTGGGATACCGCGCCCTCACTGATTTCTACCCAGAGGGGCAGTTTATAACGCCGCAGACGTGGAGGCCGGACCACTCGGGTTCCGTCCTGGAACTCCTGCAGTTTTATAGACTCCGCACTGCATTCCAAAATGCATGGCCTGACTTTCCCAATGAGCCCCAGGATTCCCCCGGGATCGCCTACATCGCCAACTCAGGTGGGCCCGAGGGGTGGTATCTTCATTATACAAACTCCAACTGACCGCTGCCTCCCTCCGGCCGTCCAGTGCCCTGGTTGGTTGGGCTTCTGAGCAGGGGCTGGAGCTCACTGATCAACAATGGGAAAAGATGTGCTCTCATACCAACAGGGTGTCCCTGAACTTTTGCTACCGCACCATACAATATAAACTGCTCAACAGGCTGTATTACACTCCGCATAGAGTCTCAAGGTTTTCACGTTTGGATCCTCGGCTCTGCCCTCGCTGCGGAGCGGAGGAAGCCGACCATTTACACATGTTTTGGGAGTGTCCGGAACTGGCCTCGTTCTGGAGTAAGATCATAGAAACACTGTCTGCAATTACTGATACTATTGTCGACCCTGACCCGATGGGGATTCTGTTTGGGGTGTGGCGGCCTGGGGGGGCCAGGGACGATGTGAAGTTCCTTGACGTGAGTTGTGTGGTGGCCATGAAATGTGTCCTGCAGAGCTGGAAGAGCCCCACCCCCCCTTTATTCCAGAAAGGATTGAATCTACTCACGTGGTCCCGAAATTGTGAGGAGGAGTTCCTGGGTATGCTCCCGGTCCGCTCTCGTCCCCAGAATATATGGTCCACCTTTAGCAGCTATTTAAATAGCTTAAATGACATTTCCTCGGTGGACGAGTTCTCCCAGCCCTCTCCATTAACAGTCTGAGAACTGTATGCTCCCTGATGGTCATCCCCTCATTACTGTAGTCCTACTGTCGATTTTGTGATGACTTGTCTGTGTTCCTTTTTTGATTTGCCTTCATCTTGCCAAGATACTAACACTGCTAAAAATGATTGGTTAGCGGTTATTGTTTTATCTATTGAGGCTCCGGATCCATTGCGACATGCTCTCATCAGTCCTGAAGTCAGTCGCCCTTTGCACCCTCTTGCTGCTGGGGCTAAAAGGATTTGGTAGCCTTCCATCATTGGTGTTTGCTGGAGCCAAGTCTCCTGGAGACAGATGAGATCAAATTCTCCGAGATTAGGCCCCCCTGGTGCCGTCAAATGTGAATGACCTCGAGTGTTCCAAGAGCACAACGTAATTTCATTTCTGCCTTTCTCAGTCGGGTCACTTGTCGCTGGTCCACCCCGCAGGCATGGCTATTTCTTACGGTGTGAGGTGAGTGCTTTCAGCAACCAGGCCCATAGCCCTGTTTTACTGCTGAGAGTTGAGTCTTTCTTGTTTTGTATAGTCGTAATGGGGTCTGCTATCTGCTTGCTTGTTTTTTTCGATGCCCTTGGGGTCTTCTCTGTCCATTGCTCTTTTGTCTCGACTTTTTTCAATGTAGTAGGCCATTTTTGGTTGTGTAATGCTCTCCATTACATGTATTGTGATATGCTCTGCAATGCCGTTGATCTTGGTCATGCACCTTTGTGGCACCATGTTCATTCTGGCGATTTTCCTCGCAGGTGTTTTGACGCACTCCTTTTGAGCTGCTTTGGAGCGGCTGTGTCTGGTAGCGCTTTCCTGCCTATGTGTGGAGGCTTCCGAACATTTATGATCTTGTTGGGGTGGGGCATCTTCAATATGATATCCACAATTATAAATGTCGTGTTTGTATTTTTGGATCTTCTTGTACACCGTGGTGGAGTCTAAATGCAGCAGAGCAGCTGCACCGTTTCGATTGTGCCATGGTTCCTCAATTTTTATGTCTGCAGATTGTATTTCTTGCAGTTTATGAATCTGATTAAAAATGGCCAGGACAGATCTTCTATTTAGAATGACGTCTTCTTTGTTGCAACTTCTTTGTGTCATCCTTATTATCCATCTGAAGTTCTTTTTTCTGTTAAGTGTGGTGTGCGAGTCATTTTCTGTTTTTCCTCTCGCATTAGTTACAAAACGGATGCGTCTGCCTGATTCTCTGTGCCCTCTTGTGTCTAATCGCGTATAGCAATCTTTGTTATAGTTCATTTTTGTTGTTATTGCATCTTGTCTCTCATTGGGATCATCATGGGACTTTCTTCTTGTATCTTGTTGTGCAATTTGTGATTTGCTTTGTTTCGGGAAATTGGTACTTTGCTTCCTTTCTGTGGTTTCTCCCTTTCTTCTAGATTTAGTATCCTGTTTGGTTTCTGTGTTGCTGTTATTTTGTTTCTGAGTTTTGGGTTTTGTGACCGTGTTACTCTTCGAGGTGTTCTCTTCCCTGTGCCACTATTCTACCTCACAGGTTTCGAAACGCTGTATTAGGCGATTTTGTTTTTCCTCAAGTGTTTCAAAGTCTCGCTCCTTTTGTGCTTTGTTTTTATTTTTGTTCACAATTGTGGATGCTTCGTCCACTGAACGTTGCCTGTGTTCCGTCATTTGGTTGATTTGCTCTGGTGTCGTCAGTAGATGTATGTCATCATCTGAGTACACACTAAGGTTCATTAGTGGGTCTGCCATGTCCGTGGCCTCAGATAGGTTTCTTGCCACTGGAGACCTGTTTTCGTTTGCTCTTTCTTTTGACCTATTGACTCTTGCTGATGTGGCCTTGCAGGTGGGTGTCTTTTGTTTGATGTCTAGAGGTGACGAAGTTGCCCCCGACGATGGCCCTGTACTCCAGGTTTTACCTGAGGCTTGTTTGCATGGTATGTTTTTTCGAGAGTCGACATTATTGCTTGATGTATCTAAGGCAATTCTAATGTCCACTTTGTCTTTGTAGTTGGTTGGATCAAACATCGCATATGTTGATTCTGGTACTTCGGCATCTGTCTTGTTGATTGCGGGTGCTTTATTTAAGACCATCATCACATTAGCCACCTGTTTTTGTTGATTCGAGGTCTTCTTGACGTTGAAGTTACATTTATCAGTCATGACTTCAGCTTGTGTCAGTACTTCCACATTGTCAGTTGTTTTCTTTTCTGCTGTAAGATCAATGATTGTCTTGGTCTGTGTTCCCACTTCACTTGTATTATTTGTCTTAACTTTCGAGTTTAGCTGGACTGACTCATGGATTGAAGTCATGATTTTGTTCGTCATGTTGTTGACAAGATGTTCTGTCGTTTCTTTGTTGTTTGAGATGTTCTCTTTTGCCGTTATGTAGCCCTCTAAGTGCCAGACCTTGGTCAGAATCATGGCCAAAATGACTTGTTGATCTTTGACTGATTCGTTCATGGTTTCGTACAACTTGCAGAAAGGGTTAAGTGCAATGGTTATGACCAACATTATGCCTTGCAAATCCGTTTTCTTTGACGCCGGATCTTGTATTGAACTAGGAGTTTGTGGGGCAATGTTTCTGCCGGAGAGGCTTGCGAAATCACTATGCCTCCTGCTCGGAGTGTGGGCCATGCTTGGGGCTCTTGTTATTTTTGATGGTGATGGGTTATCTCCTAATGAAGGCCGGTATGTGTTCTTTCTTTGCTGATTTGGTGGCGCTTCCTTTTCCACCATGCCTGACGGCTCATGTGGCCCTGTTGTATTTACCACTCGAGGGATGGAGGATGATTTTAGTTCCTCTCGACTTATCGCAGTCTTCTTTTTGCTGACTTCTGGCATCAAAGGCTGTGGGAGGGGGTGTTGTTCCTGTGGCCATAGCCTGGCAGGCGCCTCCCAATGATGGTCAGGGTTTGTTTCGTTTGACTGCTCAGGTTGTGCACGACAGATAAGTGCCTCTGTAACAGTTTTGGGAGATGCAGGACATTGAAGGTCAGTGTGGGGTACGGCAATGTCATTTCCATCGCTGTGTTGGTGGCTTTGTTAGATTACCACTTTGAGATGTCAGTTTGATTGTTACAGCATTCTCTTTTTGCGTTTCAGTTTCTTTGAAGCTTGCTTCTGTGGATGCTTCCGGCGTCTGTAATACCGATTCTTCTACCTGATCCGGCACTTTCTCCTTCGTGTGATCGATTTCCCTTTGTTTTGCCAGTGGCATGTGTTCATTCACTGCAGCAAGCATTTCCGCATCGGAAACTTCGGCGAATCGCGTAGATTTCGTTAGTAGCTGAATTTCAAGGAAGTCAGTCAGCGTTCGATGTGTTTTGCTTTTTCATAATACTGATGATTTTGTGCTATTGATCACGCTACAATTCATGTTCGGTTTTGCGTCTTTCTTGTGAATAATTGGTTTATTTTTTGATTGTCCATTTCACTTCATGTTTTGTTTCTTTTTATCTTTAAAAATCGCCTTCCGAGTTGTATTTGTACATGGGTCTCTGGCTCTCTTCTTGTAATTTTGAACTGTGGATAGAGCAATGTCTATATGAGAGTCTTCATGTTGTCTGGACGGTGGTTCTAACCGCCCTGCTGCATCTGCAGGGTCATCTTGTTCACTAGAGGCATGTATTTGGGCTGTGACGCTCTGGGGTGCTGGAATTCCGATTTGCTCTTTTAAGTTTGCCTCTATGGGATCACCTCGCAACGCGCATGAAACGAGGCTCTTCGGAGCCGCTGGGCATCCTTGCTCATGATTGTGATCATGGTTAGCCTCCTCCCGTGTATCAGCTGACGTCCTATCAGGGCGTCGTGGCTTAGTGCTGGTCTCGCGTAACATTTCTCTGTGACGTGCGATCTCATCATGGGTGACTCTCGCCTCGCTTGGCTCAAGGTCACAGCCACTGTCTTGCCCAGTCTCCCCTCCAGGGGACAGCGACATGACAGAGGCGGCTGAGCCGAGCCGCGGCGAGCTAAGAGTCTCCGCCACACCACTCACAAAACGTGCCGGAGACACAGGTCCCTCCTCCCATGTGTTTACTTCTTCTGGTGCCGGTGAGTTTTTCGAGACATTATAGGATATGCCAGTGTAGCGTTTTCTAGCCGGGATGGTACCGGTGGCTACTCGCTTAACTTGTGTGTTAGGCATGATAGGGATGGGAGGCAGGGTTATATGCGTCGTGTTTATGGTCCCTCCCCCTTTTTTTGAGCTGCGCAAGTAGCGAACATCTTCTTCCTCCATGGAGAGGAGGAAATGCGGGGTGTTTTAGTGAAGAATGCTACGAAATTGCAAGTATGTTCTACACGATTTTAAAGTCTTACCGCGTGGGTGATGTTGGGGGTGCCTGGTATGCAGGGTTTTACCACGGTCCGCGGGTCTCCGCCAGACCACGCCAGACCACTTCGTCACCACTCCCACTCCGCACACACTCCGCGCTGCGAATGGTGTTTTATGCTGTAGGTCGCTGCACAGGCTTAGTAGCTCCTCCTTTTTGCTGAAAATGGATGAAAGACTTTGTCCAAAGCAGACCACGCCAGACCACTTCGTCACCACTTCCACTCCGCGCGCGCTCCGCGCTGCAAATGGTGTTTTATGCTGTAGGTCGCTGCACAGGCTTAGTAGCTCCTCCTTTTTGCTGAAAATGGATGAAAGACTTTGTCCAAAGCAGACCACGCCAGACCACTTAATCACCACTTCCACTCCGCGCGCGCTCCATGCTGCAAATGGTGTTTTATGCTGTAGGTCGCTGCACAGGCTTAGTAGCTCCTCCTTTTTGCTGAAAATGGATGAAAGACTTTGTCCAAAGCAGACCACGCCAGACCACTTTGTCACCACTTCCACTCCGCTTTAGTGGTATTGATTTATCTGTTCAGTTGTTATAGAATCTTGGGGCAGTTAGACACCTGTTGGCGTATTCTAACTGTTTATAGTTTTTTAATTGAAGTTTTATTAATCTTTATGCACAGATTAGTTATTAGTGGTATTGATTTATTTGTTTGGTTGTTGAAAAATCTTGGGGCAGTTAGATACCTGTTGGCATATTCTAACTGTTTGTAGTTTTAGTACAGATTAGTTATTAAATTTTGGTTTTAAGAAGATTAAATAAGCGTTTGTAAGATTTTCTGGTAATCTCTGCTTTAGAGTAATGCTACTATCATTACATTCGAACCATCCACATTTCTTTTTTATATATGCAGTGTAGTGACCTGCATTGGTTGTGGCTCCTGCGTGGTAGATTATACCTATTGTTGTGAATGTTTTCTTACCAAGTGATACTTGACCATGTGTGAATCCAGTCAGATTGCAGTTGTTTTTGGTACCATCTGCATTGTAACATAGAAGCATTAGTATTACGTATTTACTATGTGTTTGTATTTGTAAGGTGGAGCGATTATCTGAATAGCAGGTAGTACATAATCTGCCATGGTTTGCATTTTGTACAATTTGCTGAAATGGAACGGATTCACAGTTAGGTATGGATACATACACAAAGCGCTCATTAGGGATTTGTTCCTGTGCCACATTGTTGCAGAGAGTGCATGTATGTTTCCACATGTATGAAATCTGGAAGATTTCATTTATAGGTATGTTCTTGTTTTCCAGTACTTGTAGTAAGTACATTAGAAATTCTTATGGATCTTCTTGTGAGTTTATAGTGAATTTCACCATTCCAGCACAGTAGTCCAATTCTTGTCTTATTCCATGAACACTAAATGTGTTGTCAGGATTGTTTGTTGCATTTCTATGAAGGACTAACATTTGCAAACACAATTGGTCTGTGCTGTGTAAGTAAATGTTGTCAAGAATTGGTGGCAATTGAAATAGAATATTGATTGCTACATTTGCGTAGCAATTTACAGCAGTTATATTTGAAAATTTGAATGGACCAGATAGTTCTGTGTCCAAGTCATTTTTTCAGAGTGTGTGTTGCTTTTTTGAAGAAGTACCTGAGTTACTTTGAGTAATAGATTCTTCTTTGGTTGTAGTAATTGATGAAGTATTAGCTTCTTTTACCCTCTTTGGAGGATTTGCAGTGAGATCCTGTTGCATTTCTGTTTGAAGTAGTTTTCTTTTACAATGTTTTCCTTTTTGTGGAACAGGATATGTTTTTAGATGGGGGTGTATAGTGAACGTAGTCTATTGTATTCTAAAATGCAAGGAATATCAGTGTTTACTTTACTTGCATCAAAGTTGATTAGAAATAGACCCTCAAGTGTACGTAAGCGTGATAGTGCTGCGTGGCTCTTGACTTCTTTAAAGACTTTGTTACCAATATCTATCAATGCTTTGTCTAGGGTAAGACCTTGTGATTTGTGAATGGTGACTGCATATGCTAGAGTTAGAGAAAATTGTTCTCTGCGTACATCCATGTCTTTGAAAAGAAGGAATCGGGCTGTTGAGCACCCTATCCTTTTTAATTCTGAAAGTTTGTCAAAGAGAATATTGACAAACTGAATGTTGTTATCACGTAGGTATGTTTGAAAGCCAACAACTGTGCCCCAGTGCTCCATTAACTTGTCCTTGCTCCACGTCAAGGTTACGTATAAGCATTACTCTACAGTTTAAGGATAATTTTTATATTTTCTCCAAACCAGCTGTGTTGGAGATAGAATTATTTTCTAAGGTATTTAGTCTTATTGAGGCTTGTTGACACATGGGTAGTGTCTTACCATGTACGTCCAGTTTGTCTGTGGAGCAAATTTCAATTATTGGTTACATTTCTTTTTTCAACATTGTTCATTGAATTTGGAACAGCTTGCAAGAGTTGGCATTAAGGACATACAATTGACATTTTTGTGTGATAATTGTTCCATGACATCAGTAGCACATGGGTTATGGCCATAAAGTGCATGGATGTGCCGGGTTTTTAATATTGCTTGTGCTTCTTGAGATAGTACACCAACTCTAATACTTTTTAAAATGTTGGCGTAAGTAAGGTCTGCAGATTGGCACATGTTTTCTGTTAATTCTCTGTATTGGAAATGGTGCCAAAGGTTGATATTTCCTATGCTGCCAACCGTTTTACGGCAGAGTTTGTGTCCTAAGGTTTTAAAAATAGGTTCACCTTTCACTGGTGTCAATTGAAGAAGATCTTCGAAAACAAAAATGTGTTTTCCTTCAAAGAGCTCTTCGTAGTTTGTTTTAAGTACTTCTTGTAATCTGAGGTGAATCAAAGCCAACATTAGGTTGGAGACCATGCTCACTTCATCTATTAGTAGCATTTTCATTTGTTTAACACTGCGTAGTTCCATTGCAGCGTCTATAGAAAATTTGTAATATTCTAATTTGTTTTGGTGTTCTACTGGAAGGAGTAGTAATCGGTGTAAAGTGACAAGGCCTATGTTGTAGGCAGCTAAACCTGTGGGGGCAGTTACAACAGCTGACAGTTTGTTGTTTGTCAATTGTTGAAGAAACTTGCTGATGATTTTGATTAAGAATGTTTTGCCTGAACCAGCTTCACCACTGATGTATAGTAGTATAGGTTTGTAATTTTGGCAGGTACATTCTTTATATTCATGTTGTACACCATGTGCAATTTGTTTTGTTACTTCTTGAAAAATGGTATGCTGCTCTTTGTTCAATTTTGATTGTAGTACAGTTAAGTCTTCTGTATCTTCTTCATAGTGACACATGGTGTTTTCTACTTCTGTCATAGCTAATTCTGCCTCATTTGCTAAGTGGCTGTCCCAGTGGTTCTTGGCTTCCTGTTACAGAAGGTTGACTACTGTCAGGAGTGTCCTTATCTTGTTGGGCCTGGAGTTCTTCTTTGTGTTGCTGTTCATTGTGCAACATTGTTTTGTACTGTGTAAAGTTTGCATCGGTTATAGTGCTTTCATTTGCTTTGAAAGCGTCTTCATAGGAGTGATAGTTTTCTAGTATCTCTTCTTCTTTTCTCCATGGTTTAAAAAGTTGTAGCAGGGACATGTAATATAGTTCTTTATATTGAGGAGTTTTTAATGACAATTTGATATGATTAATTAAGCTTGGTTTTGTAAGTTTCACTAAGCCGCCTTCACAATTTGTCACTCTGTATCTAACATTTATTTTCATCAGGTTTTATATTATTTTTGTATGTGAAGTTTTGGGCTATCTGGTTTAGACACATGGTTTCCAAAGTAGTATTTCTGTTTGAGTAGTATGTGCCTAGTAAATTGTTTTTCAAAATGTCTTGGCTGTTGGGATAATTTTTTGCTATTGTTTCTATGTCGTTGTATGATTTGAGAACTCTTTTTCTAGATTTAGCATGACCAAGACTTAGCAATACTATATTTTCAGATTTTCCATAAAAAGCAGTACTGGTTAAACGATCTGCAGCTTCATAGCAGCCACATTCTCTATCAGACAGCATTTTTATGCCTAAGCTGTACAATTTCTGAGATAGTGTTTTGTCCGATGATAGGTCATTCCAGAGGTCCTGAATCTCTGTTTTTTCTGCTTTTGTTAAGTAGGCTGTAACATATCGTGCAACTGCAGTGGAATTGTCTGTAATGTACTGCACATCTATGTTTGCATGCCATAAGAGGGCAATGATTGCATTGTAATCATTGATATATTTTGCTTCTTCTGTTCTTTTTATGTAATATGTGTTCTTAGGTGATTTACCTTTAACACTATGGGCCTCATTACATGGTAGGCGGTGAGCCATGGCGCTATTAGCGCCATGGCTCATGCCGGTAAAATACCGGCACCGCCTTGGCGGAAAGGGGATTTACCGCCCCATTCCAAGGTTGGAGGGGCGGTAAATCCCCCTTCCGCCATTGCCCTTCCCCATTCCCATTTCTGCCCCATAGGGCTCTATGGGAATGGGGAAGGCGCTAATTACGGCACTGCAATTTTGCGGTGCCGTAATTAGCTCCGAGGTCCCTTAGCGGGTTGGATTTTAACACCTGCAAAAAGCAGGCGTTAAATCCCCCAACCCGCAAAGGGACCTCGTAATAAGGCGGTAGGGATTTACCGGTACTGGTATTTTACCGGTACCGGTAAATCCCTACCGCCATCCGTGTAATGAGGCCCTATGTCTAACTAAAGACATGAAGTTGTTCTCTTCACCTGTTTCTGTAACTGGTTTAGGGAAACCAAAGCGGCATTTGGTGTAGTATTTCCCTTTGCTTTTGTATTTGCGACGACAATATTTGCCACATTTGTGTCTTTGAAATTGTACAATTTGTGCATGAAGAACACTATTTGTTGCTTCTGTTGGAATTTCACAAGTGACATATTTTTTGATAAACTGTAAAACAGTGGCATCACTGTCTTGACCAAATTTAGGAGCATCTTTAATCCATAAAAGCATGTGTATATGTGGTGTTCCTCTGGCTTGGTATTCTTTTCTCCAAAAGAAGTGTGGCACTTCTCCGAGGGGAGGAACGATGATGGAAATATCTTGAAACATTAACAAGATCTAGAGAGCAAAGTTCTCAAGGTGTTAGTATTTATTTATTTATTTATTTTATTCGTTACCCGCCCAGGCCCTCGGGTCTCACGGCAAGGTTATAAGACAGCTTAGAAATTAATAAAAACATCATTACATTGGTTACATTACATCATTAGTGGACAGTTTGTGCAAAAATACAATTTACAAATATTCACAATAATATGCAGTGTTACGGGATCCTGTCTTTAGATGCTAATATTGGTTGAACAACCAGGTTTTTAGCAGTTTCTTATAAACCGTGAAGGAGGATTCTTTTTTTATATTAATGGGTAGGGTGTTCCAGTGTTTGAGGGCTAGAGTGGTGAAGCTGCTACCCCCGCTCTAGTGGTTTTGAAATGAGGGGGGGGGGCCAGGAGGAATTTGTCGTTAGATCTTAGTGTTCTCCTGTCAACTTTGGGGTGTAGCGTATTGTTGAGATAGATAGGTCCTTTTTTGGTCAGGCATTTGTATTATATGATATGATGTGGCATTTATAACGCACCTATACACAAGTGTTTCGTGATAAAATGTTTTGAAGATAATTCTGGCTTTGATGGGGAGCCAGTAAGCGTCTTTCCTAGTCTTAGAGATATGGTCTGATTTTTTTATGCCTAGAGTTGCCCTCAAGGCTTTGTTTTGCAGTAGTTGCATTTTGGCTAAATTAGTATTGGATGTGCCTAGAAGTAATACATTGCAATAATCCAATTTCGATAGGACCAGAGCTCTGGCTAAGGTGAGGCAGTTAGCTGGAGTCAGAAATTGTCGGCTGAGAGAAATTAGTTTGGAGGTGTAAGCCGTGGAGGAGGCGAGCACATTGATCTGTTTAGTCATGGTCAGGCTGGCGTCAATGTACACGCCCAGTGTTTTGACTTGCTTCAGCACGGGGATATTGGTACCATCGATATTGATGGTTGAGTATTCTGAGTGAAGGGTTGCTATTTTGGCTGGATATCCTACGATGAGGACTTCTGTCTTCTCATCATTAAGACATAGGTTATTTAGTGCCATCCAATTTTGTATGATGGCGTAAGTTTTATTGATTGTTACAGTGTCCTGGTCATAGTTGCCTGTGAGAGGTATAAGGATATGGGTGTCATCCGCAAAATTTGTGTATATGACACCCATATCATCCAGTGCTGGGAACAAAAGTTTGGTGTATGCGTTGTACAACGTTGGGGAGAGGAAAGAGCCTTGGGGTACTCCTATGGGGACTGGGATGGGGTTGGCTGCCTCTTTGCCTATGGACACTCTGGAAGTGCGGTCGGTTAAGAAAGATTTCACCCAAGCAGTGGCTTCACTAGAGAAGTTAAACTCACGGGCAAGTGAGTTGCATAGTTTGTCATGGTCTGCCAGGTCAAACGCGGCAGAGATGTCCAGCAGCAGGAGAATGCAGAGTTTCCCAGAATCTCTGATGGCATCCATCTGGATTTCGAGGTCCAAGAGGGCTGTTTCAGTGATGTGGTTAGGCCTGAAGCCTGATTGTCTGGTGCCGAGGAGCTGGTTAGATTCCAGGTGGGTTTGAATTTGGTTATAGGCTAGTTTGTCGATGATTTTGAGTAGAAACGGAACCGTGGTTATGGGGCGATAATTAGTCAGAATGGTGGGGCCTAGATTTGTTTTTTTAAGACGCGGGGTAACCCAGGCTTCTTTAATGCAGGTTGGAACTGTATTGGAGTTAAAGGAGGCATTGACAAATTTGGTGATGATGGGGGCCAGAGTACAGGCACAGACTTGGACTAGTTTGGCTGGGACAGTGTCTCCTTTGCAATTGGACGCTTTTAGTTTGGAGATCGTGTCAAATACAAGATCTTGGGAGATGGGTGTGAATTGGAAGGGGGGGGTTAGAGTTGTCACTGGAAGAGGCACAGGGGTTAGGGGTGGGGGAGTTTTTTACTGCTAGGAGTAGTCTTTTAGAGTTAATTTTATTTTTGCAGCACAGCAGTTTTGGAGGCAAGTGCATCTTGTCTGGTGGTATACCATTCTTTGCTCGTGTTGGTGGGTGTGTCAGTCGGCAGGGGATTTTCAAGTTCTCTGAGGATAGAGAAGAGCTCTTTGGAGTCTGATGCTGCATTGCTGATGCGAGCATTGTAGGCGTTGGCTTTAAGGGTGATGATAGCTGTTTTGTAGATGGTATTGGAGTCTTTGAAGGCTTTGGCCGAGTCAGGGGAGGGGTGTTTATTATGGACATGCTCGAGAAAGCATTTTTTCCTTCTGAGGGCGACTAGTTCCTCGTTAAACCAGAAGTTAGATTTTTTTATTGAAATGTCTTAGTTTGGTGGTGACTGGTGCTATAGTGTCAATCGCTGTGGAGAGGTATTTGTGGTAGTACTCAGCGATGGTGGTAGGATCATTGCTGAGGATTGAGTGGGAATCTAGCAATTTGTTCAAGGTGGGGTCAAGGTTCTCCACCGTGAGCTTTTTAGGATTTCTACTTTCAATGGTGTCCATGATTTTGTTCTTAGGCGGGCAGGGATCGTCACTAGTGATAGTGAATTCTATGCAGTAGTGGTCTGTCCAGCTAAGTGGGGTAATCGGGCCTATAGTGATTTTGGTGTTGAGGGTGAGGATCCAGTCCAGGGTCCTGCCGTTGGTATGGGAGGAGACATTGACGTGTTGGCAGAAGTTCATGTCATTAAGTGCCAAGAGAAGGGAGGTTGCTTTAGTGTCTTGGTCATCATTGAAGCCAAGATTCAAATCACCAATGATGATACATTTCGTTTTGGGTTTAAGGATGGGCACCAGTATTAGTGGGATGTCTGTTTCTGGGTGGCTATTGGTACTGGGGGTTCTATAGCTGAACCTATGTTTACTGTGGTGTTTTCATTCAAAGTTAGTTTAGCGAGCAGTAGTTTGTATCCTGCGATTATTTCGATGGAGCTTGATCTTAATTTAATGGTGTTTTTTGTTATGATGGTAACACCGCCTCCTGGGGTGTTGGTTCTGTCTGATCTGAGAATAGTGTAGTCTGGTGGGATGGCCAATGCTAGCAGAGGACCTGAGGCTTGATGTAGCCAGGTTTCTGTGATTACTAACAGATCAAGTTCAAGTTCGATGATAAGGTCATGGGTTTCGATGGCATGGGCTCCTAGGGAGCGGGCGTTGATAAGTGCGTTTTTGAGACTAATGAGAGTCTTGGTGTCCTTTATGGGTGCATTCTTAATTGGTAGACTACTGGGCTCCGTGTGCTTTCTTGAGGTTTTAGTTGCTATAAAATGAGTTAGATTGTAGTTTGTTCTGGGGGCCATAGGTTTGGGTGGTCTAAGTGGCTGGGTCCTGGTAGTGGGATTGTGGTGGGGTACTTTGGTTCGTGCTCTTAGTCAGGACGTTCTCTCATATCCTGAAATGGGGTGTGTTTTTTCGTTGCCTGAGAGCTTGGGGAGTGCGAGTAGATCGTTAAGGAGGGTTGGGGTCGAGCGGTGTTCCTCATTGGTTGCGCAAGGGTCCTTGGGGCTGAGAGTGAGATTGGAGAAGGACGGGATAGGGTGGTGTCTTGGGCAGGCCAGTTTGGTGAGCCTGTTACTGAGGATGATGAAGTGGTTGCCAGTGCAGGGGGTGTCTGCTTGGACAAGGCAGAAGGGGAACATGATGATCAATATCCAACCTAACATAGCTAAGAACATGGAAATGGGGAGAGGCGGGGCTGGGCTCACTTTGTCTGCACAATGAAGGCTAAATACAGTTGTGACCAGTAGGATACCAGTGGGCTAAAAGCAATACGCCTAGGTGGGGCACAATTAAGGCTAACTACAACTACAGTTGTGACCAGTAGGATACCAGTGGGCTAAAAGCAATAGTCCTAGGTGGGCACAATTAAGGCTAAATACAGTTGTGACCAGTAGGATACCAGTGGGCTAAAAGCAATAGACCTAGGTGGGGCACAATTAAGGCTAACTACAGTTGTGACCAGTAGGATACCAGTGGGCTAAAAGCAAATAGTCCTAGGTGGGGCACAGTTTAGGCCAAGTACCATTATCACACATAAAATAACAATAGGCTAGATGCAGTGGTCCTGGGTGGGGCCTGGAATAGTCATGACTGCTCGCATACTGGCTGGTGTCAGGGATGACTATTGAGAGGCTCAGGTAATGGCTAGGTTTCAGCTAATATTTTTCAATTGGAATAAGAAACAGTACCATGAGTAGGCAGGCAGTGCATTATTGAATTTGAGTGTAATGTGCCTAATGCACTAGATTATGGGGCAGGCACAAGCAGAGGGACACATTGATTACATCTGTGACAGGCAACTATAGTTAGGGCAGTAGAGCAGGGCAAGCAGTGTGTGGATCATTTCTCAGGGCAATCAATAGAGATAAAGTGGCATTAACAACATCGTAAGCAGTAAACTGCAGAGAGGAGGTAGTTTTTCAGCCCCTGTTAATAATACATATGATGGTAGTAAGTATATCTATGTTTGTTTTGTTTTTGTTTGATATGTGTAGGAAATCATGTAAATCTTCCCATGCATATTCTGCACAACTTAATATAACAAACCAAGTGGGTGGGCCAAGGTTTCTTATCATACAACGTACATCTCCGTGACGTCGGAACCAGTACTCTTTAGTACCACGCATGTTTGCTAACAGATTTGTAATGCTCGATTGTAAAACCTCATCTTTTTCTTGCACTTTTTGTATTAATTGCGTAGCTGACATATTTTGAAAGTGGGTTCCTGATTTCAATGTGTGTGCAACTCCGTAACATAGAGTTGCTAGTTCACTTTCAAAGAGTAGGTGGAATATGTATTCCACATTTTGTCTAAATCTGGGATCTTCAGAATACAGTCGTAACGAGTGGTATTCTGATGCTGTTATTTGAGTGGGTCTATCATCGTACGTTCCTCCTTTGCCAGTAGGAAATAGTACAGGAAAAGCACGTGCTTCTATACTTTTTTCCCATATGCCGATTGGTGATCCTTTGGTTTGTCGCATTTGGTTGTTGCAGGGGTTTTGGTAGTGGATATAATTCCAAACTATTTGTGATAGCATGTGAAGAAGTTTGATTGTTGTAACTGCAATGTATTAAGGGGTCAGTTATTTCGTATTTGTTTTCTGCTATAAAGTAGAGAACTAATTCAAACCTTTTGGAATCTTCATTGTTTTCTTTTTTGTATGTTACGTCTATAGTTTTTGTGTTACTTTTATAAAAAGTTCTGCGGCAACCCACACACACAGACACACACATGGTTTGGTACTTCAGCGGATGTACTTTTAAATTTTAGTATTTCTTTTTTGTATGTGGAAGTTTTACACGCAATTGGCCTGGTGCGAGTGGGTTACGTGTATTCCGAGGGGTGCGTGTGAAGTTTTACACGCTATTGGCCTAGCGCGAGCGGGGTATGTGTATTCCGGGGGGTGTGTGTGAAATTTTGCACGCTATTGGCCTAGCACGAGCAGGGTACGTATATTCCGAGGGGTGCGTGTGAAGTTTTACACGCAATAGGCCTGGTGCAAGCAGGGTACGTGTATTCCGGGGTGCGTGTGTCATGGGTCATGCTGATCACATGCAAACGCATCACCGGAGGGTCATGCATCTGGCCCCGTATGCCCACAGACACAGTGGATACAAGGATGAGTAGGCTGTATCAGTGATTCAACACATCATCACGGACATGTGTCATGCATCCATGGCGCACACACTACTCTGACACACAGACATGTACATCATGCATGTCCATGACAGCAGCACACATCTATCACACCACAAACATGTCAAGGTACAGACACAGGAATGCACACGTGTGCATTCCACATGCTGCTCAGCATGATGCATTGTAACACATACGCCATCCATGTGTGTCACGCCTGACTAGGCTCACATGCAGCACCGTCATTTCCCTGCACACACACATCCATACATGACCCATGTCACACATGCAGCCGAGTGGCTAACTACAACCATGCTTCGACATGCACTGTTTCAAACGTGAATGCATGGGTACTTACCGCTTGACTCCAGACAGGCTTGCAGCCTGATGATCTGGTGGTGAAGCACTGGGCGAATATGCTCCAGGACCCTCTTCTGCTGGGTGGTAAAATGGGCCCGGTGCCGCACTGCATCTGCTGCCTCCAAGAGACACTGGACCTTCTTGAGTGTCCTGGATTTGTAGTCCTCCCAGCGCTTCCGGACGTGTTTGATGTCACGGGGTGCCACCCCCTCCGCGTTGATGGCACCCACTATGTCCTCCCAGATCCTCTCCCGTCCTTCCTTGTTGGCGCGAGATGGTGCGAAGAGGGCATCATAATGCCCCAGAACTTGCTCCACCAGGATACCAACTTCCTTATCACTGAAGCTGGTAGCCTTCTGCCTCTCTGGCTGGGGGTCGCCAGTGGTCTCTGATGGTGTTTGCCCCGACATGGTGACCCCCGAGGCAGGTGTGGGTGGTTAACTGGATCCTGGGGATGGGCTGTGGAGTGATGGGACACCAGTCGGGAGTCTTCTGTTCCAGCAGGGGTGGTCACAGCAACTGCACCCCTGCAGATGGCAGATGTGCAGGCACCAAATGGTAGGGCATGGTGGCAGCAGGCAGGCAGGCAGCAGCAGTTGGCTTGCGGGAGGCTGCTCGGGGTTCTGGGGGGCAGTAATTCGGCTTTCAGGGCAGGAGCGTGGTCTTCCGTGCCTTGTCCCATGGCCAGCTTGATACGGAGTGATTTGGCATGTGAAAAAACTGCACATCAGCGTGTAATTTGAGGAAAGGCCCTTAGCGCGTAAGCGCGTATGTGACGTAACATGCGCGGGCTTTTCCCTGGCACGGGTTGAGGGTCCCATGTGGGTTTCCATCGCTCTGTACATGCTTTCCGTGGAAAGCGCTGCGTGTGTTTTCCAGGCGTTGGGGTTCACACGCGATTACTTCACAGCGGGTGGGTGTTGGCTACGTGTTCTTCTTCTACACGCAAGGCAGACGGTGAGTCGCACATGCTATTTTTCCCACTGCGGGTTTCGCTGTTTGTCGCGTACCCCTTTTTTTCCATGCATACTAGCCTGCGTGTTGATCACATACGTATTTTTTGGGTTCCTGGCTGCCACAGCATACTGCGTGTGTTTTTTTACACGCACGTGGGCTACAGGGGACGCTTATCTCTTTTTCTTGCTTTTATGGGATGCCTGTGCGTTGCGTGACACGTCATTTCTACTAGGGGGTCACAGAATGGGACATTCATCGTAGCTGTATGTACGTGTTTGTTGTTTGCGCTCACGTTTGTAATGCACAGGGATGCTACTGCCTGCCTTCATGTGGCGGACGTGTTTAGGCCTGTGAGTGTCTTTTGCCGTGCACAGGTTTCCCCTATTCCATTCCATGAATATGTGTAGGTCGCGTGCGTGTGGGCGTTCTGTGTATTTCCCTGCAGTACTTCCCCAGTTACGCCTTCTTTTTCACACGCTGTTCCCCATTCCGCGTGTTCCGCCCCCTTTTTGGTGTGTGCGCTAAAGTTGTGCGCTTTTGCTGTGCGCCTCGCGCATGGCGTACTGGATGTTGCAATGACGTGTGCGCCCGTGTGCGCCACGCACAGATTTGGCGCACATCCCGGAAAAAACATGCGCTGGCCCTTCTATGAATCGCACGCGTACGCTTGCTTTTTCACGCTTGCGCCACGATTTTCGACGCACATTTGTTCCATGAATCGGCCCCAGTGTGTTTGATTAACAGTAAGAATATTAATTTAGTATTGTACTTACTCTTTATTTGTGGAATGAGCAGGTTTCTTCAGAGATGTTGTTTGTAGTTCCGATGCTGCAGCTTTTTAGGAGAGTGGTCTTCACTGCAATTGTAAAAGAAAAAAGTTAATCATTTTGTGTTTTTATAGCACTGATGTTAATTTAGACGTTGATTTTTATGTTTTTGTAGTAGTATTTTTGTTTGATATCTGAACATAGTGTATGCATGCATTTCATTTGGATCTATGTGATCACTGAGACCACACATAATTACGACGGCCGAAAATGCCGACTTTTTTTTTTATTAAACCCTCTTTGCACCACATAGATATGCGGGGGGAGACCCCCGCAGGCCACCAATACTACTATAATATCCCATTCCCCCCACATATATATGTGGTCTAAGGGGGGTTTACATTTTTTTTTTAAAGTCGGCTTTTTCGGCCGTCGCAAATTTTCTCATGTCGACATTTTTGTAAGATTCCTTTCATTTGAGTATGTGCAGCCTTTATATTTTATTTACAATATGTTAGTTCAACATGCTTTGCAAATGAGTAGAATATTAAGTGTATGAAATTCACTTGGTGTTTTAAAGCTGTTTTGTAGATAGCAGACAGGTTTGGAAGTGACAGTTGATTATAGCAGATGGGAAAAATTGCAATAAATTCATTTTATAGGTTATACAGGTTTAGTGGCATTACTCTGTTTATATGCATTCATAAGAGTTGTACATGTACTCTGAATAAAATATGCATACCTGTAGTTTGTATTCATCCATGTGAATATGCATGCAGCTGTAAGTAGAAATCTTGGAGACTTGTACAGTAGTTTTTGCAGTAGGTGCTTTCCAATGATATGAGCCTTGTACTCAGAGTGATCAACAGTACATGTGAAGTGCTGAACTCTGATGATGGAGTTAGATGTAGAGGTCTTGGATGTGATTGGTGTATGGTTGTGTGACTGCTCAGCTGAATCCAATGAGGGAATGGCACAGAGAGTGATGTGGAAAGGGTAGAAGGGCTGTCTAAATGTTATGCGGACCGCAGACACCGGGGTGGAGAGGCATGCAAATGAGAATGAGCAGAGCATGGGATTGGTCAGTAAAGTTTACAGGGTGTGTTGTGTGAGGAGAGAGTTTGTCAGAAAGTATTTTTCCTGTGAGAAGAACAGATAGCTATGGCTGTGTGTTTCAGAAAAAAAGATTATTTGGATTTTGGGAGACTCATGGATACATTGGTTGGAGGTGCATGCGGAACGCTGTGGAGTTGCTGCAGATCTTGGATTACCTCATGTGGAAGTGCACTGGTATGGAGTGCGTGGAATGAAGTGGCTGGACTTGGTACCTCTCTGTGCTACTTTGGCGACAGAGCATCATTCAGACATGATTATAATTCATTGTGAAGGGAACAGTTTAGGACATGTGTCTGGAATTTCTCTGCAATTTGCAATGAAAGAAGGACTGGGAAGGTCATGGACATGTTTCCAAATTCCCCCAAATAATGTTCTCGTATTGCGCAGAGACAAATGTGGCTGCGTTCTTCTTCATTTGGTCCACAAATAGAGAAAGCAAGGCGCAATGTCGATAAGGCTGTTTGTGCCTTTCTAAGAGATGTTGGCATGTCCTCTTTTCACAATGAAAATATTATGTTTCATAGCACATACATTTTTCGCAGAGATGGAGTCCATCTTACTTATGCTGATAATCAGATTTTTCTGAGAAATGTACAAAATGCATTGCAACCTTTTTTGGAATAACAGCCATCCATTTTGCAGTAGGTGTTGACTATTTCAAGTTTTTCAAACACAAAAAAACCCACCAAAAAGCTCTTTTCAGAGCCACCACTTCCTTCCAGAGAAAAGTGCAATGGTTTTGATAGGGCAGCACCCTAAAATTTCAGATGTCTGCGGACTGTCCGCGGACTTCCAAAAAATGCACAGGGTCCTGCTCAATTTATTTGCCACTTCTATTTTTCGACTGTGAAAGGCGGCTCTGAAAAGAGCCTTTTTTTCAGATTTTCGTTGTATTATATTTTTTGGGGTTTTTTACACATGACACACTAGGAGAGGAGGGGAAAAGAGGGTAAGGAAGGGACACCAACCACAGGGATAAGAAAGTGCAGATGGAGAGAGGAAGATGTAGGGTGGGCCTTATTTGGGTAGTGGGTAGACCGTTTCATGCTTCTTGACTGTAGTCTCGAAAGCATTCAGAAGACTCTCCCCCCTGCAGAGTACTGCGTCACAGTATATACACAAAACTGTGACCCTCGAAAGGTAAGGGTCAACAGCATCATGGATGGCCTGTGAGGCAGCTGGAGGGATGCACTCTCCCACAGGAGTGTCTCTTGTGGTGAGAGGAGCGGAAACGGAGTATGTGGTAGAGGAACTCAACCTACTATGTTGATCACAAGGTACAACCTTGCGAATGGCCCCACCACGGAACGACCTTAGGTGTCGCTTCATAGATGTCGTACCAAAGCTGTACGAACCACGCCTCCCACGTCTCAGCACCATTTTGCACTGGTTGCAGGTGACCTTGTTCGCACGTGCTTTTGGTACGTCACCATGAATGGTAACAAACCGCCACACCCAAGACTCACGGCCAGTGCTGGTAGTAGGGACTTCCACTACCTCATCCTCATCATCCTCTTCATCCTCCTCCTCTACATCCTCACGCCTGTTCCCCTCTTCAGGCCCTTGCGGAGGTGGTGGTGGTGGAGGGGGTGGGGGTGGTGCTGAGAAAGATGTAGCACCAGCTGGAGCAGCAAGCATTGATGCCATCAGGTCTGATGGAAAGCAGCAAGAGCAGCAAAATGTGGAAGATTAGCAGCCAAAGTAGACAATGCTCTGTCAGATAGCCAGAAGCACAATGAGGATGAGCTCTGGGGTGAGGCCTTTTAAGGGTGCGGGTGCACGCTCCACGGACAGCCGCACTGTCTCCAGACAGATCGAACACGCCAAAAAGGCTCAAAAGGTTCCAAAAAGTATGTAGAATGTCAGGGTCATTGTCTGGGACATGTGCTATGGTGAATTTTTACTATAAAATACATTGGATTGTCTAAAAAAGTACTTTAAAAATGTTCGGGGACCCGAACACTGTCCGCAATTCAGGACACACGCTCAGCGTGGGTGCGGTCACATGATGACGTTGTGAACACGTCCGCAAAGGGAACAGGTGTCCACAGGACACCAAATGGACAGGAACGGCTGTGCGCGTGTGCGCAGGTGTTCTACGGACAGTGTTCGGGTCCTGAAAGTAATTAAAAGTGTGACACAAGTGAGACGGACAGTTACGGACATGCGCGATGTTTGTAGGACTTATGGGTGTGGTGCGCATGTGCGTAGATGTTCTATAGTTAGTACGGACAGGTATAGTGTCCTTAGGACAACTTCATTTTGGATAATTGCGGACATCCCGGACACTGTGCGTGTTCTACGAACAGTTTTATTTTGCTTGCGTACAGTACGGACAAGTATAGTGTCCTTAGGATACCTCCATTTTGTTTAATTACGGACATTCCGGACACCGCGTGTGTTCTTAGAACAGTTTCACCTTGCCTGCGGACAGTACGGATAGGAATAGTGTCCTAAAGACACCTCCATATTGGTTAATTACGGACATCCCGGACACCGAATGTGTTCTTAGAACAGTTTCATTTTGCTTGCGTACAGTACGTACAGGTATAGTGTCCTTAGGTCACCTCCATTTTGTTTAATTACGGGCATCCCGGACGCCGCGTGTGTTCTTAGAACAGTTTCATGTTGCCTGCGGACAGTACGGACAGGTATAGTGTCCTTAGGACACCCCCATTTTGGAACATTGTGGACATCCAGGACACCCATCCTGCACGCGGACATCTTGACTGCCTTTTTAAAAAAAATAAGACACAAAGGACTGAATTAAAACACACATAATATTTTTTTTATTATATACAGATGTAAAATTTATGAAAGAAAGGGGGAAGCAGAAACGGACACAAACACAGGGGAATTGGGGGTTTTGAGAGGATGGATAGGAGGAGATGAAGGGATGGAAGTCTCATCATAACGTTTTTCTTGGTGGGGAGGGTTTGGGGATAGTTGACTGGGATATGGAGAGGGGGGACAGGTACATGTGGGACAATGATATTTATCTTTTCTTTTATGTGGTCCTCCACAAAATGTTTCAAAAGATTGAAATTTTCCATGAGCATGTCCATTTTTTGTTCCATGCGCTGCAGAGTATTTTCTAATGTCTCTTTTGATGTATTATTTTCAATGTTTGTATGGTCTGTTAAAAAGAAATATATAATGCTTATTAATTTGGTTATATTGACAAGTGTCTACCATTAGTATCATTGTTTTCAGACATTTCCTCACGTGGGAAATGTTCCTCAAGCCATTCTAAAGTACTGGACATTTCTATGTAAAAAAAAATGATATATTACTTTTATTGTATCTAATACAGAAAGTTTAGAAATATATAAGAAAAATGAAGTTTACTTACTAGCTTCGGGTAAGTTGTTTTCTTACTGTTCTGTAGGTCTGCTGTTGCTCCTAGTTGTGCAGTTTTTGTGAGGTAATTATGTTGGAAGCATATCTTTTTTGTTTTAGTATATTCCATTTTAGTACATATGGTATTTAAATGGATGGTTGATGTGTTAGATATATAGGTTCCACTTCTTATTTATTATTACATATAATGTGTTTGTGTGCTGCTTTTTTGAACTTGTGCAGTGTTCATATGGCATGAGAGAACAATTTAAGATACCCCCTGAGTTTTTGGGTAGTGTTGATGTTGTCCGTGTCCGTCCGCGGACGTACGCACAGTCCGCAGACATCAAAATCACTAGCTGGGGGTTCAGTATGTTCTATGTTACATGTGTATAAAGTAAGGGAATCCTAGTAAACATCTATCAAATTTACACTATGAATATGTATATTCAGTAAAATAAAATTTGATAAAGGGAGGTTATGGTCAAGTTACGCTAATAAAAACCTATGAAATTCAGTAAAAAACGTTGTTAAAGGGACGTTATGGTTCAAAGTAAAACCGAAAAACCCCTGAAATTCACCAGCTAAACAACCATAACTCGTGCCACCACCGTGCACTGCTAAGACTAACACCCAGGACATCAAAGATGACATCAGAAATGTCATTGATGACATCACTGATGACATTGCATGTGCATTTACTTTTCATGAAAAGTCTGTACAAGGGATTCTTATTATAATGTTGACAAAAAAGTGTCAAGGATCATTGGAATAAATATCATGAGCTAATTAGTGCATTAAGCAATGCATTGATATAAATAGCATTGTATTATGAATTGCAACCTTTAACAGATTAGTAGTGGAAACCGAATGGCCTGAAGCCAAGCGAATCACATTATTCCATCGAGGGCTTCGAGGAGAACTCAAAGATGTTTTAGCCCAAATAGTGAGCCCACCTCAGGACTGTGCTGAATATATAGATTTAGTGGTCCAGTTGGATCACAGACTTCAAACCAGAAAGGCTGACCGAACCAAGTTTGAGAATAGGGTGTTCATTAAAACCCAGGTAAACTCCAAGGGAGTAGATGCCCCAGAACCTATGCAACTTGGGGGGGTTAGAGGACCCCTAACGCAGAAGGAAAGAGAAAGAAGACGACAACTGCAATTATGTCTTTATTGCGGAGCTACCGGTCATTTCCTTCGGAACTGCCCAGTAAAACCACCCAAGAAAACTTTAGGAGCAGCAGATGAAAGCCATTTAGAACCTGACTCGGGAAACAATCAAGCCCGGCAAGTGTAGAGGTCCGCTTGCCGAGCCTAAAGAAGGACACTCTGACCTCGCATTTCACCATACCCATGGTCCTTGTAGATCCAGAGCAACCATCACGCATGCACACGGTAAAGGCATACGTTGATAGTAGAGCCATAGGTAACAATTTGGACTGTGAATTGGCTTCCAGGATGAATCTACCTCTCACCCGAAAGACCACAGCCGATGTCGTCACCACAGTGGATGGAACGGAAATTGTCTCTGGGCCCGTAACTCATTCCACTGCAGAAATTACATTACTGGGTCAAGATGGGCACCGAGAGGTTATTGTGTTTGATTTGATCAAGGCCTCACAGTTCCAACTAATACTGGGAATACCTTGGTTAGAAAAACATAATCCCTGCATTGATTGGTGAGAGAAGAGACTAACCTTCCCAGAATGTACTTACACCTGCTACCCTAAGAAAACTCAAAACTCAGTCCTGGCCCCAGTAATCCCAGCTGCCACGCAATTACCTGCTGAATACCAAGACTTTCAGGATGTCTTCCAAAAGGAACAGGCAAACACTTTACCACCTCACAGATTGTATGATTGTCAAATAGATCTTGTACCGGGAGCACAACCACCTTGCAGCAGGATCTATGCCCTTACGGAACCCGAAAACCTTCACTTGCGTCAGTACCTTGACCAGTACCTTGCTAATGGTTTCATTTGCCCGTCCAAATCCCCTGCATCTTCAGCTTTGTTCTTCGTACCAAAAAAGGAAGGTGACCTTAGAACATGCATAGACTACCGCGCTCTGAATCAGATAACCATCAAGAATCGACACCCATTGCCTTTGATACCTGAGCTACTAGACCAGGTGAAGGACGCTTGTATATACACTAAACTAGACCTTCGGGGGCATATCATCTGGTACGTGTCAAAGAGGGCGATGAATGGACGACTGCTTTTCGCACTAAGTACGGATTATTTGAGTACCAGGTGATGCCTTTTGGACTATGCAATGCACCAGCAGGCTTCCGATTCTTCATGAACGATGTCCTTCGAGAGCTCATCGATGTTTGTGTGGTCGTTTACATCAACGATATCTTAGTATACTCCTTATCAGAATCTGATCATGTAAAACACGTCCGAGCAGTCCTAGAGAAGTTACGCCAGCATAAACTATATGCTAAACTGGAAAAGTGCGTCTTTCACACTACGGAAGTGGAATTCCTTGGATTTATTCTGACCCCGAGAGGAATCAGGATGGATACACGTAAGGTGGACGCAATTCTTAATTGGCCTTCGCCAACTTCAGTCAAAGGCGTCCAAAGCATGCTTGGCTTTGCCAATTTCTACCGCAGGTTTATCCCAGACTTCTCACACATTGTGCATCCCATTACAACGCTATTGCAAAAAAATAAACGCTTTGTGTGGACAGAGGAAGCCGAAAACGCCTTCCGAGAGTTAAAAGCAAAATTCACATCTGCCCCTGTATTAAGACACCCGCGCCCTGAGCTTCCATACATAGTGGAAACGGATGCATCCAGTTCAGCCATGGGAGCAGTGCTCTCCCAAAGGGATCCCGAAACCAACCAGCTTCATCCAGTGGCATTCTGGTCAAGGAAGTTTTCGGCTCCCGAATTAAACTATGCCATTACCGACAAGGAGCTATTAGCCATCAAGTCCGCCTTCAAGGCTTGGCAGCACTATCTGCTGGGTGCCAGACATACCATCACGGTCGTCACCGATCACCGCAACTTGCAATACCTAAAGACAGCTAAGGCCCAATCTTCGCGCCAACTCCGTTGGGCATTATTCTTTGCCGAGTTTGATTTTGTAATAACCTATCGACCAGGTTGTAAAAATGGTAAAGCAGACGCCTTGTCCCGAATTGGAATGGGAGAAACAGAAATAGCCTTAGAACCAGTACCCATAATTCCCGAACAAAGGATCCTTGGCCTGACGTCCATACATTCACTGGAGGACATTCAAGAAAAGATGCACCAGCTCTTTGATTCAGTTGCCTTACAGGACTGGGCCAAGAAAGGTCCAGGGTATTCTGTCACCGATGATTTACCTTATTACCAAGGCCGGCTATTTCTGCCACAAAAGGAACTACAAGAACTTGTCATTTCCCGGTACCATGACACCTTACTGGAAGGACATCCTGGTATTGCAAAAACTGAAGCCAAAATTAAGAAACAATTCTGGTGGCCCACCTGGCGCAAAGACATTAAATTGTTTGTCATGTCTTGTGGCATTTGCACCCAAAATAAAAGTCAAGAGAAAAGACCCGCTGGACTATTACAACCTTTGGATATCCCACCCACTCCTTGGCATACCTTGTCATTAGACTTTATAACAGATCTACCCCCGTGCAATGGCTTTAACACCATTTTAGTTATTGTAGACCTTTTTTCCAAAATGGCTCAATTTATTCCTTTAAAAGGGATACCTTCAGCTTTAGTTCTGGCCAAAGAGTTCCTTGAAAACATTGTTCGCCTACACGGCTTTCCTCCGTGTTGATTTCGGACCGGGGCAGTCAATTCATTTCGCATTTCTGGAGAAAATGTTGCCAATTGGCGCAGATAGATGTTAGGCTTTCCACCAGTCACCACCCTCAGACCGACAGTCAAACAGAGAGGACCAACCAGACTCTTGAGCAGTACTTGCGTTGTATGCTACATCAGTCTGAGGGTACTTGGAAAGACATTCTTTGGATTGCCGAGTATGCGTACAATAATTCCCTACACTCGGGAACCGGACAAAGTCCTTTTTTTATCATCTATGAACACCATCCTCGAACCTCGGACCTTGATTCGCCCCAACACTTGGAGATGCCTGCGGTGGACCATCTCCACACTGTTATTACACAAGCCTTTAAGGAAGCAACTGCACATTTGCGAAAGGCTAAGGAAAAATACAAGAAAGATGCGGATCTGCACAGGAGTGAAGCACCGCGATACCAGATAGGGGACCAAGTATGGTTGGCCACTAAGCACATCCCACTCAAGGGAACACGGACCTTTAACCCTAGGTATTTAGGACCTTACTCCATCAAGGCCATCATTAACCCTGTGGCTGTCAAGTTGGACCTACCTGCTCATATGCGAATTCATCCCGTTTTTCATGTATCCCTTTTGAAGCCAGTACAACCAGGAACAAGACTAACCAAACCTCCGGACCCCATCCTCATAGACGGAGAGCCCGAATTTGAGGTCAAGAGCATCTTGGACTCAAAAAAAGTTAGATCAAAACTCTTTTAGCTAATCGACTGGAAAGGCTACGGTCCTCAGGAAAGGTCTTGGGAACCTAGTGACCATGTGCATGCACCTCAATTAGTGAAGAAGTTCCACCGAGAATTTCCTAACAAACCAAGGCCAGGGAGAAGAACGACTTTAGGAGGGGCCTTGAGGGGGAGTGCTGTCATGATGCCTGCCCCCGAGAAGCCAGACCAGGCCCAGCAACCCCGGAAGAAGGCATCATGCCATTTAGAGCATGCCCAAAAACCCCAGTTAGGGGCTGTTTGGTTGCAGTCCTGGCACCTATGGCGCCAGGCTCATAAGGATAAAGTCAGTCCTGGCGCCATGGGCGCCAGGCTCATTTCAGAAAACTTACCTAATGCAGACCATGCTGCATACTCACCTGGTGCAGACCATGCTGCATGAAGCCACAAGCCAAATGGGGCTTAGGAGGGACTATTTACTTAAGGGACTAATTTTTTCTCGGGTGGGGGATGTGGAAGAATACTTACCTGGGACTTCTTCCTAGGCCATTTAAACCACGCCCGGACAGCCACACGTGCTTCGCGTTATTCTGCATCCAGCAGCGTAACGCTCACAATGCCTGCAGCAGCTTCCAGTCTTCTGCCACGCCCGCTTCAAGCCCGGAGCTTCTAGAAATAAGAGGAAAGAAGAAGAGGTTAGAACAGGAGCATCACAGTACACCTTACCTGAATCCTTGATCCATCACGCACTCGAGCTGGAAGCAAGAAGTCACACGTGCGTCGCCTCGCATCTCGCGGCGCCGCGCTGAACTCACCGGCCTTCGCTGCATCTCTGCATTCCATCGCGATCTTCAGCATCTCCCGGCCGCTCGCCTACACCTAGGGAGACAAGAACAACAAGGTGAGCTAAGGGAAAACAAAAGGACAAGTAAGCAAGCTACCCCCAAAGACTTACCGGATTACCACGGGGGATACTCACCTCATCTCGGGTCGGCGCAGTTAACTCTGCATTACCGCCGCACCCCGGCCCCTAAGGGGAAACCACTGGACATTACAAGCTACCCCCCAAAGACTTACCTGATTTACCGCAGGGGGAACTCACCTCATATCGGGTCGGCGCAGTTAACTCTGCATCATCGCCGTACCCCGGCCCCTAAGGGGAAAACCACTATAGACTTACCTGACTCTCACCAACTACCCTTTGGACTCTCCGTGGTGGTTAAGTTGGCAACCTACAAGGAATCGGAAAGAGTGAAGATCAGACATTTAAACTCTTACAAACTATTGGGTCCTAGAGTCAATACTGGAACTCACCAATTCCTCCACGCCAGTGAAGTAACTGGTCATCTACGCGCCAATGCGCTCGATGCAGGATGGAGAGCCCACCTTTCTAAACCATCAGGTGAGAACAAGAGGGAACATCGGGAGTGGTCAGTGGGCAGACAGTGGGAGTGGAAGGTGAGTTAACGCTCGAATTACGGGAGGTTAATTCCCTTTCTCCTTTGCAGAAAGATATTCATACGAGCCGACAAACGAAGTAAGTGGGGGTGTCCAGTCAGTCATTTCGGCTCTACGTGGCTCCAGGCCGGTCCAGATCGACGTCGCCGTGGGAACCAGGTGAGCGTAACAGTCTCTCATCCACCTTGAGTTTCACTCTGAACTTTCCTCCCTCCACCTGGCCATAGCATAGCAGACATTGAGATGCCAAGCTGAGCTTCAGATGCCAGGGCAAGCTTGATATGCCATCCTAGCTGGAGATGTCAGAGCAAGCTTCAGATGCCAGCCTAGGCATTTACATGAGGTGTCCCTCATCCACCTCAAGTTTCACTCTGCACTTTCCTCCCTCCACCTGGCCATAGCATAGCAGACATTGAGATGCCAGGCTGAGCTTGAGATGCCAGACGAGCTTGAGATGCCAACCTAGCTTGAGATGCCAACCTAGCTTGAGATGCCAGCCTAGGCACTTACATGAGGAGTCCTTAACCCACCTCGAGTTTCACTCTGAACTTTCCTCCCTCAACCTGGGCATAGCATAGCAGAGATTGAGATGCCAGGCTGAGCTTGAGATGCCAACCTAGCTTGAGACGCCAGGGCAAGCTTGAGATGCCAACCTAGCTTGAGATGCCAGGGCGAGCTTGAGATGCCAGCCTAGGCACTTACATGAGGTGTCCCTCATCCCCCTCGAGTTTCACTCAGAACGTTCCTCCCTCCACGTGGCCATAGCATAGCAGACCTTGAGATCCCAGGCTGAGCTTGAGATGCCAGGGCAAGCTTGAGATGCCAATTTAGCTTGAGATGCCAGGGCGAGCTTGAGATGCCAGCCTAGGCATTTACATGAGGTGTCCCTCACCCACCTCGAGTTTCACTCAGAACTTTCCTCCATCCACCTGGCCATAGCATAGCAGAGATTGAGATGCCAGGCTGAGCTTGAGATGCCAACCTAGCTTGAGACGCCAGGGCAAGCTTGAGATGCCAACCTAGCTTGAGATGCCAGGGCGAGCTTGAGATGCCAGCCTAGGCACTTACATGAGGTGTCCCTCATCCCCCTCGAGTTTCACTCAGAACGTTCCTCCCTCCACGTGGCCATAGCATAGCAGACCTTGAGATCCCAGGCTGAGCTTGAGATGCCAGGGCAAGCTTGAGATGCCAATTTAGCTTGAGATGCCAGGGCGAGCTTGAGATGCCAGCCTAGGCATTTACATGAGGTGTCCCTCACCCACCTCGAGTTTCACTCAGAACTTTCCTCCATCCACCTGGCCATAGCATAGCAGAGCTTGAGATGCCAGGCTGAGCTTGAGATGCCAACCTAGCTTGAGATACCAGGGCAAGCTTGAGATGCCAACCTCGCTTGAGATGCCAGGGAGAGCTTGAGATGCCAGCCTAGGCATTTACATGAGGCGTCCCTCACCCACCTCGAGTTTCACTCAGAACTTCCCTCCCTCCACCTGGTCATAGCATAGCAGAGCTTGAGATGCCAGGCTGAGCTTGAGATTCCAGGCTGAGCTTGAGATGCCAGGGCGGGCTTGAGATGCCAGCCTAGGCACGTACATGAGGTGTCCCTCATCCCCTTCGAGTTTCACTCAGAACGTTCCTCCCTCCACCTGGTCATAGCATAGCAGAGCTTGAGATGCCAGGCTGAGCTTGAGAAGCCAACCTAGCTTGAGATGCCAGGACAAGCTTGAGATGCCAACCTCGCTTGAGATGCCAGGGCGAGCTTGAGATGCCAGGCCGAGCTTGAGATGCCAACCTAGCTTGAGATGCCAGGGCAGGCTTGAGATTTCAGCATAGGCACTACATGAGGAGTCCTTCACCCACCTCTAGTTTCACTCTGAACTTTCCTCCCTCCACCTGGCCATAGCATAGCAGACCTTCATATGCCAGGCTGAGCTTGAGATGCCAGGGCAAGCTTGAGATGCCAACTTAGCTTGAGATGTCAGGGCAAGCTTGAGATGCCAGCCTAGGCATTTACATGAGGTGTCCCTCATCCACCTCGAGTTTCACTCTGAACTTTCCTCCCTCCACCTGGCCATAGCATAGCAGACATTGAGATGCCAGGCTGAGCTTGAGATGCCAGACGAGCTTGAGATGCCAGGGCAAGCTTGAGATGCCAGCCTAGGCATTTACATGAGGTGTCCCTCATCCACCTCGAGTTTCACTCTGAACTTTCCTCCTTCCACCTGGCCATAGCATAGCAGACATTGAGATGCCAGGCTGAGCTTGAGATGCCAGACGAGCTTGAGATGCCAGGACGGGCTTGAGATGCCAGCCTAGGCATTTACATGAGGTGTCCCTCATCCACCTCGGGTTTCACTCCACCTGGCCATAGCATAGCAGACATTGAGATGCCAGGCTGAGCTTGAGATGCCAGACGAACTTGAGATGCTAGGACAGGCTTGAGATGGCAGGGCAAGCTTGAGATGCCAGCCTAGGCATTTACATGAGGCGTCCCTCACCCCCCACGAGTTTCACTCTGAATTTTCCGCCCTCCACATCGCCATGACAGACCTAGCCATAGCATAGCACTGTCTGCATCTCTTCATTTACCCTCTGTGTTGGGGTGCTCTTCTAGACCCGTAAAGAGTTTATCCACAGAGATCAGGTGGCTCATATTACCATAGCTCCCCATCTCACTCCCACAAATGCCTATTCCTGGTGGGCTGAGGTGGGGCACTTAATCCCCTGCCCTCTGGCAGATTTATTAAAAATAATATGGCAAATAAACTAAATGGTACAAGCAGGGAATCGAGGAGAATATATTAGTTCAGATTCCTGTAAGATATAAAGAACACAAGTAGCAGAGTAGCCACCACACCCACCAAGCTGCAGCTTAACATGTACAGAGGGCTACAGTCTGAAGAGACAGGCGGCCGATTACCCTAGTGTCTGCATCTCGCGCGCCTTACCCCAGTCTCTGTATCTCACGCCCCTTACCCTAGTCTCTGTATCTCGCAGCCCCTTACCCCAGCCTCTGTATCTCACGCCCCTTACCCTAGTCTCTGTATCTCGCAGCCCCTTACCCCAGTCTCTGTATCTCACGCCCCTTACCCTAGTCTCTGTATCTCGCAGCCCCTTACCCCAGCCTCTGTATCTCACGCCCCTTACCCTAGTGTCTGTATCTCGCGCCCCTTACCCTAGTCTCTGTATCTCACGCCCCTTACCCTAGTCTCTGTATCTCGCAGCCCCTTACCCGTCTCTGTATCTCACACCCCTTACCCCAGTCTCTGTATTTCACACCCCTTACCCCAGTCTCTGTATCTCAGGCCCTTACCCCAGTCTCTGTATCTCAGGCCCGCACCCCAGTGTCTGTATCTCAGGCCCTTACCCCAGTCTCTGAATCTCGTACCCCTTACCCCAGTGTCTGGATCTCACAGCCCCTTACCCCAGTCCCTGTATCTCATGCCCCTTACACTAGTCTCTGTATCTCGCAGGCCCTTACCCCAGTCTCTGTATCTCATGCCCCTTACCATAGTCTCTGTATCTCGCAGCCCCTTACCCCAGTCTCTGTATCTTGCACCCCTCACCCCAGTCTCTGTATCTCACGTCCCTTACCCTAGTCTCTGTATCTCGCAGCCCCTTACCCCAGTCTCTGTATCTGATGTCCCTTACTCTAGTCTCTGTATCTCGCAGGCCCTTACCCCAGTCTCTGTATCTCATGCCCCTTACCCTAGTCTCTGTATCTCAGGCCCTCACCCCAGTGTCTGTATCTCAGGCCCTTACCACACTGTCTGTATCTCGCACCCCTTTCCCCAGTCTCTGTATCTCACGCCCCTTACTCTAGTCTCTGTATCTTGCAGCCCCTTACCCCAGTCTCTGTATCTCATGCCCCTTACCCTAGTCTCTGTATCTCGCAGGCCCTTACCCCAGTCTCTGTATCTCACGCCCCTTACCCTAGTCTCTGTATCTCGTAGCTCCTTACCCCAGTCTCTGTATCTCAGGCCCTTACCCCAGTGTCTGTATCTCAGGCTCTTACCACACTGTCTGTATCTCGCACCCTTTACCCCAGTGTCTGTATCTTTCAGCCCCTTACTGCAGTGTCTGTATCTCGCAGCCCCTTACTGCAGTGTCTGGATCTCGCACCCCTTAACTGAGTGTCTGTATTTCACAGCCCCTTACCGCAGTGTCTGTATCTCACAGCCCCTTAACGCAGTGTCTGTATATCGCACCCTTTAACCCAGTGTCTGTATCTCACAGCCCCTTACTGCAGTGTCTGTATCTTGCACCCTTTACTGCAGTGTCTGGATCTCACACCCCTTACTGCAGTCTCTGTATCCCCCAGCCCCTTACTGCAGTGTTGGTATCTTGCAGCCCCTTACTGCAGTGTCTGTATATCGCAACCCCTTACTGCAGTGTCTGTATCTCCCAGCCCCTTACCCCAGTGTCTGTATCTCGCACCCCTTAACCCAGTGTCTGTATCTCACAGCCCCTTACTGCAGTGTCTGTATCTTGCGCCCCTTAATGCAGTGTCTGGATCTCACACCCCTTACTGCAGTCTTTGTATCCCCCAGCCCCTTACTGCAGTGTTTGTATCTTGCAGCCCCTTACTGCAGTGTCTGTACTCCGCAGCCCCTTACCTCAGTGTATGTATCTTGCAGCCCCTTACCCCAGTGTCTGTATCTCCCAGCCCCTTACTGCAGTGTCTGTACCTCGCGCCCCTTACCACAGTCTCTGTATCTCACAGCCCCTTACCACAGTGTCTGTATCTCACAGCCCCTTACTACAGTGTCTGTATCTCGTGCCCCTTACCCCAGTGTCTGTATCTCACAGCCCCTTACTGCAGTGTCTGTATCTCACAGCCCCTTACCACAGTGTCTGTATCCCCCAGCCCCTTACCGCAGTGTCTGTATCTCATGTCCCTTACCACAGTGTCTGTATCTCACAGCCCCTTACTGCAGTGTCTGTATCTCACAGCCCCTTACCAGTGTCTGTATCTCACAGCCCCTTATTGAAGTGTCTATATCTTGCAGCTCCTTACTGCAGTGTCTGTATCTCGTGCCCCTTACCCCAGTGTCTGTATCTCCCAGCCCCTTACTGCAGTGTCTGTACCTCACGCCCCTTACCGCAGTCTCTGTATCCCCCAGCCCCTTACTGCAGTGTCTGTATCTCACAGCTCCTTACCCCAGTGTCTGTATCTCACAGCCCCTTACTGCAGTGTCTGTATCTCACAGCCCCTTACTGCAGTCTCTGTATCCCCCAGCCCCTTACTGCAGTGTTTGTATCTTGCAGCCCCTTACTGCAGTGTCTGTATCTCGCAGCCCCTTACTGCAGTGTCTGTACCTCGTGCCCCTTACCGCAGTCTCTGTATCCCCCAGCCCCTTACCCCAGTGTCTGTTTCTCGCAGCCCCTTACCCCAGTGTCTGTATCTCCCAGCCCCTTACCCCAGTCTCTGTATCTTGTGCCCCTTACCACAGTGTCTGTATCTTGCAGCCCCTTACCTTAGTGTATGTATCTTGCAGCCCCTTACCCCAGTGTCTGTATCCCCCAGCCCCTTACCCCAGTGTCTGTATCTCGTGCCCCTTACCGCAGTCTCTGTATCCCCCAGCCCCTTACCCCAGTGTCTGTATCTCGCAGCCCCTTACCCTAGTGTCTGTATCTCGCAGTCGGAATGTGCCAAGGCCTCACACAGCTCCTTCATGAAGGCAGGGTCCTCTCCAAACTTATCCAAGTCGAGCGCTGTGAGAACGGAGTTCCGTCTGAGAGGAAGGAGGAGCTCTGGCCAGCATTTAGTAGTGGCATCCATTCTGCCAGACACGCTGCAGGAGAAGGAGAAATCGGGATAAAACAGCACGTGAACAGGGGGCCTCTTCATTCCTCGCCCATCCCGTACATGGCAACCACACCTGCCGCCAGCTGCGGCCCCTTCACACCACCTTTAAACACACACCCCGCCCCCTCAGAGGGATGAACACAAGGCAGAGGAAACGTGAGAACCAGTATAAAGCTGAAGACAAAAAAAGTGCAAGACCAGCAGCGAGTATTTCTATTATTGTGTTTCAGTCTGAGAGTGCATATCAATGCCGCACTACCCATGGCAATGCCTGCAGCACTTCTAACAGCACTACCCACAGCACTGGTAAAGTACTGTAAACACATAGATGGCCCCTAAAGCCCATCTTTCCTCAGCTCCCGTTTGCTTCTCCTGACTTTAGTCCAAGAGCCCATTTCTCTTTCCAGTCACATTGTGTCAGTACTGCAGGGTGTCCGACCCCCTCACACAGCTCTCCGCAGCCCTATTTCTCAAAACTCTGCGGAAGGGCGCCTCCAAACTCAAAACTGCGATGCTCCTGCATGGAAACCTAGGTTCGAGCTGGACAGCCTGCTGGATGGTCCGGGGACACTTCTGTACAGGCTCACTTGCAGGGTTACCAGGGGACGTCCAGAGTGATTGGTCCCACCACTCCAAGGGTTGGAAGCACCTCCACAGGTCTTCTGAGATCAGAGTAGGATCCTCAGGATACTTGGCTCCTTTCTTCAGGTCTCTGATCTCTGGTGATGAATGCAGGACCCCTCCTCTTATCCACAGTCAGGTGAGTGCGCACACTGTGAGGAATCCTGTGGAGTCATCACTAAACCCCAGCCTAACGTCTCCTCCCATGTGGCCAGGGGACAGCAGCCGCTACCTGATCCTGACCCTGGGGTGGTATTATGAGGGAGGATCACATGGGAGGGCACGGCAGCCACTACCTGATCCTGACCCTGGAGGTGGTATTATGAGGGAGGATCACATGCGAGGGGACGGCAGCCACTACCTGATCCTGACCCTGGGGGCGGTAACATGATGGAGGATCACATGGGTGGGGATGGCAGCCGCTACCTGATCCTGACCCTGGAGGTGGTATTATGAGGGGGGATCACATGGGAGGGGACGGAAGCTGCCACCTGATCCTGACCCTGGGGGTGGTATTATGAGGGAGGATCACATGGGAGGGGACAGCAGCCGCTACCTGATCCTAACCCTGGGGGCGGTATTATGAGGGAGGATCACATGGGAGGAGACGGCAGCTGCACCTGATCCTGACCCTGGCGGTGGTATTATGAGGGAGGGTCACATGGGAGGGGATGGCAGTCGCTACCTGATCCTGACCCTGGGGGGTGATATTATGAGGGCGGATCACATGGGAGGGGACGGCAACCACTACCTGATCCTGACCCTGGCGGTGGTATTATGAGGGAGGATCACATGGGAGGAGACGGCAGTTGCACCTGATCCTGACCCTGGGGGTGGTATTATGAGGGAGGATCACATGGGAGGGGACGGCAGCCACTACTTGATCCTGACACTGGGGGTGGTTTTATGAGGGAGGATCACATGGGATGGGAAGGCAGCCACTACCTGATCCTGACCCTGGGGGTGGTATTATGAGCGAGGCTCACATGGGAGGGGAAGGCAGCCGCTACCTGATCCTGACCCTGGGGGTGGTATTATAAAGGAGGATCACATGGATGGGGACGGCAGCCACTACCTGATCCTGACCCTGGGGGTGGTATTATGAGGGAGGATCACATGGGAGGGGACGGCAGCCGCTACCTGATCCTGACCATGGGGGTGGTATTATGAGAGAGGATCACATGGGAGGGGACGGCAGCCGCTATCTGATCATGACAATGGGGGTGGTATTATGAGGGAGGATCACATGGGTGGGGATGGCAGCCACTACCTGATCCTGACCCAGGGGGTGGTATTATGTGGGAGGATCACATGGGAGAGGACGGCAGCCACTACCTGATCCTGACCCTGGGGGTTGTATTATGAGGGAGGATCACATGGGAGGGGACGGCAGCCACTACCTGATCCTGACCCTGGGGGTGGTATTATGAGGGAGGATCACATGGGAGGAGACGGCAGCCACTACCTGATCCTGACCATGGGGGTGGTATTATGAGGGAGGATCACATGGGAGGGGACGGCAGCCACTACCTGATCCTGACTCTAGGGGGTGGTATTCTGAGGGAGGATCACATGGATGGGGACGACAGCCACTACCTGATCCTGACCCTGGGAGTGGTATGAGGGAGGATCACATGGAATGAAACGGCAGCCACTACCTGATCCTGACCATGGGGGTGGTATTATGAGGGAGAATCACATGGGAGGGGATGGCAGCCTTTACCTGATCCTGACCCCGGGGGTGGTATTATGAGGGAGGATCACATGGGAGGAGAAAGCAGCTGCACCTGATCCTGACCCTGGGGGTGGTATTATGAGGGAGGATCATATGGGAGGGGACGGCAGCCACTACCTGATCCTGACCCTGGGGGTGGTATTATGAGGGAGGATCACATGGGAGGGGATGGCAGCTGCACCTGATCCTTACCCTTGGGGTGGTATTATGAAGGAGGATAACATGGGAGGGGACGGCAGCCACTACCTGATCCTGACCCTGGGGGTGGTATTATGAGGGAGGATCAAATGGGAGGGGACGGCAGCCACTACCTGATCCTGACCCTGGAGGTGGTATTATGAGGGAGGATCACATGGATGGGGACGGCAGCCACTACCTGATCCTGACCCTGGGGGTGGTATTATGAGGGAGGATCACATGGGAGGGGACGGCAGCCTCTAGCTGATCCTGACCCTGGGAGGGGTATGATGAGGAAGGATCACATGGGAGGGGATGGCAGCCACTACCTGATCCTAACCCTGGAGGTGGTATTATGAGGGAGGATCACATGGATGGGGACGGCAGCCACTACTTGATCCTGACCCTGGGGGTGGTATTATGAGGGAGGATCACATGGGAGGGGATGGCAGCTGCACCTGATCCTTACCCTTGGGGTGGTATTATGAAGGAGGATAACATGGGAGGGGACGGCAGCCACTACCTGATCCTGACCCTGGGGGTGGTATTATGAGGGAGGATCAAATGGGAGGGGACGGCAGCCACTACCTGATCCTGACCCTGGAGGTGGTATTATGAGGGAGGATCACATGGATGGGGACGGCAGCCACTACCTGATCCTGACCCTGGGGGTGGTATTATGAGAGAGGATCACATGGGAGGGGACGGCAGCCTCTACCTGATCCTGACCCTGGGGGTGGTATTATGAGGGAGGATCACATGGGAGGAGAAAGCAGCTGCACCAGATCCTGACCCTGGGGGTGGTATTATGAGGGAGGATCACATGGGAGGGGAAGGCAGCCACTACCTGATCCTGACCCTGGGGGTGGTATTATGAGGGAGGATCACATGGGAGGGGACGGCAGCCACTACCTGATCCTGACCCTGGAGGTGGTATTATGAGGGAGGATCACATGGATGGGGACGGCAGCCACTACCTGATCCTGACCGTGGGAGTGGTATTATAAGGGAGAATCACATGGGAGGGGACGGCAGCCACTACCTGATAGTGACCCTGGGTGTGGTATTATGAGGGAGGATCACATGGGAGGGGAAGGTAGCCACTACCTGATCCTGACCCTGGGAGTGGTATTATGAGGGAGGATCACATGGGAGGAGACGGCAGCCACTACCTGATCCAGACCCTGGGGGTGGTATTATGAGGGAGGATCACATGGATGGGGACGGCAGCCACTACCTGATCCTGACCCTTGGAGTGGTATTATGAGGGAGGATCACATGGGAGGAGACGGCAGCCACTACCTGATCCTGATCCTAGGGGTGGTATTATGAGGGAGGATCACATGGGAGGAGATGGCAGCCACTACCTGATGCTGTCCCTGGGGGTGGTATTATGAGGGAGGATCACATGGGAGGGTAAGGTAGCCACTACCTGATCCTGACCCTGGAGGTGGTATTATGAGGGAGGATCACATGGATGGGGACGGCAGCCACTACCTGATCCTGACCCTGGGGGTGGTATTATGCGGGAGGATCACATGGGAGGGGACAGCAGCCACTACCTGATCCTGACCCTGGGGGTGGTATTATGAGGGAGGATCACATGGGAGGGGATGGCAGCCTCTACCTGATCCTGACCCCGGGGGTGGTATTATGAGGGAGGATCACATGGGAGGAGACGGCAGCCACTACCTGATCCTGACCGTGGGGGTGGTATTATGAGAGAGGATCACATGGGAGGAGATGGCAGCCATTACCTGATCCTGACCCTGGAGGTGGTATTATGAGGGAGGATCAAATGGGAGGGGACGGCAGCCACTACCTGATCCTGACCCTGGAGGTGGTATTATGAGGGAGGATCACATGGGAGGGGACGGCAGCTGCACCTGATCCTTACCCTTGGGGTGGTATTATGAAGGAGGATCACATGGGAGGGGACGGCAGCCACTACCTGATCCTGACCCTGGGGGGTGGTATTATGAGGGAGGATCAAATGGGAGGGGACGGCAGCCACTACCTGATCCTGACCCTGGAGGTGGTATTATGAGGGAGGATCACATGGATGGGGACGGCAGCCACTACCTGATCCTGACCCTGGGGGTGGTATTATGAGGGAGGATCACATGGGAGGGGACGGAAGCCTCTAGCTGATCCTGACCCTGGGAGGGGTATGATGAGGAAGGATCACATGGGAGGGGATGGCAGCCACTACCTGATCCTAACCCTGGAGGTGGTATTATGAGGGAGGATCACATGGATGGGGACGGCAGCCACTACCTGATCCTTACCCTGGGAGTGGTATTATGAGGGAGGATCACATGGGAGGAGAAAGCAGCTGCACCTGATCCTGACCCTGGGGGTGGTATTATGAGGGAGGATCACATGGGAGGGGACGGCAGCCACTACCTGATCCTGACCCTGGGGGTGGTATTATGAGGGAGGATCACATGGGAGGGGACGGCAGCCACTACCTGATCCTGACCCTGGAGGTGGTATTATGAGGGAGGATCACATGGGAGGGGACAGCAGCCGCTACCTGATCCTAACCCTGGGGGCGGTATTATGAGGGAGGATCACATGGGAGGAGACGGCAGCTGCACCTGATCCTGACCCTGGCGGTGGTATTATGAGGGAGGGTCACATGGGAGGGGATGGCAGTCGCTACCTGATCCTGACCCTGGGGGGTGATATTATGAGGGCGGATCACATGGGAGGGGACGGCAACCACTACCTGATCCTGACCCTGGGGGTGGTATTATGAGGGAGAATCACATGGGAGGAGACGACAGCTGCACCTGATCCTGACCCTGGGGGTGGTATTATGAGGGAGGATCACATGGGAGGAGACGGCAGCCACTACCTGATCCTGAACCTGGGGGTGGTATTATGAGGGAGGATCACATGGGAGGGGAAGGCAGCTGCACCTGATCCTGACCCTGGGGGTGGTATTATGAGGGAGGATCACATGGGAGGAGACGGCAGCCACTACCTGATCCTGAACCTGGGGGTGGTATTATGAGGGAGGATCACATGGGAGGGGAAGGCAGCTGCACCTGATCCTGACCCTGGGGCTGGTATTATGAGAGAGGATCACATGGGAGGGGATGGCAGCCACTACCTGATCCTGACCCTGGGGGTGGTATTATGAGCGAGGCTCACATGGGAGGGGAAGGCAGCCGCTACCTGATCCTGACCCTGGGGGTGGTATTATAAAGGAGGATCACATGGATGGGGACGGCAGCCACTACCTGATCCTGACCCTGGGGGTGGTATTATGAGGGAGGATCACATGGGAGGGGACGGCAGCCGCTATCTGATCCTGACCATGGGGGTGGTATTATGAGAGAGGATCACATGGGAGGGGACGGCAGCCGCTATCTGATCATGACAATGGGGGTGGTATTATGAGGGAGGATCACATGGGTGGGGATGGCAGCCACTACCTGATCCTGACCCTGGGGGTGGTATTATGTGGGAGGATCACATGGGAGAGGACGGCAGCCACTACCTGATCCTGACCCTGGGGGTTGTATTATGAGGGAGGATCACATAGGAGGGGACGGCAGCCACTACCTGATCCTGACCCTGGGGGTGGTATTATGAGGGAGGATCACATGGGAGTGGACGGCAGCCACTACCTGATCCTGACCCTGGGGGTGGTATTATGAGGGAGGATCACATGGGAGGAGACGGCAGCCACTACCTGATCCTGACCATGGGGGTGGTATTATGAGGGAGGATCACATGGGAGGGGACGGAAGCCACTACCTGATCCTGGCTCTAGGGGGTGGTATTCTGAGGGAGGATCACATGGATGGGGACGACAGCCACTACCTGATCCTGAAACTGGGAGTGGTATTATGAGGGAGGATCACATGGAATGAAACGGCAGCCACTACCTGATCCTGACCATGGGGGTGGTATTATGAGGGAGAATCACATGGGAGGGGATGGCAGCCTTTACCTGATCCTGACCCCGGGGGTGGTATTATGAGGGAGGATCACATGGGAGGAGAAAGCAGCTGCACCTGATCCTGACCCTGGGGGTGGTATTATGAGGGAGGATCATATGGGAGGGGACGGCAGCCACTACCTGATCCTGACCCTGGGGGTGGTATTATGAGGGAGGATCACATGGGAGGGGATGGCAGCTGCACCTGATCCTTACCCTTGGGGTGGTATTATGAAGGAGGATAACAAATGGAGGGGACGGCAGCCACTACCTGATCCTGACCCTGGGGGTGGTATTATGAGGGAGGATCAAATGGGAGGGGACGGCAGCCACTACCTGATCCTGACCCTGGAGGTGGTATTATGAGGGAGGATCACATGGATGGGGACGGCAGCCACTACCTGATCCTGACCCTGGGGGTGGTATTATGAGGGAGGATCACATGGGAGGGGACGGCAGCCTCTAGCTGATCCTGACCCTGGGAGGGGTATGATGAGGAAGGATCACATGGGAGGGGATGGCAGCCACTACCTGATCCTAACCCTGGAGGTGGTATTATGAGGGAGGATCACATGGATGGGGACGGCAGCCACTACTTGATCCTGACCCTGGGGGTGGTATTATGAGGGAGGATCACATGGGAGGGGACGGCAGCCACTACCTGATCCTGACCCTGGGGGTGGTATTATGAGGGAGGATCACATGGGAGGGGACGGCAGCCACTACCTGATCCTGACCCTGGAGGTGGTATTATGAGGGAGGATCACATGGATGGGGACGGCAGCCACTACCTGATCCTGACCGTGGGAGTGGTATTATAAGGGAGAATCACATGGGAGGGGACGGCAGCCACTACCTGATCCTGACCCTGGGAGTGGTATTATAAGGGAGAATCACATGGGAGGAGACGGCAGCCACTACCTGATAGTGACCCTGGGTGTGGTATTATGAGGGAGGATCACATGGGAGGGGAAGGTAGCCACTACCTGATCCTGACCCTGGGAGTGGTATTATGAGGGAGGATCACATGGAAAAACGGCAGCCACTACCTGATCCTGACCATGGGGGTGGTATTATGAGGGAGAATCACATGGGAGGGGATGGCAGCCACTTCCTGATCCTGACCCCGGGGGTGGTAACATGAGGGAGGATCACATGGGAGGAGAAAGCAGCTGCACCTGATCCTGACCCTGGGGGTGGTATTATGAGGGAGGATCACATGGAATGAAAAGGCAGCCACTACCTGATCCTGACCATGGGGGTGGTATTATGAGGGAGAATCACATGGGAGGGGATGGCAGCCTTTACCTGATCCTGACCCCGGGGGTGGTATTATGAGGGAGGATCACATGGGAGGAGAAAGCAGCTGCACCTGATCCTGACCCTGGGGGTGGTATTATGAGGGAGGATCATATGGGAGGGGACGGCAGCCACTACCTGATCCTGACCCTGGGGGTGGTATTATGAGGGAGGATCACATGGGAGGGGATGGCAGCTGCACCTGATCCTTACCCTTGGGGTGGTATTATGAAGGAGGATAACATGGGAGGGGACGGCAGCCACTACCTGATCCTGACCCTGGGGGTGGTATTATGAGGGAGGATCAAATGGGAGGGGACGGCAGCCACTACCTGATCCTGACCCTGGAGGTGGTATTATGAGGGAGGATCACATGGATGGGGACGGCAGCCACTACCTGATCCTGACCCTGGGGGTGGTATTATGAGGGAGGATCACATGGGAGGGGACGGCAGCCTCTAGCTGATCCTGACCCTGGGAGGGGTATGATGAGGAAGGATCACATGGGAGGGGATGGCAGCCACTACCTGATCCTAACCCTGGAGGTGGTATTATGAGGGAGGATCACATGGATGGGGACGGCAGCCACTACTTGATCCTGACCCTGGGGGTGGTATTATGAGGGAGGATCACATGGGAGGGGACGGCAGCCACTACCTGATCCTGACCCTGGGGGTGGTATTATGAGGGAGGATCACATGGGAGGGGACGGCAGCCACTACCTGATCCTGACCCTGGAGGTGGTATTATGAGGGAGGATCACATGGATGGGGACGGCAGCCACTACCTGATCCTGACCGTGGGAGTGGTATTATAAGGGAGAATCACATGGGAGGGGACGGCAGCCACTACCTGATAGTGACCCTGGGTGTGGTATTATGAGGGAGGATCACATGGGAGGGGAAGGTAGCCACTACCTGATCCTGACCCTGGGAGTGGTATTATGAGGGAGGATCACATGGGAGGAGACGGCAGCCACTACCTGATCCAGACCCTGGGGGTGGTATTATGAGGGAGGATCACATGGATGGGGACGTCAGCCACTACCTGATCCTGACCCTTGGAGTGGTATTATGAGGGAGGATCACATGGGAGGAGACGGCAGCCACTACCTGATCCTGACCCTGGGGGTGGTATTATGCGGGAGGATCACATGGGAGGGGACAGCAGCCACTACCTGATCCTGACCCTGGGGGTGGTATTATGAGGGAGGATCACATGGGAGGGGATGGCAGCCTCTACCTGATCCTGACCCCGGGGGTGGTATTATGAGGGAGGATCACATGGGAGGAGACGGCAGCCACTACCTGATCCTGACCGTGGGGGTGGTATTATGAGGGAGGATCACATGGGAGGAGATGGCAGCCATTACCTGATCCTGACCCTGGAGGTGGTATTATGAGGGAGGATCAAATGGGAGGGGACGGCAGCCACTACCTGATCCTGACCCTGGAGGTGGTATTATGAGGGAGGATCACATGGGAGGGGAGGGCAGCTGCACCTGATCCTTACCCTTGGGGTGGTATTATGAAGGAGGATCACATGGGAGGGGACGGCAGCCACTACCTGATCCTGACCCTGGGGGTGGTATTATGAGGGAGGATCAAATGGGAGGGGACGGCAGCCACTACCTGATCCTGACCCTGGAGGTGGTATTATGAGGGAGGATCACATGGATGGGGACGGCAGCCACTACCTGATCCTGACCCTGGGGGTGGTATTATGAGGGAGGATCACATGGGAGGGGACGGAAGCCTCTAGCTGATCCTGACCCTGGGAGGGGTATGATGAGGAAGGATCACATGGGAGGAGATGGCAGCCACTACCTGATCCTAACCCTGGAGGTGGTATTATGAGGGAGGATCACATGGATGGGGACGGCAGCCACTACCTGATCCTTACCCTGGGAGTGGTATTATGAGGGAGGATCACATGGGAGGAGAAAGCAGCTGCACCTGATCCTGACCCTGGGGGTGGTATTATGAGGGAGGATCACATGGGAGGGGACGGCAGCCACTACCTGATCCTGACCCTGGGGGTGGTATTATGAGGGAGGATCACATGGGAGGGGACAGCAGCCACTACCTGATCCTGACCCTGGAGGTGGTATTATGAGGGAGGATCACATGGATGGGGACGGCAGCCACAACCTGATAGTGACCCTGGGTGTGGTATTATGAGGGAGGATCACAAGGGAGGGGAAGGTAGCCACTACCTGATCCTGACCCTGGGAGTGGTATTATGAGGGAGGATCACATGGGAGGAGACGGCAGCCATTACCTGATCCAGACCCTGTGGGTGGTATTATGAGGGAGGATCACATGGGAGGGGAAGGTAGCCACTACCTGATCCTGACCCTGGAAGTGGTATTATGAGGGAGGATCACATGGATGGGGACGGCAGCCACTACCTGATCCTGACCCTTGAAGTGGTATTATGAGGGAGGATCACATGGGAGGAGACGCCAGCCACTACCTGATCCTGACCCTAGGGGTGGTATTATGAGGGAGGATCACATGGGAGGAGATGGCAGCCACTACCTGATGCTGTCCCTGGGGGTGGTATTATGAGGGAGGATCACATGGGAGGGGAAGGTAGCCACTACCTGATCCTGTCCCTGGGGGTGGTATTATGAGGGAGGATCACATGGGAGGGGACGGCAGCCACTACCTGATCCTGACACTGGGGGTGGTATTATGAGGGACGATCACATGGGAGGGGACGGCAGCTGCACCTGATCCTTACCCTTGGGGTGGTATTATGAGGGAGGATCACATGGGAGGGGATGGCAGCCACTACCTGATCCTGACCATGGGGGTGGTATTATGAGGGAGGATCACATGGGAGGGGAGAGCAGCCTCTACCTGATCCTGACCCTGGGAGGGGTATGATGAAGAAGGATCACATGGAAGGGCACGGCAGCTGCTACCTGATCCTGACCCTGGGGGTGGTATTATGAGGGAGGATCATATGGGAGGGGACGGCAACCACTACCTGATCCTGACCCTGGGGGTGGTATTATGAGGGAGGATCACATGGGAGGGGACGTCAGCCACTACCTGATCCTGACCCTCGGGGTGGTATTATGAGGGAGGATCACATGGGAGGGGACGGCAGCCACTACCTGATCCTGACCCTGGAGGTGGTATTCTGAGGGAGGATCACATGGGAGGGGATGGCAGCCACTACCTGATCCTGACCCTGGAGGTGGTATTCTGAGGGAGGATCACATGGATGGGGACGGCAGCCACTACCTGATCCTGACCCTGGGGGTGGTATTATGAGGAAGGATCACATGGGAGGGGACGGCAGCTGCACCTGATCCTTGCCCTTGGGGTGGTATTATGAGGGAGGGTCACATGGGAGGGGACGGCAGCCACTACCTGATCCTGACCCTCGGGGTGGTATTATGAGGGAGGATCACATGGGAGGGCACGGCAGCCACTACCTGATCCTGACCCTGGAGGTGGTATTATGAGGGAGGATCACATGGATGGGGACGGCAGCCACTATCTGATCCTGACCCTGGGGGTGGTATTATGAGGGAGGATCACATGGGAGGGGAGGGCTGCCACCACCTGATCCTGACCCTGGGGGTGGCATCATGAGGGAGCGTCACATGGGAGGGGAAGGCTGCCACCACCTGATCCTGAACCTGGGGGTGGTATTATGAGGGAGGATCACATGGGAGGGCACGGCAGCCACTACCTGATCCTGACCCTGGAGGTGGTATTATGAGGGAGGATCACATGGATGGGGACGGCAACCACTATCTGATCCTGACCCTGGGGGTGGTATTATGAGGGAGGATCACATGGGAGGAGACGGCAGCAACTACCTGATCCTGACCCTGCGGGTGGTATTATTAGGGAGGATCACATGGGAGGGGACGGCAGCACCTACCTGATCCTGACCCTGGGAGGGGTATGATGAGGAAGGATCAAATGGGAGGGGATGGCAGCCACTACCTGATCCTTATCCTGGGAGGGGTATGATGAGGAAGGATCACATGGAAGGGAACGGCAGCCACTACCTGATCCTGACTCTAGTGGGTGGTATTGTGAGGGAGGATCACATGGGAGGGGACGGCAGCCACTACCTGATCCTGACCATGGCGGTGGTATTATGAGGGAAGATCACATGGGAGGGGACAGCAGCCTCTGCCTGATCCTGACCCTGCGGGTGGTATTATGAGGGAGGATCACATGGATGGGGAAGGCAGCCTCTACCTGATCCTGACCCTGGGGGTGGTATTATGATGGAGGATCACATGGATGGGGACGGCAACCACTACCTGATCCTGACCCTGGGGGTGGTATTATGAGGGAGGATCACATGGATGGGGATGGCAGCCACTACCTGATCCTGACCCTGGGAGTGGTATTATGAGGGAGGATCACATGGGAGGGGACAGCAGCGACTACCTGATCCTGACCCTGGGGGTGGTATTATGAGGGAGGATCACATGGGAGGGGAAGGTAGCCACTACCTGATCCTGACCCTGGAGGTGGTATTATGAGGGAGGATCGCATGGATGGGGACGGGAGCCACTACCTGATCCTGACCCTGGGAGTGGTATTATGAGGGAGGATCACACGGGAGGAGACGGCAGCCACTACCTGATCCTGACCCTGGGGGTGGTATTATGAGGGAGGATCACATGGGAGGAGATGGGAGCCACTACCTGATCCTGAACCTGGGGGTGGTATTATGAGGGAGGATCACATGGGAGGGGAAGGTAGCCACTACCTGATCCTGACCCTGGGGGTGGTATTATGAGGGAGGATCACATGGGAGGAGAAAGCAGCTGCACCTGATCCTGACCCTGGGGGTGGTATTATGAGGGAGGATCACATGGAAGGGGACGGCAGCCACTACCTGATCCTGACCCTGGGGGTGGTATTATGAGGGAGGATCACATGGGAGGGGACGGCAGCTGCACCTGATCCTTACCCTTGGGGTGGTATTATGAAGGAAGATCACATGGGAGGGGACGGCAGCCACTACCTGATCCTGACCCTGGGGGTGGTATTATGAGGAAGGATCAAATGGGAGGGGACGGCAGCCACTACCTGATCCTGACCCTGGGGGTGGTATTATGAGGGAGGATCACATGGGAGGGGACGGCAGCCTCTAGCTGATCCTGACCCTGGGAGGGGTATGATGAGGAAGGATCACATGGGTGGGGACAGCAGCCACTACCTGATCCTGACTCTAGGGGGTGGTATTATGAGGGAGGATCACATGGGAGGGGACGGCAGCCACTACCTGATCCTGACCCTGGGAGTGGTATTATGAGGGAGGATCACACGGGAGGAGACGGCAGCCACTACCTGATCCTGACCCTGGGGGTGGTATTATGAGGGAGGATCACATGGGAGGGGACGGCAGCCACTACCTGATCCTGACCCTGGGAGGGGTATGATGAGGAAGGATCACATGGAAGGGCACGGCAGCTGCTACCTGATCCTGACCCTGGGGGTGATATTATGAGGGAGGATCACATGGGAGGGACAGCAGCCACTACCTGATCCTGACCCTGGGGGTGGTATTATGAGGGAGGATCACATGGGAGGAGACGGCAGCCAATACCTGATCCTGACCCTGGGAGTGGTATTATGAGGGAGGATCACATGGGAGGGGAAGGCAGCCACTACCTGATCCTGACCCTGGAGGTGGTATTATGAGGGAGGATCACATGGATGGGGACGGCAGCCACTACCTGATCCTGACCCTGGGGGTGATATTATGAGGGAGGATCACATGGGAGGGGAAGGCAGCCACTACCTGATCCTGACCCTGGAGGTGGTATTATGAGGGAGGATCACATGGATGGGGACGGCAGCCACTCCCTGCTCCTGACCCTGGGAGTGGTATTATGAGGGAGGATCACATGGGAGGAGACGGCAGCCACTACCTGATCCTGACCCTGGGGGTGGTATTATGAGGGAGGATAACATGGGAGGGGAAGGTAGCCACTACCTGATCCTGACCCTGGAGGTGGTATTATGAGGGAGGATCACATGGGAGGGGATGGCAGCCACTACCTGATCCTGACCCTGGGAGTGGTATTATGAGGGAGGATCACACGGGAGGAGACGGCAGCCACTACCTGATCCTGACCCTGGGGGTGGTATTATGAGGGAGGATCACATGGGAGGAGACGGCAGACACTACCTGATCCTGACCCTGGGGGTGGTATTATGAGGGAGGATCACATGGGAGGGGAAGGTAGCCACTACCTGATCCTGACCCTGGAGGTGGTATTATGAGGGAGGATCACATGGATGGGGACGGCAGCCACTACCTGATCCTGACCCTGGGAGTGGTATTATGAGGGAGGATCACATGGGAGGAGACGGATGCCACTACCTGATCCTGACCCTGGGGGTGGTATTATGAGGGAGGATCACATGGGAGGGGACGTCAGCCACTACCTGATCCTGACCCCGGGGGTGGTATTATGAGGGAGGATCACATGGGAGGAGAAAGCAGCTGCACCTGATCCTGACCCTGGGGGTGGTATTATGAGAGAGGATCACATGGGAGGGGACGGCAGCCACTACCTGATCCTGACCCTGGGGGTGGTATTATGAGGGAGGATCACATGGGAGGGGACGGCAGCTGCACCTGATCCTTACCCTTGGGGTGGTATTATGAGGGAGGATCACATGGGAGGGGATGGCAGCCACTACCTGATCCTGACCATGGGGTTGGTATTATGAGGGAGGATCACATGGGAGGGGAGAGCAGCCTCTACCTGATCCTGACCCTGGGAGGGGTATGATGAAGAAGGATCACATGGGAGGGGATGGCAGCCACTACCTGATCCTGACCATGGGGGTGGTATTATGAGGGAGGATCACATGGGAGGGGATGGCAGCCACTACCTGATCCTGACTCTAGGGGGTGGTATTATGAGGGAGGATCACATGGGAGGGGACGGCAGCCACTACCTGATCCTGACCCTGGGGGTGATATTATGAGGGAGGATCACATGGGAGGGACAGCAGCCACTACCTGATCCTGACCCTGGGGGTGGTATTATGAGGGAGGATCACATGGCAGGAGACGGCAGCCAATACCTGATCCTGACCCTGGGAGTGGTATTATGATGGAGGATCACATGGATGGGGACGGCAGCCACTACCTGATCCTGACCCTGGGGGTGATATTATGAGGGAGGATCACATGGGAGGGGAAGGCAGCCACTACCTGATCCTGACCCTGGAGGTGGTATTATGAGGGAGGATCACATGGATGGGGACGGCAGCCACTACCTGATCCTGACCCTGGGAGTGGTATTATGAGGGAGGATCACATGGGAGGAGACGGCAGCCACTACCTGATCCTGACCCTGGGGGTGGTATTATGAGGGAGGATAACATGGGAGGGGAAGGTTGCCACTACCTGATCCTTACCCTTGGGGTGGTATTATGAGGGAGGATCACATGGGAGGGGATGGCAGCCACTACCTGATCCTGACCATGGGGGTGGTATTATGAGGGAGGATCACATGGGAGGGGAGAGCAGCCTCTACCTGATCCTGACCCTGGGAGGGGTATGATGAAGAAGGATCACATGGAAGGGCACGGCAGCTGCTACCTGATCCTGACCCTGGGGGTGGTATTATGAGGGAGGATCACATGGGAGGGGACGGCAACCACTACCTGATCCTGACCCTGGGGGTGGTATTATGAGGGAGGATCACATGGGAGGGGACGGCAGCCACTACCTGATCCTGACCCTCGGTGTGGTATTATGAGGGAGGATCACATGGGAGGGGACAGCAGCCACTACCTGATCCTGACCCTGGAGGTGGTATTCTGGGGGAGGATCACATGGGAGAGGACGGCAGCCACTACCTGATCCTGACCCTGGAGGTGGTATTCTGAGGGAGGATCGCATGGATGGGGACGGTAGCCACTACCTGATCCTGACCCTTGGGGTGGTATTATGAGGTAGGATCACATGGGAGGGGACGGCAGCCACTACCTGATCCTGACCCTGGGGGTGGTATTATGAGGAAGGATCACATGGGAGGGGACGGCAGCTGCAGCTGATCCTTGCCCTTGGGGTGGTATTATGAGGGAGGGTCACATGGGAGGGGACGGCAGCCACTATCTGATCCTGACCCTGGGGGTGGTATTATGAGGGAGGATCACATGGGAGGGGAAGGCTGCCACCACCTGATCCTGACCCTGGGGGTGGCATCATGAGGGAGAGTCACATGGGAGGGGAAGGCTGCCACCACCTGATCCTGACCCTGGGGGTGGTATTATGAGGGAGGATCACATGGGAGGGCACGGCAGCCACTACCTGATCCTGACCCTGGAGGTGGTATTATGAGGGAGGATCACATGGATGGGGACGGCAGCCACTATCTGATCCTGACCCTGGGGGTGGTATTATGAGGGAGGATCACATGGGAGGAGACGGAAGCCACTACCTGATCCTGACCCTGGGGGTGGTATTATGAGGGAGGATCACATGGGAGGGGACGGCAGCACCTACCTGATCCTGACCCTGGGAGGGGTATGATGAGGAAGGATCACATGGGCGGGGATGGCAGCCACTACCTGATCCTTATCCTGGGAGGGGTATGATGAGGAAGGATCACATGGAAGGGAACGGCAGCTGCTACCTGATCCTGACCCTGGGGGTGGTATTATGAGGGAGGATCACATGGGAGGGGACGGCAGCCACTACCTGATCCTGACTCTAGGGGGTGGTATTGTGAGGGAGGATCACATGGGAGGGGACGGCAGCCACTACCTGATCCTGACCATGGGGGTGGTATTATGAGGGAAGATCACATGGGAGGGGACAGCAGCCGCTGCCTGATCCTGACCCTGCGGGTGGTATTATGAGGGAGGATCACATGGATGGGGACGGCAGCCTCTACCTGATCCTGACCCTGGGGGTGGTATTATGATGGAGGATCACATGGATGGGGACGGCAACCACTACCTGATCCTGACCCTGGGGGTGGTATTATGAGGGAGAATCACATGGATGGGGATGGCAGCCACTACCTGGTCCTGACCCTGGGAGTGGTATTATGAGGGAGGATCACATGGGAGGGGACGGCAGCGACTACCTGATCCTGACCCTGGGGGTGGTATTATGAGGGAGGATCACATGGGAGGGCACGGCAGCCACTACCTGATCCTGACCCTGGAGGTGGTATTATGAGGGAGGATCGCATGGATGGGGACGGCAGCCACTACCTGATCCTGACCCTGGGAGTGGTATTATGAGGGAGGATCACACGGGAGGAGACGGCAGCTGCACCTGATCCTGACCCTGGGGGTGGTATTATGAGGGAGGATCACATGGGAGGGGACGGCAGCCACTACCTGATCCTGACCCCGGGGGTGGTATTATGAGGGAGGATCACATGGGAGGAGAAAGCAGCTGCACCTGATCCTGACCCTGGGGGTGGTATTATGAGGGAGGATCACATGGGAGGGGACGGCAGCCACTACCTGATCCTGACCCCGGGGGCGGTATTATGAGGGAGGATCACATGGGAGGAGAAAGCAGCTGCACCTGATCCTGACCCAGGGGGTGGTATTATTAGGGAGGATCATATGGGAGGGGACGGCAGCCACTACCTGATCCTGACCCTGGGGGTGGTATTATGAGGGAGGATCACATGGGAGGGGACGGCAGCTGCACCTGATCCTTACCCTTGGGGTGGTATTATGAGGGAGGATCACATGGGAGGGGACGGCAGCGACTACCTGATCCTGACCCTGGGGGTGGTATTATGAGGGAGGATCACATGGGAGGGCACGGCAGCCACTACCTGATCCTGACCCTGGAGGTGGTATTATGAGGGAGGATCGCATGGATGGGGACGGCAGCCACTACCTGATCCTGACCCTGGGAGTGGTATTATGAGGGAGGATCACACGGGAGGAGACGGCAGCCACTACCTGATCCTGACCCTGGGGGTGGTATTATGAGGGAGGATCGCATGGATGGGGACGGCAGCCACTACCTGATCCTGACCCTGGGAGTGGTATTATGAGGGAGGATCACACGGGAGGAGACGGCAGCTGCACCTGATCCTGACCCTGGGGGTGGTATTATGAGGGAGGATCACATGGGAGGGGACGGCAGCCACTACCTGATCCTGACCCCGGGGGTGGTATTATGAGGGAGGATCACATGGGAGGAGAAAGCAGCTGCACCTGATCCTGACCCTGGGATTGGTATTATGAGGGAAGATCACATGGGAGGGGACGGCAGCCACTACCTGATCCTGACCCCGGGGGCGGTATCATGAGGGAGGATCACATGGGAGGAGAAAGCAGCTGCACCTGATCCTGACCCAGGGGGTGGTATTATTAGGGAGGATCATATGGGAGGGGACGGCAGCCACTACCTGATCCTGACCCTGGGGGTGGTATTATGAGGGAGGATCACATGGGAGGGGACGGCAGCTGCACCTGATCCTTACCCTTGGGGTGGTATTATGAGGGAGGATCACATGGGAGGGGACGGCAGCGACTACCTGATCCTGACCCTGGGGGTGGTATTATGAGGGAGGATCACATGGGAGGGCACGGCAGCCACTACCTGATCCTGACCCTGGAGGTGGTATTATGAGGGAGGATCGCATGGATGGGGACGGCAGCCACTACCTGATCCTGACCCTGGGAGTGGTATTATGAGGGAGGATCACACGGGAGGAGACGGCAGCCACTACCTGATCCTGACCCTGGGGGTGGTATTATGAGGGAGGATCATATGGGAGGAGATGGGAGCCACTACCTGATCCTGAACCTGGGGGTGGTATTATGAGGGAGGATCACATGGGAGGGGAAGGTAGCCACTACCTGATCCTGACCCTGGAGGTGGTATTATGAGGGAGGATCACATGGATGGGGACGACAGCCACTACCTGATCCTGACCCTGGGAGTGGTACTATGAGGGAGGATCACATGGGAGGAGACGGCAGCCACTACCTGATCCTGACCCTGGGGGTGGTATTATGAGGGAGGATCACATGGGAGGGGATGGCAGCCTCTACCTGATCCTGACCCCTGGGGTGGTATTATGAGGGAGGATCACATGGGAGGAGAAAGCAGCTGCACCTGATCCTGACCCTGGGGGTGGTATTATGAGGGAGGATCATATGGGAGGGGACGGCAGCCACTACCTGATCCTGACCCTGGGGGTGGTATTATGAGGGAGGATCACATGGGAGGGGATGGTAGCTGCACCTGATCCTGACCCTGGGGGTGGTATTATGAGGGAGGATCAAATGGGAGTGGACAGCAGCCACTACCTGATCCTGACCCTGGGGGTGGTATTATGAGGGAGGATCACATGGGAGGGGACGGCAGCCTCTAGCTGATCCTGACCCTGGGAGGGGTATGATGAGGAAGGATCACATGGGAGGGGATGGAAGCCACTACATGATCCTGACTCTAGGGGGTGGTATTATGAGGGAGGATCACATGGGAGGGGACAGCAGCCACTACCTGATCCTGACCCTGGGAGGGGTATGATGAGGAAGGATCACATGGAAGGGCACGGCAGCTGCTACCTGATCCTGACCCTGGGGTTATATTATGAGGGAGGATCACATGGCAGGAGACGGCAGGCAATACCTGATCCTGACCCTGGGGGTGGAATTATGATGGAGGATCACATGGATGGGGACGGCAGCCACAACCTGATCCTGACCCTGGGGGTGATATTATGAGGGAGGATCACATGGGAGGGGAAGGCAGCCACTACCTGATCCTGACCCTGGAGGTGGTATTATGAGGGAGGATCACATGGATGGGGACGGCAGCCACTACCTGATCCTGACCCTGGGAGTGGTATTATGAGGGAGAATCACATGGGAGGAGACGGCAGCCACTACCTGATCCTGACCCTGGGGGTGGTATTATGAGGGAGGATAACATGGGCGGGGAAGGTAGCCACTACCTGATCCTGACCCTGGAGGTGGTATTATGAGGGAGGATCACATGGATGGGGATGGCAGCCACTACCTGATCCTGACCCTGGGAGTGGTATTATGAGGGAGGATCACACGGGAGGAGACGGCAGCCACTACCTGATCCTGACCCTGGGGGTGGTATTATGAGGGAGGATCACATGGGAGGAGACGGCAGCCACTACCTGATCCTGACCCTGGGGGTGGTATTATGAGGGAGGATCACATGCGAGGGGAAGGTAGCACCTACCTGATCCTGACCCTAGAGGTGGTATTATGAGGGAGGATCACATGGATGGGGACGGCAGCTGCTACCTGATCCTGACCCTGGGAGGGGTATGATGAGGAAGGATCACATGGAAGGGCACGGCAGCTGCTACCTGATCCTGACCCTGGGAGGGGTATGATGAGGAAGGATCACATGGAAGGGCACGGCAGCCACTACCTGATCCTGACCTTGGGGGTGGTATTATGAGGGAGGATCACATGGATGGGGACGGCAGCCTATACCTGATCCTGACCCTGGGGGTGATATTATGAGGGAGGATCACATGGGAGGGACAGCAGCCACTACCTGATCCTGACCCTGGGGGTGATATTATGAGGGAGGATCACATGGGAGGGACAGCAGCCACTACCTGATCCTGACCCTGGGGGTGGTATTATGAGGGAGGATCACATGGATGGGGACGGCAGCCAATACCTGATCCTGACCCAGGGGGTGGTATTATGATAGAGGATCACATGGATGGGGACGGCAGCAACTACCTGATCCTGACCCTGGGGGTGATATTATGAGGGAGGATCACATGGGAGGGGAAGGCAGCCACTACCTGATCCTGACCCTGGAGGTGGTATTATGAGGGAGGATCACATGGATGGGGACGGCAGCCACTACCTGATCCTGACCCTGGGAGTGGTATTATGAGGGAGGATCAAATGGGAGGAGACGGCAGCCACTACCTGAACCTGACCCTGGGGGTGGTATTATGAGGGAGGATTACATAGGAGGGGAAGGTAGCCACTACCTGATCCTGACCCTGGAGGTGGTATTATGAGGGAGGATCACATGGATGGGGATGGCAGCCACTACCTGATCCTGACCCTGGGAGTGGTATTATGAGGGAGGATCACACGGGAGGAGACGGCAGCCACTACCTGATCCTAACCCTGGGGGTGGTATTATGAGGGAGGATCACATGGGAGGAGACGGCAGCCACTACCTGATCCTGACCCTGGGGGTGGTATTATGAGGGAGGATCACATGGGAGGGGACGGCAGCACCTACCTGATCCTGACCCTGGGAGGGGTATGATGAGGAAGGATCACATGGGCGGGGATGGCAGCCACTACCTGATCCTTATCCTGGGAGGGGTATGATGAGGAAGGATCACATGGAAGGGAACGGCAGCTGCTACCTGATCCTGACCCTGGGGGTGGTATTATGAGGGAGGATCACATGGGAGGGGACGGCAGCCACTACCTGATCCTGACTCTAGGGGGTGGTATTGTGAGGGAGGATCACATGGGAGGGGACGGCAGCCACTACCTGATCCTGACCATGGGGGTGGTATTATGAGGGTAGATCACATGGGAGGGGACAGCAGCCGCTGCCTGATCCTGACCCTGCGGGTGGTATTATGAGGGAGGATCACATGGATGGGGACGGCAGCCTCTACCTGATCCTGACCCTGGGGGTGGTATTATGATGGAGGATCACATGGATGGGGACGGCAACCACTACCTGATCCTGACCCTGGGGGTGGTATTATGAGGGAGGATCACATGGATGGGGATGGCAGCCACTACCTGGTCCTGACCCTGGGAGTGGTATTATGAGGGAGGATCACATGGGAGGGGACGGCAGCGACTACCTGATCCTGACCCTGGGGGTGGTATTATGAGGGAGGATCACATGGGAGGGCACGGCAGCCACTACCTGATCCTGACCCTGGAGGTGGTATTATGAGGGAGGATCGCATGGATGGGGACGGCAGCCACTACCTGATCCTGACCCTGGGAGTGGTATTATGAGGGAGGATCACACGGGAGGAGACGGCAGCTGCACCTGATCCTGACCCTGGGGGTGGTATTATGAGGGAGGATCACATGGGAGGGGACGGCAGCCACTACCTGATCCTGACCCCGGGGGTGGTATTATGAGGGAGGATCACATGGGAGGAGAAAGCAGCTGCACCTGATCCTGACCCTGGGGGTGGTATTATGAGGGAGGATCACATGGGAGGGGACGGCAGCCACTACCTGATCCTGACCCCGGGGGCGGTATTATGAGGGAGGATCACATGGGAGGAGAAAGCAGCTGCACCTGATCCTGACCCAGGGGGTGGTATTATTAGGGAGGATCATATGGGAGGGGACGGCAGCCACTACCTGATCCTGACCCTGGGGGTGGTATTATGAGGGAGGATCACATGGGAGGGGACGGCAGCTGCACCTGATCCTTACCCTTGGGGTGGTATTATGAGGGAGGATCACATGGGAGGGGACGGCAGCGACTACCTGATCCTGACCCTGGGGGTGGTATTATGAGGGAGGATCACATGGGAGGGCACGGCAGCCACTACCTGATCCTGACCCTGGAGGTGGTATTATGAATGCGGATCGCATGGATGGGGACGGCAGCCACTACCTGATCCTGACCCTGGGAGTGGTATTATGAGGGAGGATCACACGGGAGGAGACGGCAGCCACTACCTGATCCTGACCCTGGGGGTGGTATTATGAGGGAGGATCGCATGGATGGGGACGGCAGCCACTACCTGATCCTGACCCTGGGAGTGGTATTATGAGGGAGGATCACACGGGAGGAGACGGCAGCTGCACCTGATCCTGACCCTGGGGGTGGTATTATGAGGGAGGATCACATGGGAGGGGACGGCAGCCACTACCTGATCCTGACCCCGGGGGTGGTATTATGAGGGAGGATCACATGGGAGGAGAAAGCAGCTGCACCTGATCCTGACCCTGGGGGTGGTATTATGAGGGAGGATCACATGGGAGGGAACGGCAGCCACTACCTGATCCTGACCCCGGGGGCGGTATCATGAGGGAGGATCACATGGGAGGAGAAAGCAGCTGCACCTGATCCTGACCCAGGGGGTGGTATTATTAGGGAGGATCATATGGGAGGGGACGGCAGCCACTACCTGATCCTGACCCTGGGGGTGGTATTATGAGGGAGGATCACATGGGAGGGGACGGCAGCTGCACCTGATCCTTACCCTTGGGGTGGTATTATGAGGGAGGATCACATGGGAGGGGACGGCAGCGACTACCTGATCCTGACCCTGGGGGTGGTATTATGAGGGAGGATCACATGGGAGGGCACGGCAGCCACTACCTGATCCTGACCCTGGAGGTGGTATTATGAGGGAGGATCGCATGGATGGGGACGGCAGCCACTACCTGATCCTGACCCTGGGAGTGGTATTATGAGGGAGGATCACACGGGAGGAGACGGCAGCCACTACCTGATCCTGACCCTGGGGGTGGTATTATGAGGGAGGATCATATGGGAGGAGATGGGAGCCACTACCTGATCCTGAACCTGGGGGTGGTATTATGAGGGAGGATCACATGGGAGGGGAAGGTAGCCACTACCTGATCCTGACCCTGGAGGTGGTATTATGAGGGAGGATCACATGGATGGGGACGACAGCCACTACCTGATCCTGACCCTGGGAGTGGTACTATGAGGGAGGATCACATGGGAGGAGACGGCAGCCACTACCTGATCCTGACCCTGGGGGTGGTATTATGAGGGAGGATCACATGGGAGAGGATGGCAGCCTCTACCTGATCCTGACCCCTGGGGTGGTATTATGAGCGAGGATCACATGGGAGGAGAAAGCAGCTGCACCTGATCCTGACCCTGGGGGTGGTATTATGAGGGAGGATCATATGGGAGGGGACGGCAGCCACTACCTGATCCTGACCCTGGGGGTGGTATTATGAGGGAGGATCACATGGGAGGGGATGGTAGCTGCACCTGATCCTGACCCTGGGGGTGGTATTATGAGGGAGGATCAAATGGGAGTGGACAGCAGCCACTACCTGATCCTGACCCTGGGGGTGGTATTATGAGGGAGGATCACATGGGAGGGGACGGCAGCCTCTAGCTGATCCTGACCCTGGGAGGGGTATGATGAGGAAGGATCACATGGGAGGGGATGGCAGCCACTACATGATCCTGACTCTAGGGGGTGGTATTATGAGGGAGGATCACATGGGAGGGGACAGCAGCCACTACCTGATCCTGACCCTGGGAGGGGTATGATGAGGAAGGATCACATGGAAGGGCACGGCAGCTGCTACCTGATCCTGACCCTGGGGTTATATTATGAGGGAGGATCACATGGCAGGAGACGGCAGGCAATACCTGATCCTGACCCTGGGGGTGGAATTATGATGGAGGATCACATGGATGGGGACGGCAGCCACAACCTGATCCTGACCCTGGGGGTGATATTATGAGGGAGGATCACATGGGAGGGGAAGGCAGCCACTACCTGATCCTGACCCTGGAGGTGGTATTATGAGGGAGGATCACATGGATGGGGACGGCAGCCACTACCTGATCCTGACCCTGGGAGTGGTATTATGAGGGAGAATCACATGGGAGGAGACGGCAGCCACTACCTGATCCTGACCCTGGGGGTGGTATTATGAGGGAGGATAACATGGGCGGGGAAGGTAGCCACTACCTGATCCTGACCCTGGAGGTGGTATTATGAGGGAGGATCACATGGATGGGGATGGCAGCCACTACCTGATCCTGACCCTGGGAGTGGTATTATGAGGGAGGATCACACGGGAGGAGACGGCAGCCACTACCTGATCATGACCCTGGGGGTGGTATTATGAGGGAGGATCACATGGGAGGAGACGGCAGCCACTACCTGATCCTGACCCTGGGGGTGGTATTATGAGGGAGGATCACATGCGAGGGGAAGGTAGCACCTACCTGATCCTGACCCTAGAGGTGGTATTATGAGGGAGGATCACATGGATGGGGACGGCAGCTGCTACCTGATCCTGACCCTGGGAGGGGTATGATGAGGAAGGATCACATGGAAGGGCACGGCAGCTGCTACCTGATCCTGACCCTGGGAGGGGTATGATGAGGAAGGATCACATGGAAGGGCACGGCAGCCACTACCTGATCCTGACCCTGGGGGTGGTATTATGAGGGAGGATCACATGGATGGGGACGGCAGCCAATACCTGATCCTGACCCTGGGGGTGATATTATGAGGGAGGATCACATGGGAGGGACAGCAGCCACTACCTGATCCTGACCCTGGGGGTGATATTATGAGGGAGGATCACATGGGAGGGACAGCAGCCACTACCTGATCCTGACCCTGGGGGTGGTATTATGAGGGAGGATCACATGGATGGGGACGGCAGCCAATACCTGATCCTGACCCAGGGGGTGGTATTATGATAGAGGATCACATGGATGGGGACGGCAGCAACTACCTGATCCTGACCCTGGGGGTGATATTATGAGGGAGGATCTCATGGGAGGGGAAGGCAGCCACTACCTGATCCTGACCCTGGAGGTGGTATTATGAGGGAGGATCACATGGATGGGGACGGCAGCCACTACCTGATCCTGACCCTGGGAGTGGTATTATGAGGGAGGATCAAATGGGAGGAGACGGCAGCCACTACCTGAACCTGACCCTGGGGGTGGTATTATGAGGGAGGATTACATGGGAGGGGAAGGTAGCCACTACCTGATCCTGACCCTGGAGGTGGTATTATGAGGGAGGATCACATGGATGGGGATGGCAGCCACTACCTGATCCTGACCCTGGGAGTGGTATTATGAGGGAGGATCACACGGGAGGAGACGGCAGCCACTACCTGATCCTGACCCTGGGGGTGGTATTATGAGGGAGGATCACATGGGAGGAGACGGCAGCCACTACCTGATCCTGACCCCGGGGGTGGTATTATAAGGGAGGATCACATGGGAGGAGAAAGAAGCTGCACCTGATCCTGACCCAGGGGGTGGTATTATTAGGGAGGATCATATGGGAGGGGACGGCAGCCACTACCTGATCCTGACCCTGGGGGTGGTATTATGAGGGAGGATCACATGGGAGGGGACGGCAGCTGCACCTGATCCTTACCCTTGGGGTGGTATTATGAGGGAGGATCACATGGGAGGGGACGGCAGCCACTACCTGATCCTGACCCTGGGAGGGCTATGATGAGGAAGGATCACATGGGAGGGGATGGCAGCCACTACCTGATCCTGATCCTGGGAGGGGTATGATGAGGAAGGATCACATGGAAGGGCACGGCAGCTGCTACCTGATCCTGACCCTGGGGGTGGTATTATGAGGGAAGATCACATGGGAGGGGACGGCAGCCACTACATGATCCTGACTCTAGGGGGTGGTATTATGAGGGAGGATCACATGGGAGGGGACGGCAGCCACTACATGATCCTGACTCTAGGGGGTGGTATTATGAGGAAGGATCACATGGAAGGGCACGGCAGCTGCTACCTGATCCTGACCCTGGGGGTGATATTATGAGGGAGGATCACATGGGAGGGACAGCAGCCACTACCTGATCCTGACCCTGGGGGTGGTATTATGAGGGAGGATCACATGGCAGGAGACGGCAGCCAATACCTGATCCTGACCCTGGGAGTGGTATTATGATGGAGGATCACATGGATGGGGACGGCAGCCACTACCTGATCCTGACCCTGGGGGTGATATTATGAGGGAGGATCACATGGGAGGGGAAGGCAGCCACTACCTGATCCTGACCCTGGAGGTGGTATTATGAGGGAGGATCACATGGATGGGGACGGCAGCCACTACCTGATCCTGACCCTGGGAGTGGTATTATGAGGGAGGATCACATGGGAGGAGACGGCAGCTACTACCTGATCCTGACCCTGGGGGTGGTATTATGAGGGAGGATAACATGGGAGGGGAAGGTAGCCACTACCTGATCCTGACTCTGGAGGTGGTATTATGAGGGAGGATCACATGGGAGGGGATGGCAGCCACTACCTGATCCTGACCCTGGGAGTGGTATTATGAGGGAGGATCACACGGGAGGAGACGGCAGCCACTACCTGATCCTGACCCTGGGGGTGGTATTATGAGGGAGGATCACACGGGAGGAGACGGCAGACACTACCTGATCCTGACCCTGGGGTGGTATTATGAGGGAGAATCACATGGATGGGGACGGCAGCCACTACCTGATCCTCACCCTTGGGGTGGTATTATGAGGTAGGATCACATGGGAGGGGACGGCAGCCACTACCTGATCCTGACCCTGGGGGTGGTATTATGAGGAAGGATCACATGGGAGGGGATGGCAGCTGCACCTGATCCTTGCCCTTGGGGTGGTATTATGAGGGAGGGTCACATGGGAGGGGACGGCAGCCACTATCTGATCCTGACCCTGGGGGTGGTATTATGAGGGAGGATCACATGGGAGGGGAAGGCTGCCACCACCTGATCCTGACCCTGGGGGTGGCATCATGAGGGAGCGTCACATGGGAGGGGACGGCTGCCACCACCTGATCCTGACCCTGGGGGTGGTATTATGAGGGAGGATCACATGGATGGGGACGGCAGCCACTATCTGATCCTGACCCTGGGGGTGGTATTATGAGGGAGGATCACATGGGAGGAGACGGCAGCCACTACCTGATCCTGACCCTGGGGGTGGTATTATGAGGGAGGATCACATGGGAGGAGACGGCAGCCACTACCTGATCCTGACCCTGGGGGTGGTATTATGAGGGAGGATCACATGGGAGGGCACGGCAGCCACTACCTGATCCTGACCCTGGGAGTGGTATTATGATGGAGGATCACATGGATGGGGACGGCAGCCACTACCTGATCCTGACCCTGGGGGTGGTATTATGAGGGAGGATCACATGCGAGGGGAAGGTAGCACCTACCTGATCCTGACCCTAGAGGTGGTATTATGAGGGAGGATCACATGGATGGGGACGGCAGCCACTACCTGATCCTGACCCTGGGAGGGGTATGATGAGGAAGGATCACATGGGAGGGGATGGCAGCCACTACCTGATCCTGATCCTGGGAGGGGTATGATGAGGAAGGATCACATGGAAGGGAACGGCAGCTGCTACCTGATCCTGACCCTGGGGGTGGTATTATAAGGGAGGATCACATGGGAGGGGACGGCAGCCACTACCTGATCCTGACTCTAGGGGGTGGTATTGTGAGGGAGGATCACATGGGAGGGGATGGCAGCCACTACCTGATCCTGACCATGGGGGTGGTATTATGAGGGAAGATCACATGGGAGGGGACAGCAGCCGCTGCCTGATCCTGACCCTGCGGGTCGTATTATGAGGGAGGATCACATGGATGGGGATGGCAGCCACCTCCTGATCCTGACCCTGGGAGTGGTATTATGAGGGAGGATCACATGGGAGGGGACGGCAGCCACTACCTGATCCTGACCCTCGGGGTGGTATTATGAGGGAGGATCACATGGGAGGGGACAGCAGCCACTACCTGATCCTGACCCTGGAGGTGGTATTCTGGGGGAGGATCACATGGGAGGGGACAGCAGCCACTACCTGATCCTGACCCTGGAGGTGGTATTCTGAGGGAGGATCGCATGGATGGGGACGGCAGCCACTACCTGATCCTGACCCTTGGGGTGGTATTATGAGGTAGGATCACATGGGAGGGGACGGCAGCCACTACCTGATCCTGACCCTGGGGGTGGTATTATGAGGAAGGATCACATGGGAGGGGACGGCAGCTGCACCTGATCCTTGCCCTTGGGGTGGTATTATGAGGAAGGGTCACATGGAAGGGGATGGCAGCCACTATCTGATCCTGACCCTGGGGGTGGTATTATGAGGGAGGATCACATGGGAGGGGAAGGCTGCCACCACCTGATCCTGACCCTGGGGGTGGCATCATGAGGGAGCGTCACATGGGAGGGGAAGGCTGCCACCACCTGATCCTGACCCTGGGGGTGGTATTATGAGGGAGGATCACATGGGAGGGCACGGCAGCCACTACCTGATCCTGACCCTGGAGGTGGTATTATGAGGGAGGATCACATGGATGGGGACGGCAGCCACTACCTGATCCTGACCCTGGAGGTGGTATTATGAGGGAGGATCACATGGGAGGGGACAGCAGCCGCTGCCTGATCCTGACCCTGCGGGTGGTATTATGAGGGAGGATCACATGGATGGGGACGGCAGCCACTACCTGATCCTGACCCTAGGAGTGGTATTATGAGGGAGGATCACATGGGAGGAGACGGCAGCTACTACCTGATCCTGACCCTGGGGGTGGTATTATGAGGGAGGATAACATGGGAGGGGAAGGGAGCCACTGCCTGATCCTGACCCTGGAGGTGGTATTATGAGGGAGGATCACATGGGAGGGGATGGCAGCCACTACCTGATCCTGACCCTGGGAGTGGTATTAAGAGGGAGGATCACACGGGAGGAGACGGCAGCCACTACCTGATCCTGACCCTGGGGGTGGTATTATGAGGGAGGATCACATGGGAGGGCACGGCAGCCACTACCTGATCCTGACCCTGGAGGTGGTATTATGAGGGAGGATCACATGGATGGGGACGGCAGCCACTATCTGATCCTGACCCTGGGGGTGGTATTATGAGGGAGGATCACATGGGAGGAGACGGCAGCCACTACCTGATCCTGACCCTGGGAGGGGTATGATGAGGAAGGATCACATGGAAGGGAACGGCAGCTGCTACCTGATCCTGACCCTGGGGGTGGTATTATGAGGGAGGATCACATGGGAGGGGACGGCAGCCACTACCTGATCCTGACTCTAGGGGGTGGTATTGTGAGGGAGGATCACATGGGAGGGGACGGCAGCCACTACCTGATCCTGACCATGGGGGTGGTATTATGAGGGAAGATCACATGGGAGGGGACAGCAGCCGCTGCCTGATCCTGACCCTGCGGGTGGTATTATGAGGGAGGATCACATGGATGGGGACGGCAGCCACTACCTGATCCTGACCCTGGGAGTGGTATTATGAGGGAGGATCACATGGGAGGAGACGGCAGCTACTACCTGATCCTGACCCTGGGGGTGGTATTATGAGGGAGGATAACATGGGAGGGGAAGGGAGCCACTACCTGATCCTGACCCTGGAGGTGGTATTATGAGGGAGGATCACATGGGAGTGGATGGCAGCCACTACCTGATCCTGACCCTGGGAGTGGTATTATGAGGGAGGATCACACGGGAGGAGACGGCAGCCACTACCTGATCCTGACCCTGGGGGTGGTATTATGAGGGAGGATCACATGGGAGGAGACGGCAGACACTACCTGATCCTGACCCTGGGGGTGGTATTATGAAGGAGGATCGCATGGGAGGGGAAGGTAGCCACTACCTGATCCTGACCCTGGAGGTGGTATTATGAGGGAGGATCACATGGATGGGGACGGCAGCCACTACCTGATCCTGACCCTGGGAGTGGTATTATGAGGGAGGATCACATGGGAGGAGACGGCAGCCACTACCTGATCCTGACCCTGGGGGTGGTATTATGAGGGAGGATCACATGGGAGGGGACGTCAGCCACTACCTGATCCTGACCCCGGGGGTGGTATTATGAGGGAGGATCACATGGGAGGAGAAAGCAGCTGCACCTGATCCTGACCCTGGGGGTGGTATTATGAGGGAGGATCACATGGGAGGGGACGGCAGCCACTACCTGATCCTGACCATGGGGGTGGTATTATGAGGGAGGATCACATGGGAGGGGACGGCAGCTGCACCTGATCCTTACCCTTGGGGTGGTATTATGAGGGAGGATCACATGGGAGGGGATGGCAGCCACTACCTGATCCTGACCATGGGGGTGGTATTATGAGGGAGGATCACATGGGAGGGGAGAGCAGCCTCTACCTGATCCTGACCCTGGGAGGGGTATGATGAAGAAGGATCACATGGAAGGGCACGGCAGCAGCTACCTAATCCTGACCCTGGGGGTGGTATTATGAGGGAGGACCACATGGGAGGGGACGGCAACCACTACCTGATCCTGACCCTGGGGGTGGTATTATGAGGGAGGATCACATGGGAGGGGACGGCAGCCACTACCTGATCCTGACCCTCGGGGTGGTATTATGAGGGAGGATTACATGGGAGGGGACAGCAGCCACTACCTGATCCTGACCCTGGAGGTGGTATTCTGGGGGAGGATCACATGGGAGGGGACGGCAGCCACTACCTGATCCTGACCCTGGAGGTGGTATTCTGAGGGAGGATCGCATGGATGGGGACGGCAGCCACTACCTGATCCTGACCCTTGGGGTGGTATTATGAGGTAGGATCACATGGGAGGGGACGGCAGCCACTACCTGATCCTGACCCTGGGGGTGGTATTATGAGGAAGGATCACATGGGAGGGGACGGCAGCTGCACCTGATCCTTGCCCTTGGGGTGGTATTATGAGGGAGGGTCACATGGGAGGGGACGGCAGCCACTATCTGATCCTGACCCTGGGGGTGGTATTATGAGGGAGGATCACATGGGAGGGGAAGGCTGCCACCACCTGATCCTGACCCTGGGGGTGGCATCATGAGGGAGCGTCACATGGGAGGGGAAGGCTGCCACCACCTGATCCTGACCCTGGGGGTGGTATTATGAGGGAGGATCACATGGGAGGGCACGGCAGCCACTACCTGATCCTGACCCTGGAGGTGGTATTATGAGGGAGGATCACATGGATGGGGACGGCAGCCACTACCTGATCCTGACCCTGGAGGTGGTATTATGAGGGAGGATCACATGGGAGGGGACAGCAGCCGCTGCCTGATCCTGACCCTGCGGGTGGTATTATGAGGGAGGATCACATGGATGGGGACGGCAGCCACTACCTGATCCTGACCCTGGGAGTGGTATTATGAGGGAGGATCACATGGGAGGAGACGGCAGCCACTACCTGATCCTGACCCTGGGGGTGGTATTATGAGGGAGGATCACATGGGAGGGCACGGCAGCCACTACCTGATCCTGACCCTGGGAGTGGTATTATGATGGAGGATCACATGGATGGGGACGGCAGCCACTACCTGATCCTGACCCTGCGGGTGGTATTATGAGGGAGGATCACATGCGAGGGGAAGGTAGCACCTACCTGATCCTGACCCTAGAGGTGGTATTATGAGGGAGGATCACATGGATGGGGACGGCAGCCACTACCTGATCCTGACCCTGGGAGGGGTATGATGAGGAAGGATCACATGGGAGGGGATGGCAGCCACTACCTGATCCTGATCCTGGGAGGGGTATGATGAGGAAGGATCACATGGAAGGGAACGGCAGCTGCTACCTGATCCTGACCCTGGGGGTGGTATTATAAGGGAGGATCACATGGGAGGGGACGGCAGCCACTACCTGATCCTGACTCTAGGGGGTGGTATTGTGAGGGAGGATCACATGGGAGGGGACGGCAGCCACTACCTGATCCTGACCATGGGGGTGGTATTATGAGGGAAGATCACATGGGAGGGGACAGCAGCCGCTGCCTGATCCTGACCCTGCGGGTGGTATTATGAGGGAGGATCACATGGATGGGGACGGCAGCCACTACCTGATCCTGACCCTGGGAGTGGTATTATGAGGGAGGATCACATGGGAGGGGACGGCAGCCACTACCTGATCCTGACCCTGGGGGTGGTATTATGAGGAAGGATCACATGGGAGGGGACGGCAGCTGCACCTGATCCTTGCCCTTGGGGTGGTATTATGAGGAAGGGTCACATGGAAGGGGATGGCAGCCACTATCTGATCCTGACCCTGGGGGTGGTATTATGAGGGAGGATCCCATGGGAGGGGAAGGCTGCCACCACCTGATCCTGACCCTGGGGGTGGCATCATGAGGGAGCGTCACATGGGAGGGGAAGGCTGCCACCACCTGATCCTGACCCTGCGGGTGGTATTATGAGGGAGGATCACATGGATGGGGACGGCAGCCACTACCTGATCCTGACCCTGGGAGTGGTATTATGAGGGAGGATCACATGGGAGGAGACGGCAGCTACTACCTGATCCTGACCCTGGGGGTGGTATTATGAGGGAGGATAACATGGGAGGGGAAGGGAGCCACTGCCTGATCCTGACCCTGGAGGTGGTATTATGAGGGAGGATCACATGGGAGGGGATGGCAGCCACTACCTGATCCTGACCCTGGGAGTGGTATTAAGAGGGAGGATCACACGGGAGGAGACGGCAGCCACTACCTGATCCTGACCCTGGGGGTGGTATTATGAGGGAGGATCACATGGGAGGGCACGGCAGCCACTACCTGATCCTGACCCTGGAGGTGGTATTATGAGGGAGGATCACATGGATGGGGACGGCAGCCACTATCTGATCCTGACCCTGGGGGTGGTATTATGAGGGAGGATCACATGGGAGGAGACGGCAGCCACTACCTGATCCTGACCCTGGGAGGGGTATGATGAGGAAGGATCACATGGAAGGGAACGGCAGCTGCTACCTGATCCTGACCCTGGGGGTGGTATTATGAGGGAGGATCACATGGGAGGGGACGGCAGCCACTACCTGATCCTGACTCTAGGGGGTGGTATTGTGAGGGAGGATCACATGGGAGGGGACGGCAGCCACTACCTGATCCTGACCATGGGGGTGGTATTATGAGGGAAGATCACATGGGAGGGGACAGCAGCCGCTGCCTGATCCTGACCCTGCGGGTGGTATTATGAGGGAGGATCACATGGATGGGGACGGCAGCCACTACCTGATCCTGACCCTGGGAGTGGTATTATGAGGGAGGATCACATGGGAGGAGACGGCAGCTACTACCTGATCCTGACCCTGGGGGTGGTATTATGAGGGAGGATAACATGGGAGGGGAAGGGAGCCACTACCTGATCCTGACCCTGGAGGTGGTATTATGAGGGAGGATCACATGGGAGGGGATGGCAGCCACTACCTGATCCTGACCCTGGGAGTGGTATTATGAGGGAGGATCACACGGGAGGAGACGGCAGCCACTACCTGATCCTGACCCTGGGGGTGGTATTATGAGGGAGGATCACATGGGAGGAGACGGCAGACACTACCTGATCCTGACCCTGGGGGTGGTATTATGAAGGAGGATCGCATGGGAGGGGAAGGTAGCCACTACCTGATCCTGACCCTGGAGGTGGTATTATGAGGGAGGATCACATGGATGGGGACGGCAGCCACTACCTGATCCTGACCCTGGGAGTGGTATTATGAGGGAGGATCACATGGGAGGAGACGGCAGCCACTACCTGATCCTGACCCTGGGGGTGGTATTATGAGGGAGGATCACATGGGAGGGGACGTCAGCCACTACCTGATCCTGACCCCGGGGGTGGTATTATGAGGGAGGATCACATGGGAGGAGAAAGCAGCTGCACCTGATCCTGACCCTGGGGGTGGTATTATGAGGGAGGATCACATGGGAGGGGACGGCAGCCACTACCTGATCCTGACCATGGGGGTGGTATTATGAGGGCGGATCACATGGGAGGGGACGGCAGCTGCACCTGATCCTTACCCTTGGGGTGGTATTATGAGGGAGGATCACATGGGAGGGGATGGCAGCCACTACCTGATCCTGACCATGGGGGTGGTATTATGAGGGAGGATCACATGGGAGGGGAGAGCAGCCTCTACCTGATCCTGACCCTGGGAGGGGTATGATGAAGAAGGATCACATGGAAGGGCACGGCAGCTGCTACCTGATCCTGACCCTGGGGGTGGTATTATGAGGGAGGACCACATGGGAGGGGACGGCAACCACTACCTGATCCTGACCCTGGGGGTGGTATTATGAGGGAGGATCACATGGGAGGGGACGGCAGCCACTACCTGATCCTGACCCTCGGGGTGGTATTATGAGGGAGGATTACATGGGAGGGGACAGCAGCCACTACCTGATCCTGACCCTGGAGGTGGTATTCTGGGGGAGGATCACATGGGAGGGGACGGCAGCCACTACCTGATCCTGACCCTGGAGGTGGTATTCTGAGGGAGGATCGCATGGATGGGGACGGCAGCCACTACCTGATCCTGACCCTTGGGGTGGTATTATGAGGTAGGATCACATGGGAGGGGACGGCAGCCACTACCTGATCCTGACCCTGGGGGTGGTATTATGAGGAAGGATCACATGGGAGGGGACGGCAGCTGCACCTGATCCTTGCCCTTGGGGTGGTATTATGAGGGAGGGTCACATGGGAGGGGACGGCAGCCACTATCTGATCCTGACCCTGGGGGTGGTATTATGAGGGAGGATCACATGGGAGGGGAAGGCTGCCACCACCTGATCCTGACCCTGGGGGTGGCATCATGAGGGAGCGTCACATGGGAGGGGAAGGCTGCCACCACCTGATCCTGACCCTGGGGGTGGTATTATGAGGGAGGATCACATGGGAGGGCACGGCAGCCACTACCTGATCCTGACCCTGGAGGTGGTATTATGAGGGAGGATCACATGGATGGGGACGGCAGCCACTACCTGATCCTGACCCTGGAGGTGGTATTATGAGGGAGGATCACATGGGAGGGGACAGCAGCCGCTGCCTGATCCTGACCCTGCGGGTGGTATTATGAGGGAGGATCACATGGATGGGGACGGCAGCCACTACCTGATCCTGACCCTGGGAGTGGTATTATGAGGGAGGATCACATGGGAGGAGACGTCAGCTACTACCTGATCCTGACCCTGGGGGTGGTATTATGAGGGAGGATAACATGGGAGGGGAAGGGAGCCACTGTCTGATCCTGACCCTGGAGGTGGTATTATGAGGGAGGATCACATGGGAGGGGATGGCAGCCACTACCTGATCCTGACCCTGGGAGTGGTATTATGAGGGAGGATAACATAGGAGGGGAAGGGAGCCACTGCCTGATCCTGACCCTGGAGGTGGTATTATGAGGGAGGATCACATGGGAGGGCACGGCAGCCACTACCTGATCCTGACCCTGGAGGTGGTATTATGAGGGAGGATCACATGGATGGGGACGGCAGCCACTACCTGATCCTGACCCTGGGAGTGGTATTATGAGGGAGGATAACATAGGAGGGGAAGGGAGCCACTGCCTGATCCTGACCCTGGAGGTGGTATTATGAGGGAGGATCACATGGGAGGGGATGGCAGCCACTACCTGATCCTGACCCTGGGAGTGGTATTAAGAGGGAGGATCACACGGGAGGAGACGGCAGCCACTACCTGATCCTGACCCTGGGGGTGGTATTATGAGGGAGGATCACATGGGAGGGCACGGCAGCCACTACCTGATCCTGACCCTGGAGGTGGTATTATGAGGGAGGATCACATGGATGGGGACGGCAGCCACTATCTGATCCTGACCCTGGGGGTGGTATTATGAGGGAGGATCACATGGGAGGAGACGGCAGCCACTACCTGATCCTGACCCTGGGAGGGGTATGATGAGGAAGGATCACATGGGAGGGGATGGCAGCCACTACCTGATCCTTATCCTGGGAGGGGTATGATGAGGAAGGATCACATGGAAGGGAACGGCAGCTGCTACCTGATCCTGACCCTGGGGGTGGTATTATGAGGGAGGATCACATGGGAGGGGACGGCAGCCACTACCTGATCCTGACTCTAGGGGGTGGTATTGTGAGGGAGGATCACATGGGAGGGGACGGCAGCCACTACCTGATCCTGACCATGGGGGTGGTATTATGAGGGAAGATCACATGGGAGGGGACAGCAGCCGCTGCCTGATCCTGACCCTGCGGGTGGTATTATGAGGGAGGATCACATGGGAGGGGAAGGGAGCCACTACCTGATCCTGACCCTGGAGGTGGTATTATGAGGGAGGATCACATGGGAGGGGATGGCAGCCACTACCTGATCCTGACCCTGGGAGTGGTATTATGAGGGAGGATCACACGGGAGGAGACGGCAGCCACTACCTGATCCTGACCCTGGGGTGGTATTATGAGGGAGGATCACATGGGAGGAGACGGCAGACACTACCTGATCCTGACCCTGGGGGTGGTATTATGAAGGAGGATTGCATGGGAGGGGAAGGTAGCCACTACCTGATCCTGACCCTGGAGGTGGTATTATGAGGGAGGATCACATGGATGGGGACGGCAGCCACTACCTGATCCTGACCCTGAGAGTGGTATTATGAGGGAGGATCACATGGGAGGAGACGGCAGCCACTACCTGATCCTGACCCTGGGAGTGGTATTATGAGGGAGGATCACATGGGAGGAGACGGCAGCCACTACCTGATCCTGACCCCGGGGGTGGTATTATGAGGGAGGATCACATGGGAGGAGAAAGCAGCTGCACCTGATCCTGACCCTGGGGGTGGTATTATGAGGGAGGATCACATGGGAGGGGACGGCAGCCACTACCTGATCCTGACCATGGGGGTGGTATTATGAGGGCGGATCACATGGGAGGGGACGGCAGCTGCACCTGATCCTTACCCTTGGGGTGGTATTATGAGGGAGGATCACATGGGAGGGGATGGCAGCCACTACCTGATCCTGACCATGGGGGTGGTATTATGAGGGAGGATCACATGGGAGGGGAGAGCAGCCTCTACCTGATCCTGACCCTGGGAGGGGTATGATGAAGAAGGATCACATGGAAGGGCACGGCAGCTGCTACCTGATCCTGACCCTGGGGGTGGTATTATGAGGGAGGACCACATGGGAGGGGACGGCAACCACTACCTGATCCTGACCCTGGGGGTGGTATTATGAGGGAGGATCACATGGGAGGGGACGGCAGCCACTACCTGATCCTGACCCTCGGGGTGGTATTATGAGGGAGGATCACATGGGAGGGGACAGCAGCCACTACCTGATCCTGACCCTGGAGGTGGTATTCTGGGGGAGGATCACATGGGAGGGGACGGCAGCCACTACCTGATCCTGACCCTGGAGGTGGTATTCTGAGGGAGGATCGCATGGATGGGGACGGCAGCCACTACCTGACCCTTGGGGTGGTATTATGAGGTAGGATCACATGGGAGGGGACGGCAGCCACTACCTGATCCTGACCCTGGGGGTGGTATTATGAGGAAGGATCACATGGGAGGGGACGGCAGCTGCACCTGATCCTTGCCCTTGGGGTGGTATTATGAGGGAGGGTCACATGGGAGGGGACGGCAGCCACTATCTGATCCTGACCCTGGGGGTGGTATTATGAGGGAGGATCACATGGGAGGGGAAGGCTGCCACCACCTGATCCTGACCCTGGGGGTGGCATCATGAGGGAGCGTCACATGGGAGGGGAAGGCTGCCACCACCTGATCCTGACCCTGGGGGTGGTATTATGAGGGAGGATCACATGGGAGGGCACGGCAGCCACTACCTGATCCTGACCCTGGAGGTGGTATTATGAGGGAGGATCACATGGATGGGGACGGCAGCCACTACCTGATCCTGACCCTGGAGGTGGTATTATGAGGGAGGATCACATGGGAGGGGACGGCAGCACCTACCTGATCCTGACCCTGGGAGGGGTATGGTGAGGAAGGATCCCATGGGAGGGGATGGCAGCCACTACCTGATCCTTATCCTGGGAGGGGTATTATGAGGGAGGATCACATGGGAGGGGACGGCAGCCACTACCTGATCCTGACCATGGGGGTGGTATTATGAGGGTGGATCACATGGGAGGGGACGGCAGCTGCACCTGATCCTTACCCTTGGGGTGGTATTATGAGGGAGGATCACATGGGAGGGGATGGCAGCCACTACCTGATCCTGACCATGGGGGTGGTATTATGAGGGAGGATCACATGGGAGGGGAGAGCAGCCTCTACCTGATCCTGACCCTGGGAGGGGTATGATGAAGAAGGATCACATGGAAGGGCACGGCAGCTGCTACCTGATCCTGACCCTGGGGGTGGTATTATGAGGGAGGACCACATGGGAGGGGACGGCAACCACTACCTGATCCTGACCCTGGGGGTGGTATTATGAGGGAGGATCACATGGGAGGGGACGGCAGCCACTACCTGATCCTGACCCTCGGGGTGGTATTATGAGGGAGGATCACATGGGAGGGGACAGCAGCCACTACCTGATCCTGACCCTGGAGGTGGTATTCTGGGGGAGGATCACATGGGAGGGGACGGCAGCCACTACCTGATCCTGACCCTGGAGGTGGTATTCTGAGGGAGGATCGCATGGATGGGGACGGCAGCCACTACCTGACCCTTGGGGTGGTATTATGAGGTAGGATCACATGGGAGGGGACGGCAGCCACTACCTGATCCTGACCCTGGGGGTGGTATTATGAGGAAGGATCACATGGGAGGGGACGGCAGCTGCACCTGATCCTTGCCCTTGGGGTGGTATTATGAGGGAGGGTCACATGGGAGGGGACGGCAGCCACTATCTGATCCTGACCCTGGGGGTGGTATTATGAGGGAGGATCACATGGGAGGGGAAGGCTGCCACCACCTGATCCTGACCCTGGGGGTGGCATCATGAGGGAGTGTCACATGGGAGGGGAAGGCTGCCACCACCTGATCCTGACCCTGGGGGTGTTATTATGAGGGAGGATCACATGGGAGGGCACGGCAGCCACTACCTGATCCTGACCCTGGAGGTGGTATTATGAGGGAGGATCACATGGATGGGGACGGCAGCCACTACCTGATCCTGACCCTGGAGGTGGTATTATGAGGGAGGATCACATGGGAGGGGAAGGTAGCCACTACCTGATCCTGTCCCTGGGGGTGGTATTATGAGGGAGGATCACATGGGAGGGGACGGCAGCCACTACCTGATCCTGACCCTGGGGGTGTTATTATGAGGGAGGATCACATGGGAGGGCACGGCAGCCACTACCTGATCCTGACCCTAGGGGTGGTATTATGAGGGAGGATCACATGGGAGGAGATGGCAGCCACTACCTGATGCTGTCCCTGGGGGTGGTATTATGAGGGAGGATCACATGGGAGGGGAAGGTAGCCACTACCTGATCCTGTCCCTGGGGGTGGTATTATGAGGGAGGATCACATGGGAGGGGACGGCAGCCACTACCTGATCCTGACCCTGGGGGTGGTATTATGAGGGACGATCACATGGGAGGGGACGGCAGCTGCACCTGATCCTTACCCTTGGGGTGGTATTATGAGGGAGGATCACATGGGAGGGGATGGCAGCCACTACCTGATCCTGACCATGGGGGTGGTATTATGAGGGAGGATCACATGGGAGGGGAGAGCAGCCTCTACCTGATCCTGACCCTGGGAGGGGTATGATGAAGAAGGATCACATGGAAGGGCACGGCAGCTGCTACCTGATCCTGACCCTGGGGGTGGTATTATGAGGGAGGATCATATGGGAGGGGACGGCAACCACTACCTGATCCTGACCCTGGGGGTGGTATTATGAGGGAGGATCACATGGGAGGGGACGTCAGCCACTACCTGATCCTGACCCTCGGGGTGGTATTATGAGGGAGGATCACATGGGAGGGGACGGCAGCCACTACCTGATCCTGACCCTGGAGGTGGTATTCTGAGGGAGGATCACATGGGAGGGGATGGCAGCCACTACCTGATCCTGACCCTGGAGGTGGTATTCTGAGGGAGGATCACATGGATGGGGACGGCAGCCACTACCTGATCCTGACCCTGGGGGTGGTATTATGAGGAAGGATCACATGGGAGGGGACGGCAGCTGCACCTGATCCTTGCCCTTGGGGTGGTATTATGAGGGAGGGTCACATGGGAGGGGACGGCAGCCACTACCTGATCCTGACCCTCGGGGTGGTATTATGAGGGAGGATCACATGGGAGGGCACGGCAGCCACTACCTGATCCTGACCCTGGAGGTGGTATTATGAGGGAGGATCACATGGATGGGGACGGCAGCCACTATCTGATCCTGACCCTGGGGGTGGTATTATGAGGGAGGATCACATGGGAGGGGAGGGCTGCCACCACCTGATCCTGACCCTGGGGGTGGCATCATGAGGGAGCGTCACATGGGAGGGGAAGGCTGCCACCACCTGATCCTGAACCTGGGGGTGGTATTATGAGGGAGGATCACATGGGAGGGCACGGCAGCCACTACCTGATCCTGACCCTGGAGGTGGTATTATGAGGGAGGATCACATGGATGGGGACGGCAACCACTATCTGATCCTGACCCTGGGGGTGGTATTATGAGGGAGGATCACATGGGAGGAGACGGCAGCCACTACCTGATCCTGACCCTGCGGGTGGTATTATTAGGGAGGATCACATGGGAGGGGACGGCAGCACCTACCTGATCCTGACCCTGGGAGGGGTATGATGAGGAAGGATCAAATGGGAGGGGATGGCAGCCACTACCTGATCCTTATCCTGGGAGGGGTATGATGAGGAAGGATCACATGGAAGGGAACGGCAGCCACTACCTGATCCTGACTCTAGTGGGTGGTATTGTGAGGGAGGATCACATGGGAGGGGACGGCAGCCACTACCTGATCCTGACCATGGCGGTGGTATTATGAGGGAAGATCACATGGGAGGGGACAGCAGCCTCTGCCTGATCCTGACCCTGCGGGTGGTATTATGAGGGAGGATCACATGGATGGGGAAGGCAGCCTCTACCTGATCCTGACCCTGGGGGTGGTATTATGATGGAGGATCACATGGATGGGGACGGCAACCACTACCTGATCCTGACCCTGGGGGTGGTATTATGAGGGAGGATCACATGGATGGGGATGGCAGCCACTACCTGATCCTGACCCTGGGAGTGGTATTATGAGGGAGGATCACATGGGAGGGGACAGCAGCGACTACCTGATCCTGACCCTGGGGGTGGTATTATGAGGGAGGATCACATGGGAGGGGAAGGTAGCCACTACCTGATCCTGACCCTGGAGGTGGTATTATGAGGGAGGATCGCATGGATGGGGACGGGAGCCACTACCTGATCCTGACCCTGGGAGTGGTATTATGAGGGAGGATCACACGGGAGGAGACGGCAGCCACTACCTGATCCTGACCCTGGGGGTGGTATTATGAGGGAGGATCACATGGGAGGAGATGGGAGCCACTACCTGATCCTGAACCTGGGGGTGGTATTATGAGGGAGGATCACATGGGAGGGGAAGGTAGCCACTACCTGATCCTGACCCTGGGGGTGGTATTATGAGGGAGGATCACATGGGAGGAGAAAGCAGCTGCACCTGATCCTGACCCTGGGGGTGGTATTATGAGGGAGGATCACATGGGAGGGGACGGCAGCCACTACCTGATCCTGACCCTGGGGGTGGTATTATGAGGGAGGATCACATGGGAGGGGACGGCAGCTGCACCTGATCCTTACCCTTGGGGTGGTATTATGAAGGAAGATCACATGGGAGGGGACGGCAGCCACTACCTGATCCTGACCCTGGGGGTGGTATTATGAGGAAGGATCAAATGGGAGGGGACGGCAGCCACTACCTGATCCTGACCCTGGGGGTGGTATTATGAGGGAGGATCACATGGGAGGGGACGGCAGCCTCTAGCTGATCCTGACCCTGGGAGGGGTATGATGAGGAAGGATCACATGGGTGGGGACAGCAGCCACTACCTGATCCTGACTCTAGGGGGTGGTATTATGAGGGAGGATCACATGGGAGGGGACGGCAGCCACTACCTGATCCTGACCCTGGGAGTGGTATTATGAGGGAGGATCACACGGGAGGAGACGGCAGCCACTACCTGATCCTGACCCTGGGGGTGGTATTATGAGGGAGGATCACATGGGAGGGGACGGCAGCCACTACCTGATCCTGACCCTGGGAGGGGTATGATGAGGAAGGATCACATGGAAGGGCACGGCAGCTGCTACCTGATCCTGACCCTGGGGGTGATATTATGAGGGAGGATCACATGGGAGGGACAGCAGCCACTACCTGATCCTGACCCTGGGGGTGGTATTATGAGGGAGGATCACATGGGAGGAGACGGCAGCCAATACCTGATCCTGACCCTGGGAGTGGTATTATGAGGGAGGATCACATGGGAGGGGAAGGCAGCCACTACCTGATCCTGACCCTGGAGGTGGTATTATGAGGGAGGATCACATGGATGGGGACGGCAGCCACTACCTGATCCTGACCCTGGGGGTGATATTATGAGGGAGGATCACATGGGAGGGGAAGGCAGCCACTACCTGATCCTGACCCTGGAGGTGGTATTATGAGGGAGGATCACATGGATGGGGACGGCAGCCACTACCTGCTCCTGACCCTGGGAGTGGTATTATGAGGGAGGATCACATGGGAGGAGACGGCAGCCACTACCTGATCCTGACCCTGGGGGTGGTATTATGAGGGAGGATAACATGGGAGGGGAAGGTAGCCACTACCTGATCCTGACCCTGGAGGTGGTATTATGAGGGAGGATCACATGGGAGGGGATGGCAGCCACTACCTGATCCTGACCCTGGGAGTGGTATTATGAGGGAGGATCACACGGGAGGAGACGGCAGCCACTACCTGATCCTGACCCTGGGGGTGGTATTATGAGGGAGGATCACATGGGAGGAGACGGCAGACACTACCTGATCCTGACCCTGGGGGTGGTATTATGAGGGAGGATCACATGGGAGGGGAAGGTAGCCACTACCTGATCCTGACCCTGGAGGTGGTATTATGAGGGAGGATCACATGGATGGGGACGGCAGCCACTACCTGATCCTGACCCTGGGAGTGGTATTATGAGGGAGGATCACATGGGAGGAGACGGATGCCACTACCTGATCCTGACCCTGGGGGTGGTATTATGAGGGAGGATTACATGGGAGGGGACGTCAGCCACTACCTGATCCTGACCCCGGGGGTGGTATTATGAGGGAGGATCACATGGGAGGAGAAAGCAGCTGCACCTGATCCTGACCCTGGGGGTGGTATTATGAGAGAGGATCACATGGGAGGGGACGGCAGCCACTACCTGATCCTGACCCTGGGGGTGGTATTATGAGGGAGGATCACATGGGAGGGGACGGCAGCTGCACCTGATCCTTACCCTTGGGGTGGTATTATGAGGGAGGATCACATGGGAGGGGATGGCAGCCACTACCTGATCCTGACCATGGGGTTGGTATTATGAGGGAGGATCACATGGGAGGGGAGAGCAGCCTCTACCTGATCCTGACCCTGGGAGGGGTATGATGAAGAAGGATCACATGGGAGGGGATGGCAGCCACTACCTGATCCTGACCATGGGGGTGGTATTATGAGGGAGGATCACATGGGAGGGGATGGCAGCCACTACCTGATCCTGACTCTAGGGGGTGGTATTATGAGGGAGGATCACATGGGAGGGGACGGCAGCCACTACCTGATCCTGACCCTGGGGGTGATATTATGAGGGAGGATCACATGGGAGGGACAGCAGCCACTACCTGATCCTGACCCTGGGGGTGGTATTATGAGGGAGGATCACATGGCAGGAGACGGCAGCCAATACCTGATCCTGACCCTGGGAGTGGTATTATGATGGAGGATCACATGGATGGGGACGGCAGCCACTACCTGATCCTGACCCTGGGGGTGATATTATGAGGGAGGATCACATGGGAGGGGAAGGCAGCCACTACCTGATCCTGACCCTGGAGGTGGTATTATGAGGGAGGATCACATGGATGGGGACGGCAGCCACTACCTGATCCTGACCCTGGGAGTGGTATTATGAGGGAGGATCACATGGGAGGAGACGGCAGCCACTACCTGATCCTGACCCTGGGGGTGGTATTATGAGGGAGGATAACATGGGAGGGGAAGGTAGCCACTACCTGATCCTTACCCTTGGGGTGGTATTATGAGGGAGGATCACATGGGAGGGGATGGCAGCCACTACCTGATCCTGACCATGGGGGTGGTATTATGAGGGAGGATCACATGGGAGGGGAGAGCAGCCTCTACCTGATCCTGACCCTGGGAGGGGTATGATGAAGAAGGATCACATGGAAGGGCACGGCAGCTGCTACCTGATCCTGACCCTGGGGGTGGTATTATGAGGGAGGATCACATGGGAGGGGACGGCAACCACTACCTGATCCTGACCCTGGGGTGGTATTATGAGGGAGGATCACATGGGAGGGGACGGCAGCCACTACCTGATCCTGACCCTCGGTGTGGTATTATGAGGGAGGATCACATGGGAGGGGACAGCAGCCACTACCTGATCCTGACCCTGGAGGTGGTATTCTGGGGGAGGATCACATGGGAGAGGACGGCAGCCACTACCTGATCCTGACCCTGGAGGTGGTATTCTGAGGGAGGATCGCATGGATGGGGACGGTAGCCACTACCTGATCCTGACCCTTGGGGTGGTATTATGAGGTAGGATCACATGGGAGGGGACGGCAGCCACTACCTGATCCTGACCCTGGGGGTGGTATTATGAGGAAGGATCACATGGGAGGGGACGGCAGCTGCACCTGATCCTTGCCCTTGGGGTGGTATTATGAGGGAGGGTCACATGGGAGGGGACGGCAGCCACTATCTGATCCTGACCCTGGGGGTGGTATTATGAGGGAGGATCACATGGGAGGGGAAGGCTGCCACCACCTGATCCTGACCCTGGGGGTGGCATCATGAGGGAGAGTCACATGGGAGGGGAAGGCTGCCACCACCTGATCCTGACCCTGGGGGTGGTATTATGAGGGAGGATCACATGGGAGGGCACGGCAGCCACTACCTGATCCTGACCCTGGAGGTGGTATTATGAGGGAGGATCACATGGATGGGGACGGCAGCCACTATCTGATCCTGACCCTGGGGGTGGTATTATGAGGGAGGATCACATGGGAGGAGACGGAAGCCACTACCTGATCCTGACCCTGGGGGTGGTATTATGAGGGAGGATCACATGGGAGGGGACGGCAGCACCTACCTGATCCTGACCCTGGGAGGGGTATGATGAGGAAGGATCACATGGGCGGGGATGGCAGCCACTACCTGATCCTTATCCTGGGAGGGGTATGATGAGGAAGGATCACATGGAAGGGAACGGCAGCTGCTACCTGATCCTGACCCTGGGGGTGGTATTATGAGGGAGGATCACATGGGAGGGGACGGCAGCCACTACCTGATCCTGACTCTAGGGGGTGGTATTGTGAGGGAGGATCACATGGGAGGGGACGGCAGCCACTACCTGATCCTGACCATGGGGGTGGTATTATGAGGGAAGATCACATGGGAGGGGACAGCAGCCGCTGCCTGATCCTGACCCTGCGGGTGGTATTATGAGGGAGGATCACATGGATGGGGACGGCAGCCTCTACCTGATCCTGACCCTGGGGGTGGTATTATGATGGAGGATCACATGGATGGGGACGGCAACCACTACCTGATCCTGACCCTGGGGGTGGTATTATGAGGGAGGATCACATGGATGGGGATGGCAGCCACTACCTGGTCCTGACCCTGGGAGTGGTATTATGAGGGAGGATCACATGGGAGGGGACGGCAGCGACTACCTGATCCTGACCCTGGGGGTGGTATTATGAGGGAGGATCACATGGGAGGGCACGGCAGCCACTACCTGATCCTGACCCTGGAGGTGGTATTATGAGGGAGGATCGCATGGATGGGGACGGCAGCCACTACCTGATCCTGACCCTGGGAGTGGTATTATGAGGGAGGATCACACGGGAGGAGACGGCAGCTGCACCTGATCCTGACCCTGGGGGTGGTATTATGAGGGAGGATCACATGGGAGGGGACGGCAGCCACTACCTGATCCTGACCCCGGGGGTGGTATTATGAGGGAGGATCACATGGGAGGAGAAAGCAGCTGCACCTGATCCTGACCCTGGGGGTGGTATTATGAGGGAGGATCACATGGGAGGGGACGGCAGCCACTACCTGATCCTGACCCCGGGGGCGGTATTATGAGGGAGGATCACATGGGAGGAGAAAGCAGCTGCACCTGATCCTGACCCAGGGGGTGGTATTATTAGGGAGGATCATATGGGAGGGGACGGCAGCCACTACCTGATCCTGACCCTGGGGGTGGTATTATGAGGGAGGATCACATGGGAGGGGACGGCAGCTGCACCTGATCCTTACCCTTGGGGTGGTATTATGAGGGAGGATCACATGGGAGGGGACGGCAGCGACTACCTGATCCTGACCCTGGGGGTGGTATTATGAGGGAGGATCACATGGGAGGGCACGGCAGCCACTACCTGATCCTGACCCTGGAGGTGGTATTATGAGGGAGGATCGCATGGATGGGGACGGCAGCCACTACCTGATCCTGACCCTGGGAGTGGTATTATGAGGGAGGATCACACGGGAGGAGACGGCAGCCACTACCTGATCCTGACCCTGGGGGTGGTATTATGAGGGAGGATCGCATGGATGGGGACGGCAGCCACTACCTGATCCTGACCCTGGGAGTGGTATTATGAGGGAGGATCACACGGGAGGAGACGGCAGCTGCACCTGATCCTGACCCTGGGGGTGGTATTATGAGGGAGGATCACATGGGAGGGGACGGCAGCCACTACCTGATCCTGACCCCGGGGGTGGTATTATGAGGGAGGATCACATGGGAGGAGAAAGCAGCTGCACCTGATCCTGACCCTGGGGGTGGTATTATGAGGGAGGATCACATGGGAGGGGACGGCAGCCACTACCTGATCCTGACCCCGGGGGCGGTATCATGAGGGAGGATCACATGGGAGGAGAAAGCAGCTGCACCTGATCCTGACCCAGGGGGTGGTATTATTAGGGAGGATCATATGGGAGGGGACGGCAGCCACTACCTGATCCTGACCCTGGGGGTGGTATTATGAGGGAGGATCACATGGGAGGGGACGGCAGCTGCACCTGATCCTTACCCTTGGGGTGGTATTATGAGGGAGGATCACATGGGAGGGGACGGCAGCGACTACCTGATCCTGACCCTGGGGGTGGTATTATGAGGGAGGATCACATGGGAGGGCACGGCAGCCACTACCTGATCCTGACCCTGGAGGTGGTATTATGAGGGAGGATCGCATGGATGGGGACGGCAGCCACTACCTGATCCTGACCCTGGGAGTGGTATTATGAGGGAGGATCACACGGGAGGAGACGGCAGCCACTACCTGATCCTGACCCTGGGGGTGGTATTATGAGGGAGGATCATATGGGAGGAGATGGGAGCCACTACCTGATCCTGAACCTGGGGGTGGTATTATGAGGGAGGATAACATGGGAGGGGAAGGTAGCCACTACCTGATCCTGACCCTGGAGGTGGTATTATGAGGGAGGATCACATGGATGGGGACGACAGCCACTACCTGATCCTGACCCTGGGAGTGGTACTATGAGGGAGGATCACATGGGAGGAGACGGCAGCCACTACCTGATCCTGACCCTGGGGGTGGTATTATGAGGGAGGATCACATGGGAGGGGATGGCAGCCTCTACCTGATCCTGACCCCTGGGGTGGTATTATGAGGGAGGATCACATGGGAGGAGAAAGCAGCTGCACCTGATCCTGACCCTGGGGGTGGTATTATGAGGGAGGATCATATGGGAGGGGACGGCAGCCACTACCTGATCCTGACCCTGGGGGTGGTATTATGAGGGAGGATCACATGGGAGGGGATGGTAGCTGCACCTGATCCTGACCCTGGGGGTGGTATTATGAGGGAGGATCAAATGGGAGTGGACAGCAGCCACTACCTGATCCTGACCCTGGGGGTGGTATTATGAGGGAGGATCACATGGGAGGGGACGGCAGCCTCTAGCTGATCCTGACCCTGGGAGGGGTATGATGAGGAAGGATCACATGGGAGGGGATGGCAGCCACTACATGATCCTGACTCTAGGGGGTGGTATTATGAGGGAGGATCACATGGGAGGGGACAGCAGCCACTACCTGATCCTGACCCTGGGAGGGGTATGATGAGGAAGGATCACATGGAAGGGCACGGCAGCTGCTACCTGATCCTGACCCTGGGGTTATATTATGAGGGAGGATCACATGGCAGGAGACGGCAGGCAATACCTGATCCTGACCCTGGGGGTGGAATTATGATGGAGGATCACATGGATGGGGACGGCAGCCACAACCTGATCCTGACCCTGGGGGTGATATTATGAGGGAGGATCACATGGGAGGGGAAGGCAGCCACTACCTGATCCTGACCCTGGAGGTGGTATTATGAGGGAGGATCACATGGATGGGGACGGCAGCCACTACCTGATCCTGACCCTGGGAGTGGTATTATGAGGGAGAATCACATGGGAGGAGACGGCAGCCACTACCTGATCCTGACCCTGGGGGTGGTATTATGAGGGAGGATAACATGGGCGGGGAAGGTAGCCACTACCTGATCCTGACCCTGGAGGTGGTATTATGAGGGAGGATCACATGGATGGGGATGGCAGCCACTACCTGATCCTGACCCTGGGAGTGGTATTATGAGGGAGGATCACACGGGAGGAGACGGCAGCCACTACCTGATCCTGACCCTGGGGGTGGTATTATGAGGGAGGATCACATGGGAGGAGACGGCAGCCACTACCTGATCCTGACCCTGGGGGTGGTATTATGAGGGAGGATCACATGCGAGGGGAAGGTAGCACCTACCTGATCCTGACCCTAGAGGTGGTATTATGAGGGAGGATCACATGGATGGGGACGGCAGCTGCTACCTGATCCTGACCCTGGGAGGGGTATGATGAGGAAGGATCACATGGAAGGGCACGGCAGCTGCTACCTGATCCTGACCCTGGGAGGGGTATGATGAGGAAGGATCACATGGAAGGGCACGGCAGCCACTACCTGATCCTGACCTTGGGGGTGGTATTATGAGGGAGGATCACATGGATGGGGACGGCAGCCAATACCTGATCCTGACCCTGGGGGTGATATTATGAGGGAGGATCACATGGGAGGGACAGCAGCCACTACCTGATCCTGACCCTGGGGGTGATATTATGAGGGAGGATCACATGGGAGGGACAGCAGCCACTACCTGATCCTGACCCTGGGGGTGGTATTATGAGGGAGGATCACATGGATGGGGACGGCAGCCAATACCTGATTCTGACCCAGGGGGTGGTATTATGATAGAGGATCACATGGATGGGGACGGCAGCAACTACCTGATCCTGACCCTGGGGGTGATATTATGAGGGAGGATCACATGGGAGGGGAAGGCAGCCACTACCTGATCCTGACCCTGGAGGTGGTATTATGAGGGAGGATCACATGGATGGGGACGGCAGCCACTACCTGATCCTGACCCTGGGAGTGGTATTAAGAGGGAGGATCAAATGGGAGGAGACGGCAGCCACTACCTGAACCTGACCCTGGGGGTGGTATTATGAGGGAGGATTACATGGGAGGGGAAGGTAGCCACTACCTGATCCTGACCCTGGAGGTGGTATTATGAGGGAGGATCACATGGATGGGGATGGCAGCCACTACCTGATCCTGACCCTGGGAGTGGTATTATGAGGGAGGATCACACGGGAGGAGACGGCAGCCACTACCTGATCCTAACCCTGGGGGTGGTATTATGAGGGAGGATCACATGGGAGGAGACGGCAGCCACTACCTGATCCTGACCCTGGGGGTGGTATTATGAGGGAGGATCACATGGGAGGGGACGGCAGCACCTACCTGATCCTGACCCTGGGAGGGGTATGATGAGGAAGGATCACATGGGCGGGGATGGCAGCCACTACCTGATCCTTATCCTGGGAGGGGTATGATGAGGAAGGATCACATGGAAGGGAACGGCAGCTGCTACCTGATCCTGACCCTGGGGGTGGTATTATGAGGGAGGATCACATGGGAGGGGACGGCAGCCACTACCTGATCCTGACTCTAGGGGGTGGTATTGTGAGGGAGGATCACATGGGAGGGGACGGCAGCCACTACCTGATCCTGACCATGGGGGTGGTATTATGAGGGAAGATCACATGGGAGGGGACAGCAGCCGCTGCCTGATCCTGACCCTGCGGGTGGTATTATGAGGGAGGATCACATGGATGGGGACGGCAGCCTCTACCTGATCCTGACCCTGGGGGTGGTATTATGATGGAGGATCACATGGATGGGGACGGCAACCACTACCTGATCCTGACCCTGGGGGTGGTATTATGAGGGAGGATCACATGGATGGGGATGGCAGCCACTACCTGGTCCTGACCCTGGGAGTGGTATTATGAGGGAGGATCACATGGGAGGGGACGGCAGCGACTACCTGACCCTGGGGGTGGTATTATGAGGGAGGATCACATGGGAGGGCACGGCAGCCACTACCTGATCCTGACCCTGGAGGTGGTATTATGAGGGAGGATCGCATGGATGGGGACGGCAGCCACTACCTGATCCTGACCCTGGGAGTGGTATTATGAGGGAGGATCACACGGGAGGAGACGGCAGCTGCACCTGATCCTGACCCTGGGGGTGGTATTATGAGGGAGGATCACATGGGAGGGGACGGCAGCCACTACCTGATCCTGACCCCGGGGGTGGTATTATGAGGGAGGATCACATGGGAGGAGAAAGCAGCTGCACCTGATCCTGACCCTGGGGGTGGTATTATGAGGGAGGATCACATGGGAGGGGACGGCAGCCACTACCTGATCCTGACCCCGGGGGCGGTATTATGAGGGAGGATCACATGGGAGGAGAATGCAGCTGCACCTGATCCTGACCCAGGGGGTGGTATTATTAGGGAGGATCATATGGGAGGGGACGGCAGCCACTACCTGATCCTGACCCTGGGGGTGGTATTATGAGGGAGGATCACATGGGAGGGGACGGCAGCTGCACCTGATCCTTACCCTTGGGGTGGTATTATGAGGGAGGATCACATGGGAGGGGACGGCAGCGACTACCTGATCCTGACCCTGGGGGTGGTATTATGAGGGAGGATCACATGGGAGGGCACGGCAGCCACTACCTGATCCTGACCCTGGAGGTGGTATTATGAATGCGGATCGCATGGATGGGGACGGCAGCCACTACCTGATCCTGACCCTGGGAGTGGTATTATGAGGGAGGATCACACGGGAGGAGACGGCAGCCACTACCTGATCCTGACCCTGGGGGTGGTATTATGAGGGAGGATCGCATGGATGGGGACGGCAGCCACTACCTGATCCTGACCCTGGGAGTGGTATTATGAGGGAGGATCACACGGGAGGAGACGGCAGCTGCACCTGATCCTGACCCTGGGGGTGGTATTATGAGGGAGGATCACATGGGAGGGGACGGCAGCCACTACCTGATCCTGACCCCGGGGGTGGTATTATGAGGGAGGATCACATGGGAGGAGAAAGCAGCTGCACCTGATCCTGACCCTGGGGGTGGTATTATGAGGGAGGATCACATGGGAGGGGACGGCAGCCACTACCTGATCCTGACCCCGGGGGCGGTATCATGAGGGAGGATCACATGGGAGGAGAAAGCAGCTGCACCTGATCCTGACCCAGGGGGTGGTATTATTAGGGAGGATCATATGGGAGGGGACGGCAGCCACTACCTGATCCTGACCCTGGGGGTGGTATTATGAGGGAGGATCACATGGGAGGGGACGGCAGCTGCACCTGATCCTTACCCTTGGGGTGGTATTATGAGGGAGGATCACATGGGAGGGGACGGCAGCGACTACCTGATCCTGACCCTGGGGGTGGTATTATGAGGGAGGATCACATGGGAGGGCACGGCAGCCACTACCTGATCCTGACCCTGGAGGTGGTATTATGAGGGAGGATCGCATGGATGGGGACGGCAGCCACTACCTGATCCTGACCCTGGGAGTGGTATTATGAGGGAGGATCACATGGGAGGAGACGGCAGCCACTACCTGATCCTGACCCTGGGGGTGGTATTATGAGGGAGGATCATATGGGAGGAGATGGGAGCCACTACCTGATCCTGAACCTGGGGGTGGTATTATGAGGGAGGATCACATGGGAGGGGAAGGTAGCCACTACCTGATCCTGACCCTGGAGGTGGTATTATGAGGGAGGATCACATGGATGGGGACGACAGCCACTACCTGATCCTGACCCTGGGAGTGGTACTATGAGGGAGGATCACATGGGAGGAGACGGCAGCCACTACCTGATCCTGACCCTGGGGGTGGTATTATGAGGGAGGATCACATGGGAGGGGATGGCAGCCTCTACCTGATCCTGACCCCTGGGGTGGTATTATGAGGGAGGATCACATGGGAGGAGAAAGCAGCTGCACCTGATCCTGACCCTGGGGATGGTATTATGAGGGAGGATCATATGGGAGGGGACGGCAGCCACTACCTGATCCTGACCCTGGGGGTGGTATTATGAGGGAGGATCACATGGGAGGGGATGGTAGCTGCACCTGATCCTGACCCTGGGGGTGGTATTATGAGGGAGGATCAAATGGGAGTGGACAGCAGCCACTACCTGATCCTGACCCTGGGGGTGGTATTATGAGGGAGGATCACATGGGAGGGGACGGCAGCCTCTAGCTGATCCTGACCCTGGGAGGGGTATGATGAGGAAGGATCACATGGGAGGGGATGGCAGCCACTACATGATCCTGACTCTAGGGGGTGGTATTATGAGGGAGGATCACATGGGAGGGGACAGCAGCCACTACCTGATCCTGACCCTGGGAGGGGTATGATGAGGAAGGATCACATGGAAGGGCACGGCAGCTGCTACCTGATCCTGACCCTGGGGTTATATTATGAGGGAGGATCACATGGCAGGAGACGGCAGGCAATACCTGATCCTGACCCTGGGGGTGGAATTATGATGGAGGATCACATGGATGGGGACGGCAGCCACTACCTGATCCTGACCCTGGGGGTGGTATTATGAGGGAGGATCACATGGGAGGGGACGGCAGCCTCTAGCTGATCCTGACCCTGGGAGGGGTATGATGAGGAAGGATCACATGGGAGGGGATGGCAGCCACTACATGATCCTGACTCTAGGGGGTGGTATTATGAGGGAGGATCACATGGGAGGGGACAGCAGCCACTACCTGATCCTGACCCTGGGAGGGGTATGATGAGGAAGGATCACATGGAAGGGCACGGCAGCTGCTACCTGATCCTGACCCTGGGGTTATATTATGAGGGAGGATCACATGGCAGGAGACGGCAGGCAATACCTGATCCTGACCCTGGGGGTGGAATTATGATGGAGGATCACATGGATGGGGACGGCAGCCACAACCTGATCCTGACCCTGGGGGTGATATTATGAGGGAGGATCACATGGGAGGGGAAGGCAGCCACTACCTGATCCTGACCCTGGAGGTGGTATTATGAGGGAGGATCACATGGATGGGGACGGCAGCCACTACCTGATCCTGACCCTGGGAGTGGTATTATGAGGGAGAATCACATGGGAGGAGACGGCAGCCACTACCTGATCCTGACCCTGGGGGTGGTATTATGAGGGAGGATAACATGGGCGGGGAAGGTAGCCACTACCTGATCCTGACCCTGGAGGTGGTATTATGAGGGAGGATCACATGGATGGGGATGGCAGCCACTACCTGATCCTGACCCTGGGAGTGGTATTATGAGGGAGGATCACACGGGAGGAGACGGCAGCCACTACCTGATCCTGACCCTGGGGGTGGTATTATGAGGGAGGATCACATGGGAGGAGACGGCAGCCACTACCTGATCCTGACCCTGGGGGTGGTATTATGAGGGAGGATCACATGCGAGGGGAAGGTAGCACCTACCTGATCCTGACCCTAGAGGTGGTATTATGAGGGAGGATCACATGGATGGGGACGGCAGCTGCTACCTGATCCTGACCCTGGGAGGGGTATGATGAGGAAGGATCACATGGAAGGGCACGGCAGCTGCTACCTGATCCTGACCCTGGGAGGGGTATGATGAGGAAGGATCACATGGAAGGGCACGGCAGCCACTACCTGATCCTGACCCTGGGGGTGGTATTATGAGGGAGGATCACATGGATGGGGACGGCAGCCAATACCTGATCCTGACCCTGGGGGTGATATTATGAGGGAGGATCACATGGGAGGGACAGCAGCCACTACCTGATCCTGACCCTGGGGGTGATATTATGAGGGAGGATCACATGGGAGGGACAGCAGCCACTACCTGATCCTGACCCTGGGGGTGGTATTATGAGGGAGGATCACATGGATGGGGACGGCAGCCAATACCTGATCCTGACCCAGGGGGTGGTATTATGATAGAGGATCACATGGATGGGGACGGCAGCAACTACCTGATCCTGACCCTGGGGGTGATATTATGAGGGAGGATCACATGGGAGGGGAAGGCAGCCACTACCTGATCCTGACCCTGGAGGTGGTATTATGAGGGAGGATCACATGGATGGGGACGGCAGCCACTACCTGATCCTGACCCTGGGAGTGGTATTATGAGGGAGGATCAAATGGGAGGAGACGGCAGCCACTACCTGAACCTGACCCTGGGGGTGGTATTATGAGGGAGGATTACATGGGAGGAGAAGGTAGCCACTACCTGATCCTGACCCTGGAGGTGGTATTATGAGGGAGGATCACATGGATGGGGATGGCAGCCACTACCTGATGCTGACCCTGGGAGTGGTATTATGAGGGAGGATCACACGGGAGGAGACGGCAGCCACTACCTGATCCTGACCCTGGGGGTGGTATTATGAGGGAGGATCACATGGGAGGAGACGGCAGCCACTACCTGATCCTGACCCCGGGGGTGGTATTATGAGGGAGGATCACATGGGAGGAGAAAGAAGCTGCACCTGATCCTGACCCAGGGGGTGGTATTATTAGGGAGGATCATATGGGAGGGGACGGCAGCCACTACCTGATCCTGACCCTGGGGGTGGTATTATGAGGGAGGATCACATGGGAGGGGACGGCAGCTGGACCTGATCCTTACCCTTGGGGTGGTATTATGAGGGAGGATCACATGGGAGGGGACGGCAGCCACTACCTGATCCTGACCCTGGGAGGGCTATGATGAGGAAGGATCACATGGGAGGGGATGGCAGCCACTACCTGATCCTGATCCTGGGAGGGGTATGATGAGGAAGGATCACATGGAAGGGCACGGCAGCTGCTACCTGATCCTGACCCTGGGGGTGGTATTATGAGGGAAGATCACATGGGAGGGGACGGCAGCCACTACATGATCCTGACTCTAGGGGGTGGTATTATGAGGGAGGATCACATGGGAGGGGACGGCAGCCACTACATGATCCTGACTCTAGGGGGTGGTATTATGAGGAAGGATCACATGGAAGGGCACGGCAGCTGCTACCTGATCCTGACCCTGGGGGTGATATTATGAGGGAGGATCACATGGGAGGGACAGCAGCCACTACCTGATCCTGACCCTGGGGGTGGTATTATGAGGGAGGATCACATGGCAGGAGACGGCAGCCAATACCTGATCCTGACCCTGGGAGTGGTATTATGATGGAGGATCACATGGATGTGGACGGCAGCCACTACCTGATCCTGACCCTGGGGGTGATATTATGAGGGAGGATCACATGGGAGGGGAAGGCAGCCACTACCTGATCCTGACCCTGGAGGTGGTATTATGAGGGAGGATCACATGGATGGGGACGGCAGCCACTACCTGATCCTGACCCTGGGAGTGGTATTATGAGGGAGGATCACATGGGAGGAGACGGCAGCTACTACCTGATCCTGACCCTGGGGGTGGTATTATGAGGGAGGATAACATGGGAGGGGAAGGTAGCCACTACCTGATCCTGACCCTGGAGGTGGTATTATGAGGGAGGATCACATGGGAGGGGATGGCAGCCACTACCTGATCCTGACCCTGGGAGTGGTATTATGAGGGAGGATCACACGGGAGGAGACGGCAGCCACTACCTGATCCTGACCCTGGGGGTGGTATTATGAGGGAGGATCACACGGGAGGAGACGGCAGACACTACCTGATCCTGACCCTGGGGTGGTATTATGAGGGAGGATCACATGGATGGGGACGGCAGCCACTACCTGATCCTCACCCTTGGGGTGGTATTATGAGGTAGGATCACATGGGAGGGGACGGCAGCCACTACCTGATCCTGACCCTGGGGGTGGTATTATGAGGAAGGATCACATGGGAGGGGACGGCAGCTGCACCTGATCCTTGCCCTTGGGGTGGTATTATGAGGGAGGGTCACATGGGAGGGGACGGCAGCCACTATCTGATCCTGACCCTGGGGGTGGTATTATGAGGGAGGATCACATGGGAGGGGAAGGCTGCCACCACCTGATCCTGACCCTGGGGGTGGCATCATGAGGGAGCGTCACATGGGAGGGGAAGGCTGCCACCACCTGATCCTGACCCTGGGGGTGGTATTATGAGGGAGGATCACATGGATGGGGACGGCAGCCACTATCTGATCCTGACCCTGGGGGTGGTATTATGAGGGAGGATCACATGGGAGGAGACGGCAGCCACTACCTGATCCTGACCCTGGGGGTGGTATTATGAGGGAGGATCACATGGGAGGAGACGGCAGCCACTACCTGATCCTGACCCTGGGGGTGGTATTATGAGGGAGGATCACATGGGAGGGCACGGCAGCCACTACCTGATCCTGACCCTGGGAGTGGTATTATGATGGAGGATCACATGGATGGGGACGGCAGCCACTACCTGATCCTGACCCTGGGGGTGGTATTATGAGGGAGGATCACATGCGAGGGGAAGGTAGCACCTACCTGATCCTGACCCTAGAGGTGGTATTATGAGGGAGGATCACATGGATGGGGACGGCAGCCACTACCTGATCCTGACCCTGGGAGGGGTATGATGAGGAAGGATCACATGGGAGGGGATGGCAGCCACTACCTGATCCTGATCCTGGGAGGGGTATGATGAGGAAGGATCACATGGAAGGGAACGGCAGCTGCTACCTGATCCTGACCCTGGGGGTGGTATTATAAGGGAGGATCACATGGGAGGGGACGGCAGCCACTACCTGATCCTGACTCTAGGGGGTGGTATTGTGAGGGAGGATCACATGGGAGGGGACGGCAGCCACTACCTGATCCTGACCATGGGGGTGGTATTATGAGGGAAGATCACATGGGAGGGGACAGCAGCCGCTGCCTGATCCTGACCCTGCGGGTGGTATTATGAGGGAGGATCACATGGATGGGGATGGCAGCCACTACCTGATCCTGACCCTGGGAGTGGTATTATGAGGGAGGATCACATGGGAGGGGACGGCAGCCACTACCTGATCCTGACCCTCGGGGTGGTATTATGAGGGAGGATCACATGGGAGGGGACAGCAGCCACTACCTGATCCTGACCCTGGAGGTGGTATTCTGGGGGAGGATCACATGGGAGGGGACAGCAGCCACTACCTGATCCTGACCCTGGAGGTGGTATTCTGAGGGAGGATCGCATGGATGGGGACGGCAGCCACTACCTGATCCTGACCCTTGGGGTGGTATTATGAGGTAGGATCACATGGGAGGGGACGGCAGCCACTACCTGATCCTGACCCTGGGGGTGGTATTATGAGGAAGGATCACATGGGAGGGGACGGCAGCTGCACCTGATCCTTGCCCTTGGGGTGGTATTATGATGAAGGGTCACATGGAAGGGGATGGCAGCCACTATCTGATCCTGACCCTGGGGGTGGTATTATGAGGGAGGATCACATGGGAGGGGAAGGCTGCCACCACCTGATCCTGACCCTGGGGGTGGCATCATGAGGGAGCGTCACATGGGAGGGGAAGGATGCCACCACCTGATCCTGACCCTGGGGGTGGTATTATGAGGGAGGATCACATGGGAGGGCACGGCAGCCACTACCTGATCCTGACCCTGGAGGTGGTATTATGAGGGAGGATCACATGGATGGGGACGGCAGCCACTACCTGATCCTGACCCTGGAGGTGGTATTATGAGGGAGGATCACATGGGAGGGGACAGCAGCCGCTGCCTGATCCTGACCCTGCGGGTGGTATTATGAGGGAGGATCACATGGATGGGGACGGCAGCCACTACCTGATCCTGACCCTAGGAGTGGTATTATGAGGGAGGATCACATGGGAGGAGACGGCAGCTACTACCTGATCCTGACCCTGGGGGTGGTATTATGAGGGAGGATAACATGGGAGGGGAAGGGAGCCACTGCCTGATCCTGACCCTGGAGGTGGTATTATGAGGGAGGATCACATGGGAGGGGATGGCAGCCACTACCTGATCCTGACCCTGGGAGTGGTATTAAGAGGGAGGATCACACGGGAGGAGACGGCAGCCACTACCTGATCCTGACCCTGGGGGTGGTATTATGAGGGAGGATCACATGGGAGGGCACGGCAGCCACTACCTGATCCTGACCCTGGAGGTGGTATTATGAGGGAGGATCACATGGATGGGGACGGCAGCCACTATCTGATCCTGACCCTGGGGGTGGTATTATGAGGGAGGATCACATGGGAGGAGACGGCAGCCACTACCTGATCCTGACCCTGGGAGGGGTATGATGAGGAAGGATCACATGGAAGGGAACGGCAGCTGCTACCTGATCCTGACCCTGGGGGTGGTATTATGAGGGAGGATCACATGGGAGGGGACGGCAGCCACTACCTGATCCTGACTCTAGGGGGTGGTATTGTGAGGGAGGATCACATGGGAGGGGACGGCAGCCACTACCTGATCCTGACCATGGGGGTGGTATTATGAGGGAAGATCACATGGGAGGGGACAGCAGCCGCTGCCTGATCCTGACCCTGCGGGTGGTATTATGAGGGAGGATCACATGGATGGGGACGGCAGCCACTACCTGATCCTGACCCTGGGAGTGGTATTATGAGGGAAGATCACATGGGAGGAGACGGCAGCTACTACCTGATCCTGACCCTGGGGGTGGTATTATGAGGGAGGATAACATGGGAGGGGAAGGGAGCCACTACCTGATCCTGACCCTGGAGGTGGTATTATGAGGGAGGATCACATGGGAGGGGATGGCAGCCACTACCTGATCCTGACCCTGGGAGTGGTATTATGAGGGAGGATCACACGGGAGGAGACGGCAGCCACTACCTGATCCTGACCCTGGGGGTGGTATTATGAGGGAGGATCACATGGGAGGAGACGGCAGACACTACCTGATCCTGACCCTGGGGGTGGTATTATGAAGGAGGATCGCATGGGAGGGGAAGGTAGCCACTACCTGATCCTGACCCTGGAGGTGGTATTATGAGGGAGGATCACATGGATGGGGACGGCAGCCACTACCTGATCCTGACCCTGGGAGTGGTATTATGAGGGAGGATCACATGGGAGGAGACGGCAGCCACTACCTGATCCTGACCCTGGGGGTGGTATTATGAGGGAGGATCACATGGGAGGGGACGTCAGCCACTACCTGATCCTGACCCCGGGGGTGGTATTATGAGGGAGGATCACATGGGAGGAGAAAGCAGCTGCACCTGATCCTGACCCTGGGGGTGGTATTATGAGGGAGGATCACATGGGAGGGGACGGCAGCCACTACCTGATCCTGACCATGGGGGTGGTATTATGAGGGAGGATCACATGGGAGGGGACGGCAGCTGCACCTGATCCTTACCCTTGGGGTGGTATTATGAGGGAGGATCACATGGGAGGGGATGGCAGCCACTACCTGATCCTGACCATGGGGGTGGTATTATGAGGGAGGATCACATGGGAGGGGAGAGCAGCCTCTACCTGATCCTGACCCTGGGAGGGGTATGATGAAGAAGGATCACATGGAAGGGCACGGCAGCTGCTACCTGATCCTGACCCTGGGGGTGGTATTATGAGGGAGGACCACATGGGAGGGGACGGCAACCACTACCTGATCCTGACCCTGGGGGTGGTATTATGAGGGAGGATCACATGGGAGGGGACGGCAGCCACTACCTGATCCTGACCCTCGGGGTGGTATTATGAGGGAGGATTACATGGGAGGGGACAGCAGCCACTACCTGATCCTGACCCTGGAGGTGGTATTCTGGGGGAGGATCACATGGGAGGGGACGGCAGCCACTACCTGATCCTGACCCTGGAGGTGGTATTCTTAGGGAGGATCGCATGGATGGGGACGGCAGCCACTACCTGATCCTGACCCTTGGGGTAGTATTATGAGGTAGGATCACATGGGAGGGGACGGCAGCCACTACCTGATCCTGACCCTGGGGGTGGTATTATGAGGAAGGATCACATGGGAGGGGACGGCAGCTGCACCTGATCCTTGCCCTTGGGGTGGTATTATGAGGGAGGGTCACATGGGAGGGGACGGCAGCCACTATCTGATCCTGACCCTGGGGGTGGTATTATGAGGGAGGATCACATGGGAGGGGAAGGCTGCCACCACCTGATCCTGACCCTGGGGGTGGCATCATGAGGGAGCGTCACATGGGAGGGGAAGGCTGCCACCACCTGATCCTGACCCTGGGGGTGGTATTATGAGGGAGGATCACATGGGAGGGCACGGCAGCCACTACCTGATCCTGACCCTGGAGGTGGTATTATGAGGGAGGATCACATGGATGGGGACGGCAGCCACTACCTGATCCTGACCCTGGAGGTGGTATTATGAGGGAGGATCACATGGGAGGGGACAGCAGCCGCTGCCTGATCCTGACCCTGCGGGTGGTATTATGAGGGAGGATCACATGGATGGGGACGGCAGCCACTACCTGATCCTGACCCTGGGAGTGGTATTATGAGGGAGGATCACATGGGAGGAGACGGCAGCCACTACCTGATCCTGACCCTGGGGGTGGTATTATGAGGGAGGATCACATGGGAGGGCACGGCAGCCACTACCTGATCCTGACCCTGGGAGTGGTATTATGATGGAGGATCACATGGATGGGGACGGCAGCCACTACCTGATCCTGACCCTGCGGGTGGTATTATGAGGGAGGATCACATGCGAGGGGAAGGTAGCACCTACCTGATCCTGACCCTAGAGGTGGTATTATGAGGGAGGATCACATGGATGGGGACGGCAGCCACTACCTGATCCTGACCCTGGGAGGGGTATGATGAGGAAGGATCACATGGGAGGGGATGGCAGCCACTACCTGATCCTGATCCTGGGAGGGGTATGATGAGGAAGGATCACATGGAAGGGAACGGCAGCTGCTACCTGATCCTGACCCTGGGGGTGGTATTATAAGGGAGGATCACATGGGAGGGGACGGCAGCCACTACCTGATCCTGACTCTAGGGGGTGGTATTGTGAGGGAGGATCACATGGGAGGGGACGGCAGCCACTACCTGATCCTGACCATGGGGGTGGTATTATGAGGGAAGATCACATGGGAGGGGACAGCAGCCGCTGCCTGATCCTGACCCTGCGGGTGGTATTATGAGGGAGGATCACATGGATGGGGACGGCAGCCACTACCTGATCCTGACCCTGGGAGTGGTATTATGAGGGAGGATCACATGGGAGGGGACGGCAGCCACTACCTGATCCTGACCCTCGGGGTGGTATTATGAGGGAGGATCACATGGGAGGGGACAGCAGCCACTACCTGATCCTGACCCTGGAGGTGGTATTCTGGGGGAGGATCACATGGGAGGGGACAGCAGCCACTACCTGATCCTGACCCTGGAGGTGGTATTCTGAGGGAGGATCGCATGGATGGGGACGGCAGCCACTACCTGATCCTGACCCTTGGGGTGGTATTATGAGGTAGGATCACATGGGAGGGGACGGCAGCCACTACCTGATCCTGACCCTGGGGGTGGTATTATGAGGAAGGATCACATGGGAGGGGACGGCAGCTGCACCTGATCCTTGCCCTTGGGGTGGTATTATGAGGAAGGGTCACATGGAAGGGGATGGCAGCCACTATCTGATCCTGACCCTGGGGGTGGTATTATGAGGGAGGATCCCATGGGAGGGGAAGGCTGCCACCACCTGATCCTGACCCTGGGGGTGGCATCATGAGGGAGCGTCACATGGGAGGGGAAGGCTGCCACCACCTGATCCTGACCCTGCGGGTGGTATTATGAGGGAGGATCACATGGATGGGGACGGCAGCCACTACCTGATCCTGACCCTGGGAGTGGTATTATGAGGGAGGATCACATGGGAGGAGACGGCAGCTACTACCTGATCCTGACCCTGGGGGTGGTATTATGAGGGAGGATAACATGGGAGGGGAAGGGAGCCACTGCCTGATCCTGACCCTGGAGGTGGTATTATGAGGGAGGATCACATGGGAGGGGATGGCAGCCACTACCTGATCCTGACCCTGGGAGTGGTATTAAGAGGGAGGATCACACGGGAGGAGACGGCAGCCACTACCTGATCCTGACCCTGGGGGTGGTATTATGAGGGAGGATCACATGGGAGGGCACGGCAGCCACTACCTGATCCTGACCCTGGAGGTGGTATTATGAGGGAGGATCACATGGATGGGGACGGCAGCCACTATCTGATCCTGACCCTGGGGGTGGTATTATGAGGGAGGATCACATGGGAGGAGACGGCAGCCACTACCTGATCCTGACCCTGGGAGGGGTATGATGAGGAAGGATCACATGGAAGGGAACGGCAGCTGCTACCTGATCCTGACCCTGGGGGTGGTATTATGAGGGAGGATCACATGGGAGGGGACGGCAGCCACTACCTGATCCTGACTCTAGGGGGTGGTATTGTGAGGGAGGATCACATGGGAGGGGACGGCAGCCACTACCTGATCCTGACCATGGGGGTGGTATTATGAGGGAAGATCACATGGGAGGGGACAGTAGCCGCTGCCTGATCCTGACCCTGCGGGTGGTATTATGAGGGAGGATCACATGGATGGGGACGGCAGCCACTACCTGATCCTGACCCTGGGAGTGGTATTATGAGGGAGGATCACATGGGAGGAGACGGCAGCTACTACCTGATCCTGACCCTGGGGGTGGTATTATGAGGGAGGATAACATGGGAGGGGAAGGGAGCCACTACCTGATCCTGACCCTGGAGGTGGTATTATGAGGGAGGATCACATGGGAGGGGATGGCAGCCACTACCTGATCCTGACCCTGGGAGTGGTATTATGAGGGAGGATCACACGGGAGGAGACGGCAGCCACTACCTGATCCTGACCCTGGGGGTGGTATTATGAGGGAGGATCACATGGGAGGAGACGGCAGACACTACCTGATCCTGACCCTGGGGGTGGTATTATGAAGGAGGATCGCATGGGAGGGGAAGGTAGCCACTACCTGATCCTGACCCTGGAGGTGGTATTATGAGGGAGGATCACATGGATGGGGACGGCAGCCACTACCTGATCCTGACCCTGGGAGTGGTATTATGAGGGAGGATCACATGGGAGGAGACGGCAGCCACTACCTGATCCTGACCCTGGGGGTGGTATTATGAGGGAGGATCACATGGGAGGGGACGTCAGCCACTACCTGATCCTGACCCCGGGGGTGGTATTATGAGGGAGGATCACATGGGAGGAGAAAGCAGCTGCACCTGATCCTGACCCTGGGGGTGGTATTATGAGGGAGGATCACATGGGAGGGGACGGCAGCCACTACCTGATCCTGACCATGGGGGTGGTATTATGAGGGCGGATCACATGGGAGGGGACGGCAGCTGCACCTGATCCTTACCCTTGGGGTGGTATTATGAGGGAGGATCACATGGGAGGGGATGGCAGCCACTACCTGATCCTGACCATGGGGGTGGTATTATGAGGGAGGATCACATGGGAGGGGAGAGCAGCCTCTACCTGATCCTGACCCTGGGAGGGGTATGATGAAGAAGGATCACATGGAAGGGCACGGCAGCTGCTACCTGATCCTGACCCTGGGGGTGGTATTATGAGGGAGGACCACATGGGAGGGGACGGCAACCACTACCTGATCCTGACCCTGGGGGTGGTATTATGAGGGAGGATCACATGGGAGGGGACGGCAGCCACTACCTGATCCTGACCCTCGGGGTGGTATTATGAGGGAGGATTACATGGGAGGGGACAGCAGCCACTACCTGATCCTGACCCTGGAGGTGGTATTCTGGGGGAGGATCACATGGGAGGGGACGGCAGCCACTACCTGATCCTGACCCTGGAGGTGGTATTCTGAGGGAGGATCGCATGGATGGGGACGGCAGCCACTACCTGATCCTGACCCTTGGGGTGGTATTATGAGGTAGGATCACATGGGAGGGGACGGCAGCCACTACCTGATCCTGACCCTGGGGGTGGTATTATGAGGAAGGATCACATGGGAGGGGACGGCAGCTGCACCTGATCCTTGCCCTTGGGGTGGTATTATGAGGGAGGGTCACATGGGAGGGGACGGCAGCCACTATCTGATCCTGACCCTGGGGGTGGTATTATGAGGGAGGATCACATGGGAGGGGAAGGCTGCCACCACCTGATCCTGACCCTGGGGGTGGCATCATGAGGGAGCGTCACATGGGAGGGGAAGGCTGCCACCACCTGATCCTGACCCTGGGGGTGGTATTATGAGGGAGGATCACATGGGAGGGCACGGCAGCCACTACCTGATCCTGACCCTGGAGGTGGTATTATGAGGGAGGATCACATGGATGGGGACGGCAGCCACTACCTGATCCTGACCCTGGAGGTGGTATTATGAGGGAGGATCACATGGGAGGGGACAGCAGCCGCTGCCTGATCCTGACCCTGCGGGTGGTATTATGAGGGAGGATCACATGGATGGGGACGGCAGCCACTACCTGATCCTGACCCTGGGAGTGGTATTATGAGGGAGGATCACATGGGAGGAGACGGCAGCTACTACCTGATCCTGACCCTGGGGGTGGTATTATGAGGGAGGATAACATGGGAGGGGAAGGGAGCCACTGCCTGATCCTGACCCTGGAGGTGGTATTATGAGGGAGGATCACATGGGAGGGGATGGCAGCCACTACCTGATCCTGACCCTGGGAGTGGTATTAAGAGGGAGGATCACATGGGAGGAGACGGCAGCCACTACCTGATCCTGACCCTGGGGGTGGTATTATGAGGGAGGATCACATGGGAGGGCACGGCAGCCACTACCTGATCCTGACCCTGGAGGTGGTATTATGAGGGAGGATCACATGGATGGGGACGGCAGCCACTACCTGATCCTGACCCTGGGAGTGGTATTATGAGGGAGGATAACATAGGAGGGGAAGGGAGCCACTGCCTGATCCTGACCCTGGAGGTGGTATTATGAGGGAGGATCACATGGGAGGGGATGGCAGCCACTACCTGATCCTGACCCTGGGAGTGGTATTAAGAGGGAGGATCACACGGGAGGAGACGGCAGCCACTACCTGATCCTGACCCTGGGGGTGGTATTATGAGGGAGGATCACATGGGAGGGCACGGCAGCCACTACCTGATCCTGACCCTGGAGGTGGTATTATGAGGGAGGATCACATGGATGGGGACGGCAGCCACTATCTGATCCTGACCCTGGGGGTGGTATTATGAGGGAGGATCACATGGGAGGAGACGGCAGCCACTACCTGATCCTGACCCTGGGAGGGGTATGATGAGGAAGGATCACATGGGAGGGGATGGCAGCCACTACCTGATCCTTATCCTGGGAGGGGTATGATGAGGAAGGATCACATGGAAGGGAACGGCAGCTGCTACCTGATCCTGACCCTGGGGGTGGTATTATGAGGGAGGATCACATGGGAGGGGACGGCAGCCACTACCTGATCCTGACTCTAGGGGGTGGTATTGTGAGGGAGGATCACATGGGAGGGGACGGCAGCCACTACCTGATCCTGACCATGGGGGTGGTATTATGAGGGAAGATCACATGGGAGGGGACAGCAGCCGCTGCCTGATCCTGACCCTGCGGGTGGTATTATGAGGGAGGATCACATGGGAGGGGAAGGGAGCCACTACCTGATCCTGACCCTGGAGGTGGTATTATGAGGGAGGATCACATGGGAGGGGATGGCAGCCACTACCTGATCCTGACCCTGGGAGTGGTATTATGAGGGAGGATCACACGGGAGGAGACGGCAGCCACTACCTGATCCTGACCCTGGGGGTGGTATTATGAGGGAGGATCACATGGGAGGAGACGGCAGACACTACCTGATCCTGACCCTGGGGGTGGTATTATGAAGGAGGATTGCATGGGAGGGGAAGGTAGCCACTACCTGATCCTGACCCTGGAGGTGGTATTATGAGGGAGGATCACATGGATGGGGACGGCAGCCACTACCTGATCCTGACCCTGGGAGTGGTATTATGAGGGAGGATCACATGGGAGGAGACGGCAGCCACTACCTGATCCTGACCCTGGGAGTGGTATTATGAGGGAGGATCACATGGGAGGAGACGGCAGCCACTACCTGATCCTGACCCCGGGGGTGGTATTATGAGGGAGGATCACATGGGAGGGGACGGCAGCCACTACCTGATCCTGACCATGGGGGTGGTATTATGAGGGCGGATCACATGGGAGGGGACGGCAGCTGCACCTGATCCTTACCCTTGGGGTGGTATTATGAGGGAGGATCACATGGGAGGGGATGGCAGCCACTACCTGATCCTGACCATGGGGGTGGTATTATGAGGGAGGATCACATGGGAGGGGAGAGCAGCCTCTACCTGATCCTGACCCTGGGAGGGGTATGATGAAGAAGGATCACATGGAAGGGCACGGCAGCTGCTACCTGATCCTGACCCTGGGGGTGGTATTATGAGGGAGGACCACATGGGAGGGGACGGCAACCACTACCTGATCCTGACCCTGGGGGTGGTATTATGAGGGAGGATCACATGGGAGGGGACGGCAGCCACTACCTGATCCTGACCCTCGGGGTGGTATTATGAGGGAGGATCACATGGGAGGGGACAGCAGCCACTACCTGATCCTGACCCTGGAGGTGGTATTCTGGGGGAGGATCACATGGGAGGGGACGGCAGCCACTACCTGATCCTGACCCTGGAGGTGGTATTCTGAGGGAGGATCGCATGGATGGGGACGGCAGCCACTACCTGACCCTTTGGGTGGTATTATGAGGTAGGATCACATGGGAGGGGACGGCAGCCACTACCTGATCCTGACCCTGGGGGTGGTATTATGAGGAAGGATCACATGGGAGGGGACGGCAGCTGCACCTGATCCTTGCCCTTGGGGTGGTATTATGAGGGAGGGTCACATGGGAGGGGACGGCAGCCACTATCTGATCCTGACCCTGGGGGTGGTATTATGAGGGAGGATCACATGGGAGGGGAAGGCTGCCACCACCTGATCCTGACCCTGGGGGTGGCATCATGAGGGAGCGTCACATGGGAGGGGAAGGCTGCCACCACCTGATCCTGACCCTGGGGGTGGTATTATGAGGGAGGATCACATGGGAGGGCACGGCAGCCACTACCTGATCCTGACCCTGGAGGTGGTATTATGAGGGAGGATCACATGGATGGGGACGGCAGCCACTACCTGATCCTGACCCTGGAGGTGGTATTATGAGGGAGGATCACATGGGAGGGGACGGCAGCACCTACCTGATCCTGACCCTGGGAGGGGTATGGTGAGGAAGGATCCCATGGGAGGGGATGGCAGCCACTACCTGATCCTTATCCTGGGAGGGGTATTATGAGGGAGGATCACATGGGAGGGGACGGCAGCCACTACCTGATCCTGACCATGGGGGTGGTATTATGAGGGTGGATCACATGGGAGGGGACGGCAGCTGCACCTGATCCTTACCCTTGGGGTGGTATTATGAGGGAGGATCACATGGGAGGGGATGGCAGCCACTACCTGATCCTGACCATGGGGGTGGTATTATGAGGGAGGATCACATGGGAGGGGAGAGCAGCCTCTACCTGATCCTGACCCTGGGAGGGGTATGATGAAGAAGGATCACATGGAAGGGCACGGCAGCTGCTACCTGATCCTGACCCTGGGGGTGGTATTATGAGGGAGGACCACATGGGAGGGGACGGCAACCACTACCTGATCCTGACCCTGGGGGTGGTATTATGAGGGAGGATCACATGGGAGGGGACGGCAGCCACTACCTGATCCTGACCCTCGGGGTGGTATTATGAGGGAGGATCACATGGGAGGGGACAGCAGCCACTACCTGATCCTGACCCTGGAGGTGGTATTCTGGGGGAGGATCACATGGGAGGGGACGGCAGCCACTACCTGATCCTGACCCTGGAGGTGGTATTCTGAGGGAGGATCGCATGGATGGGGACGGCAGCCACTACCTGACCCTTGGGGTGGTATTATGAGGTAGGATCACATGGGAGGGGACGGCAGACACTACCTGATCCTGACCCTGGGGGTGGTATTATGAGGAAGGATCACATGGGAGGGGACGGCAGCTGCACCTGATCCTTGCCCTTGGGGTGGTATTATGAGGGAGGGTCACATGGGAGGGGACGGCAGCCACTATCTGATCCTGACCCTGGGGGTGGTATTATGAGGGAGGATCACATGGGAGGGGAAGGCTGCCACCACCTGATCCTGACCCTGGGGGTGGCATCATGAGGGAGCGTCACATGGGAGGGGAAGGCTGCCACCACCTGATCCTGACCCTGGGGGTGTTATTATGAGGGAGGATCACATGGGAGGGCACGGCAGCCACTACCTGATCCTGACCCTGGAGGTGGTATTATGAGGGAGGATCACATGGATGGGGACGGCAGCCACTACCTGATCCTGACCCTGGAGGTGGTATTATGAGGGAGGATCACATGGGAGGGGACGGCAGCACCTACCTGATCCTGACCCTGGGAGGGGTATGATGAGGAAGGATCACATGGAAGGGAACGGCAGCTGCTACCTGATCCTGACCCTGGGGGTGGTATTATGAGGGAGGATCACATGGGAGGGGACGGCAGCCACTACCTGAGCCTGACTCTAGGGGGTGGTATTGTGAGGGAGGATCACATGGGAGGGGACGGCAGCCACTATCTGATCCTGACCATGGGGGTGGTATTATGAGGGAAGATCACATGGAAGGGGACAGCAGCCGCTGCCTGATCCTGACCCTGCGGGTGGTATTATGAGGGAGGATCACATGGATGGGGACAGCAGCCTCTACCTGATCCTGACCCTGGGGGTGGTATTATGATGGAGGATCACATGGATGGGGACGGCAACCACTACCTGATCCTGACCCTGGGGGTGGTGTTATGAGGGAGGATCACATGGATGGGGATGGCAGCCACTACCTGGTCCTGACCCTGGGAGTGGTATTATGAGGGAGGATCACATGGGAGGGGACGGCAGCGACTACCTGATCCTGACCCTGGGGGTGGTATTATGAGGGAGGATCACATGGAAGGGCACGGCAGCCACTACCTGATCCTGACCCTGGAGGTGGTATTATGAGGGAGGATCGCATGGATGGGGACGGCAGCCACTACCTGATCCTGACCCTGGGAGTGGTATTATGAGGGAGGATCACACGGGAGGAGACGGCAGCTGCACCTGATCCTGACCCTGGGGGTGGTATTATGAGGGAGGATCACATGGGAGGGGACGGCAGCCACTACCTGATCCTGACCCCGGGGGTGGTATTATGAGGGAGGATCACATGGGAGGAGAAAGCAGCTGCACCTGATCTTGACCCTGGGGGTGGTATTATGAGGGAGGATCACATGGGAGGGGACGGCAGCCACTACCTGATCCTGACCCCGGGGGTGGTATTATGAGGGAGGATCACATGGGAGGAGAAAGCAGCTGCACCTGATCCTGACCCAGGGGGTGGTATTATTAGGGAGGATCATATGGGAGGGGACGGCAGCCACTACCTGATCCTGACCCTGGGGGTGGTATTATGAGGGAGGATCACATGGGAGGGGACGGCAGCACCTACCTGATCCTGACCCTGGGAGGGGTATGATGAGGAAGGATCACATGGGAGGGGATGGCAGCTGCTACCTGATCCTGATCCTGGGAGGGGTATGATGAGGAAGGATCACATGGAAGGGCACGGCAGCTGCTACCTGATCCTGACCCTGGGGGTGGTATTATGAGGGAGGACCACATGGGAGGGGACGGCAACCACTACCTGATCCTGACCCTGGGGGTGGTATTATGAGGGAGGATCACATGGGAGGGGACGGCAGCCACTACCTGATCCTGACCCTCGGGGTGGTATTATGAGGGAGGATCACATGGGAGGGGACAGCAGCCACTACCTGATCCTGACCCTGGAGGTGGTATTCTGGGGGAGGATCACATGGGAGGGGACGGCAGCCACTACCTGATCCTGACCCTGGAGGTGGTATTCTGAGGGAGGATCGCATGGATGGGGACGGCAGCCACTACCTGATCCTGACCCTTGGGGTGGTATTATGAGGTAGGATCACATGGGAGGGGACGGCAGCCACTACCTGATCCTGACCCTGGGGGTGGTATTATGAGGAAGGATCACATGGGAGGGGACGGCAGCTGCACCTGATCCTTGCCCTCGGGGTGGTATTATGAGGGAGGGTCACATGGGAGGGGACGGCAGCCACTATCTGATCCTGACCCTGGGGGTGGTATTATGAGGGAGGATCACATGGGAGGGGAAGGCTGCCACCACCTGATCCTGACCCTGGGGGTGGCATCATGGGGGAGCGTCACATGGGAGGGGAAGGCTGCCACCACCTGATCCTGACCCTGGGGGTGGTATTATGAGGGAGGATCACATGGGAGGGCACGGCAGCCACTACCTGATCCTGACCCTGGAGGTGGTATTATGAGGGAGGATCACATGGATGGGGACGGCAGCCTCTATCTGATCCTGACCCTGGGGGTGGTATTATGAGGGAGGATCACATGGGAGGGGACGGCAGCTGCTACCTGATCCTGACCCTGGGGGTGGTATTATGAGGGAGGATCACATGGGAGGGGACGGCAGCCACTACCTGATCCTGACTCTAGGGGGTGGTATTGTGAGGGAGGATCACATGGGAGGGGACGGCAGCCACTACCTGATCCTGACCATGGGGGTGGTATTATGAGGGAAGATCACATGGGAGGGGACAGCAGCCGCTGCCTGATCCTGACCTTGCGGGTGGTATTATGAGGGAGGATCACATGGATGGGGACGGCAGCCACTACCTGATCCTGACCCTGGGAGTGGTATTATGAGGGAGGATCACATGGGAGGAGACGGCAGCTACTACCTGATCCTGACCCTGGGGGTGGTATTATGAGGGAGGATAACATGGGAGGGGAAGGGAGCCACTACCTGATCCTGACCCTGGAGGTGGTATTATGAGGGAGGATCACATGGGAGGGGATGGCAGCCACTACCTGATCCTGACCCTGGGAGTGGTATTATGAGGGAGGATCACACGGGAGGAGACGGCAGCCACTACCTGATCCTGACCCTGGGGGTGGTATTCTGGGGGAGGATCACATGGGAGGGGACGGCAGCCACTACCTGATCCTGACCCTGGAGGTGGTATTCTGAGGGAGGATCGCATGGATGGGGACGGCAGCCACTACCTGACCCTTGGGGTGGTATTATGAGGTAGGATCACATGGGAGGGGACGGCAGCCACTACCTGATCCTGACCCTGGGGGTGGTATTATGAGGATGGATCACATGGGAGGGGACGGCAGCTGCACCTGATCCTTGCCCTTGGGGTGGTATTATGAGGGAGGGTCACATGGGAGGGGACGGCAGCCACTATCTGATCCTGACCCTGGGGGTGGTATTATGAGGGAGGATCACATGGGAGGGGAAGGCTGCCACCACCTGATCCTGACCCTGGGGGTGGCATCATGAGGGAGCGTCACATGGGAGGGGAAGGCTGCCACCACCTGATCCTGACCCTGGGGGTGGTATTATGAGGGAGGATCACATGGGAGGGCACGGCAGCCACTACCTGATCCTGACCCTGGAGGTGGTATTATGAGGGAGGATCACAGGGATGGGGACGGCAGCCACTACCTGATCCTGACCCTGGAGGTGGTATTATGAGGGAGGATCACATGGGAGGGGACGGCAGCACCTACCTGATCCTGACCCTGGGAGGGGTATGATGAGGAAGGATCCCATGGGAGGGGATGGCAGCCACTACCTGATCCTTATCCTGGGAGGGGTATTATGAGGGAGGATCACATGGGAGGGGACGGCAGCCACTACCTGATCCTGACCATGGGGGTGGTATTATGAGGGTGGATCACATGGGAGGGGACGGCAGCTGCACCTGATCCTTACCCTTAGGGTGGTATTATGAGGGAGGATCACATGGGAGGGGATGGCAGCCACTACCTGATCCTGACCATGGGGGTGGTATTATGAGGGAGGATCACATGGGAGGGGAGAGCAGCCTCTACCTGATCCTGACCCTGGGAGGGGTATGATGAAGAAGGATCACATGGAAGGGCACGGCAGCTGCTACCTTATCCTGACCCTGGGGGTGGTGTTATGAGGGAGTACCACATGGGAGGGGACGGCAACCACTACCTGATCCTGACCCTGGGGGTGGTATTATGAGGGAGGATCACATGGGAGGGGACGGCAGCCACTACCTGATCCTGACCCTCGGGGTGGTATTATGAGGGAGGATCACATGGGAGGGGACAGCAGCCACTACCTGATCCTGACCCTGGAGGTGGTATTCTGGGGGAGGATCACATGGGAGGGGATGGCAGCCACTACCTGATCCTGACCCTGGAGGTGGTATTCTGAGGGAGGATCGCATGGATGGGGACGGCAGCCACTACCTGACCCTTGGGGTGGTATTATGAGGTAGGATCACATGGGAGGGGACGGCAGCCACTATCTGATCCTGACCCTGGGGGTGGTATTATGAGGAAGGATCACATGGGAGGGGACGGCAGCTGCACCTGATCCTTGCCCTTGGGGTGGTATTATGAGGGAGGGTCACATGGGAGGGGACGGCAGCCACTATCTGATCCTGACCCTGGGGGTGGTATTATGAGGGAGGATCACATGGGAGGGGAAGGCTGCCACCACCTGATCCTGACCCTGGGGGTGGCATCATGAGGGAGCGTCACATGGGAGGGGAAGGCTGCCACCACCTGATCCTGACCCTGGGGGTGGTATTATGAGGGAGGATCACATGGGAGGGCACGGCAGCCACTACCTGATCCTGACCCTGGAGGTGGTATTATGAGGGAGGATCACATGGATGGGGACGGCAGCCACTACCTGATCCTGACCCTGGAGGTGGTATTATGAGGGAGGATCACATGGGAGGGGACGGCAGCACCTACCTGATCCTGACCCTGGGAGGGGTATGATGAGGAAGGATCACATGGAAGGGAACGGCAGCTGCTACCTGATCCTGAACCTGGGGGTGGTATTATGAGGGAGGATCACATGGGAGGGGACGGCAGCCACTACCTGAGCCTGACTCTAGGGGGTGGTATTGTGAGGGAGGATCACATGGGAGGGGACGGCAGCCACTACCTGATCCTGACCATGGGGGTGGTATTATGAGGGAAGATCACATGGGAGGGGACAGCAGCCGCTGCCTGATCCTGACCCTGCGGGTGGTATTATGAGGGAGGATCACATGGATGGGGACAGCAGCCTCTACCTGATCCTGACCCTGGGGGTGGTATTATGATGGAGGATCACATGGATGGGGACGGCAACCACTACCTGATCCTGACCCTGGGGGTGGTATTATGAGGGAGGATCACATGGATGGGGATGGCAGCCACTACCTGGTCCTGACCCTGGGAGTGGTATTATGAGGGAGGATCACATGGGAGGGGACGGCAGCGACTACCTGATCCTGACCCTGGGGGTGGTATTATGAGGGAGGATCACATGGAAGGGCACGGCAGCCACTACCTGATCCTGACCTTGGAGGTGGTATTATGAGGGAGGATCGCATGGATGGGGACGGCAGCCACTACCTGATCCTGACCCTGGGAGTGGTATTATGAGGGAGGATCACACGGGAGGAGACGGCAGCTGCACCTGATCCTGACCCTGGGGGTGGTATTATGAGGGAGGATCACATGGGAGGGGACGGCAGCCACTACCTGATCCTGACCCCGGGGGTGGTATTATGAGGGAGGATCACATGGGAGGAGAAAGCAGCTGCACCTGATCTTGACCCTGGGGGTGGTATTATGAGGGAGGATCACATGGGAGGGGACGGCAGCCACTACCTGATCCTGACCCCGGGGGTGGTATTATGAGGGAGGATCACATGGGAGGAGAAAGCAGCTGCACCTGATCCTGACCCAGGGGGTGGTATTATTAGGGAGGATCATATGGGAGGGGACGGCAGCCACTACCTGATCCTGACCCTGGGGGTGGTATTATGAGGGAGGATCACATGGGAGGGGACGGCAGCACCTACCTGATCCTGACCCTGGGAGGGGTATGATGAGGAAGGATCACATGGGAGGGGATGGCAGCTGCTACCTGATCCTGATCCTGGGAGGGGTATGATGAGGAAGGATCACATGGAAGGGCACGGCAGCTGCTACCTGATCCTGACCCTGGGGGTGGTATTATGAGGGAGGACCACATGGGAGGGGACGGCAACCACTACCTGATCCTGACCCTGGGGGTGGTATTATGAGGGAGGATCACATGGGAGGGGACGGCAGCCACTACCTGATCCTGACCCTCGGGGTGGTATTATGAGGGAGGATCACATGGGAGGGGACAGCAGCCACTACCTGATCCTGACCGTGGAGGTGGTATTCTGGGGGAGGATCACATGGGAGGGGACGGCAGCCACTACCTGATCCTGACCCTGGAGGTGGTATTCTGAGGGAGGATCGCATGGATGGGGACGGCAGCCACTACCTGATCCTGACCCTTGGGGTGGTATTATGAGGTAGGATCACATGGGAGGGGACGGCAGCCACTACCTGATCCTGACCCTGGGGGTGGTATTATGAGGAAGGATCACATGGGAGGGGACGGCAGCTGCACCTGATCCTTGCCCTTGGGGTGGTATTATGAGGGAGGGTCACATGGGAGGGGACGGCAGCCACTATCTGATCCTGACCCTGGGGGTAGTATTATGAGGGAGGATCACATGGGAGGGGAAGGCTGCCACCACCTGATCCTGACCCTGGGGGTGGCATCATGAGGGAGCGTCACATGGGAGGGGAAGGCTGCCACCACCTGATCCTGACCCTGGGGGTGGTATTATGAGGGAGGATCACATGGGAGGGCACGGCAGCCACTACCTGATCCTGACCCTGGAGGTGGTATTATGAGGGAGGATCACATGGATGGGGACGGCAGCCACTACCTGATCCTGACCCTGGAGGTGGTATTATGAGGGAGGATCACATGGGAGGAGACGGCAGCACCTACCTGATCCTGACCCTGGGAGGGGTATGATGAGGAAGGATCACATGGAAGGGAACGGCAGCTGCTACCTGATCCTGACCCTGGGGGTGGTATTATGAGGGAGGATCACATGGGAGGGGACGGCAGCCACTACCTGAGCCTGACTCTAGGGGGTGGTATTGTGAGGGAGGATCACATGGGAGGGGACGGCAGCCACTACCTGATCCTGACCATGGGGGTGGTATTATGAGGGAAGATCACATGGGAGGGGACAGCAGCCGCTGCCTGATCCTGACCCTGCGGGTGGTATTATGAGGGAGGATCACATGGATGGGGACAGCAGCCTCTACCTGATCCTGACCCTGGGGGTGGTATTATGATGGAGGATCACATGGATGGGGACGGCAACCACTACCTGATCCTGACCCTGGGGGTGGTATTATGAGGGAGGATCACATGGATGGGGATGGCAGCCACTACCTGGTCCTGACCCTGGGAGTGGTATTATGAGGGAGGATCACATGGGAGGGGACGGCAGCGACTACCTGATCCTGACCCTGGGGGTGGTATTATGAGGGAGGATCACATGGAAGGGCACGGCAGCCACTACCTGATCCTGACCCTGGAGGTGGTATTATGAGGGAGGATCGCATGGATGGGGACGGCAGCCACTACCTGATCCTGACCCTGGGAGTGGTATTATGAGGGAGGATCACACGGGAGGAGACGGCAGCTGCACCTGATCCTGACCCTGGGGGTGGTATTATGAGGGAGGATCACATGGGAGGGGACGGCAGCCACTACCTGATCCTGACCCCGGGGGTGGTATTATGAGGGAGGATCACATGGGAGGAGAAAGCAGCTGCACCTGATCTTGACCCTGGGGGTGGTATTATGAGGGAGGATCACATGGGAGGGGACGGCAGCCACTACCTGATCCTGACCCCGGGGGTGGTATTATGAGGGAGGATCACATGGGAGGAGAAAGCAGCTGCACCTGATCCTGACCCAGGGGGTGGTATTATTAGGGAGGATCATATGGGAGGGGACGGCAGCCACTACCTGATCCTGACCCTGGGGGTGGTATTATGAGGGAGGATCACATGGGAGGGGACGGCAGCACCTACCTGATCCTGACCCTGGGAGGGGTATGATGAGGAAGGATCACATGGGAGGGGATGGCAGCTGCTACCTGATCCTGATCCTGGGAGGGGTATGATGAGGAAGGATCACATGGAAGGGCACGGCAGCTGCTACCTGATCCTGACCCTGGGGGTGGTATTATGAGGGAGGACCACATGGGAGGGGACGGCAACCACTACCTGATCCTGACCCTGGGGGTGGTATTATGAGGGAGGATCACATGGGAGGGGACGGCAGCCACTACCTGATCCTGACCCTCGGGGTGGTATTATGAGGGAGGATCACATGGGAGGGGACAGCAGCCACTACCTGATCCTGACCGTGGAGGTGGTATTCTGGGGGAGGATCACATGGGAGGGGACGGCAGCCACTACCTGATCCTGACCCTGGAGGTGGTATTCTGAGGGAGGATCGCATGGATGGGGACGGCAGCCACTACCTGATCCTGACCCTTGGGGTGGTATTATGAGGTAGGATCACATGGGAGGGGACGGCAGCCACTACCTGATCCTGACCCCGGGGGTGGTATTATGAGGGAGGATCACATGGGAGGAGAAAGCAGCTGCACCTGATCTTGACCCTGGGGGTGGTATTATGAGGGAGGATCACATGGGAGGGGACGGCAGCCACTACCTGATCCTGACCCCGGGGGTGGTATTATGAGGGAGGATCACATGGGAGGAGAAAGCAGCTGCACCTGATCCTGACCCAGGGGGTGGTATTATTAGGGAGGATCATATGGGAGGGGACGGCAGCCACTACCTGATCCTGACCCTGGGGGTGGTATTATGAGGGAGGATCACATGGGAGGGGACGGCAGCACCTACCTGATCCTGACCCTGGGAGGGGTATGATGAGGAAGGATCACATGGGAGGGGATGGCAGCTGCTACCTGATCCTGATCCTGGGAGGGGTATGATGAGGAAGGATCACATGGAAGGGCACGGCAGCTGCTACCTGATCCTGACCCTGGGGGTGGTATTATGAGGGAGGACCACATGGGAGGGGACGGCAACCACTACCTGATCCTGACCCTGGGGGTGGTATTATGAGGGAGGATCACATGGGAGGGGACGGCAGCCACTACCTGATCCTGACCCTCGGGGTGGTATTATGAGGGAGGATCACATGGGAGGGGACAGCAGCCACTACCTGATCCTGACCGTGGAGGTGGTATTCTGGGGGAGGATCACATGGGAGGGGACGGCAGCCACTACCTGATCCTGACCCTGGAGGTGGTATTCTGAGGGAGGATCGCATGGATGGGGACGGCAGCCACTACCTGATCCTGACCCTTGGGGTGGTATTATGAGGTAGGATCACATGGGAGGGGACGGCAGCCACTACCTGATCCTGACCCTGGGGGTGGTATTATGAGGAAGGATCACATGGGAGGGGACGGCAGCTGCACCTGATCCTTGCCCTTGGGGTGGTATTATGAGGGAGGGTCACATGGGAGGGGACGGCAGCCACTATCTGATCCTGACCCTGGGGGTAGTATTATGAGGGAGGATCACATGGGAGGGGAAGGCTGCCACCACCTGATCCTGACCCTGGGGGTGGCATCATGAGGGAGCGTCACATGGGAGGGGAAGGCTGCCACCACCTGATCCTGACCCTGGGGGTGGTATTATGAGGGAGGATCACATGGGAGGGCACGGCAGCCACTACCTGATCCTGACCCTGGAGGTGGTATTATGAGGGAGGATCACATGGATGGGGACGGCAGCCACTACCTGATCCTGACCCTGGAGGTGGTATTATGAGGGAGGATCACATGGGAGGGGACGGCAGCACCTACCTGATCCTGACCCTGGGAGGGGTATGATGAGGAAGGATCACATGGAAGGGAACGGCAGCTGCTACCTGATCCTGACCCTGGGGGTGGTATTATGAGGGAGGATCACATGGGAGGGGACGGCAGCCACTACCTGAGCCTGACTCTAGGGGGTGGTATTGTGAGGGAGGATCACATGGGAGGGGACGGCAGCCACTACCTGATCCTGACCATGGGGGTGGTATTATGAGGGAAGATCACATGGGAGGGGACAGCAGCCGCTGCCTGATCCTGACCCTGCGGGTGGTATTATGAGGGAGGATCACATGGATGGGGACAGCAGCCTCTACCTGATCCTGACCCTGGGGGTGGTATTATGATGGAGGATCACATGGATGGGGACGGCAACCACTACCTGATCCTGACCCTGGGGGTGGTATTATGAGGGAGGATCACATGGATGGGGATGGCAGCCACTACCTGGTCCTGACCCTGGGAGTGGTATTATGAGGGAGGATCACATGGGAGGGGACGGCAGCGACTACCTGATCCTGACCCTGGGGGTGGTATTATGAGGGAGGATCACATGGAAGGGCACGGCAGCCACTACCTGATCCTGACCCTGGAGGTGGTATTATGAGGGAGGATCGCATGGATGGGGACGGCAGCCACTACCTGATCCTGACCCTGGGAGTGGTATTATGAGGGAGGATCACACGGGAGGAGACGGCAGCTGCACCTGATCCTGACCCTGGGGGTGGTATTATGAGGTAGGATCACATGGGAGGGGACGGCAGCCACTACCTGATCCTGACCCCGGGGGTGGTATTATGAGGGAGGATCACATGGGAGGAGAAAGCAGCTGCACCTGATCTTGACCCTGGGGGTGGTATTATGAGGGAGGATCACATGGGAGGGGACGGCAGCCACTACCTGATCCTGACCCCGGGGGTGGTATTATGAGGGAGGATCACATGGGAGGAGAAAGCAGCTGCACCTGATCCTGACCCAGGGGGTGGTATTATTAGGGAGGATCATATGGGAGGGGACGGCAGCCACTACCTGATCCTGACCCTGGGGGTGGTATTATGAGGGCGGATCACATGGGAGGGGACGGCAGCACCTACCTGATCCTGACCCTGGGAGGGGTATGATGAGGAAGGATCACATGGGAGGGGATGGCAGCTGCTACCTGATCCTGATCCTGGGAGGGGTATGATGAGGAAGGATCACATGGAAGGGCACGGCAGCTGCTACCTGATCCTGACCCTGGGGGTGGTATTATGAGGGAGGACCACATGGGAGGGGACGGCAACCACTACCTGATCCTGACCCTGGGGGTGGTATTATGAGGGAGGATCACATGGGAGGGGACGGCAGCCACTACCTGATCCTGACCCTCGGGGTGGTATTATGAGGGAGGATCACATGGGAGGGGACAGCAGCCACTACCTGATCCTGACCCTGGAGGTGGTATTCTGGGGGAGGATCACATGGGAGGGGACGGCAGCCACTACCTGATCCTGACCCTGGAGGTGGTATTCTGAGGGAGGATCGCATGGATGGGGACGGCAGCCACTACCTGATCCTGACCCTTGGGGTGGTATTATGAGGTAGGATCACATGGGAGGGGACGGCAGCCACTACCTGATCCTGACCCTGGGGGTGGTATTATGAGGAAGGATCACATGGGAGGGGACGGCAGCTGCACCTGATCCTTGCCCTCGGGGTGGTATTATGAGGGAGGGTCACATGGGAGGGGACGGCAGCCACTATCTGATCCTGACCCTGGGGGTGGTATTATGAGGGAGGATCACATGGGAGGGGAAGGCTGCCACCACCTGATCCTGACCCTGGGGGTGGCATCATGAGGGAGCGTCACATGGGAGGGGAAGGCTGCCACCACCTGATCCTGACCCTGGGGGTGGTATTATGAGGGAGGATCACATGGGAGGGCACGGCAGCCACTACCTGATCCTGACCCTGGAGGTGGTATTATGAGGGAGGATCACATGGATGGGGACGGCAGCCTCTATCTGATCCTGACCCTGGGGGTGGTATTATGAGGGAGGATCACATGGGAGGGGACGGCAGCTGCTACCTGATCCTGACCCTGGGGGTGGTATTATGAGGGAGGATCACATGGGAGGGGACGGCAGCCACTACCTGATCCTGACTCTAGGGGGTGGTATTGTGAGGGAGGATCACATGGGAGGGGACGGCAGCCACTACCTGATCCTGACCATGGGGGTGGTATTATGAGGGAAGATCACATGGGAGGGGACAGCAGCCGCTGCCTGATCCTGACCCTGCGGGTGGTATTATGAGGGAGGATCACATGGATGGGGACGGCAGCCACTACCTGATCCTGACCCTGGGAGTGGTATTATGAGGGAGGATCACATGGGAGGAGACAGCAGCTACTACCTGATCCTGACCCTGGGGGTGGTATTATGAGGGAGGATAACATGGGAGGGGAAGGGAGCCACTACCTGATCCTGACCCTGGAGGTGGTATTATGAGGGAGGATCACATGGGAGGGGATGGCAGCCACTACCTGATCCTGACCCTGGGAGTGGTATTATGAGGGAGGATCACACGGGAGGAGACGGCAGCCACTACCTGATCCTGACCCTGGGGGTGGTATTCTGGGGGAGGATCACATGGGAGGGGACGGCAGCCACTACCTGATCCTGACCCTGGAGGTGGTATTCTGAGGGAGGATCGCATGGATGGGGACGGCAGCCACTACCTGACCCTTGGGGTGGTATTATGAGGTAGGATCACATGGGAGGGGACGGCAGCCACTACCTGATCCTGACCCTGGGGGTGGTATTATGAGGAAGGATCACATGGGAGGGGACGGCAGCTGCACCTGATCCTTGCCCTTGGGGTGGTATTATGAGGGAGGGTCACATGGGAGGGGACGGCAGCCACTATCTGATCCTGACCCTGGGGGTGGTATTATGAGGGAGGATCACATGGGAGGGGAAGGCTGCCACCACCTGATCCTGACCCTGGGGGTGGCATCATGAGGGAGCGTCACATGGGAGGGGAAGGCTGCCACCACCTGATCCTGACCCTGGGGGTGGTATTATGAGGGAGGATCACATGGGAGGGCACGGCAGCCACTACCTGATCCTGACCCTGGAGGTGGTATTATGAGGGAGGATCACAGGGATGGGGACGGCAGCCACTACCTGATCCTGACCCTGGAGGTGGTATTATGAGGGAGGATCACATGGGAGGGGACGGCAGCACCTACCTGATCCTGACCCTGGGAGGGGTATGATGAGGAAGGATCCCATGGGAGGGGATGGCAGCCACTACCTGATCCTTATCCTGGGAGGGGTATTATGAGGGAGGATCACATGGGAGGGGACGGCAGCCACTACCTGATCCTGACCATGGGGGTGGTATTATGAGGGTGGATCACATGGGAGGGGACGGCAGCTGCACCTGATCCTTACCCTTGGGGTGGTATTATGAGGGAGGATCACATGGGAGGGGATGGCAGCCACTACCTGATCCTGACCATGGGGGTGGTATTATGAGGGAGGATCACATGGGAGGGGAGAGCAGCCTCTACCTGATCCTGACCCTGGGAGGGGTATGATGAAGAAGGATCACATGGAAGGGCACGGCAGCTGCTACCTGATCCTGACCCTGGGGGTGGTATTATGAGGGAGGACCACATGGGAGGGGACGGCAACCACTACCTGATCCTGACCCTGGGGGTGGTATTATGAGGGAGGATCACATGGGAGGGGACGGCAGCCACTACCTGATCCTGACCCTCGGGGTGGTATTATTAGGGAGGATCACATGGGAGGGGACAGCAGCCACTACCTGATCCTGACCCTGGAGGTGGTATTCTGAGGGAGGATCACATGGGAGGGGACGGCAGCCACTACCTGATCCTGACCCTGGAGGTGGTATTCTGAGGGAGGATCGCATGGATGGGGACGGCAGCCACTACCTGACCCTTGGGGTGGTATTATGAGGTAGGATCACATGGGAGGGGACGGCAGCCACTACCTGATCCTGACCCTGGGGGTGGTATTATGAGGAAGGATCACATGGGAGGGGACGGCAGCTGCACCTGATCCTTGCCCTTGGGGTGGTATTATGAGGGAGGGTCACATGGGAGGGGACGGCAGCCACTATCTGATCCTGACCCTGGGGGTGGTATTATGAGGGAGGATCACATGGGAGGGGAAGGCTGCCACCACCTGATCCTGACCCTGGGGGTGGCATCATGAGGGAGCGTCACATGGGAGGGGAAGGCTGCCACCACCTGATCCTGACCCTGGGGGTGGTATTATGAGGGAGGATCACATGGGAGGGCACGGCAGCCACTACCTGATCCTGACCCTGGAGGTGGTATTATGAGGGAGGATCACATGGATGGGGACGGCAGCCACTACCTGATCCTGACCCTGGAGGTGGTATTATGAGGGAGGATCACATGGGAGGGGACGGCAGCACCTACCTGATCCTGACCCTGGGAGGGGTATGATGAGGAAGGATCACATGGAAGGGAACGGCAGCTGCTACCTGATCCTGAACCTGGGGGTGGTATTATGAGGGAGGATCACATGGGAGGGGACGGCAGCCACTACCTGAGCCTGACTCTAGGGGGTGGTATTGTGAGGGAGGATCACATGGGAGGGGACGGCAGCCACTACCTGATCCTGACCATGGGGGTGGTATTATGAGGGAAGATCACATGGGAGGGGACAGCAGCCGCTGCCTGATCCTGACCCTGCGGGTGGTATTATGAGGGAGGATCACATGGATGGGGACAGCAGCCTCTACCTGATCCTGACCCTGAGGGTGGTATTATGATGGAGGATCACATGGATGGGGACGGCAACCACTACCTGATCCTGACCCTGGGGGTGGTATTATGAGGGAGGATCACATGGATGGGGATGGCAGCCACTACCTGGTCCTGACCCTGGGAGTGGTATTATGAGGGAGGATCACATGGGAGGGGACGGCAGCGACTACCTGATCCTGACCCTGGGGGTGGTATTATGAGGGAGGATCACATGGAAGGGCACGGCAGCCACTACCTGATCCTGACCTTGGAGGTGGTATTATGAGGGAGGATCGCATGGATGGGGACGGCAGCCACTACCTGATCCTGACCCTGGGAGTGGTATTATGAGGGAGGATCACACGGGAGGAGACGGCAGCTGCACCTGATCCTGACCCTGGGGGTGGTATTATGAGGGAGGATCACATGGGAGGGGACGGCAGCCACTACCTGATCCTGACCCCGGGGGTGGTATTATGAGGGAGGATCACATGGGAGGAGAAAGCAGCTGCACCTGATCTTGACCCTGGGGGTGGTATTATGAGGGAGGATCACATGGGAGGGGACGGCAGCCACTACCTGATCCTGACCCCGGGGGTGGTATTATGAGGGAGGATCACATGGGAGGAGAAAGCAGCTGCACCTGATCCTGACCCAGGGGGTGGTATTATTAGGGAGGATCATATGGGAGGGGACGGCAGCACCTACCTGATCCTGACCCTGGGAGGGGTATGATGAGGAAGGATCACATGGGAGGGGATGGCAGCTGCTACCTGATCCTGATCCTGGGAGGGGTATGATGAGGAAGGATCACATGGAAGGGCACGGCAGCTGCTACCTGATCCTGACCCTGGGGGTGGTATTATGAGGGAGGACCACATGGGAGGGGACGGCAACCACTACCTGATCCTGACCCTGGGGGTGGTATTATGAGGGAGGATCACATGGGAGGGGACGGCAGCCACTACCTGATCCTGACCCTCGGGTGGTATTATGAGGGAGGATCACATGGGAGGGGACAGCAGCCACTACCTGATCCTGACCCTGGAGGTGGTATTCTGGGGGAGGATCACATGGGAGGGGACGGCAGCCACTACCTGATCCTGACCCTGGAGGTGGTATTCTGAGGGAGGATCGCATGGATGGGGACGGCAGCCACTACCTGATCCTGACCCTTGGGGTGGTATTATGAGGTAGGATCACATGGGAGGGGACGGCAGCCACTACCTGATCCTGACCCTGGGGGTGGTATTATGAGGAAGGATCACATGGGAGGGGACGGCAGCTGCACCTGATCCTTGCCCTTGGGGTGGTATTATGAGGGAGGGTCACATGGGAGGGGACGGCAGCCACTATCTGATCCTGACCCTGGGGGTAGTATTATGAGGGAGGATCACATGGGAGGGGAAGGCTGCCACCACCTGATCCTGACCCTGGGGGTGGCATCATGAGGGAGCGTCACATGGGAGGGGAAGGCTGCCACCACCTGATCCTGACCCTGGGGGTGGTATTATGAGGGAGGATCACATGGGAGGGCACGGCAGCCACTACCTGATCCTGACCCTGGAGGTGGTATTATGAGGGAGGATCACATGGATGGGGACGGCAGCCTCTATCTGATCCTGACCCTGGGGGTGGTATTATGAGGGAGGATCACATGGGAGGGGACGGCAGCACCTACCTGATCCTGACCCTGGGAGGGGTATGATGAGGAAGGATCCCATGGGAGGGGATGGCAGCCACTACCTGATCCTTATCCTGGGAGGGGTATGATGAGGAAGGATCACATGGAAGGGAACGGCAGCTGCTACCTGATCCTGACCCTGGGGGTGGTATTATGAGGGAGGATCACATGGGAGGGGACGGCAGCCACTACCTGATCCTGACTCTAGGGGGTGGTATTGTGAGGGAGGATCACATGGGAGGGGACGGCAGCCACTACCTGATCCTGACAATGGGGGTGGTATTATGAGGGAAGATCACATGGGAGGGGACAGCAGCCGCTGCCTGATCCTGACCCTGCGGGTGGTATTATGAGGGAGGATCACATGGATGGGGACGGCAGCCTCTACCTGATCCTGACCCTGGGGGTGGTATTATGATGGAGGATCACATGGATGGGGACGGCAACCACTACCTGATCCTGACCCTGGGGGTGGTATTATGAGGGAGGATCACATGGATGGGGATGGCAGCCACTACCTGGTCCTGACCCTGGGAGTGGTATTATGAGGGAGGATCACATGGGAGGGGACGGCAGCGACTACCTGATCCTGACCCTGGGGGTGGTATTATGAGGGAGGATCACATGGAAGGGCACGGCAGCCACTACCTGATCCTGACCCTGGAGGTGGTATTATGAGGGAGGATCGCATGGATGGGGACCGCAGCCACTACCTGATCCTGACCCTGGGAGTGGTATTATGAGGGAGGATCACACGGGAGGAGACGGCAGCTGCACCTGATCCTGACCCTGGGGGTGGTATTATGAGGGAGGATCACATGGGAGGGGACGGCAGCCACTACCTGATCCTGACCCCGGGGGTGGTATTATGAGGGAGGATCACATGGGAGGAGAAAGCAGCTGCACCTGATCCTGACCCTGGGGGTGGTATTATGAGGGAGGATCACATGGGAGGGGACGGCAGCCACTACCTGATCCTGACCCCGGGGGTGGTATTATGAGGGAGGATCACATGGGAGGAGAAAGCAGCTGCACCTGATCCTGACCCAGGGGGTGGTATTATTAGGGAGGATCATATGGGAGGGGACGGCAGCCACTACCTGATCCTGACCCTGGGGGTGGTATTATGAGGGAGGATCACATGGGAGGGGACGGCAGCACCTACCTGATCCTGACCCTGGGAGGGGTATGATGAGGAATGATCACATGGGAGGGGATGGCAGCCACTACCTGATCCTTATCCTGGGAGGGGTATGATGAGGAAGGATCACATGGGAGGGGACGGCAGCCACTACCTGAACCTGACTCTAGGGGGTGGTATTGTGAGGGAGGATCACATGGGAGGGGACGGCAGCCACTACCTGATCCTGACCATGGGGGTGGTATTATGAGGGAAGATCACATTGGAGGGGACAGCAGCCGCTGCCTGATCCTGACCCTGCGGGTGGTATTATGAGGGAGGATCACATGGATGAGGACGGCAGCCTCCACCTGATCCTGACCCTGGGGGTGGTATTATGATGGAGGATCACATGGATGGGGACGGCAACCACTACCTGATCCTGACCCTGGGGGTGGTATTATGAGGAAGGATCACATGGATGGGGATGGCAGCCACTACCTGGTCCTGACCCTGGGAGTGGTATTATGAGGGAGGATCACATGGGAGGGGACGGCAGCGACTACCTGATCCTGACCCTGGGGGTGGTATTATGAGGGAGGATCACATGGGAGGGCATGGCCGCCACTACCTGATCCTGACCCTGGAGGTGGTATTATGAGGGAGGATCGCATGGATGGGGACGGCAGCCACTACCTGATCCTGAACCTGGGGGTGGTATTATGAGGGAGGATCACATGGGAGGGGACGGCAGCCACTACCTGAGCCTGACTCTAGGGGGTGGTATTGTGAGGGAGGATCACATGGGAGGGGACGGCAGCCACTACCTGATCCTGACCATGGGGGTGGTATTATGAGGGAAGATCACATGGGAGGGGACAGCAGCCGCTGCCTGATCCTGACCCTGCGGGTGGTATTATGAGGGAGGATCACATGGATGGGGACAGCAGCCTCTACCTGATCCTGACCCTGAGGGTGGTATTATGATGGAGGATCACATGGATGGGGACGGCAACCACTACCTGATCCTGACCCTGGGGGTGGTATTATGAGGGAGGATCACATGGATGGGGATGGCAGCCACTACCTGGTCCTGACCCTGGGAGTGGTATTATGAGGGAGGATCACATGGGAGGGGACGGCAGCGACTACCTGATCCTGACCCTGGGGGTGGTATTATGAGGGAGGATCACATGGAAGGGCACGGCAGCCACTACCTGATCCTGACCTTGGAGGTGGTATTATGAGGGAGGATCGCATGGATGGGGACGGCAGCCACTACCTGATCCTGACCCTGGGAGTGGTATTATGAGGGAGGATCACACGGGAGGAGACGGCAGCTGCACCTGATCCTGACCCTGGGGGTGGTATTATGAGGGAGGATCACATGGGAGGGGACGGCAGCCACTACCTGATCCTGACCCCGGGGGTGGTATTATGAGGGAGGATCACATGGGAGGAGAAAGCAGCTGCACCTGATCTTGACCCTGGGGGTGGTATTATGAGGGAGGATCACATGGGAGGGGACGGCAGCCACTACCTGATCCTGACCCCGGGGGTGGTATTATGAGGGAGGATCACATGGGAGGAGAAAGCAGCTGCACCTGATCCTGACCCAGGGGGTGGTATTATTAGGGAGGATCATATGGGAGGGGACGGCAGCACCTACCTGATCCTGACCCTGGGAGGGGTATGATGAGGAAGGATCACATGGGAGGGGATGGCAGCTGCTACCTGATCCTGATCCTGGGAGGGGTATGATGAGGAAGGATCACATGGAAGGGCACGGCAGCTGCTACCTGATCCTGACCCTGGGGGTGGTATTATGAGGGAGGACCACATGGGAGGGGACGGCAACCACTACCTGATCCTGACCCTGGGGGTGGTATTATGAGGGAGGATCACATGGGAGGGGACGGCAGCCACTACCTGATCCTGACCCTCGGGTGGTATTATGAGGGAGGATCACATGGGAGGGGACAGCAGCCACTACCTGATCCTGACCCTGGAGGTGGTATTCTGGGGGAGGATCACATGGGAGGGGACGGCAGCCACTACCTGATCCTGACCCTGGAGGTGGTATTCTGAGGGAGGATCGCATGGATGGGGACGGCAGCCACTACCTGATCCTGACCCTTGGGGTGGTATTATGAGGTAGGATCACATGGGAGGGGACGGCAGCCACTACCTGATCCTGACCCTGGGGGTGGTATTATGAGGAAGGATCACATGGGAGGGGACGGCAGCTGCACCTGATCCTTGCCCTTGGGGTGGTATTATGAGGGAGGGTCACATGGGAGGGGACGGCAGCCACTATCTGATCCTGACCCTGGGGGTAGTATTATGAGGGAGGATCACATGGGAGGGGAAGGCTGCCACCACCTGATCCTGACCCTGGGGGTGGCATCATGAGGGAGCGTCACATGGGAGGGGAAGGCTGCCACCACCTGATCCTGACCCTGGGGGTGGTATTATGAGGGAGGATCACATGGGAGGGCACGGCAGCCACTACCTGATCCTGACCCTGGAGGTGGTATTATGAGGGAGGATCACATGGATGGGGACGGCAGCCTCTATCTGATCCTGACCCTGGGGGTGGTATTATGAGGGAGGATCACATGGGAGGGGACGGCAGCACCTACCTGATCCTGACCCTGGGAGGGGTATGATGAGGAAGGATCCCATGGGAGGGGATGGCAGCCACTACCTGATCCTTATCCTGGGAGGGGTATGATGAGGAAGGATCACATGGAAGGGAACGGCAGCTGCTACCTGATCCTGACCCTGGGGGTGGTATTATGAGGGAGGATCACATGGGAGGGGACGGCAGCCACTACCTGATCCTGACTCTAGGGGGTGGTATTGTGAGGGAGGATCACATGGGAGGGGACGGCAGCCACTACCTGATCCTGACAATGGGGGTGGTATTATGAGGGAAGATCACATGGGAGGGGACAGCAGCCGCTGCCTGATCCTGACCCTGCGGGTGGTATTATGAGGGAGGATCACATGGATGGGGACGGCAGCCTCTACCTGATCCTGACCCTGGGGGTGGTATTATGATGGAGGATCACATGGATGGGGACGGCAACCACTACCTGATCCTGACCCTGGGGGTGGTATTATGAGGGAGGATCACATGGATGGGGATGGCAGCCACTACCTGGTCCTGACCCTGGGAGTGGTATTATGAGGGAGGATCACATGGGAGGGGACGGCAGCGACTACCTGATCCTGACCCTGGGGGTGGTATTATGAGGGAGGATCACATGGAAGGGCACGGCAGCCACTACCTGATCCTGACCCTGGAGGTGGTATTATGAGGGAGGATCGCATGGATGGGGACCGCAGCCACTACCTGATCCTGACCCTGGGAGTGGTATTATGAGGGAGGATCACACGGGAGGAGACGGCAGCTGCACCTGATCCTGACCCTGGGGGTGGTATTATGAGGGAGGATCACATGGGAGGGGACGGCAGCCACTACCTGATCCTGACCCCGGGGGTGGTATTATGAGGGAGGATCACATGGGAGGAGAAAGCAGCTGCACCTGATCCTGACCCTGGGGGTGGTATTATGAGGGAGGATCACATGGGAGGGGACGGCAGCCACTACCTGATCCTGACCCCGGGGGTGGTATTATGAGGGAGGATCACATGGGAGGAGAAAGCAGCTGCACCTGATCCTGACCCAGGGGGTGGTATTATTAGGGAGGATCATATGGGAGGGGACGGCAGCCACTACCTGATCCTGACCCTGGGGGTGGTATTATGAGGGAGGATCACATGGGAGGGGACGGCAGCACCTACCTGATCCTGACCCTGGGAGGGGTATGATGAGGAATGATCACATGGGAGGGGATGGCAGCCACTACCTGATCCTTATCCTGGGAGGGGTATGATGAGGAAGGATCACATGGGAGGGGACGGCAGCCACTACCTGAACCTGACTCTAGGGGGTGGTATTGTGAGGGAGGATCACATGGGAGGGGACGGCAGCCACTACCTGATCCTGACCATGGGGGTGGTATTATGAGGGAAGATCACATTGGAGGGGACAGCAGCCGCTGCCTGATCCTGACCCTGCGGGTGGTATTATGAGGGAGGATCACATGGATGAGGACGGCAGCCTCCACCTGATCCTGACCCTGGGGGTGGTATTATGATGGAGGATCACATGGATGGGGACGGCAACCACTACCTGATCCTGACCCTGGGGGTGGTATTATGAGGAAGGATCACATGGATGGGGATGGCAGCCACTACCTGGTCCTGACCCTGGGAGTGGTATTATGAGGGAGGATCACATGGGAGGGGACGGCAGCGACTACCTGATCCTGACCCTGGGGGTGGTATTATGAGGGAGGATCACATGGGAGGGCATGGCCGCCACTACCTGATCCTGACCCTGGAGGTGGTATTATGAGGGAGGATCGCATGGATGGGGACGGCAGCCACTACCTGATCCTGACCCTGGGAGTGGTATTATGAGGGAGGATCACACAGGAGGAGACGGCAGCTGCACCTGATCCTGACCCTGGGGGTGGTATTATGAGGGAGGATCACATGGGAGGGGACGGCAGCCACTACCTGATCCTGACCCCGGGGGTGGTATTATGAGGGAGGATCACATGGGAGGAGAAAGCAGCTGCACCTGATCCTGACCCTGGGGGTGGTATTATGAGGGAGGATCACATGGGAGGGGACGGCAGCCACTACCTGATCCTGACCCCGGGGGTGGTATTATGAGGGAGGATCACATGGGAGGAGAAAGCAGCTGCACCTGATCCTGACCCAGGGGGTGGTATTATTAGGGAGGATCATATGGGAGGGGACGGCAGCCACTACCTGATCCTGACCCAGGGGGTGGTATTATGAGGGAGGATCACATGGGAGGGGACGGCAGCTGCACCTGATCCTTACCCTTGGGGTGGTATTATGAGGGAGGATCACATGGGAGGGGACGGCAGCGACTACCTGATCCTGACCCTGGGGGTGGTATTATGAGGGAGGATCACATGGGAGGGCACCGCAGCCACTACCTGATCCTGACCCTGGAGGTGGTATTATTATCAGGGAGGATCGCATGGATGGGGACGGCAGCCACTACCTGATCCTGACCCTGGGAGTGGTATTATGAGGGAGGATCACACGGGAGGAGACGACAGCCACTACCTGATCCTGACCCTGGGGGTGGTATTATGAGGGAGGATCACATGGGAGGAGATGGGAGCCACTACCTGATCCTGAACCTGGGGGTGGTATTATGAGGGAGGATCACATGGGAGGGGAAGGTAGCCACTACCTGATCCTGACCCTGGAGGTGGTATTATGAGGGAGGATCACATGGATGGGGACGACAGCCACTACCTGATCCTGACCCTGGGGGTGGTATTATGAGGGAGGATCACATGGCAGGGGATGGCAGCCTCTACCTGATCCTGAACCCGGGGGTGGTATTATGAGGGAGGATCACATGGGAGGGGACGGTAGCTGCACCTGATCCTGACCCTGGGGGTGGTATTATGAGGGAGGATCAAATGGGAGTGGACGGCAGCCACTACCTGATCCTGACCCTGGGGGTGGAATTATGATGGAGGATCACATGGATGGGGACGGCAGCCACAACCTTATCCTGACCCTGGGGGTGATATTATGAGGGAGGATCACATGGGAGGGGAAGGCAGCCACTACCTGATCCTGACCCTGGAGGCGGTATTATGAGGGAGGATCACATGGATGGGGACGGCAGCCACTACCTGATCCTGACCCTGGGAGTGGTATTATGAGGGAGAATCACATGGGAGGAGACGGCAGCCACTACCTGATCCTGACCCTGGGGGTGGTATTATGAGGGAGGATAACATGGTAGGGGAAGGTAGCCACTACCTGATCCTGACCCTGGAGGTGGTATTATGAGGGAGGATCACATGGATGGGGATGGCAGCCACTACCTGATCCTGACCCTGGGAGTGGTATTATGAGGGAGGATCACACAGGAGGAGACGGCAGCCACTACCTGATCCTGACCATGGGGGTGGTATTATGAGGGAGGATCACATGGGAGGAGACGGCAGCCACTACCTGATCCTGACCCTGGGGGTGGTATTATGAGGGAGGATCACATGCGAGGGGAAGGTAGCACCTACCTGATCCTGACCCTAGAGGTGGTATTATGAGGGAGGATCACATGGATGGGGACGGCAGCCACTACCTGATCCTGACCCTGGGAGTTGTATTATGAGGGAGGATCACATGGGAGGAGACGGCAGCCACTACCTGATCCTGACCCTGGGGGTGGTATTATGAGGGAGGATCACATGGGAGGGGACGGCAGCCACTACCTGATCCTGACCCCGGGGGTGGTAATATGAGGGAGGATCACATGGGAGGGGACGGCAGCTGCACCTGATCCTTACCCTTGGGGTGGTATTATGAGGGAGGATCACATGGGAGGGGACGGCAGCCACTACCTGATCCTGACCCTGGGGGTGGTATTATGAGGGACGATCACATGGGAGGGGACGGCAGCCACTACATGATCCTGACTCTAGGGGGTGGTATTATGAGGGAGGATCACATGGGAGGAGACGGCAGCCACTACCTGATCCTGACCCTGGGAGGGGTATGATGAGGAAGGATCACATGGAAGGGCACGGCAGCTGCTACCTGATCCTGACCCTGGGGGTGATATTATGAGGGAGGATTACATGGGAGGGACAGCAGCCACTACCTGATCCTGACCCTGGGGGTGGTATTATGAGGGAGGATCACATGGCAGGAGACGGCAGCCAATACCTGATCCTGACCCAGGGGGTGGTATTATGATGGAGGATCACATGGATGGGGACGGCAGCCACTACCTGATCCTGACCCTGGGGGTGATATTATGAGGGAGGATCACATGGGAGGGGAAGGCAGCCACTACCTGATCCTGACCCTGGAGGTGGTATTATGAGGGAGGATCACATGGATGGGGACGGCAGCCACTACCTGATCCTGACCCTGGGAGTGGTATTATGAGGGAGGATCACATGGGAGGAGACGGCAGCCACTACCTGAACCTGACCCTGGGGGTGGTATTATGAGGGAGGATAACATGGGAGGGGAAGGTAGCCACTACCTGATCCTGACCCTGGAGGTGGTATTATGAGGGAGGATCACATGGATGGGGATGGCAGCCACTACCTGATCCTGACCCTGGGAGTGGTATTATGAGGGAGGATCACACGGGAGGAGATGGCAGCCACTACCTGATCCTGACCCTGGGGGTGGTATTATGAGGGAGGATCACATGGGAGGGGACGGCAGCCACTACCTGATCCTGACCCTGGGGGTGGTATTATGAGGGAGGATCACATGGGAGGAGACGGCAGCCACTACCTGATCCTGACCCCGGGGGTGGTATTATGAGGAAGGATCGCATGGATGGGGACGGCAGCCACTACCTGATCCTGACCCTTGGGGTGGTATTATGAGGTAGGATCACATGGGAGGGGACGGCAGCCACTACCTGATCCTGACCCTGGGGGTGGTATTATGAGGAAGGATCACATGGGAGGGGACGGCAGCTGCACCTGATCCTTGCCCTTGGGGTGGTATTATGAGGGAGGGTCACATGGGAGGGGACGGCAGCCACTATCTGATCCTGACCCTGGGGGTGGTATTATGAGGGAGGATCACATGGGAGGGGAAGGCTGCCACCACCTGATCCTGACCCTGGGGGTGGCATCATGAGGGAGCGTCACATGGGAGGGGAAGGCTGCCACCACCTGATCCTGACCCTGGGGGTGGTATTATGAGGGAGGATCACATGGGAGGGCACGGCAGCCACTACCTGATCCTGACCCTGGAGGTGGTATTATGAGGGAGGATCACATGGATGGGGACGGCAGCCACTATCTGATCCTGACCCTGGGGGTGGTATTATGAGGGAGGATCACATGGGAGGAGACGGCAGCCACTACCTGATCCTGACCCTGGGGGTGGTATTATGAGGGAGGATCACATGGGAGGGGACGGCAGCCACTACCTGATCCTGACCCTGGGGGTGGTATTATGAGGGAGGATCATAAGGGAGGGGAAGGCTGCCACCACCTGATCCTGACCCTGGGGGTGGCATCATGAGGGAGCGTCACATGGGAGGGGAAGGCTGCCACCACCTGATCCTGACCCTGGGAGGGGTATGATGAGGAAGGATCACATGGGAGGGGACGGCAGCCACTACCTGATCCTGACCCTGGGGGTGGTATTATGAGGGAGGATCACATGGGAGGGGACGGCAGCCACTACCTGATCCTGACCCTGGGAGGGGTATGATGAGGAAGGATCACATGGAAGGGAACGGCAGCTGCTACCTGATCCTGACCCTGGGGGTCGTATTATGAGGGAGGATCACATGGGAGGGGACGGCAGCCACTACCTGATCCTGACCCTAGAGGTGGTATTATGAGGGAGGATCACATGGGAGGGGACGGCAGCCACTACCTGATCCTGACCCTGGAGGTGGTATTATGAGGGAGGATCACATGGATGGGGACGGCAGCCACTACCTGATCCTAACCCTGGGGGTGGTATTATGAGGGAGGATCACATGGGAGGGGACGGCAGCCTCTAGCTGATCCTGACCCTGGGAGGGGTATGATGAGGAAGGATCACATGGAAGGGAACGGCAGCTGCTACCTGATCCTGACCCTGGGGGTGGTATTATGAGGGAGGATCACATGGGAGGGGACGGCAGCCACTACCTGATCCTGACTCTAGGGGGTGGTATTGTGGGAGAGGATCACATGGGAGGGGACGGCAGCCACTACCTGATCCTGACCATGGGGGTGGTATTATGAGGGAAGATCACATGGGAGCGGACAGCAGCCGCTGCCTGATCCTGACCCTGCGGGTGGTATTATGAGGGAGGATCACATGGATGGGGACAGCAGCCTCTACCTGATCCTGACCCTGGGGGTGGTATTATGATGGAGGATCACATGGATGGGGACGGCAACCACTACCTGATCCTGACCCTGGGGGTGGTATTATGAGGGAGGATCACATGGATGGGGATGGCAGCCACTACCTGGTCCTGACCCTGGGAGTGGTATTATGAGGGAGGATCACATGGGAGGGGACGGCAGCGACTACCTGATCCTGACCCTGGGGGTGGTATTATGAGGGAGGATCACATGGGAGGGCACGGCAGCCACTACCTTATCCTGACCCTGGAGGTGGTATTATGAGGGAGGATCGCATGGATGGGGACGGCAGCCACTACCTGATCCTGACCCTGGGAGTGGTATTATGAGGGAGGATCACACGGGAGGAGACGGCAGCTGCACCTGATCCTGACCCTGGGGGTAGTATTATGAGGGAGGATCACATGGGAGGGGACGGCAGCCACTACCTGATCCTGACCCCGGGGGTGATATTATGAGGGAGGATCACATGGGAGGAGAAAGCAGCTGCACCTGATCCTGACCCTGGGGGTGGTATTATGAGGGAGGATCACATGGGAGGGGACGGCAGCCACTACCTGATCCTGACTCCGGGGGTGGTATTATGAGGGAGGATCGCATGGGAGGAGAAAGCAGCTGCACCTGAGCCTGACCCAGGGGGTGGTATTATTAGGGAGGATCATATGGGAGGGGACGGCAGCCACTACCTGATCCTGACCCTGGGGGTGGTATTATGAGGGAGGATCACATGGGAGGGGACGGCAGCTGCACCTGATCCTTACCCTTGGGGTGGTATTATGAGGGAGGATCACATGGGAGGGGATGGCAGCGACTACCTGATCCTGACCCTGGGGGTGGTATTATGAGGGAGGATCACATGGGAGGGCACGGCAGCCACTACCTGATCCTGACCCTGGAGGTGGTATTATGAGGGAGGATCGCATGGATGGGGACGGCAGCCACTACCTGATCCTGACCCTGGGAGTGGTATTATGAGGGAGGATCACACGGGAGGAGACGGCAGCCACTACCTGATCCTGACCCTGGGGGTGGTATTATGAGACAGGATCACATGGGAGGAGATGGGAGCCACTACCTGATCCTGAACCTGGGGGTGGTATTATGAGGGAGGATCACATGGGAGGGGAAGGTAGCCACTACCTGATCCTGACCCTGGAGGTGGTATTATGAGGGAGGATCACATGGATGGGGACGACAGCCACTACCTGATCCTGACCCTGGGAGTGGTATTATGAGGGAGGATCACATGGGAGGAGACGGCAGCCACTACCTGATCCTGACCCTGGGGGTGGTATTATGAGGGAGTATCACATGGGAGGGGATGGCAGCCTCTACCTGATCCTGACCCCGGGGGTGGTATTATGAGGGAGGATCACATGGGAGGAGAAAGCAGCTGCACCTGATCCTGACCCTGGGGGTGGTATTATGAGGGAGGATCATATGGGAGGGGACGGCAGCCACTACCTGATCCTGACCCTGGGGGTGGTATTATGAGGGAGGATCACATGGGAGGGGACGGCAGCTGCACCTGATCCTTACCCTTGGGGTGGTATTATGAGGGAGGATCACATGGGAGGGGACAGCAGTGACTACCTGATCCTGACCCTGGGGGTGGTATTATGAGGGAGGATCACATGGGAGGGCACGGCAGCCACTACCTGATCCTGACCCTGGAGGTGGTATTATGAGGGAGGATCGCATGGATGGGGACGGCAGCCACTACCTGATCCTGACCCTGGGAGTGGTATTATGAGGGAGGATCACACGGGAGGAGACGGCAGCCACTACCTGATCCTGACCCTGGGGGTGGTATTATGAGGGAGGATCACATGGGAGGAGATGGGAGCCACTACCTGATCCTGAACCTGGGGGTGGTATTATGAGGGAGGATCACATGGGAGGGGAAGGTAGCCACTACCTGATCCTGACCCTGGAGGTGGTATTATGAGGGAGGATCACATGGATGGGGACGACAGCCACTACCTGATCCTGACCCTGGGGGTGGTATTATGAGGGAGGATCACATGGGAGGGGATGGCAGCCTCTACCTGATCCTGACCCCGGGGGTGGTATTATGAGGGAGGATCACATGGGAGGGGACGGTAGCTGCACCTGATCCTGACCCTGGGGGTGGTATTATGAGGGAGGATCAAATGGGAGTGGACGGCAGCCACTACCTGATCCTGACCCTGGAGGTGGTATTATGAGGGAGGATCACATGGATGGAGACGGCAGCCACTACCTGATCCTGACCCTGGGGGTGGTATTATGAGGGAGGATCACATGGGAGGGGATGGCAGCCTCTAGCTGATCCTGACCCTGGGAGGGGTATGATGAGGAAGGATCACATGGGAGGGGATGGCAGCCACTACCTGATCCTGATCCTGGGAGGGGTATGATGAGGAAGGATCACATGGAAGGGCACGGCAGCTGCTACCTGATCCTGACCCTGGGGTGGTATTATGAGGGAGGATCACATGGGAGGGGACAGCAGCCAGTACATGATCCTGACTCTAGGGGGTGGTATTATGAGGGAGGATCACATGGGAGGAGAAAGCAGCTGCACCTGAGCCTGACCCAGGGGGTGGTATTATTAGGGAGGATCATATGGGAGGGGACGGCAGCCACTACCTGATCCTGACCTCGGGGGTGGTATTATGAGGGAGGATCACATGGGAGGGGACGGCAGCCACTACCTGATCCTGACTCCGGGGGTGGTATTATGAGGGAGGATCACATGGGAGGAGAAAGCAGCTGCACCTGAGCCTGACCCAGGGGGTGGTATTATTAGGGAGGATCATATGGGAGGGGACGGCAGCCACTACCTGATCCTGACCCTGGGGGTGGTATTATGAGGGAGGATCACATGGGAGGGGACGGCAGCTGCACCTGATCCTTACCCTTGGGGTGGTATTATGAGGGAGGATCACATGGGAGGGGACGGCAGCGACTACCTGATCCTGACCCTGGGGGTGGTATTATGAGGGAGGATCACATGGGAGGGCACGGCAGCCACTACCTGATCCTGACCCTGGAGGTGGTATTATGAGGGAGGATCGCATGGATGGGGACGGCAGCCACTACCTGATCCTGACCCTGGGAGTGGTATTATGAGGGAGGATCACACGGGAGGAGACGGCAGCCACTACCTGATCCTGACCCTGGGGGTGGTATTATGAGGGAGGATCACATGGGAGGAGATGGGAGCCACTACCTGATCCTGAACCTGGGGGTGGTATTATGAGGGAGGATCACATGGGAGGGGAAGGTAGCCACTACCTGATCCTGACCCTGGAGGTGGTATTATGAGGGAGGATCACATGGATGGGGACGACAGCCACTACCTGATCCTGACCCTGGGAGTGGTATTATGAGGGAGGATCACATGGGAGGAGACGGCAGCCACTACCTGATCCTGACCCTGGGGGTGGTATTATGAGGGAGTATCACATGGGAGGGGATGGCAGCCTCTACCTGATCCTGAACCCGGGGGTGGTATTATGAGGGAGGATCACATGGGAGGAGAAAGCAGCTGCACCTGATCCTGACCCCGGGGGTGGTATTATGAGGGAGGATCACATGGGAGGAGAAAGCAGCTGCACCTGATCCTGACCCTGGGGGTGGTATTATGAGGGAGGATCATATGGGAGGGGACGGCAGCCACTACCTGATCCTGACCCTGGGGGTGGTATTATGAGGGAGGATCACATGGGAGGGGACGTCAGCTGCACCTGATCCTTACCCTTGGGGTGGTATTATGAGGGAGGATCACATGGGAGGGGACAGCAGTGACTACCTGATCCTGACCCTGGGGGTGGTATTATGAGGGAGGATCACATGGGAGGGCACGGCAGCCACTACCTGATCCTGACCCTGGAGGTGGTATTATGAGGGAGGATCGCATGGATGGGGACGGCAGCCACTACCTGATCCTGACCCTGGGAGTGGTATTATGAGGGAGGATCACACGGGAGGAGACGGCAGCCACTACCTGATCCTGACCCTGGGGGTGGTATTATGAGGGAGGATCACATGGGAGGAGATGGGAGCCACTACCTGATCCTGAACCTGGGGGTGGTATTATGAGGGAGGATCACATGGGAGGGGAAGGTAGCCACTACCTGATCCTGACCCTGGAGGTGGTATTATGAGGGAGGATCACATGGATGGGGACGACAGCCACTACCTGATCCTGACCCTGGGGGTGGTATTATGAGGGAGGATCACATGGGAGGGGATGGCAGCCTCTACCTGATCCTGACCCCGGGGGTGGTATTATGAGGGAGGATCACATGGGAGGGGACGGTAGCTGCACCTGATCCTGACCCTGGGGGTGGTATTATGAGGGAGGATCAAATGGGAGTGGACGGCAGCCACTACCTGATCCTGACCCTGGAGGTGGTATTATGAGGGAGGATCACATGGATGGAGACGGCAGCCACTACCTGATCCTGACCCTGGGGGTGGTATTATGAGGGAGGATCACATGGGAGGGGATGGCAGCCTCTAGCTGATCCTGACCCTGGGAGGGGTATGATGAGGAAGGATCACATGGGAGGGGATGGCAGCCACTACCTGATCCTGATCCTGGGAGGGGTATGATGAGGAAGGATCACATGGAAGGGCACGGCAGCTGCTACCTGATCCTGACCCTGGGGTGGTATTATGAGGGAGGATCACATGGGAGGGGACAGCAGCCAGTACATGATCCTGACTCTAGGGGGTGGTATTATGAGGGAGGATCACATGGGAGGAGAAAGCAGCTGCACCTGAGCCTGACCCAGGGGGTGGTATTATTAGGGAGGATCATATGGGAGGGGACGGCAGCCACTACCTGATCCTGACCCCGGGGGTGGTATTATGAGGGAGGATCACATGGGAGGGGACGGCAGCCACTACCTGATCCTGACTCCGGGGGTGGTATTATGAGGGAGGATCACATGGGAGGAGAAAGCAGCTGCACCTGAGCCTGACCCAGGGGGTGGTATTATTAGGGAGGATCATATGGGAGGGGACGGCAGCCACTACCTGATCCTGACCCTGGGGGTGGTATTATGAGGGAGGATCACATGGGAGGGGACGGCAGCTGCACCTGATCCTTACCCTTGGGGTGGTATTATGAGGGAGGATCACATGGGAGGGGACGGCAGCGACTACCTGATCCTGACCCTGGGGGTGGTATTATGAGGGAGGATCACATGGGAGGGCACGGCAGCCACTACCTGATCCTGACCCTGGAGGTGGTATTATGAGGGAGGATCGCATGGATGGGGACGGCAGCCACTACCTGATCCTGACCCTGGGAGTGGTATTATGAGGGAGGATCACACGGGAGGAGACGGCAGCCACTACCTGATCCTGACCCTGGGGGTGGTATTATGAGGGAGGATCACATGGGAGGAGATGGGAGCCACTACCTGATCCTGAACCTGGGGGTGGTATTATGAGGGAGGATCACATGGGAGGGGAAGGTAGCCACTACCTGATCCTGACCCTGGAGGTGGTATTATGAGGGAGGATCACATGGATGGGGACGACAGCCACTACCTGATCCTGACCCTGGGAGTGGTATTATGAGGGAGGATCACATGGGAGGAGACGGCAGCCACTACCTGATCCTGACCCTGGGGGTGGTATTATGAGGGAGTATCACATGGGAGGGGATGGCAGCCTCTACCTGATCCTGACCCCGGGGGTGGTATTATGAGGGAGGATCACATGGGAGGAGAAAGCAGCTGCACCTGATCCTGACCCTGGGGGTGGTATTATGAGGGAGGATCATATGGGAGGGGACGGCAGCCACTACCTGATCCTGACCCTGGGGGTGGTATTATGAGGGAGGATCACATGGGAGGGGACGGCAGCTGCACCTGATCCTTACCCTTGGGGTGGTATTATGAGGGAGGATCACATGGGAGGGGACGGCAGTGACTACCTGATCCTGACCCTGGGGGTGGTATTATGAGGGAGGATCACATGGGAGGGCACGGCAGCCACTACCTGATCCTGACCCTGGAGGTGGTATTATGAGGGAGGATCGCATGGATGGGGACGGCAGCCACTACCTGATCCTGACCCTGGGAGTGGTATTATGAGGGAGGATCACACGGGAGGAGACGGCAGCCACTACCTGATCCTGACCCTGGGGGTGGTATTATGAGGGAGGATCACATGGGAGGAGATGGGAGCCACTACCTGATCCTGAACCTGGGGGTGGTATTATGAGGGAGGATCACATGGGAGGGGAAGGTAGCCACTACCTGATCCTGACCCTGGAGGTGGTATTATGAGGGAGGATCACATGGATGGGGACGACAGCCACTACCTGATCCTGACCCTGGGGGTGGTATTATGAGGGAGGATCACATGGGAGGGGATGGCAGCCTCTACCTGATCCTGACCCCGGGGGTGGTATTATGAGGGAGGATCACATGGGAGGGGACGGTAGCTGCACCTGATCCTGACCCTGGGGGTGGTATTATGAGGGAGGATCAAATGGGAGTGGACGGCAGCCACTACCTGATCCTGACCCTGGAGGTGGTATTATGAGGGAGGATCACATGGATGGAGACGGCAGCCACTACCTGATCCTGACCCTGGGGGTGGTATTATGAGGGAGGATCACATGGGAGGGGATGGCAGCCTCTAGCTGATCCTGACCCTGGGAGGGGTATGATGAGGAAGGATCACATGGGAGGGGATGGCAGCCACTACCTGATCCTGATCCTGGGAGGGGTATGATGAGGAAGGATCACATGGAAGGGCACGGCAGCTGCTACCTGATCCTGACCCTGGGGTGGTATTATGAGGGAGGATCACATGGGAGGGGACAGCAGCCAGTACATGATCCTGACTCTAGGGGGTGGTATTATGAGGGAGGATCACATGGGAGGGGACAGCAGCCACTACCTGATCCTGACCCTGGGGTTATATTATGAGGGAGGATCACATGGCAGGAGACGGCAGCCAATACCTGATCCTGACCCTGGGGGTGGAATTATGATGGAGGATCACATGGATGGGGACGGCAGCCACAACCTGATCCTGACCCTGGGGGTGATATTATGAGGGAGGATCACATGGGAGGGGAAGGCAGCCACTACCTGATCCTGACCCTGGAGGTGGTATTATGAGGGAGGATCACATGGATGGGGACGGCAGCCACTACCTGATCCTGACCCTGGGAGTGGTATTATGAGGGAGAATCACATGGGAGGAGACGGCAGCCACTACCTGATCCTGACCCTGGGGGTGGTATTATGAGGGAGGATAACATGGGAGGGGAAGGTAGCCACTACCTGATCCTGACCCTGGAGGTGGTATTATGAGGGAGGATCACATGGGAGGAGAAAGCAGCTGCACCTGATCCTGACCCAGGGGGTGGTATTATTAGGGAGGATCATATGGGAGGGGACGGCAGCCACTACCTGATCCTGACCCTGGGGGTGGTATTATGAGGGAGGATCACATGGGAGGGGACGGCAGCTGCACCTGATCCTTACCCTTGGGGTGGTATTATGAGGGAGGATCACATGGGAGGGGACGGCAGCGACTACCTGATCCTGACCCTGGGGGTGGTATTATGAGGGAGGATCACATGGGAGGGCACGGCAGCCACTACCTGATCCTGACCCTGGAGGTGGTATTATGAGGGAGGATCGCATGGATGGGGACGGCAGCCACTACCTGATCCTGACCCTGGGAGTGGTATTATGAGGGAGGATCACACGGGAGGAGACGGCAGCCACTACCTGATCCTGACCCTGGGGGTGGTATTATGAGGGAGGATCACATGGGAGGAGATGGGAGCCACTACCTGATCCTGAACCTGGGGGTGGTATTATGAGGGAGGATCACATGGGAGGGGAAGGTAGCCACTACCTGATCCTGACCCTGGAGGTGGTATTATGAGGGAGGATCACATGGATGGGGACGACAGCCACTACCTGATCCTGACCCTGGGAGTGGTATTATGATGGAGGATCACATGGGAGGAGACGGCAGCCACTACCTGATCCTGACCCTGGGGGTGGTATTATGAGGGAGTATCACATGGGAGGGGATGGCAGCCTCTACCTGATCCTGACCCCGGGGGTGGTATTATGAGGGAGGATCACACGGGAGGAGACGGCAGCTGCACCTGATCCTGACCCTGGGGGTGGTATTATGAGGGAGGATCACATGGGAGGGGACGGCAGCCACTACCTGATCCTGACCCCGGGGGTGGTATTATGAGGGAGGATCACATGGGAGGAGAAAGCAGCTGCACCTGATCCTGACCCTAGGGGTGGTATTATGAGGGAGGATCACATGGGAGGGGACGGCAGCCACTACCTGACCCTGACCCCGGGGGTGGTATTATGAGGGAGGATCACATGGGAGGAGAAAGCAGCTGCACCTGATCCTGACCCAGGGGGTGGTATTATTAGGGAGGATCATATGGGAGGGGACGGCAGCCACTACCTGATCCTGACCCTGGGGGTGGTATTATGAGGGAGGATCACATGGGAGGGGACGGCAGCACCTACCTGATCCTGACCCTGGGAGGGGTATGATGAGGAAGGATCACATGGGAGGGGATGGCAGCCACTACCTGATCCTTATCCTGGGAGGGGTATGATGAGGAAGGATCACATGGGAGGGGACGGCAGCCACTACCTGATCCTGACTCTAGGGGGTGGTATTGTGAGGGAGGATCACATGGGAGGGGACGGCAGCCACTACCTGATCCTGACCATGGGGGTGGTATTATGAGGGAAGATCACATGGGAGGGGACAGCAGCCGCTGCCTGATCCTGACCCTGCGGGTGGTATTATGAGGGAGGATCACATGGATGAGGACGGCAGCCTCTACCTGATCCTGACCCTGGGGGTGGTATTATGATGGAGGATCACATGGATGGGGACGGCAACCACTACCTGATCCTGACCCTGGTGGTGGTATTATGAGGAAGGATCACATGGATGGGGATGGCAGCCACTACCTGGTCCTGACCCTGGGAGTGGTATTATGAGGGAGGATCACATGGGAGGGGACGGCAGCGACTACCTGATCCTGACCCTGGGGGTGGTATTATGAGGGAGGATCACATGGGAGGGCATGGCCGCCACTACCTGATCCTGACCCTGGAGGTGGTATTATGAGGGAGGATCGCATGGATGGGGACGGCAGCCACTACCTTATCCTGACCCTGGGAGTGGTATTATGAGGGAGGATCACACAGGAGGAGACGGCAGCTGCACCTGATCCTGACCCTGGGGGTGGTATTATGAGGGAGGATCACATGGGAGGGGACGGCAGCCACTACCTGATCCTGACCCCGGGGGTGGTATTATGAGGGAGGATCACATGGGAGGAGAAAGCAGCTGCACCTGATCCTGACCCTGGGGGTGGTATTATGAGGGAGGATCACATGGGAGGGGACGGCAGCCACTACCTGATCCTGACCCCGGGGGTGGTATTATGAGGGAGGATCACATGGGAGGAGAAAGCAGCTGCACCTGATCCTGACCCAGGGGGTGGTATTATTAGGGAGGATCATATGGGAGGGGACGGCAGCCACTACCTGATCCTGACCCAGGGGGTGGTATTATGAGGGAGGATCACATGGGAGGGGACGGCAGCTGCACCTGATCCTTACCCTTGGGGTGGTATTATGAGGGAGGATCACATGGGAGGGGACGGCAGCGACTACCTGATCCTGACCCTGGGGGTGGTATTATGAGGGAGGATCACATGGGAGGGCACCGCAGCCACTACCTGATCCTGACCTTGGAGGTGGTATTATGAGGGAGGATCGCATGGATGGGGACGGCAGCCACTACCTGATCCTGACCCTGGGAGTGGTATTATGAGGGAGGATCACACGGGAGGAGACGACAGCCACTACCTGATCCTGACCCTGGGGGTGGTATTATGAGGGAGGATCACATGGGAGGAGATGGGAGCCACTACCTGATCCTGAACCTGGGGGTGGTATTATGAGGGAGGATCACATGGGAGGGGAAGGTAGCCACTACCTGATCCTGACCCTAGAGGTGGTATTATGAGGGAGGATCACATGGATGGGGACGACAGCCACTACCTGATCCTGACCCTGGGGGTGGTATTATGAGGGAGGATCACATGGCAGGGAATGGCAGCCTCTACCTGATCCTGAACCCGGGGGTGGTATTATGAGGGAGGATCACATGGGAGGGGACGGTAGCTGCACCTGATCCTGACCCTGGGGGTGGTATTATGAGGGAGGATCAAATGGGAGTGGACGGCAGCCACTACCTGATCCTGACCCTGGGGGTGGAATTATGATGGAGGATCACATGGATGGGGACGGCAGCCACAACCTGATCCTGACCCTGGGGGTGATATTATGAGGGAGGATCACATGGGAGGGGAAGGCAGCCACTACCTGATCCTGACCCTGGAGGCGGTATTATGAGGGAGGATCACATGGATGGGGACGGCAGCCACTACCTGATCCTGACCCTGGGAGTGGTATTATGAGGGAGAATCACATGGGAGGAGACGGCAGCCACTACCTGATCCTGACCCTGGGGGTGGTATTATGAGGGAGGATAACATGGTAGGGGAAGGTAGCCACTACCTGATCCTGACCCTGGAGGTGGTATTATGAGGGAGGATCACATGGATGGGGATGGCAGCCACTACCTGATCCTGACCCTGGGAGTGGTATTATGAGGGAGGATCACACAGGAGGAGACGGCAGCCACTACCTGATCCTGACCATGGGGGTGGTAATATGAGGGAGGATCACATGGGAGGAGACGGCAGCCACTACCTGATCCTGACCCTGGGGGTGGTATTATGAGGGAGGATCACATGCGAGGGGAAGGTAGCACCTACCTGATCCTGACCCTAGAGGTGGTATTATGAGGGAGGATCACATGGATGGGGACGGCAGCCACTACCTGATCCTGACCCTGGGAGTTGTATTATGAGGGAGGATCACATGGGAGGAGACGGCAGCCACTACCTGATCCTGACCCTGGGGGTGGTATTATGAGGGAGGATCACATGGGAGGGGACGGCAGCCACTACCTGATCCTGACCCCGGGGGTGGTAATATGAGGGAGGATCACATGGGAGGGGACGGCAGCTGCACCTGATCCTTACCCTTGGGGTGGTATTATGAGGGAGGATCACATGGGAGGGGACGGCAGCCACTACCTGATCCTGACCCTGGGGGTGGTATTATGAGGGACGATCACATGGGAGGGGACGGCAGCCACTACATGATCCTGACTCTAGGGGGTGGTATTATGAGGGAGGATCACATGGGAGGAGACGGCAGCCACTACCTGATCCTGACCCTGGGAGGGGTATGATGAGGAAGGATCACATGGAAGGGCACGGCAGCTGCTACCTGATCCTGACCCTGGGGGTGATATTATGAGGGAGGATTACATGGGAGGGACAGCAGCCACTACCCGATCCTGACCCTGGGGGTGGTATTATGAGGGAGGATCACATGGCAGGAGATGGCAGCCAATACCTGATCCTGACCCAGGGGGTGGTATTATGATGGAGGATCACATGGATGGGGACGGCAGCCACTACCTGATCCTGACCCTGGGGGTGATATTATGAGGGAGGATCACATGGGAGGGGAAGGCAGCCACTACCTGATCCTGACCCTGGAGGTGGTATTATGAGGGAGGATCACATGGATGGGGACGGCAGCCACTACCTGATCCTGACCCTGGGAGTGGTATTATGAGGGAGGATCACATGGGAGGAGACGGCAGCCACTACCTGAACCTGACCCTGGGGGTGGTATTATGAGGGAGGATAACATGGGAGGGGAAGGTAGCCACTACCTGATCCTGACCCTGGAGGTGGTATTATGAGGGAGGATCACATGGATGGGGATGGCAGCCACTACCTGATCCTGACCCTGGGAGTGGTATTATGAGGGAGGATCACACGGGAGGAGATGGCAGCCACTACCTGATCCTGACCCTGGGGGTGGTATTATGAGGGAGGATCACATGGGAGGGGACGGCAGCCACTACCTGATCCTGACCCTGGGGGTGGTATTATGAGGGAGGATCACATGGGAGGAGACGGCAGCCACTACCTGATCCTGACCCCGGGGGTGGTATTATGAGGAAGGATCGCATGGATGGGGACGGCAGCCACTACCTGATCCTGACCCTTGGGGTGGTATTATGAGGTAGGATCACATGGGAGGGGACGGCAGCCACTACCTGATCCTGACCCTGGGGGTGGTATTATGAGGGAAGATCACATGGGAGCGGACAGCAGCCGCTGCCTGATCCTGACCCTGCGGGTGGTATTATGAGGGAGGATCACATGGATGGGGACGGCAGCCTCTACCTGATCCTGACCCTGGGGGTGGTATTATGATGGAGGATCACATGGATGGGGACGGCAACCACTACCTGATCCTGACCCTGGGGGTGGTATTATGAGGGAGGATCACATGGATGGGGATGGCAGCCACTACCTGGTCCTGACCCTGGGAGTGGTATTATGAGGGAGGATCACATGGGAGGGGACGGCAGCGACTACCTGATCCTGACCCTGGGGGTGGTATTATGAGGGAGGATCACATGGGAGGGCACGGCAGCCACTACCTTATCCTGACCCTGGAGGTGGTATTATGAGGGAGGATCGCATGGATGGGGACGGCAGCCACTACCTGATCCTGACCCTGGGAGTGGTATTATGAGGGAGGATCACACGGGAGGAGACGGCAGCTGCACCTGATCCTGACCCTGGGGGTAGTATTATGAGGGAGGATCACATGGGAGGGGACGGCAGCCACTACCTGATCCTGACCCCGGGGGTGATATTATGAGGGAGGATCACATGGGAGGAGAAAGCAGCTGCACCTGATCCTGACCCTGGGGGTGGTATTATGAGGGAGGATCACATGGGAGGGGACGGCAGCCACTACCTGATCCTGACTCCGGGGGTGGTATTATGAGGGAGGATCGCATGGGAGGAGAAAGCAGCTGCACCTGAGCCTGACCCAGGGGGTGGTATTATTAGGGAGGATCATATGGGAGGGGACGGCAGCCACTACCTGATCCTGACCCTGGGGGTGGTATTATGAGGGAGGATCACATGGGAGGGGACGGCAGCTGCACCTGATCCTTACCCTTGGGGTGGTATTATGAGGGAGGATCACATGGGAGGGGATGGCAGCAACTACCTGATCCTGACCCTGGGGGTGGTATTATGAGGGAGGATCACATGGGAGGGCACGGCAGCCACTACCTGATCCTGACCCTGGAGGTGGTATTATGAGGGAGGATCGCATGGATGGGGACGGCAGCCACTACCTGATCCTGACCCTGGGAGTGGTATTATGAGGGAGGATCACACGGGAGGAGACGGCAGCCACTACCTGATCCTGACCCTGGGGGTGGTATTATGAGACAGGATCACATGGGAGGAGATGGGAGCCACTACCTGATCCTGAACCTGGGGGTGGTATTATGAGGGAGGATCACATGGGAGGGGAAGGTAGCCACTACCTGATCCTGACCCTGGAGGTGGTATTATGAGGGAGGATCACATGGATGGGGACGACAGCCACTACCTGATCCTGACCCTGGGAGTGGTATTATGAGGGAGGATCACATGGGAGGAGACGGCAGCCACTACCTGATCCTGACCCTGGGGGTGGTATTATGAGGGAGTATCACATGGGAGGGGATGGCAGCCTCTACCTGATCCTGACCCCGGGGGTGGTATTATGAGGGAGGATCACATGGGAGGAGAAAGCAGCTGCACCTGATCCTGACCCTGGGGGTGGTATTATGAGGGAGGATCATATGGGAGGGGACGGCAGCCACTACCTGATCCTGACCCTGGGGGTGGTATTATGAGGGAGGATCACATGGGAGGGGACGGCAGCTGCACCTGATCCTTACCCTTGGGGTGGTATTATGAGGGAGGATCACATGGGAGGGGACAGCAGTGACTACCTGATCCTGACCCTGGGGGTGGTATTATGAGGGAGGATCACATGGGAGGGCACGGCAGCCACTACCTGATCCTGACCCTGGAGGTGGTATTATGAGGGAGGATCGCATGGATGGGGACGGCAGCCACTACCTGATCCTGACCCTGGGAGTGGTATTATGAGGGAGGATCACACGGGAGGAGACGGCAGCCACTACCTGATCCTGACCCTGGGGGTGGTATTATGAGGGAGGATCACATGGGAGGAGATGGGAGCCACTACCTGATCCTGAACCTGGGGGTGGTATTATGAGGGAGGATCACATGGGAGGGGAAGGTAGCCACTACCTGATCCTGACCCTGGAGGTGGTATTATGAGGGAGGATCACATGGATGGGGACGACAGCCACTACCTGATCCTGACCCTGGGGGTGGTATTATGAGGGAGGATCACATGGGAGGGGATGGCAGCCTCTACCTGATCCTGACCCCGGGGGTGGTATTATGAGGGAGGATCACATGGGAGGGGACGGTAGCTGCACCTGATCCTGACCCTGGGGGTGGTATTATGAGGGAGGATCAAATGGGAGTGGACGGCAGCCACTACCTGATCCTGACCCTGGAGGTGGTATTATGAGGGAGGATCACATGGATGGAGACGGCAGCCACTACCTGATCCTGACCCTGGGGGTGGTATTATGAGGGAGGATCACATGGGAGGGGATGGCAGCCTCTAGCTGATCCTGACCCTGGGAGGGGTATGATGAGGAAGGATCACATGGGAGGGGATGGCAGCCACTACCTGATCCTGATCCTGGGAGGGGTATGATGAGGAAGGATCACATGGAAGGGCACGGCAGCTGCTACCTGATCCTGACCCTGGGGTGGTATTATGAGGGAGGATCACATGGGAGGGGACAGCAGCCAGTACATGATCCTGACTCTAGGGGGTGGTATTATGAGGGAGGATCACATGGGAGGAGAAAGCAGCTGCACCTGAGCCTGACCCAGGGGGTGGTATTATTAGGGAGGATCATATGGGAGGGGACGGCAGCCACTACCTGATCCTGACCTCGGGGGTGGTATTATGAGGGAGGATCACATGGGAGGGGACGGCAGCCACTACCTGATCCTGACTCCGGGGGTGGTATTATGAGGGAGGATCACATGGGAGGAGAAAGCAGCTGCACCTGAGCCTGACCCAGGGGGTGGTATTATTAGGGAGGATCATATGGGAGGGGACGGCAGCCACTACCTGATCCTGACCCTGGGGGTGGTATTATGAGGGAGGATCACATGGGAGGGGACGGCAGCTGCACCTGATCCTTACCCTTGGGGTGGTATTATGAGGGAGGATCACATGGGAGGGGACGGCAGCGACTACCTGATCCTGACCCTGGGGGTGGTATTATGAGGGAGGATCACATGGGAGGGCACGGCAGCCACTACCTGATCCTGACCCTGGAGGTGGTATTATGAGGGAGGATCGCATGGATGGGGACGGCAGCCACTACCTGATCCTGACCCTGGGAGTGGTATTATGAGGGAGGATCACACGGGAGGAGACGGCAGCCACTACCTGATCCTGACCCTGGGGGTGGTATTATGAGGGAGGATCACATGGGAGGAGATGGGAGCCACTACCTGATCCTGAACCTGGGGGTGGTATTATGAGGGAGGATCACATGGGAGGGGAAGGTAGCCACTACCTGATCCTGACCCTGGAGGTGGTATTATGAGGGAGGATCACATGGATGGGGACGACAGCCACTACCTGATCCTGACCCTGGGAGTGGTATTATGAGGGAGGATCACATGGGAGGAGACGGCAGCCACTACCTGATCCTGACCCTGGGGGTGGTATTATGAGGGAGTATCACATGGGAGGGGATGGCAGCATTCTACCTGATCCTGACCCCGGGGGTGGTATTATGAGGGAGGATCACATGGGAGGAGAAAGCAGCTGCACCTGATCCTGACCCCGGGGGTGGTATTATGAGGGAGGATCACATGGGAGGAGAAAGCAGCTGCACCTGATCCTGACCCTGGGGGTGGTATTATGAGGGAGGATCATATGGGAGGGGACGGCAGCCACTACCTGATCCTGACCCTGGGGGTGGTATTATGAGGGAGGATCACATGGGAGGGGACGTCAGCTGCACCTGATCCTTACCCTTGGGGTGGTATTATGAGGGAGGATCACATGGGAGGGGACAGCAGTGACTACCTGATCCTGACCCTGGGGGTGGTATTATGAGGGAGGATCACATGGGAGGGCACGGCAGCCACTACCTGATCCTGACCCTGGAGGTGGTATTATGAGGGAGGATCGCATGGATGGGGACGGCAGCCACTACCTGATCCTGACCCTGGGAGTGGTATTATGAGGGAGGATCACACGGGAGGAGACGGCAGCCACTACCTGATCCTGACCCTGGGGGTGGTATTATGAGGGAGGATCACATGGGAGGAGATGGGAGCCACTACCTGATCCTGAACCTGGGGGTGGTATTATGAGGGAGGATCACATGGGAGGGGAAGGTAGCCACTACCTGATCCTGACCCTGGAGGTGGTATTATGAGGGAGGATCACATGGATGGGGACGACAGCCACTACCTGATCCTGACCCTGGGGGTGGTATTATGAGGGAGGATCACATGGGAGGGGATGGCAGCCTCTACCTGATCCTGACCCCGGGGGTGGTATTATGAGGGAGGATCACATGGGAGGGGACGGTAGCTGCACCTGATCCTGACCCTGGGGGTGGTATTATGAGGGAGGATCAAATGGGAGTGGACGGCAGCCACTACCTGATCCTGACCCTGGAGGTGGTATTATGAGGGAGGATCACATGGATGGAGACGGCAGCCACTACCTGATCCTGACCCTGGGGGTGGTATTATGAGGGAGGATCACATGGGAGGGGATGGCAGCCTCTAGCTGATCCTGACCCTGGGAGGGGTATGATGAGGAAGGATCACATGGGAGGGGATGGCAGCCACTACCTGATCCTGATCCTGGGAGGGGTATGATGAGGAAGGATCACATGGAAGGGCACGGCAGCTGCTACCTGATCCTGACCCTGGGGTGGTATTATGAGGGAGGATCACATGGGAGGGGACAGCAGCCAGTACATGATCCTGACTCTAGGGGGTGGTATTATGAGGGAGGATCACATGGGAGGAGAAAGCAGCTGCACCTGAGCCTGACCCAGGGGGTGGTATTATTAGGGAGGATCATATGGGAGGGGACGGCAGCCACTACCTGATCCTGACCCCGGGGGTGGTATTATGAGGGAGGATCACATGGGAGGGGACGGCAGCCACTACCTGATCCTGACTCCGGGAGTGGTATTATGAGGGAGGATCACATGGGAGGAGAAAGCAGCTGCACCTGAGCCTGACCCAGGGGGTGGTATTATTAGGGAGGATCATATGGGAGGGGACGGCAGCCACTACCTGATCCTGACCCTGGGGGTGGTATTATGAGGGAGGATCACATGGGAGGGGACGGCAGCTGCACCTGATCCTTACCCTTGGGGTGGTATTATGAGGGAGGATCACATGGGAGGGGACGGCAGCGACTACCTGATCCTGACCCTGGGGGTGGTATTATGAGGGAGGATCACATGGGAGGGCACGGCAGCCACTACCTGATCCTGACCCTGGAGGTGGTATTATGAGGGAGGATCGCATGGATGGGGACGGCAGCCACTACCTGATCCTGACCCTGGGAGTGGTATTATGAGGGAGGATCACACGGGAGGAGACGGCAGCCACTACCTGATCCTGACCCTGGGGGTGGTATTATGAGGGAGGATCACATGGGAGGAGATGGGAGCCACTACCTGATCCTGAACCTGGGGGTGGTATTATGAGGGAGGATCACATGGGAGGGGAAGGTAGCCACTACCTGATCCTGACCCTGGAGGTGGTATTATGAGGGAGGATCACATGGATGGGGACGACAGCCACTACCTGATCCTGACCCTGGGAGTGGTATTATGAGGGAGGATCACATGGGAGGAGACGGCAGCCACTACCTGATCCTGACCCTGGGGGTGGTATTATGAGGGAGTATCACATGGGAGGGGATGGCAGCCTCTACCTGATCCTGACCCCGGGGGTGGTATTATGAGGGAGGATCACATGGGAGGAGAAAGCAGCTGCACCTGATCCTGACCCTGGGGGTGGTATTATGAGGGAGGATCATATGGGAGGGGACGGCAGCCACTACCTGATCCTGACCCTGGGGGTGGTATTATGAGGGAGGATCACATGGGAGGGGACGGCAGCTGCACCTGATCCTTACCCTTGGGGTGGTATTATGAGGGAGGATCACATGGGAGGGGACGGCAGTGACTACCTGATCCTGACCCTGGGGGTGGTATTATGAGGGAGGATCACATGGGAGGGCACGGCAGCCACTACCTGATCCTGACCCTGGAGGTGGTATTATGAGGGATGATCGCATGGATGGGGACGGCAGCCACTACCTGATCCTGACCCTGGGAGTGGTATTATGAGGGAGGATCACACGGGAGGAGACGGCAGCCACTACCTGATCCTGACCCTGGGGGTGGTATTATGAGGGAGGATCACATGGGAGGAGATGGGAGCCACTACCTGATCCTGAACCTGGGGGTGGTATTATGAGGGAGGATCACATGGGAGGGGAAGGTAGCCACTACCTGATCCTGACCCTGGAGGTGGTATTATGAGGGAGGATCACATGGATGGGGACGACAGCCACTACCTGATCCTGACCCTGGGGGTGGTATTATGAGGGAGGATCACATGGGAGGGGATGGCAGCCTCTACCTGATCCTGACCCCGGGGGTGGTATTATGAGGGAGGATCACATGGGAGGGGACGGTAGCTGCACCTGATCCTGACCCTGGGGGTGGTATTATGAGGGAGGATCAAATGGGAGTGGACGGCAGCCACTACCTGATCCTGACCCTGGAGGTGGTATTATGAGGGAGGATCACATGGATGGAGACGGCAGCCACTACCTGATCCTGACCCTGGGGGTGGTATTATGAGGGAGGATCACATGGGAGGGGATGGCAGCCTCTAGCTGATCCTGACCCTGGGAGGGGTATGATGAGGAAGGATCACATGGGAGGGGATGGCAGCCACTACCTGATCCTGATCCTGGGAGGGGTATGATGAGGAAGGATCACATGGAAGGGCACGGCAGCTGCTACCTGATCCTGACCCTGGGGTGGTATTATGAGGGAGGATCACATGGGAGGGGACAGCAGCCAGTACATGATCCTGACTCTAGGGGGTGGTATTATGAGGGAGGATCACATGGGAGGGGACAGCAGCCACTACCTGATCCTGACCCTGGGGTTATATTATGAGGGAGGATCACATGGCAGGAGACGGCAGCCAATACCTGATCCTGACCCTGGGGGTGGAATTATGATGGAGGATCACATGGATGGGGACGGCAGCCACAACCTGATCCTGACCCTGGGGGTGATATTATGAGGGAGGATCACATGGGAGGGGAAGGCAGCCACTACCTGATCCTGACCCTGGAGGTGGTATTATGAGGGAGGATCACATGGATGGGGACGGCAGCCACTACCTGATCCTGACCCTGGGAGTGGTATTATGAGGGAGAATCACATGGGAGGAGACGGCAGCCACTACCTGATCCTGACCCTGGGGGTGGTATTATGAGGGAGGATAACATGGGAGGGGAAGGTAGCCACTACCTGATCCTGACCCTGGAGGTGGTATTATGAGGGAGGATCACATGGGAGGAGAAAGCAGCTGCACCTGATCCTGACCCAGGGGGTGGTATTATTAGGGAGGATCATATGGGAGGGGACGGCAGCCACTACCTGATCCTGACCCTGGGGGTGGTATTATGAGGGAGGATCACATGGGAGGGGACGGCAGCTGCACCTGATCCTTACCCTTGGGGTGGTATTATGAGGGAGGATCACATGGGAGGGGACGGCAGCGACTACCTGATCCTGACCCTGGGGGTGGTATTATGAGGGAGGATCACATGGGAGGGCACGGCAGCCACTACCTGATCCTGACCCTGGAGGTGGTATTATGAGGGAGGATCGCATGGATGGGGACGGCAGCCACTACCTGATCCTGACCCTGGGAGTGGTATTATGAGGGAGGATCACACGGGAGGAGACGGCAGCCACTACCTGATCCTGACCCTGGGGGTGGTATTATGAGGGAGGATCACATGGGAGGAGATGGGAGCCACTACCTGATCCTGAACCTGGGGGTGGTATTATGAGGGAGGATCACATGGGAGGGGAAGGTAGCCACTACCTGATCCTGACCCTGGAGGTGGTATTATGAGGGAGGATCACATGGATGGGGACGACAGCCACTACCTGATCCTGACCCTGGGAGTGGTATTATGATGGAGGATCACATGGGAGGAGACGGCAGCCACTACCTGATCCTGACCCTGGGGGTGGTATTATGAGGGAGTATCACATGGGAGGGGATGGCAGCCTCTACCTGATCCTGACCCCGGGGGTGGTATTATGAGGGAGGATCACACGGGAGGAGACGGCAGCTGCACCTGATCCTGACCCTGGGGGTGGTATTATGAGGGAGGATCACATGGGAGGGGACGGCAGCCACTACCTGATCCTGACCCCGGGGGTGGTATTATGAGGGAGGATCACATGGGAGGAGAAAGCAGCTGCACCTGATCCTGACCCTAGGGGTGGTATTATGAGGGAGGATCACATGGGAGGGGACGGCAGCCACTACCTGATCCTGACCCCGGGGGTGGTATTATGAGGGAGGATCACATGGGAGGAGAAAGCAGCTGCACCTGATCCTGACCCAGGGGGTGGTATTATTAGGGAGGATCATATGGGAGGGGACGGCAGCCACTACCTGATCCTGACCCTGGGGGTGGTATTATGAGGGAGGATCACATGGGAGGGGACGGCAGCACCTACCTGATCCTGACCCTGGGAGGGGTATGATGAGGAAGGATCACATGGGAGGGGATGGCAGCCACTACCTGATCCTTATCCTGGGAGGGGTATGATGAGGAAGGATCACATGGGAGGGGACGGCAGCCACTACCTGATCCTGACTCTAGGGGGTGGTATTGTGAGGGAGGATCACATGGGAGGGGACGGCAGCCACTACCTGATCCTGACCATGGGGGTGGTATTATGAGGGAAGATCACATGGGAGGGGACAGCAGCCGCTGCCTGATCCTGACCCTGCGGGTGGTATTATGAGGGAGGATCACATGGATGAGGACGGCAGCCTCTACCTGATCCTGACCCTGGGGGTGGTATTATGATGGAGGATCACATGGATGGGGACGGCAACCACTACCTGATCCTGACCCTGGTGGTGGTATTATGAGGAAGGATCACATGGATGGGGATGGCAGCCACTACCTGGTCCTGACCCTGGGAGTGGTATTATGAGGGAGGATCACATGGGAGGGGACGGCAGCGACTACCTGATCCTGACCCTGGGGGTGGTATTATGAGGGAGGATCACATGGGAGGGCATGGCCGCCACTACCTGATCCTGACCCTGGAGGTGGTATTATGAGGGAGGATCGCATGGATGGGGACGGTAGCCACTACCTTATCCTGACCCTGGGAGTGGTATTATGAGGGAGGATCACACAGGAGGAGACGGCAGCTGCACCTGATCCTGACCCTGGGGGTGGTATTATGAGGGAGGATCACATGGGAGGGGACGGCAGCCACTACCTGATCCTGACCCCGGGGGTGGTATTATGAGGGAGGATCACATGGGAGGAGAAAGCAGCTGCACCTGATCCTGACCCTGGGGGTGGTATTATGAGGGAGGATCACATGGGAGGGGACGGCAGCCACTACCTGATCCTGACCCCGGGGGTGGTATTATGAGGGAGGATCACATGGGAGGAGAAAGCAGCTGCACCTGATCCTGACCCAGGGGGTGGTATTATTAGGGAGGATCATATGGGAGGGGACGGCAGCCACTACCTGATCCTGACCCAGGGGGTGGTATTATGAGGGAGGATCACATGGGAGGGGACGGCAGCTGCACCTGATCCTTACCCTTGGGGTGGTATTATGAGGGAGGATCACATGGGAGGGGACGGCAGCGACTACCTGATCCTGACCCTGGGGGTGGTATTATGAGGGAGGATCACATGGGAGGGCACCGCAGCCACTACCTGATCCTGACCCTGGAGGTGGTATTATGAGGGAGGATCGCATGGATGGGGACGGCAGCCACTACCTGATCCTGACCCTGGGAGTGGTATTATGAGGGAGGATCACACGGGAGGAGACGACAGCCACTACCTGATCCTGACCCTGGGGGTGGTATTATGAGGGAGGATCACATGGGAGGAGATGGGAGCCACTACCTGATCCTGAACCTGGGGGTGGTATTATGAGGGAGGATCACATGGGAGGGGAAGGTAGCCACTACCTGATCCTGACCCTAGAGGTGGTATTATGAGGGAGGATCACATGGATGGGGACGACAGCCACTACCTGATCCTGACCCTGGGGGTGGTATTATGAGGGAGGATCACATGGCAGGGAATGGCAGCCTCTACCTGATCCTGAACCCGGGGGTGGTATTATGAGGGAGGATCACATGGGAGGGGACGGTAGCTGCACCTGATCCTGACCCTGGGGGTGGTATTATGAGGGAGGATCAAATGGGAGTGGACGGCAGCCACTACCTGATCCTGACCCTGGGGGTGGAATTATGATGGAGGATCACATGGATGGGGACGGCAGCCACAACCTGATCCTGACCCTGGGGGTGATATTATGAGGGAGGATCACATGGGAGGGGAAGGCAGCCACTACCTGATCCTGACCCTGGAGGCGGTATTATGAGGGAGGATCACATGGATGGGGACGGCAGCCACTACCTGATCCTGACCCTGGGAGTGGTATTATGAGGGAGAATCACATGGGAGGAGACGGCAGCAACTACCTGATCCTGACCCTGGGGGTGGTATTATGAGGGAGGATAACATGGTAGGGGAAGGTAGCCACTACCTGATCCTGACCCTGGAGGTGGTATTATGAGGGAGGATCACATGGATGGGGATGGCAGCCACTACCTGATCCTGACCCTGGGAGTGGTATTATGAGGGAGGATCACACAGGAGGAGACGGCAGCCACTACCTGATCCTGACCATGGGGGTGGTAATATGAGGGAGGATCACATGGGAGGAGACGGCAGCCACTACCTGATCCTGACCCTGGGGGTGGTATTATGAGGGAGGATCACATGCGAGGGGAAGGTAGCACCTACCTGATCCTGACCCTAGAGGTGGTATTATGAGGGAGGATCACATGGATGGGGACGGCAGCCACTACCTGATCCTGACCCTGGGAGTTGTATTATGAGGGAGGATCACATGGGAGGAGACGGCAGCCACTACCTGATCCTGACCCTGGGGGTGGTATTATGAGGGAGGATCACATGGGAGGGGACGGCAGCCACTACCTGATCCTGACCCCGGGGGTGGTAATATGAGGGAGGATCACATGGGAGGGGACGGCAGCTGCACCTGATCCTTACCCTTGGGGTGGTATTATGAGGGAGGATCACATGGGAGGGGACGGCAGCCACTACCTGATCCTGACCCTGGGGGTGGTATTATGAGGGACGATCACATGGGAGGGGACGGCAGCCACTACATGATCCTGACTCTAGGGGGTGGTATTATGAGGGAGGATCACATGGGAGGAGACGGCAGCCACTACCTGATCCTGACCCTGGGAGGGGTATGATGAGGAAGGATCACATGGAAGGGCACGGCAGCTGCTACCTGATCCTGACCCTGGGGGTGATATTATGAGGGAGGATTACATGGGAGGGACAGCAGCCACTACCCGATCCTGACCCTGGGGGTGGTATTATGAGGGAGGATCACATGGCAGGAGATGGCAGCCAATACCTGATCCTGACCCAGGGGGTGGTATTATGATGGAGGATCACATGGATGGGGACGGCAGCCACTACCTGATCCTGACCCTGGGGGTGATATTATGAGGGAGGATCACATGGGAGGGGAAGGCAGCCACTACCTGATCCTGACCCTGGAGGTGGTATTATGAGGGAGGATCACATGGATGGGGACGGCAGCCACTACCTGATCCTGACCCTGGGAGTGGTATTATGAGGGAGGATCACATGGGAGGAGACGGCAGCCACTACCTGAACCTGACCCTGGGGGTGGTATCATGAGGGAGGATAACATGGGAGGGGAAGGTAGCCACTACCTGATCCTGACCCTGGAGGTGGTATTATGAGGGAGGATCACATGGATGGGGATGGCAGCCACTACCTGATCCTGACCCTGGGAGTGGTATTATGAGGGAGGATCACACGGGAGGAGATGGCAGCCACTACCTGATCCTGACCCTGGGGGTGGTATTATGAGGGAGGATCACATGGGAGGGGACGGCAGCCACTACCTGATCCTGACCCTGGGGGTGGTATTATGAGGGAGGATCACATGGGAGGAGACGGCAGCCACTACCTGATCCTGACCCCGGGGGTGGTATTATGAGGAAGGATCGCATGGATGGGGACGGCAGCCACTACCTGATCCTGACCCTTGGGGTGGTATTATGAGGTAGGATCACATGGGAGGGGACGGCAGCCACTACCTGATCCTGACCCTGGGGGTGGTATTATGAGGAAGGATCACATGGGAGGGGACGGCAGCTGCACCTGATCCTTGCCCTTGGGGTGGTATTATGAGGGAGGGTCACATGGGAGGGGACGGCAGCCACTATCTGATCCTGACCCTGGGGGTGGTATTATGAGGGAGGATCACATGGGAGGGGAAGGCTGCCACCACCTGATCCTGACCCTGGGGGTGGCATCATGAGGGAGCGTCACATGGGAGGGGAAGGCTGCCACCACCTGATCCTGACCCTGGGGGTGGTATTATGAGGGAGGATCACATGGGAGGGCACGGCAGCCACTACCTGATCCTGACCCTGGAGGTGGTATTATGAGGGAGGATCACATGGATGGGGACGGCAGCCACTATCTGATCCTGACCCTGGGGGTGGTATTATGAGGGAGGATCACATGGGAGGAGACGGCAGCCACTACCTGATCCTGACCCTGGGGGTGGTATTATGAGGGAGGATCACATGGGAGGGGACGGCAGCCACTACCTGATCCTGACCCTGGGGGTGGTATTATGAGGGAGGATCACAAGGGAGGGGAAGGCTGCCACCACCTGATCCTGACCCTGGGGGTGGCATCATGAGGGAGCGTCACATGGGAGGGGAAGGCTGCCACCACCTGATCCTGACCCTGGGAGGGGTATGATGAGGAAGGATCACATGGGAGGGGACGGCAGCCACTACCTGATCCTGACCCTGGGGGTGGTATTATGAGGGAGGATCACATGGGAGGGGACGGCAGCCACTACCTGATCCTGACCCTGGGAGGGGTATGATGAGGAAGGATCACATGGAAGGGAACGGCAGCTGCTACCTGATCCTGACCCTGGGGGTGGTATTATGAGGGAGGATCACATGGGAGGGGACGGCAGCCACTACCTGATCCTGACCCTAGAGGTGGTATTATGAGGGAGGATCACATGGGAGGGGACGGCAGCCACTACCTGATCCTGACCCTGGAGGTGGTATTATGAGGGAGGATCACATGGATGGGGACGGCAGCCACTACCTGATCCTGACCCTGGGGGTGGTATTATGAGGGAGGATCACATGGGAGGGGACGGCAGCCTCTAGCTGATCCTGACCCTGGGAGGGGTATGATGAGGAAGGATCACATGGAAGGGAACGGCAGCTGCTACCTGATCCTGACCCTGGGGGTGGTATTATGAGGGAGGATCACATGGGAGGGGACGGCAGCCACTACCTGATCCTGACTCTAGGGGGTGGTATTGTGAGAGAGGATCACATGGGAGGGGACGGCAGCCACTACCTGATCCTGACCATGGGGGTGGTATTATGAAGGAAGATCACATGGGAGGGGACAGCAGCCGCTGCCTGATCCTGACCCTGCGGGTGGTATTATGAGGGAGGATCACATGGATGGGGACGGCAGCCTCTACCTGATCCTGACCCTGGGGGTGGTATTATGATGGAGGATCACATGGATGGGGACGGCAACCACTACCTGATCCTGACCCTGGGGGTGGTATTATGAGGGAGGATCACATGGATGGGGATGGCAGCCACTACCTGGTCCTGACCCTGGGAGTGGTATTATGAGGGAGGATCACATGGGAGGGGACGGCAGCGACTACCTGATCCTGACCCTGGGGGTGGTATTATGAGGGAGGATCACATGGGAGGGCACGGCAGCCACTACCTTATCCTGACCCTGGAGGTGGTATTATGAGGGAGGATCGCATGGATGGGGACGGCAGCCACTACCTGATCCTGACCCTGGGAGTGGTATTATGAGGGAGGATCACACGGGAGGAGACGGCAGCTGCACCTGATCCTGACCCTGGGGGTAGTATTATGAGGGAGGATCACATGGGAGGGGACGGCAGCCACTACCTGATCCTGACCCCGGGGGTGATATTATGAGGGAGGATCACATGGGAGGAGAAAGCAGCTGCACCTGATCCTGACCCTGGGGGTGGTATTATGAGGGAGGATCACATGGGAGGGGACGGCAGCCACTACCTGATCCTGACTCCGGGGGTGGTATTATGAGGGAGGATCACATGGGAGGAGAAAGCAGCTGCACCTGAGCCTGACCCAGGGGGTGGTATTATTAGGGAGGATCATATGGGAGGGGACGGCAGCCACTACCTGATCCTGACCCTGGGGGTGGTATTATGAGGGAGGATCACATGGGAGGGGACGGCAGCTGCACCTGATCCTTACCCTTGGGGTGGTATTATGAGGGAGGATCACATGGGAGGGGACGGCAGCGACTACCTGATCCTGACCCTGGGGGTGGTATTATGAGGGAGGATCACATGGGAGGGCACGGCAGCCACTACCTGATCCTGACCCTGGAGGTGGTATTATGAGGGAGGATCGCATGGATGGGGACGGCAGCCACTACCTGATCCTGACCCTGGGAGTGGTATTATGAGGGAGGATCACACGGGAGGAGACGGCAGCCACTACCTGATCCTGACCCTGGGGGTGGTATTATGAGGGAGGATCACATGGGAGGAGATGGGAGCCACTACCTGATCCTGAACCTGGGGGTGGTATTATGAGGGAGGATCACATGGGAGGGGAAGGTAGCCACTACCTGATCCTGACCCTGGAGGTGGTATTATGAGGGAGGATCACATGGATGGGGACGACAGCCACTACCTGATCCTGACCCTGGGAGTGGTATTATGAGGGAGGATCACATGGGAGGAGACGGCAGCCACTACCTGATCCTGACCCTGGGGGTGGTATTATGAGGGAGTATCACATGGGAGGGGATGGCAGCCTCTACCTGATCCTGACCCCAGGGGTGGTATTATGAGGGAGGATCACATGGGAGGAGAAAGCAGCTGCACCTGATCCTGACCCTGGGGGTGGTATTATGAGGGAGGATCATATGGGAGGGGACGGCAGCCACTACCTGATCCTGACCCTGGGGGTGGTATTATGAGGGAGGATCACATGGGAGGGGACGGCAGCTGCACCTGATCCTTACCCTTGGGGTGGTATTATGAGGGAGGATCACATGGGAGGGGACAGCAGTGACTACCTGATCCTGACCCTGGGGGTGGTATTATGAGGGAGGATCACATGGGAGGGCACGGCAGCCACTACCTGATCCTGACCCTGGAGGTGGTATTATGAGGGAGGATCGCATGGATGGGGACGGCAGCCACTACCTGATCCTGACCCTGGGAGTGGTATTATGAGGGAGGATCACACGGGAGGAGACGGCAGCCACTACCTGATCCTGACCCTGGGGGTGGTATTATGAGGGAGGATCACATGGGAGGAGATGGGAGCCACTACCTGATCCTGAACCTGGGGGTGGTATTATGAGGGAGGATCACATGGGAGGGGAAGGTAACCACTACCTGATCCTGACCCTGGAGGTGGTATTATGAGGGAGGATCACATGGATGGGGACGACAGCCACTACCTGATCCTGACCCTGGGGGTGGTATTATGAGGGAGGATCACATGGGAGGGGATGGCAGCCTCTACCTGATCCTGACCCCGGGGGTGGTATTATGAGGGAGGATCACATGGGAGGGGACGGTAGCTGCACCTGATCCTGACCCTGGGGGTGGTATTATGAGGGAGGATCAAATGGGAGTGGACGGCAGCCACTACCTGATCCTGACCCTGGAGGTGGTATTATGAGGGAGGATCACATGGATGGAGACGGCAGCCACTACCTGATCCTGACCCTGGGGGTGGTATTATGAGGGAGGATCACATGGGAGGGGATGGCAGCCTCTAGCTGATCCTGACCCTGGGAGGGGTATGATGAGGAAGGATCACATGGGAGGGGATGACAGCCACTACCTGATCCTGATCCTGGGAGGGGTATGATGAGGAAGGATCACATGGAAGGGCACGGCAGCTGCTACCTGATCCTGACCCTGGGGTGGTATTATGAGGGAGGATCACATTGGAGGGGACAGCAGCCAGTACATGATCCTGACTCTAGGGGGTGGTATTATGAGGGAGGATCACATGGGAGGAGAAAGCAGCTGCACCTGAGCCTGACCCAGGGGGTGGTATTATTAGGGAGGATCATATGGGAGGGGACGGCAGCCACTACCTGATCCTGACCCCGGGGGTGATATTATGAGGGAGGATCACATGGGAGGAGAAAGCAGCTGCACCTGATCCTGACCCTGGGGGTGGTATTATGAGGGAGGATCACATGGGAGGGGACGGCAGCCACTACCTGATCCTGACTCCGGGGGTGGTATTATGAGGGAGGATCACATGGGAGGAGAAAGCAGCTGCACCTGAGCCTGACCCAGGGGGTGGTATTATTAGGGAGGATCATATGGGAGGGGACGGCAGCCACTACCTGATCCTGACCCTGGGGGTGGTATTATGAGGGAGGATCACATGGGAGGGGACGGCAGCTGCACCTGATCCTTACCCTTGGGGTGGTATTATGAGGGAGGATCACATGGGAGGGGACGGCAGCGACTACCTGATCCTGACCCTGGGGGTGGTATTATGAGGGAGGATCACATGGGAGGGCACGGCAGCCACTACCTGATCCTGACCCTGGAGGTGGTATTATGAGGGAGGATCGCATGGATGGGGACGGCAGCCACTACCTGATCCTGACCCTGGGAGTGGTATTATGAGGGAGGATCACACGGGAGGAGACGGCAGCCACTACCTGATCCTGACCCTGGGGGTGGTATTATGAGGGAGGATCACATGGGAGGAGATGGGAGCCACTACCTGATCCTGAACCTGGGGGTGGTATTATGAGGGAGGATCACATGGGAGGGGAAGGTAGCCACTACCTGATCCTGACCCTGGAGGTGGTATTATGAGGGAGGATCACATGGATGGGGACGACAGCCACTACCTGATCCTGACCCTGGGAGTGGTATTATGAGGGAGGATCACATGGGAGGAGACGGCAGCCACTACCTGATCCTGACCCTGGGGGTGGTATTATGAGGGAATATCACATGGGAGGGGATGGCAGCCTCTACCTGATCCTGACCCCGGGGGTGGTATTATGAGGGAGGATCACATGGGAGGAGAAAGCAGCTGCACCTGATCCTGACCCTGGGGGTGGTATTATGAGGGAGGATCATATGGGAGGGGACGGCAGCCACTACCTGATCCTGACCCTGGGGGTGGTATTATGAGGGAGGATCACATGGGAGGGGACGGCAGCTGCACCTGATCCTTACCCTTGGGGTGGTATTATGAGGGAGGATCACATGGGAGGGGACGGCAGTGACTACCTGATCCTGACCCTGGGGGTGGTATTATGAGGGAGGATCACATGGGAGGGCACGGCAGCCACTACCTGATCCTGACCCTGGAGGTGGTATTATGAGGGAGGATCGCATGGATGGGGACGGCAGCCACTACCTGATCCTGACCCTGGGAGTGGTATTATGAGGGAGGATCACACGGGAGGAGACGGCAGCCACTACCTGATCCTGACCCTGGGGGTGGTATTATGAGGGAGGATCACATGGGAGGAGATGGGAGCCACTACCTGATCCTGAACCTGGGGGTGGTATTATGAGGGAGGATCACATGGGAGGGGAAGGTAGCCACTACCTGATCCTGACCCTGGAGGTGGTATTATGAGGGAGGATCACATGGATGGGGACGACAGCCACTACCTGATCCTGACCCTGGGGGTGGTATTATGAGGGAGGATCACATGGGAGGGGATGGCAGCCTCTACCTGATCCTGACCCCGGGGGTGGTATTATGAGGGAGGATCACATGGGAGGGGACGGTAGCTGCACCTGATCCTGACCCTGGGGGTGGTATTATGAGGGAGGATCAAATGGGAGTGGACGGCAGCCACTACCTGATCCTGACCCTGGAGGTGGTATTATGAGGGAGGATCACATGGATGGAGACGGCAGCCACTACCTGATCCTGACCCTGGGGGTGGTATTATGAGGGAGGATCACATGGGAGGGGATGGCAGCCTCTAGCTGATCCTGACCCTGGGAGGGGTATGATGAGGAAGGATCACATGGGAGGGGATGGCAGCCACTACCTGATCCTGATCCTGGGAGGGGTATGATGAGGAAGGATCACATGGAAGGGCACGGCAGCTGCTACCTGATCCTGACCCTGGGGTGGTATTATGAGGGAGGATCACATGGGAGGGGACAGCAGCCAGTACATGATCCTGACTCTAGGGGGTGGTATTATGAGGGAGGATCACATGGGAGGGGACAGCAGCCACTACCTGATCCTGACCCTGGGGTTATATTATGAGGGAGGATCACATGGCAGGAGACGGCAGCCAATACCTGATCCTGACCCTGGGGGTGGAATTATGATGGAGGATCACATGGATGGGGACGGCAGCCACAACCTGATCCTGACCCTGGGGGTGATATTATGAGGGAGGATCACATGGGAGGGGAAGGCAGCCACTACCTGATCCTGACCCTGGAGGTGGTATTATGAGGGAGGATCACATGGATGGGGACGGCAGCCACTACCTGATCCTGACCCTGGGAGTGGTATTATGAGGGAGAATCACATGGGAGGAGACGGCAGCCACTACCTGATCCTGACCCTGGGGGTGGTATTATGAGGGAGGATAACATGGGAGGGGAAGGTAGCCACTACCTGATCCTGACCCTGGAGGTGGTATTATGAGGGAGGATCACATGGGAGGAGAAAGCAGCTGCACCTGATCCTGACCCAGGGGGTGGTATTATTAGGGAGGATCATATGGGAGGGGACGGCAGCCACTACCTGATCCTGACCCTGGGGGTGGTATTATGAGGGAGGATCACATGGGAGGGGACGGCAGCTGCACCTGATCCTTACCCTTGGGGTGGTATTATGAGGGAGGATCACATGGGAGGGGACGGCAGCGACTACCTGATCCTGACCCTGGGGGTGGTATTATGAGGGAGGATCACATGGGAGGGCACGGCAGCCACTACCTGATCCTGACCCTGGAGGTGGTATTATGAGGGAGGATCGCATGGATGGGGACGGCAGCCACTACCTGATCCTGACCCTGGGAGTGGTATTATGAGGGAGGATCACACGGGAGGAGACGGCAGCCACTACCTGATCCTGACCCTGGGGGTGGTATTATGAGGGAGGATCACATGGGAGGAGATGGGAGCCACTACCTGATCCTGAACCTGGGGGTGGTATTATGAGGGAGGATCACATGGGAGGGGAAGGTAGCCACTACCTGATCCTGACCCTGGAGGTGGTATTATGAGGGAGGATCACATGGATGGGGACGACAGCCACTACCTGATCCTGACCCTGGGAGTGGTATTATGATGGAGGATCACATGGGAGGAGACGGCAGCCACTACCTGATCCTGACCCTGGGGGTGGTATTATGAGGGAGTATCACATGGGAGGGGATGGCAGCCTCTACCTGATCCTGACCCCGGGGGTGGTATTATGAGGGAGGATCACACGGGAGGAGACGGCAGCTGCACCTGATCCTGACCCTGGGGGTGGTATTATGAGGGAGGATCACATGGGAGGGGACGGCAGCCACTACCTGATCCTGACCCCGGGGGTGGTATTATGAGGGAGGATCACATGGGAGGAGAAAGCAGCTGCACCTGATCCTGACCCTAGGGGTGGTATTATGAGGGAGGATCACATGGGAGGGGACGGCAGCCACTACCTGATCCTGACCCCGGGGGTGGTATTATGAGGGAGGATCACATGGGAGGAGAAAGCAGCTGCACCTGATCCTGACCCAGGGGGTGGTATTATTAGGGAGGATCATATGGGAGGGGACGGCAGCCACTACCTGATCCTGACCCTGGGGGTGGTATTATGAGGGAGGATCACACGGGAGGAGACGGCAGCCACTACCTGATCCTGACCCTGGGGGTGGTATTATGAGGGAGGATCACATGGGAGGAGATGGGAGCCACTACCTGATCCTGAACCTGGGGGTGGTATTATGAGGGAGGATCACATGGGAGGGGAAGGTAGCCACTACCTGATCCTGACCCTGGAGGTGGTATTATGAGGGAGGATCACATGGGAGGGGATGGCAGCCTCTACCTGATCCTGACCCCGGGGGTGGTATTATGAGGGAGGATCACATGGGAGAGGACGGTAGCTGCACCTGATCCTGACCCTGGGGGTGGTATTATGAGGGAGGATCAAATGGGAGTGGACGGCAGCCACTACCTGATCCTGACCCTGGAGGTGGTATTATGAGGGAGGATCACATGGATGGAGACGGCAGCCACTACCTGATCCTGACCCTGGGGGTGGTATTATGAGGGAGGATCACATGGGAGGGGATGGCAGCCTCTAGCTGATCCTGACCCTGGGAGGGGTATGATGAGGAAGGATCACATGGGAGGGGATGGCAGCCACTACCTGATCCTGGGAGGGGTATGATGAGGGAGGATCACATGGGAGGAGACGGCAGCCAATACCTGATCCTGACCCTGGGGGTGGTATTATGAGGGAGGATCACATGGGAGGGGACGGCAGCTGAAACTGATCCTTACCCTTGGGGTGGTATTATGAGGGAGGATCACATGGGAGGGGAAGGCAGCCACTACCTGATCCTGACCCTGGGAGGGCTATGATGAGGAAGGATCACATGGGAGGGGATGGCAGCCTCTAGCTGATCCTGACCCTGGGAGGGGTATGATGAGGAAGGATCACATGGAAGGGCACGGCAGCTGCTACCTGATCCTGACCCTGGGGTGGTATTATGAGGGAGGATCACATGGCAGGAGACGGCAGCCAATACCTGATCCTGACCCTGGGGGTGGAATTATGATGGAGGATCACATGGACGGGGACGGCAGCCACAACCTGATCCTGACCCTGGGGGTGATATTATGAGGGAGGATCACATGGGAGGGGAAGGCAGCCACTACCTGATCCTGACCCTGGAGGTGGTATTATGAGGGAGGATCACATGGATGGGGACGGCAGCCACTACCTGATCCTGACCCTGGGAGTGGTATTATGAGGGAGAATCACATGGGAGGAGACGGCAGCCACTACCTGATCCTGACCCTGGGGGTGGTATTATGAGGGAGGATAACATGGCAGGGGAAGGTAGCCACTACCTGATCCTGACCCTGGAGGTGGTATTATGCGGGAGGATCACATGGATGGGGATGGCAGCCACTACCTGATCCTGACCCTGGGAGTGGTATTATGAGGGAGGATCACACGGGAGGAGACGGCAGCCACTACCTGATCCTGACCCTGGGGGTGGTATTATGAGGGAGGATCACATGGGAGGAGACGGCAGCCACTACCTGATCCTGATCCTGGGGGTGGTATTATGAGGGAGGATCACATGCGAGGGGAAGGTAGCACCTACCTGATCCTGACCCTAGAGGTGGTATTATGAGGGAGGATCACATGGATGGGGACGGCAGCCACTACCTGATCCTGACCCTGGGAGTTGTATTATGAGGGAGGATCACATGGGAGGAGACGGCAGCCACTACCTGATCCTGACCCTGGGGGTGGTATTATGAGGGAGGATCACATGGGAGGGGACGGCAGCCACTACCTGATCCTGACCCCGGGGGTGGTAATATGAGGGAGGATCACATGGGAGGGGACGGCAGCTGCACCTGATCCTTACCCTTGGGGTGGTATTATGAGAGAGGATCACATGAGGAGGGGATGGCAGCCACTACCTGATCCTGATCCTGGGAGGGGTATGATGAGGAAGGATCACATGGAAGGGCACGGCAGCTGCTACCTGATCCTGACCCTGGGGTTATATTATGCGGGAGGATCACATGGCAGGAGACGGCAGCCAATACCTGATCCTGACCCTGGGGGTGGAATTATGATGGAGGATCACATGGATGGGGACGGCAGCCACAACCTGATCCTTACCCTTGGGGTGGTATTATGAGGGAGGATCACATGGGAGGGGATGGCAGCCACTACCTGATCCTGACCCTGGGAGGGCTATGATGAGGAAGGATCACATGGGAGGGGATGGCAGCCACTACCTGATCCTGACCCTGGGGGTGATACTATGAGGGAGGATTACATGGGAGGGACAGCAGCCACTACCTGATCCTGACCCTGGGGGTGGTATTATGAGGGAGGATCACATGGGAGGGGAAGGCAGCCACCACCTGATCCTGACCCTGGAGGTGGTATTATGAGGGAGGATCACATGGGAGGAGACGGCAGCCACTACCTGAACCTGACCCTGGGGGTGGTATTATGAGGGAGGATAACATGGGAGGGGAAGGTAGCCACTACCTGATCCTGACCCTGGAGGTGGTATTATGAGGGAGGATCACATGGATGGGGATGGCAGCCACTACCTGATCCTGACCCTGGGAGTGGTATTATGAGGGAGGATCACACGGGAGGAGACGGCAGCCACTACCTGATCCTGACCCTGGGGGTGATATTATGAGGGAGGATCACATGGGAGGAGACGGCAGCCACTACCTGATCCTGACCCTGGGGGTGGTATTATGAGGGAGAATCACATGGGAGGAGACGGCAGCCACTACCTGATCCTGACCCCGGGGGTGGTATTATGAGGGAGAATCACATGGGAGGAGACGGCAGCCACTACCTGATCCTGACCCTTGGGGTGGTATTATGAGGTAGGATCACATGGGAGGGGACGGCAGCCACTACCTGATCCTGACCCTGGGGGTGGTATTATGAGGAAGGATCACATGGGAGGGGACGGCAGCTGCACCTGATCCTTGCCCTTGGGGTGGTATTATGAGGGAGGGTCACATGGGAGGGGACGGCAGCCACTATCTGATCCTGACCCTGAGGGTGGTATTATGAGGGAGGATCACATGGGAGGGGAAGGCTGCCACCACCTGATCCTGACCCTGGGGGTGGCATCATGAGGGAGCGTCACATGGGAGGGGAAGGCTGCCACCACCTGATCCTGACCCTGGGGGTGGTATTATGAGGGAGGATCACATGGGAGGGCACGGCAGCCACTACCTGATCCTGACCCTGGAGGTGGTATTATGAGGGAGGATCACATGGATGGGGACCGCAGCCACTATCTGATCCTGACCCTAGGGGTGGTATTATGAGGGAGGATCACATAGGAGGAGACGGCAGCCACTACCTGATCCTGACCCTGGGGGTGGTATTATGAGGGAGGATCACACGGGAGGAGACGGCAGCCACTACCTGATCCTGACCCTGGGGGTGGTATTATGAGGGAGGATCACATGGGAGGAGACGGCAGACACTACCTGATCCTGACCCTGGGGGTGGTATTATGAAGGAGGATCGCATGGGAGGGGAAGGTAGCCACTACCTGATCCTGACCCTGGAGGTGGTATTATGAGGGAGGATCACATGGATGGGGACGGCAGAAACTACCTGATCCTGACCCTGGGAGTGGTATTATGAGGGAGGATCACATGGGAGGAGACGGCAGCCACTACCTGATCCTGACCCTGGGGGTGGTATTATGAGGGAGGATCACATGGGAGGGGGCGGCAGCTGCACCTGATCCTTACCCTTGGGGTGGTATTATGAGGGAGGATCACATGGGAGGGGACGGCAGCGACTACCTGATCCTGACCCTGGGGGTGGTATTATGAGGGAGGATCACATGGGAGGGCACGGCAGCCACTACCTGATCCTGACCCTGGAGGTGGTATTATGAGGGAGGATCGCATGGATGGGGACGGCAGCCACTACCTGATCCTGACCCTGGGAGTGGTATTATGAGGGAGGATCACACGGGAGGAGACGGCAGCCACTACCTGATCCTGACCCTGGGGGTGGTATTATGAGGGAGGATCACATGGGAGGAGATGGGAGCCACTACCTGATCCTGAACCTGGGGGTGGTATTATGAGGGAGGATCACATGGGAGGGGAAGGTAGCCACTACCTGATCCTGACCCTGGAGGTGGTATTATGAGGGAGGATCACATGGATGGGGACGACAGCCACTACCTGATCCTGACCCTGGGAGTGGTATTATGATGGAGGATCACATGGGAGGAGACGGCAGCCACTACCTGATCCTGACCCTGGGGGTGGTATTATGAGGGAGTATCACATGGGAGGGGATGGCAGCCTCTACCTGATCCTGACCCCGGGGGTGGTATTATGAGGGAGGATCACATGGGAGGAGAAAGCAGCTGCACCTGATCCTGACCCTGGGGGTGGTATTATGAGGGAGGATCATATGGGAGGGGACGGCAGCCACTACCTGATCCTGACCCTGGGGGTGGTATTATGAGGGAGGATCACATGGGAGGGGACGGCAGCTGCACCTGATCCTTACCCTTGGGGTGGTATTATGAGGGAGGATCACATGGGAGGGGACGGCAGCGACTACCTGATCCTGACCCTGGGGGTGGTATTATGAGGGAGGATCACATGGGAGGGCACGGCAGCCACTACCTGATCCTGACCCTGGAGGTGGTATTATGAGGGAGGATCGCATGGATGGGGACGGCAGCCACTACCTGATCCTGACCCTGGGAGTGGTATTATGAGGGAGGATCACACGGGAGGAGACGGCAGCCACTACCTGATCCTGACCCTGGGGGTGGTATTATGAGGGAGGATCACATGGGAGGAGATGGGAGCCACTACCTGATCCTGAACCTGGGGGTGGTATTATGAGGGAGGATCACATGGGAGGGGAAGGTAGCCACTACCTGATCCTGACCCTGGAGGTGGTATTATGAGGGAGGATCACATGGGAGGGGATGGCAGCCTCTACCTGATCCTGACCCCGGGGGTGGTATTATGAGGGAGGATCACATGGGAGAGGACGGTAGCTGCACCTGATCCTGACCCTGGGGGTGGTATTATGAGGGAGGATCAAATGGGAGTGGACGGCAGCCACTACCTGATCCTGACCCTGGAGGTGGTAATATGAGGGAGGATCACATGGATGGAGACGGCAGCCACTACCTGATCCTGACCCTGGGGGTGGTATTATGAGGGAGGATCACATGGGAGGGGATGGCAGCCTCTAGCTGATCCTGACCCTGGGAGGGGTATGATGAGGAAGGATCACATGGGAGGGGATGGCAGCCACTACCTGATCCTGGGAGGGGTATGATGAGGGAGGATCACATGGGAGGAGACGGCAGCCAATACCTGATCCTGACCCTGGGGGTGGTATTATGAGGGAGGATCACATGGGAGGGGACGGCAGCTGAAACTGATCCTTACCCTTGGGGTGGTATTATGAGGGAGGATCACATGGGAGGGGAAGGCAGCCACTACCTGATCCTGACCCTGGGAGGGGTATGATGAGGAAGGATCACATGGAAGGGCACGGCAGCTGCTACCTGATCCTGACCCTGGGGTGGTATTATGAGGGAGGATCACATGGCAGGAGACGGCAGCCAATACCTGATCCTGACCCTGGGGGTGGAATTATGATGGAGGATCACATGGACGGGGACGGCAGCCACAACCTGATCCTGACCCTGGGGGTGATATTATGAGGGAGGATCACATGGGAGGGGAAGGCAGCCACTACCTGATCCTGACCCTGGAGGTGGTATTATGAGGGAGGATCACATGGATGGGGACGGCAGCCACTACCTGATCCTGACCCTGGGAGTGGTATTATGAGGGAGAATCACATGGGAGGAGACGGCAGCCACTACCTGATCCTGACCCTGGGGGTGGTATTATGAGGGAGGATAACATGGCAGGGGAAGGTAGCCACTACCTGATCCTGACCCTGGAGGTGGTATTATGAGGGAGGATCACATGGATGGGGATGGCAGCCACTACCTGATCCTGACCCTGGGAGTGGTATTATGAGGGAGGATCACACGGGAGGAGACGGCAGCCACTACCTGATCCTGACCCTGGGGGTGGTATTATGAGGGAGGATCACATGGGAGGAGACGGCAGCCACTACCTGATCCTGACCCTGGGGGTGGTATTATGAGGGAGGATCACATGCGAGGGGAAGGTAGCACCTACCTGATCCTGACCCTAGAGGTGGTATTATGAGGGAGGATCACATGGATGGGGACGGCAGCCACTACCTGATCCTGACCCTGGGAGTTGTATTATGAGGGAGGATCACATGGGAGGAGACGGCAGCCACTACCTGATCCTGACCCTGGGGGTGGTATTATGAGGGAGGATCACATGGGAGGGGACGGCAGCCACTACCTGATCCTGACCCCGGGGGTGGTAATATGAGGGAGGATCACATGGGAGGGGACGGCAGCTGCACCTGATCCTTACCCTTGGGGTGGTATTATGAGGGAGGATCACATGGGAGGGGACGGCAGCGACTACCTGATCCTGACCCTGGGGGTGGTATTATGAGAGAGGATCACATGAGGAGGGGATGGCAGCCACTACCTGATCCTGATCCTGGGAGGGGTATGATGAGGAAGGATCACATGGAAGGGCACGGCAGCTGCTACGTGATCCTGACCCTGGGGTTATATTATGCGGGAGGATCACATGGCAGGAGACGGCAGCCAATACCTGATCCTGACCCTGGGGGTGGAATTATGATGGAGGATCACATGGATGGGGACGGCAGCCACAACCTGATCCTTACCCTTGGGGTGGTATTATGAGGGAGGATCACATGGGAGGGGATGGCAGCCACTACCTGATCCTGACCCTGGGAGGGCTATGATGAGGAAGGATCACATGGGAGGGGATGGCAGCCACTACCTGATCCTGACCCTGGGGGTGATACTATGAGGGAGGATTACATGGGAGGGACAGCAGCCACTACCTGATCCTGACCCTGGGGGTGGTATTATGAGGGAGGATCACATGGGAGGGGAAGGCAGCCACTACCTGATCCTGACCCTGGAGGTGGTATTATGAGGGAGGATCACATGGGAGGAGACGGCAGCCACTACCTGAACCTGACCCTGGGGGTGGTATTATGAGGGAGGATAACATGGGAGGGGAAGGTAGCCACTACCTGATCCTGACCCTGGAGGTGGTATTATGAGGGAGGATCACATGGATGGGGATGGCAGCCACTACCTGATCCTGACCCTGGGAGTGGTATTATGAGGGAGGATCACACGGGAGGAGACGGCAGCCACTACCTGATCCTGACCCTGGGGGTGGTATTATGAGGGAGGATCACATGGGAGGAGACGGCAGCCACTACCTGATCCTGACCCTGGGGGTGGTATTATGAGGGAGAATCACATGGGAGGAGACGGCAGCCACTACCTGATCCTGACCCCGGGGGTGGTATTATGAGGAAGGATCGCATGGATGGGGACGGCAGCCACTACCTGATCCTGACCCTTGGGGTGGTATTATGAGGTAGGATCACATGGGAGGGGACGGCAGCCACTACCTGATCCTGACCCTGGGGGTGGTATTATGAGGAAGGATCACATGGGAGGGGACGGCAGCTGCACCTGATCCTTGCCCTTGGGGTGGTATTATGAGGGAGGGTCACATGGGAGGGGATGGCAGCCACTATCTGATCCTGACCCTGAGGGTGGTATTATGAGGGAGGATCACATGGGAGGGGAAGGCTGCCACCACCTGATCCTGACCCTGGGGGTGGCATCATGAGGGAGCGTCACATGGGAGGGGAAGGCTGCCAACACCTGATCCTGACCCTGGGGGTGGTATTATGAGGGAGGATCACATGGGAGGGCACGGCAGCCACTACCTGATCCTGACCCTGGAGGTGGTATTATGAGGGAGGATCACATGGATGGGGACGGCAGCCACTATCTGATCCTGACCCTAGGGGTGGTATTATGAGGGAGGATCACATGGGAGGAGACGGCAGCCACTACCTGATCCTGACCCTGGGGGTGGTATTATGAGGGAGGATCACACGGGAGGAGACGGCAGCCACTACCTGATCCTGACCCTGGGGGTGGTATTATGAGGGAGGATCACATGGGAGGAGACGGCAGACACTACCTGATCCTGACCCTGGGGGTGGTATTATGAAGGAGGATCGCATGGGAGGGGAAGGTAGCCACTACCTGATCCTGACCCTGGAGGTGGTATTATGAGGGAGGATCACATGGATGGGGACGGCAGAAACTACCTGATCCTGACCCTGGGAGTGGTATTATGAGGGAGGATCACATGGGAGGAGACGGCAGCCACTACCTGATCCTGACCCTGGGGGTGGTATTATGAGGGAGGATCACATGGATGGGGACGGCAGCCACTACCTGATCCTCACCCTTGGGGTGGTATTATGAGGTAGGATCACATGGGAGGGGACGGCAGCCACTACCTGATCCTGACCCTGGGGGTTTTATTATGAGGAAGGATCACATGGGAGGGGACGGCAGCTGCACCTGATCCTTGCCCTTGGGGTGGTATTATGAGGGAGGGTCACATGGGAGGGGACGGCAGCCACTATCTGATCCTGACCCTGGGGGTGGTATTATGAGGGAGGATCACATGGGAGGGGAAGGCTGCCACCACCTGATCCTGACCCTGGGGGTGGCATCATGAGGGAGCGTCACATGGGAGGGGGAGGCTGCCACCACCTGATCCTGACCCTGGGGGTGGTATTATGAGGGAGGATCACATGGGAGGGCACGGCAGCCACTACCTGATCCTGACCCTGGAGGTGGTATTATGAGGGAGGATCACATGGATGGGGACGGCAGCCACTATCTGATCCTGACCCTGGGGGTGGTATTATGAGGGAGGATCACATGGGAGGAGACGGCAGCCACTACCTGATCCTGACCCTGGGGGTGGTTTTATGAGGGAGGATCACATGGGAGGGGACGGCAGCACCTACCTGATCCTAACCCTGGGAGGGGTATGATGAGGAAGGATCAAATGGAAGGGAACGGCAGCTGCTACCTGATCCTGACCCTGGGGGTGGTATTATAAGGGAGGATCACATGGGAGGGGACGGCAGCCACTACCTGATCCTGACTCTAGGGGGTGGTATTGTGAGGGAGGATCACATGGGAGGGGACGGCAGCCACTACCTGATCCTGACCATGGGGGTGGTATTATGAGGGAAGATCACATGGGAGGGGACAGCAGCCGCTGCCTGATCCTGACCCTGCGGGTGGTATTATGAGGGAGGATCACATGGATGGGGAAGGCAGCCACTACCTGATCCTGACCCTGGAGGTGGTATTATGAGGGAGGATCACATGGGAGGGGATGGCAGCCACTACCTGATCCTGACCCTGGGAGTGGTATTAAGAGGGAGGATCACACGGGAGGAGACGGCAGCCACTACCTGATCCTGACCCTGGGGGTGGTATTATGAGGGAGGATCACATGGGAGGGCACGGCAGCCACTACCTGATCCTGACCCTGGAGGTGGTATTATGAGGGAGGATCACATGGGAGGGGATGGCAGCCACTACCTGATCCTGACCCTGGGAGTGGTATTAAGAGGGAGGATCACACGGGAGGAGACGGCAGCCACTACCTGATCCTGACCCTGGGGGTGGTATTATGAGGGAGGATCACATGGGAGGGCACTGCAGCCACTACCTGATCCTGACCCTGGAGGTGGTATTATGAGGGAGGATCACATGGATGGGGACGGCAGCCACTATCTGATCCTGACCCTGGGGGTGGTATTATGAGGGAGGATCACATGGGAGGAGACGGCAGCCACTACCTGATCCTGACCCTGGGAGGGGTATGATGAGGAAGGATCACATGGGAGGGGATGGCAGCCACTACCTGATCCTTATCCTGGGAGGGGTATGATGAGGGAGGATCACATGGGAGGGGACGGCAGCCACTACCTGATCCTGACTCTAGGGGGTGGTATTGTGAGGGAGGATCACATGGGAGGGGACGGCAGCCACTACCTGATCCTGACCATGGGGGTGGTATTATGAGGGAAGATCACATGGGAGGGGACAGCAGCCGCTGCCTGATCCTGACCCTGCGGGTGGTATTATGAGGGAGGATCACATGGATGGGGACGGAAGCCACTACCTGATCCTGACCCTGGGAGTGGTATTATGAGGGAGGATCACATGGGAGGAGACGGCAGCTACTACCTGATCCTGACCCTGGGGGTGGTATTATGAGGGAGGATCACATGGGAGGGGAAGGGAGCCACTACCTGATCCTGACCCTGGAGGTGGTATTATGAGGGAGGATCACCTGGGAGGGGATGGCAGCCACTACCTGATCCTGACCCTGGGAGTGGTATTATGAGGGAGGATCACACGGGAGGAGACAGCAGCCACTACCTGATCCTGACCCTGGGGGTGGTATTATGAGGGAGGATCACATGGGAGGAGACGGCAGACACTACCTGATCCTGACCCTGGGGGTGGTATTATGAAGGAGGATCGCATGGGAGGGGAAGGTAGCCACTACCTGATCCTGACCCTGGAGGTGGTATTATGAGGGAGGATCGCATGGATGGGGACGGCAGCCACTACCTGATCCTGACCCTGGGAGTGGTATTATGAGGGAGGATCACATGGGAGGAGACGGCAGCCACTACCTGATCCTGACCCTGGGGGTGGTATTATGAGGGAGGATCACATGGGAGGGGACGTCAGCCACTACCTGATCCTGACCCCGGGGGTGGTATTATGAGGGAGGATCACATGGGAGGAGAAAGCAGCTGCACCTGATCCTGACCCTGGGGGTGGTATTATGAGGGAGGATCACATGGGAGGGGACGGCAGCCACTACCTGATCCTGACCCTGGGGGTGGTATTATGAGGGCGGATCACATGGGAGGGGACGGCAGCTGCACCTGATCCTTACCCTTGGGGTGGTATTATGAGGGAGGATCACATGGGAGGGGATGGCAGCCACTACCTGATCCTGACCATGGGGGTGGTATTATGAGGGAAGATCACATGGGAGGGGAGAGCAGCCTCTACCTGATCCTGACCCTGGGAGGGGTATGATGAAGAAGGATCACATGGAAGGGCACGGCAGCTGCTACCTGATCCTGACCCTGGGGGTGGTATTATGAGGGAGGACCACATGGGAGGGGACGGCAACCACTACCTGATCCTGACCCTGGGGGTGGTATTATGAGGGAGGATCACATGGGAGGGGACGGCAGCCACTACCTGATCCTGACCCTCGGGGTGGTATTATGAGGGAGGATCACATGGGAGGGGACAGCAGCCACTACCTGATCCTGACCCTGGAGGTGGTATTCTGGGGGAGGATCACATGGGAGGGGACGGCAGCGACTACCTGATCCTGACCCTGGAGGTGGTATTCTGAGGGAGGATCGCATGGATGGGGACGGCAGCCACTACCTGATCCTGACCCTTGGGGTGGTATTATGAGGTAGGATCACATGGGAGGGGACGGCAGCCACTACCTGATCCTGACCCTGGGGGTGGTATTATGAGGAAGGATCACATGGGAGGGGACGGCAGCTGCACCTGATCCTTGCCCTTGGGGTGGTATTATGAGGGAGGGTCACATGGGAGGGGACGGCAGCCACTATCTGATCCTGACCCTGGGGGTGGTATTATGAGGGAGGATCACATGGGAGGGGAAGGCTGCCACCACCTGATCCTGACCCTGGGGGTGGCATCATGAGGGAGCGTCACATGGGAGGGGAAGGCTGCCACCACCTGATCCTGACCCTGGGGGTGGTATTATGAGGGAGGATCACATGGGAGGGCACGGCAGCCACTACCTGATCCTGACCCTGGAGGTGGTATTATGAGGGAGGATCACATGGATGGGGACGGCAGCCTCTATCTGATCCTGACCCTGGGGGTGGTATTATGAGGGAGGATCACATGGGAGGGGACGGCAGCACCTACCTGATCCTGACCCTGGGAGGGGTATGATGAGGAAGGATCCCATGGGAGGGGACGGCAGCACCTACCTGATCCTGACCCTGGGAGGGGTATGATGAGGAAGGATCACATGGGAGGGGACGGCAGCCACTACCTGAGCCTGACTCTAGGGGGTGGTATTGTGAGGGAGGATCACATGGGAGGGGACGGCAGCCACTACCTGATCCTGACCCTGGGGGTGGTATTATGAGGGAGGATCATATGGGAGGGGACGGCAGCCACTACCTGATCCTGACCATGGGGGTGGTATTATGAGGGAAGATCACATGGGAGGGGACAGCAGCCGCTGCCTGATCCTGACCCTGCGGGTGGTATTATGAGGGAGGATCACATGGATGGGGACGGCAGCTTCTACCTGATCCTGACCCTGGGGGTGGTATTATGATGGAGGATCACATGGATGGGGACGGCAACCACTACCTGATCCTGACCCTGGGGGTGGTATTAAGAGGGAGGATCACATGGATGGGGATGGCAGCCACTACTTGGTCCTGACCCTGGGAGTGGTATTATGAGGGAGGATCACATGGGAGGGGACGGCAGCGACTACCTGATCCTGACCCTGGGGGTGGTATTATGAGGGAGGATCACATGGAAGGGCACGGCAGCCACTACCTGATCCTGACCCTGGAGGTGGTATTATGAGGGAGGATCGCATGGATGGGGACGGCAGCCACTACCTGATCCTGACCCTGGGAGTGGTATTATGAGGGAGGATCACACGGGAGGAGACGGCAGCTGCACCTGATCCTGACCCTGGGGGTGGTATTATGAGGGAGGATCACATGGGAGGGGACGGCAGCCACTACCTGATCCTCACCCCGGGGGTGGTATTATGAGGGAGGATCACATGGGAGGAGAAAGCAGCTGCACCTGATCCTGACCCTGGGGGTGGTATTATGAGGAAGGATCACATGGGAGGGGACGGCAGCCACTACCTGATCCTGACCCCGGGGGTGGTATTATGAGGGAGGATCACATGGGAGGAGAAAGCAGCTGCACCTGATCCTGACCCAGGGGGTGGTATTATTAGGGAGGATCATATGGGAGGGGACGGCAGCCACTACCTGATCCTGACCCTGGGGGTGGTATTATGAGGGAGGATCACATGGGAGGGGACGGCAGCACCTACCTGATCCTGACCCTGGGAGGGGTCTGATGAGGAAGGATCACATGGGAGGGGATGGCAGCCACTACCTGATCCTTATCCTGGGAGGGGTATGATGAGGAAGGATCACATGGAAGGGAACGGCAGCTGCTACCTGATCCTGACCCTGGGGGTGGTATTATGAGGGAGGATCACATGGGAGGGGACGGCAGCCACTACCTGATCCTGACTCTAGGGGGTGGTATTGTGAGGGAGGATCACATGGGAGGGGACGGCAGCCACTACCTGATCCTGACCATGGGGGTGGTATTATGAGGGAAGATCACATGGGAGGGGACAGCAGCCGCTGCCTGATCCTGACCCTGCGGGTGGTATTATGAGGGAGGATCACATGGATGGGGACGGCAGCCTCTACCTGATCCTGACCCTGGGGGTGGTATTATGATGGAGGATCACATGGATGGGGACGGCAACCACTACCTGATCCTGACCCTGGGGGTGGTATTATGAGGGAGGATCACATGGATGGGGATGGCAGCCACTACCTGGTCCTGACCCTGGGAGTGGTATTATGAGGGAGGATCACATGGGAGGGGACGGCAGCGACTACCTGATCCTGACCCTGGGGGTGGTATTATGAGGGAGGATCACATGGGAGGGCACGGCAGCCACTACCTGATCCTGACCCTGGAGGTGGTATTATGAGGGAGGATCGCATGGATGGGGACGGCAGCCACTACCTGATCCTGACCCTGGGAGTGGTATTATGAGGGAGGATCACACGGGAGGAAACGGCAGCTGCACCTGATCCTGACCCTGGGGGTGGTATTATGAGGGAGGATCACATGGGAGGGGACGGCAGCCACTACCTGATCCTGACCCCGGGGGTGGTATTATGAGGGAGGATCACATGGGAGGAGAAAGCAGCTGCACCTGATCCTGACCCTGGGGGTGGTATTATGAGGGAGGATCACATGGGAGGGGACGGCAGCCACTACCTGATCCTGACCCAGGGGGTGGTATTATTAGGGAGGATCATATGGGAGGGGACGGCAGCCACTACCTGATCCTGACCCTGGGGGTGGTATTATGAGGGAGGATCACATGGGAGGGGACGGCAGCTGCACCTGATCCTTACCCTTGGGGTGGTATTATGAGGGAGGATCACATGGGAGGGGACGGCAGCGACTACCTGATCCTGACCCTGGGGGTGGTATTATTAGGGAGGATCACATGGGAGGGCACCGCAGCCACTACCTGATCCTGACCCTGGAGGTGGTATTATGAGGGAGGATCGCATGGATGGGGACGGCAGCCACTACGTGATCCTGACCCTGGGAGTGGTATTATGAGGGAGGATCACATGGGAGGAGACGACAGCCACTACCTGATCCTGACCCTGGGGGTGGTATTATGAGGGAGGATCACATGGGAGGAGATGGGAGCCACTACCTGATCCTGAACCTGGGGGTGGTATTATGAGGGAGGATCACATGGGAGGGGAAGGTAGCCACTACCTGATCCTGACCCTGGAGGTGGTATTATGAGGGAGGATCACATGGATGGGGACGACAGCCACTACCTGATCCTGACCCTGGGGGTGGTATTATGATGGAGGATCACATGGATGGGGACGGCATCCACTACCTGATCCTGACCCTGGGGGTGATATTATGAGGGAGGATCACATGGGAGGGGAAGGCAGCCACTACCTGATCCTGACGCTGGAGGTGGTATTATGAGGGAGGGTCACATAGGAGGAGACGGCAGCCACTACCTGAACCTGACCCTGGGGGTGGTATTATGAGGGAGGATAACATGGGAGGGGAAGGTAGCCACTACCTGATCCTGACCTTGGAGGTGGTATTATGAGGGAGGATCACATGGATGGGGATGGCAGCCACTACCTGATCCTGACCCTGGGAGTGGTATTATGAGGGAGGATCACACGGGAGGAGACGGCAGCCACTACCTGATCCTGACCCTGGGGGTGGTATAATGAGGGAGGATCACATGGGAGGAGACGGCAGCCACTACCTGATCCTGACCCTGGGGGTGGTATTATGAGGGAGGATCACATGGGAGGAGACGGCAGCCACTACCTGATCCTGACCCCGGGGGTGGTATTATGAGGAAGGATCGCATGGATGGGGACGGCAGCCACTACCTGATCCTGACCCTTGGGGTGGTATTATGAGGTAGGATCACATGGGAGGGGACGGCAGCCACTACCTGATCCTGACCCTGGGGGTGGTATTATGAGGAAGGATCACATGGGAGGGGACGGCAGCTGCACCTGATCCTTGCCCTTGGGGTGGTATTATGAGGGAGGGTCACATGGGAGGGGACGGCAGCCACTATCTGATCCTGACCCTGGGAGTGGTATTATGAGGGAGAATCACATGGGAGGAGACGGCAGCCACTACCTGATCCTGACCCTGGGGGTGGTATTATGAGGGAGGATAACATGGGAGGGGAAGGTAGCCACTACCTGATCCTGACCCTGGAGGTGGTATTATGAGGGAGGATCACATGGATGGGGATGGCAGCCACTACCTGATCCTGACCCTGGGAGTGGTATTATGAGGGAGGATCACACGGGAGGAGACGGCAGCCACTACCTGATCCTGACCCTGGGGGTGGTATTATGAGGGAGGATCACATGGGAGGAGACGGCAGCCACTACCTGATCCTGACCCTGGGGGTGGTATTATGAGGGAGGATCACATGCGAGGGGAAGGTAGCACCTACCTGATCCTGACCCTAGAGGTGGTATTATGAGGGAGGATCACATGGATGGGGACGGCAGCCACTACCTGATCCTGACCCTGGGAGTTGTATTATGGGGGAGGATCACATGGGAGGAGACGGCAGCCACTACCTGATCCTGACTCTAGGGGGTGGTATTATGAGGGAGGATCACATGGGAGGGGACGGCAGCCACTACCTGATCCTGACCCTGGGGGTGATACTATGAGGGAGGATTACATGGGAGGGACAGCAGCCACTACCTGATCCTGACCCTGGGGGTGGTATTATGAGGGAGGATCACATGGCAGGAGACGGCAGCCAATACCTGATCCTGACCCAGGGGGTGGTATTATGATGGAGGATCACATGGATGGGGACGGCAGCCACTACCTGATCCTGACCCTGGGGGTGATATTATGAGGGAGGATCACATGGGAGGGGAAGGCAGCCACTACCTGATCCTGACGCTGGAGGTGGTATTATGAGGGAGGGTCACATGGGAGGAGATGGCAGCCACTACCTGAACCTGACCCTGGGGGTGGTATTATGAGGGAGGATAACATGGGAGGGGAAGGTAGCCACTACCTGATCCTGACCTTGGAGGTGGTATTATGAGGGAGGATCACATGGATGGGGATGGCAGCCACTACCTGATCCTGACCCTGGGAGTGGTATTATGAGGGAGGATCACACGGGAGGAGACGGCAGCCACTACCTGATCCTGACCCTGGGGGTGGTATAATGAGGGAGGATCACATGGGAGGAGACGGCAGCCACTACCTGATCCTGACCCTGGGGGTGGTATTATGAGGGAGGATCACATGGGAGGAGACGGCAGCCACTACCTGATCCTGACCCCGGGGGTGGTATTATGAGGAAGGATCGCATGGATGGGGACGGCAGCCACTACCTGATCCTGACCCTTGGGGTGGTATTATGAGGTAGGATCACATGGGAGGGGACGGCAGCCACTACCTGATCCTGACCCTGGGGGTGGTATTATGAGGAAGGATCACATGGGAGGGGACGGCAGCTGCACCTGATCCTTGCCCTTGGGGTGGTATTATGAGGGAGGGTCACATGGGAGGGGACGGCAGCCACTATCTGATCCTGACCCTGGGGGTGGTATTATGAGGGAGGATCACATGGGAGGGGAAGGCTGCCACCACCTGATCCTGACCCTGGGGGTGGCATCATGAGGGAGAGTCACATGGGAGGGGAAGGCTGCCACCACCTGATCCTGACCCTGGGGGTGGTATTATGAGGGAGGATCACATGGGAGGGCACGGCAGCCACTACCTGATCCTGACCCTGGAGGTGGTATTATGAGGGAGGATCACATGGATGGGGACGGCAGCCACTATCTGATCCTGACCCTGGGGGTGGTATTATGAGGGAGGATCACATGGGAGGAGACGGCAGCCACTACCTGATCCTGACCCTGGGGGTGGTATTATGAGGGAGGATCACATGGGAGGGGACGGCAGCACCTACCTGATCCTGACCCTGGGAGGGGTATGATGAGGAAGGATCACATGGGAGGGGATGGCAGCCACTACCTGATCCTGACTCTAGGGGGTGGTATTGTGAGGGAGGATCACATGGGAGGGGACGGCAGCCACTACCTGATCCTGACCATGGGGGTGGTATTATGAGGGAAGATCACATGGGAGGGGACAGCAGCCGCTGCCTGATCCTGACCCTGCGGGTGGTATTATGAGGGAGGATCACATGGATGGGGACGGCAGCCTCTACCTGATCCTGACCCTGGGGGTGGTATTATGATGGAGGATCACATGGATGGGGACGGCAACCACTACCTGATCCTGACCCTGGGGGTGGTATTATGAGGGAGGATCACATGGATGGGGATGGCAGCCACTACCTGGTCCTGACCCTGGGAGTGGTATTATGAGGGAGGATCACATGGGAGGGGACGGCAGCGACTACCTGATCCTGACCCTGGGGGTGGTATTATGAGGGAGGATCACATGGGAGGGCACGGCAGCCACTACCTTATCCTGACCCTGGAGGTGGTATTATGAGGGAGGATCGCATGGATGGGGACGGCAGCCACTACCTGATCCTGACCCTGGGAGTGGTATTATGAGGGAGGATCACACGGGAGGAGACGGCAGCTGCACCTGATCCTGACCCTGGGGGTAGTATTATGAGGGAGGATCACATGGGAGGGGACGGCAGCCACTACCTGATCCTGACCCCGGGGGTGATAGTATGAGGGAGGATCACATGGGAGGAGAAAGCAGCTGCACCTGATCCTGACCCTGGGGGTGGTATTATGAGGGAGGATCACATGGGAGGGGACGGCAGCCACTACCTGATCCTGACTCCGGGGGTAGTATTATGAGGGAGGATCACATGGGAGGAGAAAGCAGCTGCACCTGATCCTGACCCAGGGGGTGGTATTATTAGGGAGGATCATATGGGAGGGGACGGCAGCCACTACCTGATCCTGACCCTGGGGGTGGTATTATGAGGGAGGATCACATGGGAGGGGACGGCAGCTGCACCTGATCCTTACCCTTGGGGTGGTATTATGAGGGAGGATCACATGGGAGGGGACGGCAGCGACTACCTGATCCTGACCCTGGGGGTGGTATTATGAGGGAGGATCACATGGGAGGGCACGGCAGCCACTACCTGATCCTGACCCTGGAGGTGGTATTATGAGGGAGGATCGCATGGATGGGGACGGCAGCCACTACCTGATCCTGACCCTGGGAGTGGTATTATGAGGGAGGATCACACGGGAGGAGACGGCAGCCACTACCTGATCCTGACCCTGGGGGTGGTATTATGAGGGAGGATCACATGGGAGGAGATGGGAGCCACTACCTGATCCTGAACCTGGGGGTGGTATTATGAGGGAGGATCACATGGGAGGGGAAGGTAGCCACTACCTGATCCTGACCCTGGAGGTGGTATTATGAGGGAGGATCACATGGATGGGGACGACAGCCACTACCTGATCCTGACCCTAGGGGTGGTATTATGAGGGAGGATCACATGGGAGGGGATGGCACCCTCTACCTGATCCTGACCCCGGGGGTGGTATTATGAGGGAGGATCACATGGGAGGGGAAGGTAGCTGCACCTGATCCTGACCCTGGGGGTGGTATTATGAGGGAGGATCACATGGGAGGGGACAGCAGCCAGTACATGATCCTGACTCTAGGGGGTGGTATTATGAGGGAGGATCACATGGGAGGGGACAGCAGCCACTACCTGATCCTGACCCTGGGAGGGGTATGATGAGGAAGGATCACATGGAAGGGCACGGCAGCTGCTACCTGATCCTGACCCTGAGGTTATATTATGAGGGAGGATCACATGGCAGGAGACGGCAGCCAATACCTGATCCTGACCCTGGGGGTGGAATTATGATGGAGGATCACATGGATGGGGACGGCAGCCACAACCTGATCCTGACCCTGGGGGTGATATTATGAGGGAGGATCACATGGGAGGGGAAGGCAGCCACTACCTGATCCTGACCCTGGAGGTGGTATTATGAGGGAGGATCACATGGATGGGGACGGCAGCCACTACCTGATCCTGACCCTGGGAGTGGTATTATGAGGGAGAATCACATGGGAGGAGACGGCAGCCACTACCTGATCCTGACCCTGGGGGTGGTATTATGAGGGAGGATAACATGGGAGGGGAAGGTAGCCACTACCTGATCCTGACCCTGGAGGTGGTATTATGAGGGAGGATCACATGGATGGGGATGGCAGCAACTACCTGATCCTGACCCTGGGAGTGGTATTATGAGGGAGGATCACACGGGAGGAGACGGCAGCCACTACCTGATCCTGACCCTGGGGGTGGTATTATGAGGGAGGATCACATGGGAGGAGACGGCAGCCACTACCTGATCCTGACCCTGGGGGTGGTATTATGAGGGAGGATCACATGCGAGGGGAAGGTAGCACCTACCTGATCCTGACCCTAGAGGTGGTATTATGAGGGAGGATCACATGGATGGGGACGGCAGCCACTACCTGATCCTGACCCTGGGAGTTGTATTATGAGAGAGGATCACATGGGAGGAGACGGCAGTCACTACCTGATCCTGACCCTGGGGGTGGTATTATGAGGGAGGATCACATGGGAGGGGACGGCAGCCACTACCTGATCCTGACCCCGGGGGTGGTAATATGAGGGAGGATCACATGGGAGGGGACGGCAGCTGCACCTGATCCTTACCCTTGGGGTGGTATTATGAGGGAGGATCACATGGGAGGGGGTGGCAGCCACTACCTGATCCTGACCCTGGGAGGGGTATGATGAGGAAGGATCACATGGAAGGGCACGGCAGCTGCTACCTGATCCTGACCCTGGGGGTGATACTATGAGGGAGGATTACATGGGAGGGACAGCAGCCACTACCTGATCCTGACCCTGGGGGTGGTATTATGAGGGAGGATCACATGGCAGGAGACGGCAGCCAATACCTGATCCTGACCCAGGGGGTGGTATTATGATGGAGGATCACATGGATGGGGACGGCAGCCACTACCTGATCCTGACCCTGGGGGTGATATTATGAGGGAGGATCACATGGGAGGGGAAGGCAGCCACTACCAGATCCTGACGCTGGAGGTGGTATTATGAGGGAGGATCACATGGGAGGAGATGGCAGCCACTACCTGAACCTGACCCTGGGGGTGGTATTATGAGGGAGGATAACATGGGAGAGGAAGGTAGCCACTACCTGATCCTGACCCTGGAGGTGGTATTATGAGGGAGGATCACATGGATGGGGATGGCAGCCACTACCTGATCCTGACCCTGGGAGTGGTATTATGAGGGAGGATCACACGGGAGGAGACGGCAGCCACTACCTGATCCTGACCCTGGGGGTGGTATTATGAGGGAGGATCACATGGGAGGAGACGGCAGCCACTACCTGATCCTGACCCTGGGGGTGGTATTATGAGGGAGGATCACATGGGAGGAGACGGCAGCCACTACCTGATTCTGACCCCGGGGGTGGTATTATGAGGAAGGATCGCATGGATGGGGACGGCAGCCACTACCTGATCCTGACCCTTGGGGTGGTATTATGAGGTAGGATCACATGGGAGGGGACGGCAGCCACTACCTGATCCTGACCCTGGGGGTGGTATTATGAGGAAGGATCACATGGGAGGGGACGGCAGCTGCACCTGATCCTTGCCCTTGGGGTGGTATTATGAGGGAGGGTCACATGGGAGGGGACGGCAGCCACTATCTGATCCTGACCCTGAGGGTGGTATTATGAGGGAGGATCACATGGGAGGGGAAGGCTGCCACCACCTGATCCTGACCCTGGGGGTGGCATCATGAGGGAGCGTCACATGGGAGGGGAAGGCTGCCACCACCTGATCCTGACCCTGGGGGTGGTATTATGAGGGAGGATCACATGGGAGGGCACGGCAGCCACTACCTGATCCTGACCCTGGAGGTGGTATTATGAGGGAGGATCACATGGATGGGGACGGCAGCCACTATCTGATCCTGACCCTGGGGGTGGTATTATGAGGGAGGATCACATGGGAGGGGACGGCAGCACCTACCTGATCCTGACCCTGGGAGGGGTATGATGAGGAAGGATCACATGGGAGGGGATGGCAGCCACTACCTGATCCTGACCCTGGGAGGGGTATGATGAGGAAGGATCACATGGGAGGGGACGGCAGCCACTACCTGATCCTGACCATGGGGGTGGTATTATGAGGGAAGATCACATGGGAGGGGACAGCAGCCGCTGCCTGATCCTGACCCTGTGGGTGGTATTATGAGGGAGGATCACATGGATGGGGACGGCAGCCTCTACCTGATCCTGACCCTGGGGGTGGCATTATGAGGGAGGATCACATGGATGGGGATGGCAGCCACTACCTGGTCCTGACCCTGGGAGTGGTATTATGAGGGAGGATCACATGGGAGGGGACGGCAGCGACTACCTGATCCTGACCCTGGGGGTGGTATTATGAGGGAGGATCACATGGGAGGGCACGGCAGCCACTACCTTATCCTGACCCTGGAGGTGGTATTATGAGGGAGGATCGCATGGATGGGGACGGCAGCCACTACCTGATCCTGACCCTGGGAGTGGTATTATGAGGGAGGATCACACGGGAGGAGACGGCAGCTGCACCTGATCCTGACCCTGGGGGTGGTATTATGAGGGAGGATCACATGGGAGGAGACGGCAGCCACTACCTGATCCTGACCTTGGGGTGGTATTATGAGGGAGGATCACATGGGAGGGGACGGCAGCCACTACCTGATCCTGACCTTGGGGGTGGTATTATGAGGGAGGATCACATGGGAGGGGATGGCAGCCACTACCTGATCCTGACCCTGGGGGTGGTATTATGAGGGAGGATCACATGGGAGGGGACGGCAGCCACTACCTGATCCTGACCCCGGGGGTGGTATTATGAGGGAGGATCACATGGGAGGAGAAAGCAGCTGCACCTGATCCTGACCCAGGGGGTGGTATTATTAGGGAGGATCATATGGGAGGGGATGGCAGCCACTACCTGATCCTGACCCTGGGGGTGGTATTATGAGGGAGGATCACATGGGAGGGGACGGCAGCTGCACCTGATCCTTACCCTTGGGGTGGTATTATGAGGGAGGATCACATGGGAGGGGACGGCAGCGACTACCTGATCCTGACCCTGGGGGTGGTATTATGAGGGGGGATCACATGGGAGGGCACGGCAGCCACTACCTGATCCTGACCCTGGAGGTGGTATTATGAGGGAGGATCGCATGGATGGGGACGGCAGCCACTACCTGATCCTGACCCTGGGAGTGGTATTATGAGGGAGGATCACATGGGAGGAGACGGCAGCCACTACCTGATCCTGTACCTGGGGGTGGTATTATGAGGGAGGATCACATGGGAGGTGAAGGTAGCCACTACCTGATCCTGACCCTGGAGGTGGTATTATGAGGGAGGATCACATGGATGGGGACGACAGCCACTACCTGATCCTGACCCTGGGAGTGGTATTATGAGGGAGGATCACATGGGAGGAGACGGCAGCCACTACCTGATCCTGACCCTGGGGGTGGTATTATGAGGGAGGATCACATGGGAGGGGATGGCAGCCTCTACCTGATCCTGACCCCGGGGGTGGTATTATGAGGGAGGATCACATGGGAGGAGAAAGCAGCTGCACCTGATCCTGACCCTGGGGGTGGTATTATGAGGGAGGATCATATGGGAGGGGACGGCAGCCACTACCTGATCCTGACCCTGGGGGTGGTATTATGAGGGAGGATCACATGGGAGGGGACGGCAGCTGCACCTGATCCTGACCCTGGAGGTGGTATTATGAGGGAGGATCACACGGGAGGAGACGGCAGCTGCACCTGATCCTGACCCTGGGGGTGGTATTATGAGGGAGGATCACATGGGAGGAGACGGCAGCCACTACCTGATCCTGACCTTGGGGGTGGTATTATGAGGGAGGATCACATGGGAGGGGACGGCAGCCACTACCTGATCCTGACCTTGGGGGTGGTATTATGAGGGAGGATCACATGGGAGGGGATGGCAGCCACTACCTGATCCTGACCCTGGGGGTGGTATTATGAGGGAGGATCACATGGGAGGGGACGGCAGCCACTACCTGATCCTGACCACGGGGGTGGTATTATGAGGGAGGATCACATGGGAGGAGAAAGCAGCTGCACCTGATCCTGACCCAGGGGGTGGTATTATTAGGGAGGATCATATGGGAGGGGATGGCAGCCACTACCTGATCCTGACCCTGGGGGTGGTATTATGAGGGAGGATCACATGGGAGGGGACGGCAGCTGCACCTGATCCTTACCCTTGGGGTGGTATTATGAGGGAGGATCACATGGGAGGGGACGGCAGCGACTACCTGATCCTGACCCTGGGGGTGGTATTATGAGGGAGGATCACATGGGAGGGCACGGCAGCCACTACCTGATCCTGACCCTGGAGGTGGTATTATGAGGGAGGATCGCATGGATGGGGACGGCAGCCACTACCTGATCCTGACCCTGGGAGTGGTATTATGAGGGAGGATCACATGGGAGGAGACGGCAGCCACTACCTGATCCTGACCCTGGGGGTGGTATTATGAGGGAGGATCACATGGGAGGAGATGGGAGCCACTACCTGATCCTGAACCTGGGGGTGCTATTATGAGGGAGGATCACATGGGAGGTGAAGGTAGCCACTACCTGATCCTGACCCTGGAGGTGGTATTATGAGGGAGGATCACATGGATGGGGACGACAGCCACTACCTGATCCTGACCCTGGGAGTGGTATTATGAGGGAGGATCACATGGGAGGAGACGGCAGCCACTACCTGATCCTGACCCTGGGGGTGGTATTATGAGGGAGGATCACATGGGAGGGGATGGCAGCCTCTACCTGATCCTGACCCCGGGGGTGGTATTATGAGGGAGGATCACATGGGAGGAGAAAGCAGCTGCACGTGATCCTGACCCTGGGGGTGGTATTATGAGGGAGGATCATATGGGAGGGGACGGCAGCCACTACCTGATCCTGACCCTGGGGGTGGTATTATGAGGGAGGATCACATGGGAGGGGACGGTAGCTGCACCTGATCCTGACCCTGGGGGTGGTATTATGAGGGAGGATCAAATGGGAGTGGACGGCAGCCACTACCTGATCCTGACCCTGGGGGTGGTATTATGAGGGAGGATCACATGGGAGGGGACGGTAGCTGCACCTGATCCTGACCCTGGAGGTGGTATTATGAGGGAGGATCACATGGATGGAGACGGCAGCCACTACCTGATCCTGACCCTGGGAGGGGTATGATGAGGAAGGATCACATGGGAGGGGATGGCAGCCACTACCTGATCCTGACTCTAGGGGGTGGTATTATGAGGGAGGATCACATGGGAGGGGACAGCAGCCACTACCTGATCCTGACCCTGGGAGGGGTATGATGAGGAAGGATCACATGGAAGGGCACGGCATCTGCTACCTGATCCTGACCCTGGGGTTATATTATGAGGGAGGATCACATGGCGGGAGACAGCAGCCAATACCTGATCCTGACCCTGGGGGTGGAATTATGATGGAGGATCACATGGATGGGGACGGCAGCCACAACCTGATCCTGACCCTGGGGGTGATATTATGAGGGAGGATCACATGGGAGGGGAAGGCAGCCACTACCTGATCCTGACCCTGGAGGTGGTATTATGAGGGAGGATCACATGGATGGGGACGGCAACCACTACCTGATCCTGACCCTGGGAGTGGTATTATGAGGGAGAATCACATGGGAGGAGACGGCAGCCACTACCTGATCCTGACCCTGGGTGTGGTATTATGAGGGAGGATAACATGGGAGGGGAAGGTAGCCACTACCTGATCCTGACCCTGGAGGTGGTATTATGAGGGAGGATCAGATGGATGGGGATGGCAGCCACTACCTGATCCTGACCCTGGGAGTGGTATTATGAGGGAGGATCACATGGGAGGAGACGGCAGCCACTACCTGATCCTGACCCTGGGGGTGGTATTATGAGGGAGGATCACATGGGAGGAGACGGCAGCCACTACCTGATCCTGACCCTGGGGGTGGTATTATGAGGGAGGATCACATGCGAGGGGAAGGTAGCACCTACCTGATCCTGACCCTAGAGGTGGTATTATGAGGGAGGATCACATGGATGGGGACGGCAGCCACTACCTGATCCTGACCCTGGGAGTTGTATTATGAGGGAGGGTCACATGGGAGGAGACGGCAGCCACTACCTGATCCTGACCCTGGGGGTGGTATTATGAGGGAGGATCACATGGGAGGGGACGGCAGCCACTACCTGATCCTGACCCCGGGGGTGGTAATATGAGGGAGGATCACATGGGAGGAGAAAGCAGCTGCACCTGATCCTGACCCAGGGGGTGGTATTATTAGGGAGGATCATATGGGAGGGGACGGCAGCCACTACCTGATCCTGACCCTGGGGGTGGTATTATGAGGGAGGATCACATGGGAGGGGACGGCAGCTGCACCTGATCCTTACCCTTGGGGTGGTATTATGAGGGAGGATCACATGGGAGGGGACGGCAGCCACTACCTGATCCTGACCCTGGGAGGGCTATGATGAGGAAGGATCACATGGGAGGGGATGACAGCCACTACCTGATCCTGACCCTGGGAGGGGTATTATGAGGGAGGATCACATGGGAGGGCATGGCAGCCACTACCTGATCCTGATCCTGGGAGGGGTATGATGAGGAAGGATCACATGGAAGGGCACGGCAGCTGCTACCTGATCCTGACCCTGGGGGTGGTATTATGAGGGACGATCACATGGGAGGGGACGGCAGCCACTACATGATCCTGACTCTAGGGGGTGGTATTATGAGGGAGGATCACATGGGAGGGGACGGCAGCCACTACCTGATCCTGACTCTAGGGGGTGGTATTATGAGGAAGGATCACATGGAAGGGCACGGCAGCTGCTACCTGATCCTGACCCTGGGGGTGATATTATGAGGGAGGATCACATGGGAGGGACAGCAGCCACTACCTGATCCTGACCCTGGGGGTGGTATTATGAGGGAGGATCACATGGCAGGAGACGGCAGCCAATACCTGATCCTGACCCAGGGGGTGGTATTATGATGGAGGATCACATGGATGGGGATGGCAGCCACTACCTGATCCTGACCCTGGGGGTGATATTATGAGGGAGGATCACATGGGAGGGGAAGGCAGCCACTACCTGATCCTGACCCTGGAGGTGGTATTATGAGGGAGGATCACATGGATGGGGACGGCAACCACTACCTGATCCTGACCCTGGGAGTGGTATTATGAGGGAGGATCACATGGGAGGAGACGGCAGCCACTACCTGAACCTGACCCTGGGGGTGGTATTATGAGGGAGGATAACATGGGAGGGGAAGGTAGCCACTACCTGATCCTGACCCTGGAGGTGGTATTATGAGGGAGGATCACATGGATGCGGATCGCAGCCACTACCTGATCCTGACCCTGGGAGTGGTATTATGAGGGAGGATCACACGGGAGGAGACGGCAGCCACTACCTGATCCTGACCCTGGGGGTGGTATTATGAGGGAGGATCACATGGGAGGAGACGGCAGCCACTACCTGATCCTGACCCTGGGGGTGGTATTATGAGGGAGGATCACATGGGAGGGGACAGCAGCCACTACCTGATCCTGACCACGGGGGTGGTATTATGAGGGAGGATCACATGGGAGGAGAAAGCAGCTGCACCTGATCCTGACCCAGGGGGTGGTATTATTAGGGAGGATCATATGGGAGGGGACGGCAGCCACTACCTGATCCTGACCCTGGGGGTGGTATTATGAGGGAGGTTCACATGGGAGGGCACGGCAGCTGCACCTGATCGTTACCCTTGGGGTGGTATTATGAGGGAGGATCACATGGGAGGGGACGGCAGCCACTACCTGATCCTGACCCTAGGGGTGGTATTATGAGGGAGGATCACATGGAAGGGGACAGCAGCCACTACCTGATCATGACCCTGGAGGTGGTATTATGAGGGAGGATCACATGGATGGGGACAGCAGCCACTACCTCATCCTGACCCTGGGACTGGTATTATGAGGGAGGATCACATGGGAGGGCACGGCAGCCACTACCTGATCCTGACTCTAGGGGGTGGTATTATGAGGGAGGATCACATGGCAGGAGACGGCAGCCAATACCTGATCCTGACCCTGGGGGTGGTATTATGAGGGAGGGTCACATGGGAGGGAACAGCAGCCACTACCTAATCCTGACCATGGGGGTGGTATTATGAGGGAGGATCATATGGGAGGGGACAGCAGCCACTACCTAATCCTGACCCTGGGGGTGGTATTATGAGGGAGGATCACATGGGAGGAGATTGCAGCCACTACCTGAGCCTGACCCTGGGGGTGGTATTATGAGGGAGGGTCACATGGGAGGGGACGGCAGCCACTACCTGATCCTGACCCTGGGGGTGGTATTATGAGGGAGGATCACATGGGAGGGGATGGCAGCCACTACCTGATCCTGACCCTGGAGGTGGTATTATGAGGGAGGATCACATGGGAGGGGATGGCAGCCACTACCTGATCCTGATCCTGGGAGCGGTATGATGAGGAAGGATCACATGGAAGGGCACGGCAGCTGCTACCTGATCCTGACCCTGGGGGTGGTATTATGAGGGAGGATCACATGCGAGGGGACGGCAGCCACTACCTGCTCCTGACTCTAGGGGGTGGTATTGTGAGGGAGGATCACATGGGAGGGGACGGTAGCCACTACCTGATCCTGACCCTGGGAGGGGTATGATGAGAAAGGATCACATGGAAGGGCACGGCAGCTGCTACCTGATCCTGACCCTGGGGGTGGTATTATTAGGGAGGATCACATGGGAGGAGATGGCAGCTGCACCTGATCCTGACCCTGGGGGTGGTATTATGAGGGAGGGTCACATGGGAGGGGATGGCAGCCGCTACCTGATCCTGACCCTGCGGGGGTGATATTATGAGGGTGGATCACATGGGAGGGGACGGCAACCACTACCTGATCCTGACCCTGGGGGTGGTATTATGAGGGAGGATCACATGGGAGGAGACGGCAGCTGCACCTGATCCTGACCCTGGGGGTGGTATTATGAGGGAGGATCACATGGGAGGGGACGGCAGGCACTACCTGATCCTGACCCTGGGGGTGGTTTTATGAGGGAGGATCACATGGGAGGGGAAGGCAGCTGCACCTGATCCTGACCCTGGGGGTGGTATTATGAGAGAGGATCACATGGGAGGGGATGGCAGCCACTACCTGATCCTGACCCTGGGGGTAGTATTATGAGGGAGGATCACATGGGAGGGGACGGCAGCCGCTACCTGATCCTGACCCTGGGGGTGGTATTATGAGGGAGGATCACATGGGAGGGGACGGCAGCCACTACTTGATCCTGACACTGGGGGTGGTATTATGAGGGAGGATCACATGGGAGGGGACAGCAGCCACTACCTGATCCTGACCCTGGGGGTGGTATTATGAGAGAGGATCACATGGGAGGGGACAGCAGCCACTACCTGACCCTGGGGTGGAATTATGAGGGAGGGTCACATGGGAGGGGACGGCAGCTGCTATCTGATCCTGACCCTGGGGGTTGTATTATGAGGGAGGATCACACGGGAGGAGACGGCAGCCACAACCTGATCCTAACCCTGTGGGTGGTATTATGAGGGAGGATCACATGGGAGGGGACGGCAGCCACTACCTGATCCTGACCCTAGGGGTGGTATTATGAGGGAGGATCACATGGGAAGGGATGGCAGCCACTACCTGATCCTGACCCTGGAGGTGGTATTATGAGGGAGGATCACATGGATGGGGACAGCAGTCACTACCTGATTCTGACCCTGGGGGTGGTATTAAGAGGGAGGATCACATGGGAGGGCACGGCAGCCACTACCTGATCCTGACCGTGGGGGTGGTATTATGAGGGAGGATCACATGGGAGGGGACGGCAGCCACTACCCTATCCTGACCCTGGGGGTGGAATTATGAGGCAGGATCACATGGGAGGGGACGGCAGCCACTACCTGATCCTGATCCTGGGAGGGGTATGATGAGGAAGGATCACATGGAAGGGCACGGCAGCTGCTACCTGATCCTGACCCTGGAGGTGGTATTATGAGGGAGGATCACATGGGAGGGGATGGCAGCCACTACCTGATCCTGACCCTGGAGGTGGTATTATGAGGGAGGATCACATGGATGGGGACGGCACCCACTACCTGATCCTGACCCTGGGAGTGGTATTATGAGGGAGGATCACATGGGAGGGCACGCAGCCACTACCTGATCCTGACCCTGGGGGTGGTATTATGAGGGAGGATCACATGGGAGGGGACGGCAGTCAATACCTGATCCTGACCCTGGGGGTGGTATTATAAGGGAGGATCACATGGGAGGAGATTGCAGCCACTACCTGATCCTGACCCTGGGGGTGGTATTATGAGGGAGGGTCACATGGGAGGGGACGGCAGCCACTACCTGATCCTGACCCTGGGGGTGGTATTATGAGGGAGGATCACATGGGAGTGGATGGCAGCCACTACCTGATCCTGACCCTGGAGGTGGTATTATGAGGGAGGATCAAATGGGAGGGGAAGGCAGCCACTACCTGATCCTGATCCTGGGAGCGGTATGATGAGGAAGGATCACATGGAAGGGCATGGCAGCTGCTACCTGATCCTGACCCTGGGGGTGGTATTATGAGGGAGGATCACCTGGGAGGGGACGGCAGCCACTACCTGATCCTGACTCTAGGGGGTGGTATTTTGAGGGAGGATCACATGGGAGGGGACGGTAGTCACTACCTGATCCTGACCCTGGGAGGTGTATGATCAGGAAGGATCACATGGAAGGGCACGGCAGCTGCTACCTGATCCTGACCCTGAGGGTGGTATTATGAGGGAGGATCACATGGGAGGAGACAGCAGCTGCACCTGATCCTGACCCTGGGGGTGGTATTATGAGGGAGGGCCACATGGGAAGGGATGGCAGCTGCACCTGATCCTGACCCTGGGGGTAGTATTATGAGGGAGGATCACATGGGAGGGGACGGCAGGCACTACCTGATCCTGACCCGGGTGTGGTTTTATGAGGGAGGATCACATGGGAGGGGAAGGCAGCTGCACCTGATCCTGACCCTGGGGGTGGTATTATGAGAGAGGATCACATGGGAGGGGATGGCAGCCACTACCTGATCCTGACCCTGGGGGTAGTATTATGAGGGAGGATCACATGGGAGGGGACGGCAGCCGCTACCTGATCCTGACCCTGGGGGTGGTATTATGAGGGAGGATCACATGGGAGGGGCGGCAGCCACTACTTGATCCTGACACTGGGGGTGGTATTATGAGGGAGGATCACATGGGAGGGGACGGCAGCCACTACCTGATCCTGACCCTGGGGGTGGTATTATGAGAGAGGATCACATGGGAGGGGACAGCAGCCACTACCTGACCCTGGGGTGGAATTATGAGGGAGGGTCACATGGGAGGGGACGGCAGCTGCTATCTGATCCTGACCCTGGGGGTTGTATTATGAGGGAGGATCACACGGGAGGAGACGGCAGCCACAACCTGATCCTAACCCTGGGGGTGGTATTATGAGGGAGATCACATGGGAGGGGACAGCAGCCACTACCTGATCCTGACCCTAGGGGTGGTATTATGAGGGAGGATCACATGGTAGGGGATGGCAGCCACTACCTGATCCTGACCCTGGAGGTGGTATTATGAGGGAGGATCACATGGATGGGGACAGCAGTCACTACCTGATTCTGACCCTGGGGGTGGTATTAAGAGGGAGGATCACATGGGAGGGCACGGCAGCCACTACCTGATCCTGACCGTGGGGGTGGTATTATGAGGGAGGATCACATGGGAGGGGACGGCAGCCACTACCCTATCCTGACCCTGGGGGTGGAATTATGAGGGAGGATCACATGGGAGGGGACGGCAGCCACTACCTGATCCTGATCCTGGGAGGGGTATGATGAGGAAGGATCACATGGAAGGGCACGGCAGCTGCTACCTGATCCTGACCCTGGAGGTGGTATTATGAGGGAGGATCACATGGGAGGGGATGGCAGCCACTACCTGATCCTGACCCTGGATGTGGTATTATGAGGGAGGATCACATGGATGGGGACGGCAGCCACTACCTGATCCTGACCCTGGGAGTGGTATTATGAGGGAGGATCACATGGGAGGGCACGGCAGCCACTACCTGATCCTGACCCTGGGGGTGGTATTATGAGGGAGGATCACATGGGAGGGGACGGCAGCTACTACATGATCCTGACTCTAGGGGGTGGTACTATGAGGGAGGATCATATGGCAGGAGACGGCAGCCAATACCTGATCCTGACCCTGGGGGTGGTATTATGAGGGAGGATCACATGGGAGGAGATTGCAGCCACTACCTGATCCTGACCCTGGGGGTGGTATTATGAGGGAGGGTCACATGGGAGGGGACGGCAGCCACTACCTGATCCTGACCCTGGGGGTGGTATTATGAGGGAGGATCAAATGGGAGGGGAAGGCAGCCACTACCTGATCCTGATCCTGGGAGCGGTATGATGAGGAAGGATCACATGGAAGGGCACGGCAGCTGCTACCTGATCCTGACCCTGGGGGTGGTATTATGAGGGAGGATCACCTGGGAGGGGACGGCAGCCACTACCTGATCCTGACTCTAGGGGGTGGTATTGTGAGGGAGGATCACATGGGAGGGGACGGTAGTCACTACCTGATCCTGACCCTGGGAGGTGTATGATCAGGAAGGATCACATGGAAGGGCACGGCAGCTGCTACCTGATCCTGACCCTGAGGGTGGTATTATGAGGGAGGATCAAATGGGAGGAGATAGCAGCTGCACCTGATCCTGACCCTGGGGGTGGTATTATGAGGGAGGGCCACATGGGAAGGGATGGCAGCTGCACCTGATCCTGACCCTGGGGGTGGTATTATGAGAGAGGATCACATGGGAGGGGATGGCAGCCACTACCTGATCCTGACCCTGGGGGTAGTATTATGAGGGAGGATCACATGGGAGGGGACGGCAGCCGCTACCTAATCCTGACCCTGGGGGTGGTATTATGAGGGAGGATCACATGGGAGGGGACGGCAGCCACTACTTGATCCTGACACTGGGGGTGGTATTATGAGGGAGGATCACATGGGAGGGGACGGCAGCCACTACCTGATCCTGACCCTGGAGGTGGTATTATGAGGGAGGATCAAATGGGAGGGGAAGGCAGCCACTACCTGATCCTGATCCTGGGAGCGGTATGATGAGGAAGGATCACATGGAAGGGCACGGCAGCTGCTACCTGATCCTGACCCTGGGGGTGGTATTATAAGGGAGGATCACCTGGGAGGGGACGGCAGCCACTACCTGATCCTGACTCTAGGGGGTGGTATTGTGAGGGAGGATCACATGGGAGGGGACGGTAGTCACTACCTGATCCTGACCCTGGGAGGTGTATGATCAGGAAGGATCACATGGAAGGGCACGGCAGCTGCTACCTGATCCTGACCCTGAGGGTGGTATTATGAGGGAGGATCACATGGGAGGAGACAGCAGCTGCACCTGATCCTGACCCTGGGGTGGTATTATGAGGGAGGGCCACATGGGAAGGGATGGCAGCTGCACCTGATCCTGACCCTGGGGGTAGTATTATGAGGGAGGATCACATGGGAGGGGACGGCAGGCACTACCTGATCCTGACCCGGGTGTGGTTTTATGAGGGAGGATCACATGGGAGGGGAAGGCAGCTGCACCTGATCCTGACCCTGGGGGTGGTATTATGAGAGAGGATCACCTGGGAGGGGATGGCAGCCACTACCTGATCCTGACCCTGGGGTGGTATTATGAGGGAGGGTCACATGGGAGGGAACAGCAGCCACTACCTGATCCTGACCTTGGGGGTGGTATTATGAGGGAGGATCACATGGGAGGGGACGGCAGCCACTATCTGATCCTGACCCTGGGGGTGGTATTATGAGGGAAGATCACATGGGAGGGGACGGCAGCCACTACCTGATCCTGACCCTGGGGGTGGTATTATGAGAGAGGATCACATGGGAGGGGACAGCAGCCACTATCTGACCCTGACCCTGGGGTGGTATTATGAGGGAGGGTCACATGGGAGGGGACGGCATCCGCTATCTGATCCTGACCCTGGGGGTTGTATTATGAGGGAGGATCACATGGGAGGGGACGGCAGCCACTACCTGATCCTGACCCTGGGGGTGGTATTATGGGGGAGGATCACATGAGAGGAGATGGCAGCCACTACCTGATCCTGACCCTGGGGTGGTATTATGAGGGAGGGTCACATGGGAGGGAACAGCAGCCACTACCTGATCCTGACCTTGGGGGTGGTATTATGAGGGAGATCACATGGGAGGGGACGGCAGCTGCACCTGATCCTTACCCTGGGAGGGGTATGATGAGGAAGGATCACATGGAAGGGCACGGCAGCTGCTACCTGATCCTGACCCTGGGGGTGATATTATGAGGGAGGATCACATGGGAGGGACAGCAGCCACTACCTGATCCTGACCCTGGGGGTGGTATTATGAGGGAGGATCACATGGCAGGAGACGGCAGCCAATACCTGATCCTGACCCTGGGGGTGGTATTATGATGGAGGATCATATGGATGGGGATGGCAGGCACTACCTGATCCTGACCCTGGGGGTGATATTATGAGGGAGGATCACATGGGAGGGGAAGGCAGCCACTACCTGATCTTGACCCTGGAGGTGGTATTATGAGGGAGGATCACATGGATGGGGACGGCAGCCACTACCTTATCCTGACCCTGGGAGTGGTATTATGAGGGAGGATCACATGGGAGGAGACGGCAGCCACTACCTGATCCTGACCCTGGGGGTGGTATTATGAGGGAGGATAATATGGGAGGGGAAGGTAGCCACTACCTGATCCTGACCCTGGAGGTGGTATTATGAGGGAGGATCACATGGATGGGGACGGCAGCCACTACCTGATCCTGACCCTGGGAGTGGTATTATGAGGGAGGATCACACGGGAGAAGACGGCAGCCACTACCTGATACTGACCCTGGGGGTGGTATTATGAGGGAGGATCACATGGGAGGAGACGGCAGCCACTATCTGATCCTGACCCTGGGGGTGGTATTATGAGGGAGGATCACATGGGAGGGGAAGGCAGTCACTACCTGATCCTGACCCTGGAGGTGGTATTATGAGGGAGGATCACATGGATGGGGACGGCAGCCACTACCTGATCCTGACCCTGGGAGTGATATTATGAGGGAGGATCACATGGGAGGAGACGACAGCCACTACCTGATCCTGACCCTGGGGGTGGTATGAGGGAGGATCACAAGGGAGTGGACGGCAGCCTCTACCTGATCCTGACCCCGGGGGTGGTATTATGAGGGAGTATCATATGGGAGGGGATGGCAGCCACTACCTGATCCTGACCCTGGGGGTGGTATTATGAGGGAGGATCACATGGGAGGGGACGGCAGCTGCACCTGATCCTTACCCGTGGGGTGGTATTATGAGGGAGGATCACATGGGAGGGGACGGCAGCCACTACCTGATCCTGACCCTGGGGGTGGTATTATGAGGGAGGATCACATGGGAGGGGAAGGTAGCCACTACCTGATCCTGACCCTGGAGGTGGTATTATGAGGGAGGATCACATGGATGGGGACGGCAGCCACTACCTGATCCTGACCCTGGGAGTGGTATTATGAGGGAGGATCACATGGGAGGAGACGGCAGCCACTACCTGATCCTGACCCTGGGGGTGGTATTATCAGGGAGGATCACATGGGAGGGGAAGGCAGCCTCTACCTGATCCTGACCCTGGGGGTGGTATTATGAGAGAGGATCACATGGGAGGGGACAGCAGCCACTATCTGACCCTGACCCTGGGGTGGTATTATGAGGGAGGGTCACATGGGAGGGGACGGCATCCGCTATCTGATCCTGACCCTGGGGGTTGTATTATGAGGGAGGATCACATGGGAGGGGACGGCAGCCACTACCTGATCCTGACCCTGGGGGTGGTATTATGGGGGAGGATCACATGAGAGGAGATGGCAGCCACTACCTGATCCTGACCCTGGGGTGGTATTATGAGGGAGGATCACATGGGAGGGGACGGCAGCCGCTACCTGATCCTGACCCTGGGGGTGGTATTATGAGGGAAGATCACATGGGAGGGGACGGCAGCCACTACCTGATCCTGACCCTGGGGGTGGTATTATGAGAGAGGATCACATGGGAGGGGACAGCAGCCACTATCTGACCCTGACCCTGGGGTGGTATTATGAGGGAGGGTCACATGGGAGGGGACGGCATCCGCTATCTGATCCTGACCCTGGGGGTTGTATTATGAGGGAGGATCACATGGGAGGGGACGGCAGCCACTACCTGATCCTGACCCTGGGGGTGGTATTATGGGGGAGGATCACATGAGAGGAGATGGCAGCCACTACCTGATCCTGACCCTGGGGTGCTATTATGAGGGAGGGTCACATGGGAGGGAACAGCAGCCACTACCTGATCCTGACCTTGGGGGTGGTATTATGAGGGAGGATCACATGGGAGGGGACGGCAGCTGCACCTGATCCTTACCCTGGGAGGGGTATGATGAGGAAGGATCACATGGAAGGGCACAGCAGCTGCTACCTGATCCTGACCCTGGGGGTGATATTATGAGGGAGGATCACATGGGAGGGACAGCAGCCACTACCTGATCCTGACCCTGGGGGTGGTATTATGAGGGAGGATCACATGGCAGGAGACGGCAGCCAATACCTGATCCTGACCCTGGGGGTGGTATTATGATGGAGGATCATATGGATGGGGATGGCAGCCACTACCTGATCCTGACCCTGGGGGTGATATTATGAGGGAGGATCACATGGGAGGGGAAGGCAGCCACTACCTGATCTTGACCCTCGAGGTGGTATTATGAGGGAGGATCACATGGATGGGGACGGCAGCCACTACCTGATCCTGACCCTGGGAGTGGTATTATGAGGGAGGATCACATGGGAGGAGACGGCAGCCACTACCTGATCCTGACCCTGGGGGTGGTATTATGAGGGAGGATAACATGGGAGGGGAAGGTAGCCACTACCGGATCCTGACCCTGGAGGTGGTATTATGAGGGAGGATCACATGGATGGGGACAGCAGCCACTACCTGATCCTGACCCTGGGAGTGGTATTATGAGGGAGGATCTCACGGGAGAAGACGGCAGCCACTACCTGATACTGACCCTGGGGGTGGTATTATGAGGGAGGATCACATGGGAGGAGACGGCAGCCACTATCTGATCCTGACCCTGGGGGTGGTATTATGAGGGAGGATCACATGGGAGGGGAAGGTAGCCACTACCTGATCCTGACCCTGGAGGTGGTATTATGAGGGAGGATCACATGGATGGGGACGGCAGCCACTACCTGATCCTGACCCTGGGAGTGATATTATGAGGGAGGATCACATGGGAGGGGACGGCAGCCTCTACCTGATCCTGACCCCGGGGGTGGTATTATGAGGGAGGATCATATGGGAGGGGATGGCAGCCACTAGCTGATCCTGACCCTGGGGGTGGTATTATGAGGGAGGATCACATGGGAGGGGACGGCAGCTGCACCTGATCCTTACCCGTGGGGTGGTATTATGAGGGAGGATCACATGGGAGGGGACGGCAGCCACTACCTGATCCTGACCCTGGGGGTGGTATTATGAGGGAGGATCACATGGGAGGAGACGACAGCCACTACCTGATCCTGACCCTGGGGGTGGTATTATGAGGGAGGATCACATGGGAGGGGACGGCAGCCTCTACCTGATCCTGACCCCGGGGGTGGTATTATGAGGGAGGATCATATGGGAGGGGATGGCAGCCACTACCTGATCCTGACCCTGGGGGTGGTATTATGAGGGAGGATCACATGGGAGGGGACGGCAGCTGCACCTGATCCTTACCCGTGGGGTGGTATTATGAGGGAAGATCACATGGGAGGGGACGGCAGCCACTACCTGATCCTGACCCTGGGGGTGGTATTATGAGGGAGGATCACATGGGAGGGGAAGGTAGCCACTACCTGATCCTGACCCTGGAGGTGGTATTATGAGGGAGGATCACATGGAAGGGGACGGCGCCACTACCTGGTCCTGACCCTGGGCGTGGTATTATGAGGGAGGATCACATGGGAGGAGACGGCAGCCACTACCTGATCCTGACCCTGGGGGTGCTATTATCAGGGAGGATCACATGGGAGGGGAAGGCAGCCTCTACCTGATCCTGACCCTGGGGGTGGTATTATGAGAGAGGATCACATGGGAGGGGACAGCAGCCACTATCTGACCCTGACCCTGGGGTGGTATTATGAGGGAGGGTCACATGGGAGGGGACGGCATCCGCTATCTGATCCTGACCCTGGGGGTTGTATTATGAGGGAGGATCACATGGGAGGGGACGGCAGCCACTACCTGATCCTGACCCTGGGGTTGGTATTATGGGGGAGGATCACATGAGAGGAGATGGCAGCCACTACCTGATCCTGACCCTGGGGTGGTATTATGAGGGAGGATCACATGGGAGGGGACGGCAGCACCTACCTGATCCTGACCCTGGGAGGGGTATGATGAGGAAGGATCACATGGGAGGGGATGGCAGCCACTACCTGACCCTGACCCTGGGAGGGGTATGATGAGGAAGGATCACATGGGAGGGGACGGCAGCCACTACCTGATCCTGACCATGGGGGTGGTATTATGAGGGAAGATCACATGGGAGGGGACAGCAGCCGCTGCCTGATCCTGACCCTGTGGGTGGTATTATGAGGGAGGATCACATGGATGGGGACGGCAGCCTCTACCTGATCCTGACCCTGGGGGTGGCATTATGAGGGAGGATCACATGGATGGGGATGGCAGCCACTACCTGGTCCTGACCCTGGGAGTGGTATTATGAGGGAGGATCACATGGGAGGGGACGGCAGCGACTACCTGATCCTGACCCTGGGGGTGGTATTATGAGGGAGGATCACATGGGAGGGCACGGCAGCCACTACCTTATCCTGACCCTGGAGGTGGTATTATGAGGGAGGATCGCATGGATGGGGACGGCAGCCACTACCTGATCCTGACCCTGGGAGTGGTATTATGAGGGAGGATCACACGGGAGGAGACGGCAGCTGCACCTGATCCTGACCCTGGGGGTGGTATTATGAGGGAGGATCACATGGGAGGAGACGGCAGCCACTACCTGATCCTGACCTTGGGGGTGGTATTATGAGGGAGGATCACATGGGAGGGGACGGCAGCCACTACCTGATCCTGAACTTGGGGGTGGTATTATGAGGGAGGATCACATGGGAGGGGATGGCAGCCACTACCTGATCCTGACCCTGGGGGTGGTATTATGAGGGAGGATCACATGGGAGGGGACGGCAGCCACTACCTGATCCTGACCCCGGGGGTGGTATTATGAGGGAGGATCACATGGGAGGAGAAAGCAGCTGCACCTGATCCTGACCCAGGGGGTGGTATTATTAGGGAGGATCATATGGGAGGGGATGGCAGCCACTACCTGATCCTGACCCTGGGGGTGGTATTATGAGGGAGGATCACATGGGAGGGGACGGCAGCTGCACCTGATCCTTACCCTTGGGGTGGTATTATGAGGGAGGATCACATGGGAGGGGACGGCAGCGACTACCTGATCCTGACCCTGGGGGTGGTATTATGAGGGAGGATCACATGGGAGGGCACGGCAGCCACTACCTGATCCTGACCCTGGAGGTGGTATTATGAGGGAGGATCGCATGGATGGGGACGGCAGCCACTACCTGATCCTGACCCTGGGAGTGGTATTATGAGGGAGGATCACATGGGAGGAGACGGCAGCCACTACCTGATCCTGACCCTGGGGGTGGTATTATGAGGGAGGATCACATGGGAGGAGATGGGAGCCACTACCTGATCCTGAACCTGGGGGTGGTATTATGAGGGAGGATCACATGGGAGGTGAAGGTAGCCACTACCTGATCCTGACCCTGGAGGTGGTATTATGAGGGAGGATCACATGGATGGGGACGACAGCCACTACCTGATCCTGACCCTGGGAGTGGTATTATGAGGGAGGATCACATGGGAGGAGACGGCAGCCACTACCTGATCCTGACCCTGGGGGTGGTATTATGAGGGAGGATCACACGGGAGGAGACGGCAGCTGCACCTGATCCTGACCCTGGGGGTGGTATTATGAGGGAGGATCACATGGGAGGAGACGGCAGCCACTACCTGATCCTGACCTTGCGGGTGGTATTATGAGGGAGGATCACATGGGAGGGGACGGCAGCCACTACCTGATCCTGACCTTGGGGGTGGTATTATGAGGGAGGATCACATGGGAGGGGACGGCAGCCACTACCTGATCCTGACCCTGGGGGTGGTATTATGAGGGAGGATCACATGGGAGGGGACGGCAGCCACTACCTGATCCTGACCACGGGGGTGGTATTATGAGGGAGGATCACATGGGAGGAGAAAGCAGCTGCACCTGATCCTGACCCAGGGGGTGGTATTATTAGGGAGGATCATATGGGAGGGGATGGCAGCCACTACCTGATCCTGACCCTGGGGGTGGTATTATGAGGGAGGATCACATGGGAGGGGACGGCAGCTGCACCTGATCCTTACCCTTGGGGTGGTATTATGAGGGAGGATCACATGGGAGGGGACGGCAGCGACTACCTGATCCTGACCCTGGGGGTGGTATTATGAGGGAGGATCACATGGGAGGGCACGGCAGCCACTACCTGATCCTGACCCTGCAGGTGGTATTATGAGGGAGGATCGCATGGATGGGGACGGCAGCCACTACCTGATCCTGACCCTGGGAGTGGTATTATGAGGGAGGATCACATGGGAGGAGACGGCAGCCACTACCTGATCCTGACCCTGGGGGTGGTATTATGAGGGAGGATCACATGGGAGGAGATGGGAGCCACTACCTGATCCTGAACCTGGGGGTGGTATTATGAGGGAGGATCACATGGGAGGTGAAGGTAGCCACTACCTGATCCTGACCCTGGAGGTGGTATTATGAGGGAGGATCACATGGATGGGGACGACAGCCACTACCTGATCCTGACCCTGGGAGTGGTATTATGAGGGAGGATCACATGGGAGGAGACGGCAGCCACTACCTGATCCTGACCCTGGGGGTGGTATTATGAGGGAGGATCACATGGGAGGGGATGGCAGCCTCTACCTGATCCTGACCCCGGGGGTGGTATTATGAGGGAGGATCACATGGGAGGAGAAAGCAGCTGCACCTGATCCTGACCCTGGGGGTGGTATTATGAGGGAGGATCATATGGGAGGGGACGGCAGCCACTACCTGATCCTGACCCTGGGGGTGGTATTATGAGGGAGGATCACATGGGAGGGGACGGTAGCTGCACCTGATCCTGACCCTGGGGGTGGTATTATGAGGGAGGATCAAATGGGAGTGGACGGCAGCCACTACCTGATCCTGACCCTGGGGGTGGTATTATGAGGGAGGATCACATGGGAGGGGACGGTAGCTGCACCTGATCCTGACCCTGGAGGTGGTATTATGAGGGAGGATCACATGGATGGAGACGGCAGCCACTACCTGATCCTGACCCTGGGAGGGGTATGATGAGGAAGGATCACATGGGAGGGGATGGCAGCCACTACCTGATCCTGACTCTAGGGGGTGGTATTATGAGGGAGGATCACATGGGAGGGGACGGTAGCTGCACCTGATCCTGACCCTGGAGGTGGTATTATGAGGGAGGATCACATGGATGGAGACGGCAGCCACTACCTGATCCTGACCCTGGGAGGTGGTATTATGAGGGAGGATCACATGGGAGGGGACAGCAGCCACTACCTGATCCTGACCCTGGGAGGGGTATGATGAGGAAGGATCACATGGAAGGGCACGGCATCTGCTACCTGATCCTGACCCTGGGGTTATATTATGAGGGAGGATCACATGGCAGGAGACGGCAGCCAATACCTGATCCTGACCCTGGGGGTGGAATTATGATGGAGGATCACATGGATGGGGACGGCAGCCACAACCTGATCCTGACCCTGGGGGTGATATTATGAGGGAGGATCACATGGGAGGGGAAGGCAGCCACTACCTGATCCTGACCCTGGAGGTGGTATTATGAGGGAGGATCACATGGATGGGGACGGCAGCCACTACCTGATCCTGACCCTGGGAGTGGTATTATGAGGGAGAATCACATGGGAGGAGAAGGCAGCCACTACCTGATCCTGACCCTGGGTGTGGTATTATGAGGGAGGATAACATGGGAGGGGAAGGTAGCCACTACCTGATCCTGACCCTGGAGGTGGTATTATGAGGGAGGATCAGATGGATGGGGATGGCAGCCACTACCTGATCCTGACCCTGGGAGTGGTATTATGAGGGAGGATCACATGGGAGGAGACGGCAGCCACTACCTGATCCTGACCCTGGGGGTGGTATTATGAGGGAGGATCACATGGGAGGAGACGGCAGCCACTACCTGATCCTGACCCTGGGGGTGGTATTATGAGGGAGGATCACATGCGAGGGGAAGGTAGCACCTACCTGATCCTGACCCTAGAGGTGGTATTATGAGGGAGGATCACATGGATGGGGACGGCAGCCACTACCTGATCCTGACCCTGGGAGTTGTATTATGAGGGAGGGTCACATGGGAGGAGACGGCAGCCACTACCTGATCCTGACCCTGGGGGTGGTATTATGAGGGAGGATCACATGGGAGGGGACGGCAGCCACTACCTGATCCTGACCCCGGGGGTGGTAATATGAGGGAGGATCACATGGGAGGAGAAAGCAGCTGCACCTGATCCTGACCCAGGGGGTGGTATTATTAGGGAGGATCATATGGGAGGGGACGGCAGCCACTACCTGATCCTGACCCTGGGGGTGGTATTATGAGGGAGGATCACATGGGAGGGGACGGCAGCTGCACCTGATCCTTACCCTTGGGGTGGTATTATGAGGGAGGATCACATGGGAGGGGACGGCAGCCACTACCTGATCCTGACCCTGGGAGGGCTATGATGAGGAAGGATCACATGGGAGGGGATGACAGCCACTACCTGATCCTGACCCTGGGAGGGGTATTATGAGGGAGGATCACATGGGAGGGCATGGCAGCCACTACCTGATCCTGATCCTGGGAGGGGTATGATGAGGAAGGATCACATGGAAGGGCACGGCAGCTGCTACCTGATCCTGACCCTGGGGGTGGTATTATGAGGGACGATCACATGGGAGGGGACGGCAGCCACTACATGATCCTGACTCTAGGGGGTGGTATTATGAGGGAGGATCACATGGGAGGGGACGGCAGCCACTACCTGATCCTGACTCTAGGGGGTGGTATTATGAGGAAGGATCACATGGAAGGGCACGGCAGCTGCTACCTGATCCTGACCCTGGGGGTGATATTATGAGGGAGGATCACATGGGAGGGACAGCAGCCACTACCTGATCCTGACCCTGGGGGTGGTATTATGAGGGAGGATCACATGGCAGGAGACGGCAGCCAATACCTGATCCTGACCCAGGGGGTGGTATTATGATGGAGGATCACATGGATGGGGATGGCAGCCACTACCTGATCCTGACCCTGGGGGTGATATTATGAGGGAGGATCACATGGGAGGGGAAGGCAGCCACTACCTGATCCTGACCCTGGAGGTGGTATTATGAGGGAGGATCACATGGATGGGGACGGCAACCACTACCTGATCCTGACCCTGGGAGTGGTATTATGAGGGAGGATCACATGGGAGGAGACGGCAGCCACTACCTGAACCTGACCCTGGGGGTGGTATTATGAGGGAGGATAACATGGGAGGGGAAGGTAGCCACTACCTGATCCTGACCCTGGAGGTGGTATTATGAGGGAGGATCACATGGATGCGGATCGCAGCCACTACCTGATCCTGACCCTGGGAGTGGTATTATGAGGGAGGATCACACGGGAGGAGACGGCAGCCACTACCTGATCCTGACCCTGGGGGTGGTATTATGAGGGAGGATCACATGGGAGGAGACGGCAGCCACTACCTGATCCTGACCCTGGGGGTGGTATTATGAGGGAGGATCACATGGGAGGGGACGGCAGCCACTACCTGATCCTGACCACGGGGGTGGTATTATGAGGGAGGATCACATGGGAGGAGAAAGCAGCTGCACCTGATCCTGACCCAGGGGGTGGTATTATTAGGGAGGATCATATGGGAGGGGACGGCAGCCACTACCTGATCCTGACCCTGGGGGTGGTATTATGAGGGAGGATCACATGGGAGGGCACGGCAGCTGCACCTGATCATTACCCTTGGGGTGGTATTATGAGGGAGGATCCCATGGGAGGGGACGGCAGCCACTACCTGATCCTGACCCTAGGGGTGGTATTATGAGGGAGGATCACATGGAAGGGGACAGCAGCCACTACCTGATCATGACCCTGGAGGTGGTATTATGAGGGAGGATCACATGGATGCGGACAGCAGCCACTACCTCATCCTGACCCTGGGACTGGTATTATGAGGGAGGATCACATGGGAGGGCACGGCAGCCACTACCTGATCCTGACTCTAGGGGGTGGTATTATGAGGGAGGATCACATGGCAGGAGACGGCAGCCAATACCTGATCCTGACCCTGGGGGTGGTATTATGAGGGAGGGTCACATGGGAGGGAACAGCAGCCACTACCTGATCCTGACCATGGGGGTGGTATTATGAGGGAGGATCATATGGGAGGGGACAGCAGCCACTACCTAATCCTGACCCTGGGGGTGGTATTATGAGGGAGGATCACATGGGAGGAGATTGCAGCCACTACCTGAGCCTGACCCTGGGGGTGGTATTATGAGGGAGGGTCACATGGGAGGGGACGGCAGCCACTACCTGATCCTGACCCTGGGGGTGGTATTATGAGGGAGGATCACATGGGAGGGGATGGCAGCCACTACCTGATCCTGACCCTGGAGGTGGTATTATGAGGGAGGATCACATGGGAGGAGATGGCAGCCACTACCTGATCCTGATCCTGGGAGCGGTATGATGAGGAAGGATCACATGGAAGGGCACGGCAGCTGCTACCTGATCCTGACCCTGGGGGTGGTATTATGAGGGAGGATCACATGCGAGGGGACGGCAGCCACTACCTGCTCCTGACTCTAGGGGGTGGTATTGTGAGGGAGGATCACATGGGAGGGGACGGTAGCCACTACCTGATCCTGACCCTGGGAGGGGTATGATGAGAAAGGATCACATGGAAGGGCACGGCAGCTGCTACCTGATCCTGACCCTGGGGGTGGTATTATTAGGGAGGATCACATGGGAGGAGATGGCAGCTGCACCTGATCCTGACCCTGGGGGTGGTATTATGAGGGAGGGTCACATGGGAGGGGATGGCAGCCGCTACCTGATCCTGACCCTGCGGGGGTGATATTATGAGGGTGGATCACATGGGAGGGGACGGCAACCACTACCTGATCCTGACCCTGGGGGTGGTATTATGAGGGAGGATCACATGGGAGGAGACGGCAGCTGCACCTGATCCTGACCCTGGGGGTGGTATTATGAGGGAGGATCACATGGGAAGGGACGGCAGGCACTACCTGATCCTGACCCTGGGGGTGGTTTTATGAGGGAGGATCACATGGGAGGGGAAGGCAGCTGCACCTGATCCTGACCCTGGGGGTGGTATTATGAGAGAGGATCACATGGGAGGGGATGGCAGCCACTACCTGATCCTGACCCTGGGGGTAGTATTATGAGGGAGGATCACATGGGAGGGGACGGCAGCCGCTACCTGATCCTGACCCTGGGGGTGGTATTATGAGGGAGGATCACATGGGAGGGGACGGCAGCCACTACTTGATCCTGACACTGGGGGTGGTATTATGAGGGAGGATCACATGGGAGGGGACGGCAGCCACTACCTGATCCTGACCCTGGGGGTGGTATTATGAGAGAGGATCACATGGGAGGGGACAGCAGCCACTACCTGACCCTGGGGTGGAATTATGAGGGAGGGTCACATGGGAGGGGACGGCAGATGCTATCTGATCCTGACCCTGGGGGTTGTATTATGAGGGAGGATCACACGGGAGGAGACGGCAGCCACAACCTGATCCTAACCCTGTGGGTGGTATTATGAGGGAGGATCACATGGGAGGGGACGGCAGCCACTACCTGATCCTGACCCTAGGGGTGGTATTATGAGGGAGGATCACATGGGAGGGGATGGCAGCCACTACCTGATCCTGACCCTGGAGGTGGTATTATGAGGGAGGATCACATGGATGGGGACAGCAGTCACTACCTGATTCTGACCCTGGGGGTGGTATTAAGAGGGAGGATCACATGGGAGGGGACGGCAGCCACTACCCTATCCTGACCCTGGGGGTGGAATTATGAGGCAGGATCACATGGGAGGGGACGGCAGCCACTACCTGATCCTGATCCTGGGAGGGGTATGATGAGGAAGGATCACATGGAAGGGCACGGCAGCTGCTACCTGATCCTGACTCTGGAGGTGGTATTATGAGGGAGGATCACATGGGAGGGGATGGCAGCCACTACCTGATCCTGACCCTGGAGGTGGTATTATGAGGGAGGATCACATGGATGGGGACGGCACCCACTACCTGATCCTGACCCTGGGAGTGGTATTATGAGGGAGGATCACATGGGAGGGCACGGCAGCCACTACCTGATCCTGACCCTGGGGGTGGTATTATGAGGGAGGATCACATGGGAGGGGACGGCAGCCAATACCTGATCCTGACCCTGGGGGTGGTATTATAAGGGAGGATCACATGGGAGGAGATTGCAGCCACTACCTGATCCTGACCCTGGGGGTGGTATTATGAGGGAGGGTCACATGGGAGGGGACGGCAGCCACTACCTGATCCTGACCCTGGGGGTGGTATTATGAGGGAGGATCACATGGGAGTGGATGGCAGCCACTACCTGATCCTGAACCTGGAGGTGGTATTATGAGGGAGGATCAAATGGGAGGGGAAGGCAGCCACTACCTGATCCTGATCCTGGGAGCGGTATGATGAGGAAGGATCACATGGAAGGGCACGGCAGCTGCTACCTGATCCTGACCCTGGGGGTGGTATTATGAGGGAGGATCACCTGGGAGGGGACGGCAGCCACTACCTGATCCTGACTCTAGGGGGTGGTATTGTGAGGGAGGATCACATGGGAGGGGACGGTAGTCACTACCTGATCCTGACCCTGGGAGGTGTATGATCAGGAAGGATCACATGGAAGGGCACGGCAGCTGCTACCTGATCCTGACCCTGAGGGTGGTATTATGAGGGAGGATCACATGGGAGGAGACAGCAGCTGCACCTGATCCTGACCCTGGGGGTGGTATTATGAGGGAGGGCCACATGGGAAGGGATGGCAGCTGCACCTGATCCTGACCCTGGGGGTAGTATTATGAGGGAGGATCACATGGGAGGGGACGGCAGGCACTACCTGATCCTGACCCGGGTGTGGTTTTATGAGGGAGGATCACATGGGAGGGGAAGGCAGCTGCACCTGATCCTGACCCTGGGGGTGGTATTATGAGAGAGGATCACATGGGAGGGGATGGCAGCCACTACCTGATCCTGACCCTGGGGGTAGTATTATGAGGGAGGATCACATGGGAGGGGACGGCAGCCGCTACCTGATCCTGACCCTGGGGGTGGTATTATGAGGGAGGATCACATGGGAGGGGACGGCAGCCACTACTTGATCCTGACACTGGGGGTGGTATTATGAGGGAGGATCACATGGGAGGGGACGGCAGCCACTACCTGATCCTGACCCTGGGGGTGGTATTATGAGAGAGGATCACATGGGAGGGGACAGCAGCCACTACCTGACCCTGGGGTGGAATTATGAGGGAGGGTCACATGGGAGGGGACAGCAGCTGCTATCTGATCCTGACCCTGGGGGTTGTATTATGAGGGAGGATCACACGGGAGGAGACGGCAGCCACAACCTGATCCTAACCCTGGGGGTGGTATTATGAGGGAGATCACATGGGAGGGGACAGCAGCCACTACCTGATCCTGACCCTAGGGGTGGTATTATGAGGGAGGATCACATGGTAGGGGATGGCAGCCACTACCTGATCCTGACCCTGGAGGTGGTATTATGAGGGAGGATCACATGGATGGGGACAGCAGTCACTACCTGATTCTGACCCTGGGGGTGGTATTAAGAGGGAGGATCACATGGGAGGGCACGGCAGCCACTACCTGATCCTGACCGTGGGGGTGGTATTATGAGGGAGGATCACATGGGAGGGGACGGCAGCCACTACCCTATCCTGACCCTGGGGGTGGAATTATGAGGGAGGATCACATGGGAGGGGACGGCAGCCACTACCTGATCCTGATCCTGGGAGGGGTATGATGAGGAAGGATCACATGGAAGGGCACGGCAGCTGCTACCTGATCCTGACCCTGGAGGTGGTATTATGAGGGAGGATCACATGGGAGGGGATGGCAGCCACTACCTGATCCTGACCCTGGAGGTGGTATTATGAGGGAGGATCACATGGATGGGGACGGCAGCCACTACCTGATCCTGACCCTGGGAGTGGTATTATGAGGGAGGATCACATGGGAGGGCACGGCAGCCACTACCTGATCCTGACCCTGGGGGTGGTATTATGAGGGAGGATCACATGGGAGGGGACGGCAGCTACTACATGATCCTGACTCTAGGGGGTGGTACTATGAGGGAGGATCATATGGCAGGAGACGGCAGCCAATACCTGATCCTGACCCTGGGGGTGGTATTATGAGGGAGGATCACATGGGAGGAGATTGCAGCCACTACCCGATCCTGACCCTGGGGGTGGTATTATGAGGGAGGGTCACATGGGAGGGGACGGCAGCCACTACCTGATCCTGACCCTGGGGGTGGTATTATGAGGGAGGATCAAATGGGAGGGGAAGGCAGCCACTACCTGATCCTGATCCTGGGAGCGGTATGATGAGGAAGGATCACATGGAAGGGCACGGCAGCTGCTACCTGATCCTGACCCTGGGGGTGGTATTATGAGGGAGGATCACCTGGGAGGGGACGGCAGCCACTACCTGATCCTGACTCTAGGGGGTGGTATTGTGAGGGAGGATCACATGGGAGGGGACGGTAGTCACTACCTGATCCTGACCCTGGGAGGTGTATGATCAGGAAGGATCACATGGAAGGGCACGGCAGCTGCTACCTGATCCTGACCCTGAGGGTGGTATTATGAGGGAGGATCACATGGGAGGAGACAGCAGCTGCACCTGATCCTGACCCTGGGGGTGGTATTATGAGGGAGGGCCACATGGGAAGGGATGGCAGCTGCACCTGATCCTGACCCTGGGGGTGGTATTATGAGAGTGGATCACATGGGAGGGGATGGCAGCCACTACCTGATCCTGACCCTGGGGGTAGTATTATGAGGGAGGATCACATGGGAGGGGACGGCAGCCGCTACCTAATCCTGACCCTGGGGGTGGTATTATGAGGGAGGATCACATGGGAGGGGACGGCAGCCACTACTTGATCCTGACACTGGGGGTGGTATTATGAGGGAGGATCACATGGGAGGGGACGGCAGCCACTACCTGATCCTGACCCTGGAGGTGGTATTATGAGGGAGGATCAAATGGGAGGGGAAGGCAGCCACTACCTGATCCTGATCCTGGGAGCGGTATGATGAGGAAGGATCACATGGAAGGGCACGGCAGCTGCTACCTGATCCTGACCCTGGGGGTGGTATTATGAGGGAGGATCACCTGGGAGAGGACGGCAGCCACTACCTGATCCTGACTCTAGGGGGTGGTATTGTGAGGGAGGATCACATGGGAGGGGACGGTAGTCACTACCTGATCCTGACCCTGGGAGGTGTATGATCAGGAAGGATCACATGGAAGGGCACGGCAGCTGCTACCTGATCCTGACCCTGAGGGTGGTATTATGAGGGAGGATCACATGGGAGGAGACAGCAGCTGCACCTGATCCTGACCCTGGGGTGGTATTATGAAGGAGGGCCACATGGGAAGGGATGGCAGCTGCACCTGATCCTGACCCTGGGGGTAGTATTATGAGGGAGGATCACATGGGAGGGGACGGCAGGCACTACCTGATCCTGACCCGGGTGTGGTTTTATGAGGGAGGATCACATGGGAGGGGAAGGCAGCTGCACCTGATCCTGACCCTGGGGGTGGTATTATGAGAGAGGATCACCTGGGAGGGGATGGCAGCCACTACCTGATCCTGTTCTGGGGTGGTATTATGAGGGAGGGTCACATGGGAGGGAACAGCAGCCACTACCTGATCCTGACCTTGGGGGTGGTATTATGAGGGAGGATCACATGGGAGGGGACGGCAGCCACTATCTGATCCTGACCCTGGGGGTGGTATTATGAGGGAAGATCACATGGGAGGGGACGGCAGCCACTACCTGATCCTGACCCTGGGGGTGGTATTATGAGAGAGGATCACATGGGAGGGGACAGCAGCCACTATCTGACCCTGACCCTGGGGTGGTATTATGAGGGAGGGTCACATGGGAGGGGACGGCATCCGCTATCTGATCCTGACCCTGGGGGTTGTATTATGAGGGAGGATCACATGGGAGGGGACGGCAGCCACTACCTGATCCTGACCCTGGGGGTGGTATTATGGGGGAGGATCACATGAGAGGAGATGGCAGCCACTACCTGATCCTGACCCTGGGGTGGTATTATGAGGGAGGGTCACATGGGAGGGAACAGAAGCCACTACCTGATCCTGACCTTGGGGGTGGTATTATGAGGGAGATCACATGGGAGGGGACGGCAGCTGCACCTGATCCTTACCCTGGGAGGGGTATGATGAGGAAGGATCACATGGAAGGGCACGGCAGCTGCTACCTGATCCTGACCCTGGGGGTGATATTATGAGGGAGGATCACATGGGAGGGACAGCAGCCACTACCTGATCCTGACCCTGGGGGTGGTATTATGAGGGAGGATCACATGGCAGGAGACGGCAGCCAGTACCTGATCCTGACCCTGGGGGTGGTATTATGATGGAGGATCATATGGATGGGGATGGCAGGCACTACCTGATCCTGACCCTGGGGGTGATATTATGAGGGAGGATCACATGGGAGGGGAAGGCAGCCACTACCTGATCTTGACCCTGGAGGTGGTATTATGAGGGAGGATCACATGGATGGGGACGGCAGCCACTACCTTATCCTGACCCTGGGAGTGGTATTATGAGGGAGGTTCACATGGGAGGAGACGGCAGCCACTACCTGATCCTGACCCTGGGGGTGGTATTATGAGGGAGGATAATATGGGAGGGGAAGGTAGCCACTACCTGATCCTGACCCTGGAGGTGGTATTATGAGGGAGGATCACATGGATGGGACGGCAGCCACTACCTGATCCTGACCCTGGGAGTGGTATTATGAGGGAGGATCACACGGGAGAAGACGGCAGCCACTACCTGATACTGACCCTGGGGGTGGTATTATGAGGGAGGATCACATGGGAGGAGACGGCAGCCACTATCTGATCCTGACCCTGGGGGTGGTATTATGAGGGAGGATCACATGGGAGGGGAAGGCAGTCACTACCTGATCCTGACCCTGGAGGTGGTATTATGAGGGAGGATCACATGGATGGGGACGGCAGCCACTACCTGATCCTGACCCTGGGAGTGATATTATGAGGGAGGATCACATGGGAGGAGACGACAGCCACTACCTGATCCTGACCCTGGGGGTGGTATTATGAGGGAGGATCACAAGGGAGTGGACGGCAGCCTCTACCTGATCCTGACCCCGGGGGTGGTATTATGAGGGAGTATCATATGGGAGGGGATGGCAGCCACTACCTGATCCTGACCCTGGGGGTGGTATTATGAGGGAGGATCACATGGGAGGGGACGGCAGCTGCACCTGATCCTTACCCGTGGGGTGGTATTATGAGGGAGGATCACATGGGAGGGGACGGCAACCACTACCTGATCCTGACCCTGGGGGTGGTATTATGAGGGAGGATCACATGGGAGGGGAAGGTAGCCACTACCTGATCCTGACCCTGGAGGTGGTATTATGAGGGAGGATCACATGGATGGGGACGGCAGCCACTACCTGATCCTGACCCTGGGAGTGGTATTATGAGGGAGGATCACATGGGAGGAGACGGCAGCCACTACCTGATCCTGACCCTGGGGGTGGTATTATCAGGGAGGATCACATGGGAGGGGAAGGCAGCCTCTACCTGATCCTGACCCTGGGGGTGGTATTATGAGAGAGGATCACATGGGAGGGGACAGCAGCCACTATCTGACCCTGACCCTGGGGTGGTATTATGAGGGAGGGTCACATGGGAGGGGACGGCATCCGCTATCTGATCCTGACCCTGGGGGTTGTATTATGAGGGAGGATCACATGGGAGGGGACGGCAGCCACTACCTGATCCTGACCCTGGGGGTGGTATTATGGGGGAGGATCACATGAGAGGAGATGGCAGCCACTACCTGATCCTGACCCTGGGGTGGTATTATGAGGGAGGATCACATGGGAGGGGACGGCAGCCGCTACCTGATCCTGACCCTGGGGGTGGTATTATGAGGGAAGATCACATGGGAGGGGACGGCAGCCACTACCTGATCCTGACCCTGGGGGTGGTATTATGAGAGAGGATCACATGGGAGGGGACAGCAGCCACTATCTGACCCTGACCCTGGGGTGGTATTATGAGGGAGGGTCACATGGGAGGGGACGGCATCCGCTATCTGATCCTGACCCTGGGGGTTGTATTATGAGGGAGGATCACATGGGAGGGGACGGCAGCCACTACCTGATCCTGACCCTGGGGGTGGTATTATGGGGGAGGATCACATGAGAGGAGATGGCAGCCACTACCTGATCCTGACCCTGGGGTGCTATTATGAGGGAGGGTCACATGGGAGGGAACAGCAGCCACTACCTGATCCTGACCTTGGGGGTGGTATTATGAGGGAGGATCACATGGGAGGGGACGGCAGCTGCACCTGATCCTTACCCTGGGAGGGGTATGATGAGGAAGGATCACATGGAAGGGCACAGCAGCTGCTACCTGATCCTGACCCTGGGGGTGATATTATGAGGGAGGATCACATGGGAGGGACAGCAGCCACTACCTGATCCTGACCCTGGGGGTGGTATTATGAGGGAGGATCACATGGCAGGAGACGGCAGCCAATACCTGATCCTGACCCTGGGGGTGGTATTATGATGGAGGATCATATGGATGGGGATGGCAGCCACTACCTGATCCTGACCCTGGGGGTGATATTATGAGGGAGGATCACATGGGAGGGGAAGGCAGCCACTACCTGATCTTGACCCTCGAGGTGGTATTATGAGGGAGGATCACATGGATGGGGACGGCAGCCACTACCTGATCCTGACCCTGGGAGTGGTATTATGAGGGAGGATCACATGGGAGGAGACGGCAGCCACTACCTGATCCTGACCCTGGGGGTGGTATTATGAGGGAGGATAACATGGGAGGGGAAGGTAGCCACTACCGGATCCTGACCCTGGAGGTGGTATTATGAGGGAGGATCACATGGATGGGGACGGCAGCCACTACCTGATCCTGACCCTGGGAGTGGTATTATGAGGGAGGATCTCACGGGAGAAGACGGCAGCCACTACCTGATACTGACCCTGGGGGTGGTATTATGAGGGAGGATCACATGGGAGGAGACGGCAGCCACTATCTGATCCTGACCCTGGGGGTGGTATTATGAGGGAGGATCACATGGGAGGGGAAGGTAGCCACTACCTGATCCTGACCCTGGAGGTGGTATTATGAGGGAGGATCACATGGATGGGGACGGCAGCCACTACCTGATCCTGACCCTGGGAGTGATATTATGAGGGAGGATCACATGGGAGGGGACGGCAGCCTCTACCTGATCCTGACCCCGGGGGTGGTATTATGAGGGAGGATCATATGGGAGGGGACGGCAGCCACTACCTGATCCTGACCCTGGGGGTGGTATTATGAGGGAGGGTCACATGGGAGGGGACGGCATCCGCTATCTGATCCTGACCCTGGAGGTGGTATTATGAGGGAGGATCACATGGAAGGGGACGGCGCCACTACCTGATCCTGACCCTGGGCGTGGTATTATGAGGGAGGATCACATGGGAGGAGACGGCAGCCACTACCTGATCCTGACCCTGGGGGTGCTATTATCAGGGAGGATCACATGGGAGGGGAAGGCAGCCTCTACCTGATCCTGACCCTGGGGGTGGTATTATGAGAGAGGATCACATGGGAGGGGACAGCAGCCACTATCTGACCCTGACCCTGGGGTGGTATTATGAGGGAGGGTCACATGGGAGGGGACGGCATCCGCTATCTGATCCTGACCCTGGGGGTTGTATTATGAGGGAGGATCACATGGGAGGGGACGGCAGCCACTACCTGATCCTGACCCTGGGGTTGGTATTATGGGGGAGGATCACATGAGAGGAGATGGCAGCCACTACCTGATCCTGACCCTGGGGTGGTATTATGAGGGAGGATCACATGGGAGGGGACGGCAGCCGCTACCTGATCCTGACCCTGGGGGTGGTATTTTGAGAGAGGATCACATGGGAGGGGACAGCAGCCACTATCTGACCCTGACCCTGGGGTGGTATTATGAGGGAGGGTCACATGGGAGGGGACGGCATCCGCTATCTGATCCTGACCCTGGGGGTTGTATTATGAGGGAGGATCACATGGGAGGGGACGGCAGCCACTACCTGATCCTGACCTTGGGGGTGGTATTATGAGGGAGGATCACATGGGAGGGGACGGCAGCTGCACCTGATCCTTACCCTGGGAGGGGTATGATGAGGAAGGATCACATGGAAGGGCACGGCAGCTGCTACCTGATCCTGACCCTGGGGGTGATATTATGAGGGAGGATCACATGGGAGGGACAGCAGCCACTACCTGATCCTGACCCTGGGGGTGGTATTATGAGGGAGGATCACATGGCAGGAGACGGCAGCCAATACCTGATCCTGACCCTGGGGGTGGTATTATGATGGAGGATCATATGGATGGGGATGGCAGCCACTACCTGATCCTGACCCTGGAGGTGATATTATGAGGGAGGATCACATGGGAGGGGAAGGCAGCCACTACCTGATCTTGACCCTGGAAGTGGTATTATGAGGGAGGATCACATGGATGGGGACGGCAGCCACTACCTGATCCTGACCCTGGGAGTGGTATTATGAGGGAGGATCACATGGGAGGAGACGGCAGCCACTGCCTGATCCTGACCCTGGGGGTGGTATTATGAGGGAGGATAACATGGGAGGGGAAGGTAGCCACTACCTGATCCTGACCCTGGAGGTGGTATTATGAGGGAGGATCACATGGATGGGGACGGCAGCCACTACCTGATCCTGACCCTGGGAGTGGTATTATGAGGGAGGATCACACGGGAGAAGACGGCAGCCACTACCTGATACTGACCCTGGGTGTGGTATTATGAGGGAGGATCACATGGGAGGAGACGGCAGCCACTATCTGATCCTGACCCTGGGGGTGGTATTATGAGGGAGGATCACATGGGAGGGGAAGGTAGCCACTACCTGATCCTGACCCTGGAGGTGGTATTATGAGGGAGGATCACATGGATGGGGACGGCAGCCACTACCTGATCCTGACCCTGGGAGTGATATTATGAGGGAGGATCACATGGGAGGGGACGGCAGCCTCTACCTGATCCTGACCCCGGGGGTGGTATTATGAGGGAGGATCATATGGGAGGGGATGGCAGCCACTACCTGATCCTGACCCTGGGGGTGGTATTATGAGGGAGGATCACATGGGAGGGGATGGCAGCTGCACCTGATCCTTACCCGTGGGGTGGTATTATGAGGGAGGATCACATGGGAGGGGACGGCAGCCACTACCTGATCCTGACCCTGGGGGTGGTATTATGAGGGAGGATCACATGGGAGGGGAAGGTAGTCACTACCTGATCCTGACCCTGGAGGTGGTATTGTGAGGGAGGATCACATGGATGGGGACGGCAGCCACTACCTGATCCTGACCCTGGGAGTGGTATTATGAGGGAGGATCACATGGGAGGAGACGGCAGCCACTACCTGATCCTGACCCTGGGGGTGGTATTATCAGGGAGGATCACATGGGAGGGGAAGGCAGCCTCTACCTGATCCTGACCCCGGGGGTGGTATTATGAGGGAGGATCACATGGGAGGAGAAAGCAGCTGCACCTGATCCTGACACCTGGGGGTGGTATTATGAGGGAGGATAACATGGGAGGGGAAGGTAGCCACTACCTGATCCTGACCCTGGAGGTGGTATTATGAGGGAGGATCACATGGATGGGGACGGCAGCCACTACCTGATCCTGACCCTGGGAGTGGTATTATGAGGGAGGATCACACGGGAGGAGACGGCAGCCACTACCTGATCCTGACCCTGGGGGTGGTATTATGAGGGAAGATCACATGGGAGCAGACGGCAGCCACTATCTGATCCTGACCCTGGGGGTGGTATTATGAGGGAGGATCACAAGGGAGGGGAAGGTAGCCACTACCTGATCCTGACCCTGGAGGTGGTATTATGAGGGAGGATCACATGGATGGGGACGGCAGCCACTACCTTATCCTGACTCTAGGGGGTGGTATTGTGATGGAGGATCACATGGGAGGGGACGGTAGCCACTACCTGATCCTGACCCTGGGAGGTGTATGATCAGGAAGGATCACATGGAAGGGCACGGCAGCTGCTACCTGATCCTGACCCTGAGGGTGGTATTATGAGGGAGGATCACATGGGAGGAGACAGCAGCTGCACCTGATCCTGAGCCTGGGGGTGGTATTATGAGGGAGGGTCACATGGGAAGGGATGGCAGCCGCTACCTGATCCTGACCCTGGGGGGGTGATATTATGAGGGAGGGTCACATGGGAAGGGATGGCAGCCGCTACCTGATCCTGACCCTGGGGGTGGTATTATGAGGGAGGATCACATGGGAGGAGATGGCAGCTGCACCTGATCCTGACCCTGGGGGTAGTATTATGAGGGAGGATCACATGGGAGGTGACGGCAGGCACTACCTGATCCTGACCCGGGTGTGGTTTTATGAGGGAGGATCACATGGGAGGGGAAGGCAGCTGCACCTGATCCTGACCCTGGGGGTGGTATTATGAGAGAGGATCACATGGGAGGGGATGGCAGCCACTACCTGATCCTGACCCTGGGGGTGGTATTATGAGGGAGGATCACATGGGAGGGGACGGCAGCCGCTACCTGATCCTGACCCTGAGGGTGGTATTATGAGGGAGGATCACATGGGAGGAGACGGCAGCCACTATCTGATCCTGACCCTGGGGGTGGTATTATGAGGGAGGATCACATGGGAGGGGAAGGTAGCCACTACCTGATCCTGACCCTGGAGGTGGTATTATGAGGGAGGATCACATGGATGGGGACGGCAGCCACTACCTGATCCTGACCCTGGGAGTGATATTATGAGGGAGGATCACATGGGAGGAGACGACAGCCACTACCTGATCCTGACCCTGGGGGTTGTATTATGAGGGAGGATCACATGGGAGGGGACGGCAGCCACTACCTGATCCTGACCCTAGGGGTGGTATTATGAGGGAGGATCACATGGGAGGGGATGGCAGCCACTACCTGATCCTGACCCTGGAGGTGGTATTATGAGGGAGGATCACATGGATGGGGACAGCAGTCACTACCTGATTCTGACCCTGGGGGTGGTATTAAGAGGGAGGATCACATGGGAGGGCACGGCAGCCACTACCTGATCCTGACCGTGGGGGTGGTATTATGAGGGAGGATCACATGGGAGGGGACGGCAGCCACTACCCTATCCTGACCCTGGGGGTGGAATTATGAGGCAGGATCACATGGGAGGGGACGGCAGCCACTACCTGATCCTGATCCTGGGAGGGGTATGATGAGGAAGGATCACATGGAAGGGCACGGCAGCTGCTACCTGATCCTGACCCTGGAGGTGGTATTATGAGGGAGGATCACATGGGAGGGGATGGCAGCCACTACCTGATCCTGACCCTGGAGGTGGTATTATGAGGGAGGATCACATGGATGGGGACGGCACCCACTACCTGATCCTGACCCTGGGAGTGGTATTATGAGGGAGGATCACATGGGAGGGCACGGCAGCCACTACCTGATCCTGACCCTGGGGGTGGTATTATGAGGGAGGATCACATGGGAGGGGACGGCAGCCAATACCTGATCCTGACCCTGGGGGTGGTATTATAAGGGAGGATCACATGGGAGGAGATTGCAGCCACTACCTGATCCTGACCCTGGGGGTGGTATTATGAGGGAGGGTCACATGGGAGGGGACGGCAGCCACTACCTGATCCTGACCCTGGGGGTGGTATTATGAGGGAGGATCACATGGGAGGGGATGGCAGCCACTACCTGATCCTGACCCTGGAGGTGGTATTATGAGGGAGGATCACATGGATGGGGACGGCACCCACTACCTGATCCTGACCCTGGGAGTGGTATTATGAGGGAGGATCACATGGGAGGGCACGGCAGCCACTACCTGATCCTGACCCTGGGGGTGGTATTATGAGGGAGGATCACATGGGAGGGGACGGCAGCCAATACCTGATCCTGACCCTGGGGGTGGTATTATAAGGGAGGATCACATGGGAGGAGATTGCAGCCACTACCTGATCCTGACCCTGGGGGTGGTATTATGAGGGAGGGTCACATGGGAGGGGACGGCAGCCACTACCTGATCCTGACCCTGGGGGTGGTATTATGAGGGAGGATCACATGGGAGTGGATGGCAGCCACTACCTGATCCTGACCCTGGGGGTGGTATTATGAGGGAGGATCACCTGGGAGGGGACGGCAGCCACTACCTGATCCTGACTCTAGGGGGTGGTATTGTGAGGGAGGATCACATGGGAGGGGACGGTAGTCACTATCTGATCCTGACCCTGGGAGGTGTATGATCAGGAAGGATCACATGGAAGGGCACGGCAGCTGCTACCTGATCCTGACCCTGAGGGTGGTATTATGAGGGAGGATCACATGGGAGGAGACAGCAGCTGCACCTGATCCTGACCCTGGGGGTGGTATTATGAGGGAGGGCCACATGGGAAGGGATGGCAGCTGCACCTGATCCTGACCCTGGGGGTAGTATTATGAGGGAGGATCACATGGGAGGGGACGGCAGGCACTACCTGATCCTGACCCGGGTGTGGTTTTATGAGGGAGGATCACATGGGAGGGGAAGGCAGCTGCACCTGATCCTGACCCTGGGGGTGGTATTATGAGAGAGGATCACATGGGAGGGGATGGCAGCCACTACCTGATCCTGACCCTGGGGGTAGTATTATGAGGGAGGATCACATGGGAGGGGACGGCAGCCGCTACCTGATCCTGACCCTGGGGGTGGTATTATGAGGGAGGATCACATGGGAGGGGACGGCAGCCACTACTTGATCCTGACACTGGGGGTGGTATTATGAGGGAGGATCACATGGGAGGGGACGGCAGCCACTACCTGATCCTGACCCTAGGGGTGGTATTATGAGAGAGGATCACATGGGAGGGGACAGCAGCCACTACCTGACCCTGGGGTGGAATTATGAGGGAGGGTCACATGGGAGGGGACAGCAGCTGCTATCTGATCCTGACCCTGGGGGTTGTATTATGAGGGAGGATCACACGGGAGGAGACGGCAGCCACAACCTGATCCTAACCCTGGGGGTGGTATTATGAGGGAGATCACATGGGAGGGGACAGCAGCCACTACCTGATCCTGACCCTAGGGGTGGTATTATGAGGGAGGATCACATGGTAGGGGATGGCAGCCACTACCTGATCCTGACCCTGGAGGTGGTATTATGAGGGAGGATCACATGGATGGGGACAGCAGTCACTACCTGATTCTGACCCTGGGGGTGGTATTAAGAGGGAGGATCACATGGGAGGGCACGGCAGCCACTACCTGATCCTGACCGTGGGGGTGGTATTATGAGGGAGGATCACATGGGAGGGGACGGCAGCCACTACCCTATCCTGACCCTGGGGGTGGAATTATGAGGGAGGATCACATGGGAGGGGACGGCAGCCACTACCTGATCCTGATCCTGGGAGGGGTATGATGAGGAAGGATCACATGGAAGGGCACGGCAGCTGCTACCTGATCCTGACCCTGGAGGTGGTATTATGAGGGAGGATCACATGGGAGGGGATGGCAGCCACTACCTGATCCTGACCCTGGAGGTGGTATTATGAGGGAGGATCACATGGATGGGGACGGCAGCCACTACCTGATCCTGACCCTGGGAGTGGTATTATGAGGGAGGATCACATGGGAGGGCACGGCAGCCACTACCTGATCCTGACCCTGGGGGTGGTATTATGAGGGAGGATCACATGGGAGGGGACGGCAGCTACTACATGATCCTGACTCTAGGGGGTGGTACTATGAGGGAGGATCATATGGCAGGAGACGGCAGCCAATACCTGATCCTGACCCTGGGGGTGGTATTATGAGGGAGGATCACATGGGAGGAGATTGCAGCCACTACCTGATCCTGACCCTGGGGGTGGTATTATGAGGGAGGGTCACATGGGAGGGGACGGCAGCCACTACCTGATCCTGACCCTGGGGGTGGTATTATGAGGGAGGATCAAATGGGAGGGGAAGGCAGCCACTACCTGATCCTGATCCTGGGAGCGGTATGATGAGGAAGGATCACATGGAAGGGCACGGCAGCTGCTACCTGATCCTGACCCTGGGGGTGGTATTATGAGGGAGGATCACCTGGGAGGGGACGGCAGCCACTACCTGATCCTGACTCTAGGGGGTGGTATTGTGAGGGAGGATCACATGGGAGGGGACGGTAGTCACTACCTGATCCTGACCCTGGGAGGTGTATGATCAGGAAGGATCACATGGAAGGGCACGGCAGCTGCTACCTGATCCTGACCCTGAGGGTGGTATTATGAGGGAGGATCACATGGGAGGAGACAGCAGCTGCACCTGATCCTGACCCTGGGGGTGGTATTATGAGGGAGGGCCACATGGGAAGGGATGGCAGCTGCACCTGATCCTGACCCTGGGGGTGGTATTATGAGAGAGGATCACATGGGAGGGGATGGCAGCCACTACCTGATCCTGACCCTGGGGGTAGTATTATGAGGGAGGATCACATGGGAGGGGACGGCAGCCGCTACCTAATCCTGACCCTGGGGGTGGTATTATGAGGGAGGATCACATGGGAGGGGACGGCAGCCACTACTTGATCCTGACACTGGGGGTGGTATTATGAGGGAGGATCACATGGGAGGGGACGGCAGCCACTACCTGATCCTGACCCTGGAGGTGGTATTATGAGGGAGGATCAAATGGGAGGGGAAGGCAGCCACTACCTGATCCTGATCCTGGGAGCGGTATGATGAGGAAGGATCACATGGAAGGGCACGGCAGCTGCTACCTGATCCTGACCCTGGGGGTGGTATTATGAGGGAGGATCACCTGGGAGAGGACGGCAGCCACTACCTGATCCTGACTCTAGGGGGTGGTATTGTGAGGGAGGATCACATGGGAGGGGACGGTAGTCACTACCTGATCCTGACCCTGGGAGGTGTATGATCAGGAAGGATCACATGGAAGGGCACGGCAGCTGCTACCTGATCCTGACCCTGAGGGTGGTATTATGAGGGAGGATCACATGGGAGGAGACAGCAGCTGCACCTGATCCTGACCCTGGGGTGGTATTATGAGGGAGGGCCACATGGGAAGGGATGGCAGCTGCACCTGATCCTGACCCTGGGGGTAGTATTATGAGGGAGGATCACATGGGAGGGGACGGCAGGCACTACCTGATCCTGACCCGGGTGTGGTTTTATGAGGGAGGATCACATGGGAGGGGAAGGCAGCTGCACCTGATCCTGACCCTGGGGGTGGTATTATGAGAGAGGATCACCTGGGAGGGGATGGCAGCCACTACCTGATCCTGACCCTGGGGTGGTATTATGAGGGAGGGTCACATGGGAGGGAACAGCAGCCACTACCTGATCCTGACCTTGGGGGTGGTATTATGAGGGAGGATCACATGGGAGGGGACGGCAGCCACTATCTGATCCTGACCCTGGGGGTGGTATTATGAGGGAAGATCACATGGGAGGGGACGGCAGCCACTACCTGATCCTGACCCTGGGGGTGGTATTATGAGAGAGGATCACATGAGAGGGGACAGCAGCCACTATCTGACCCTGACCCTGGGGTGGTATTATGAGGGAGGGTCACATGGGAGGGGACGGCATCCGCTATCTGATCCTGACCCTGGGGGTTGTATTATGAGGGAGGATCACATGGGAGGGGACGGCAGCCACTACCTGATCCTGACCCTGGGGGTGGTATTATGGGGGAGGATCACATGAGAGGAGATGGCAGCCACTACCTGATCCTGACCCTGGGGTGGTATTATGAGGGAGGGTCACATGGGAGGGAACAGCAGCCACTACCTGATCCTGACCTTGGGGGTGGTATTATGAGGGAGATCACATGGGAGGGGACGGCAGCTGCACCTGATCCTTACCCTGGGAGGGGTATGATGAGGAAGGATCACATGGAAGGGCACGGCAGCTGCTACCTGATCCTGACCCTGGGGGTGATATTATGAGGGAGGATCACATGGGAGGGACAGCAGCCACTACCTGATCCTGACCCTGGGGGTGGTATTATGAGGGAGGATCACATGGCAGGAGACGGCAGCCAATACCTGATCCTGACCCTGGGGGTGGTATTATGATGGAGGATCATATGGATGGGGATGGCAGGCACTACCTGATCCTGACCCTGGGGGTGATATTATGAGGGAGGATCACATGGGAGGGGAAGGCAGCCACTACCTGATCTTGACCCTGGAGGTGGTATTATGAGGGAGGATCACATGGATGGGGACGGCAGCCACTACCTTATCCTGACCCTGGGAGTGGTATTATGAGGGAGGTTCACATGGGAGGAGACGGCAGCCACTACCTGATCCTGACCCTGGGGGTGGTATTATGAGGGAGGATAATATGGGAGGGGAAGGTAGCCACTACCTGATCCTGACCCTGGAGGTGGTATTATGAGGGAGGATCACATGGATGGGACGGCAGACACTACCTGATCCTGACCCTGGGAGTGGTATTATGAGGGAGGATCACACGGGAGAAGACGGCAGCCACTACCTGATACTGACCCTGGGGGTGGTATTATGAGGGAGGATCACATGGGAGGAGACGGCAGCCACTATCTGATCCTGACCCTGGGGGTGGTATTATGAGGGAGGATCACATGGGAGGGGAAGGCAGTCACTACCTGATCCTGACCCTGGAGGTGGTATTATGAGGGAGGATCACATGGATGGGGACGGCAGCCACTACCTGATCCTGACCCTGGGAGTGATATTATGAGGGAGGATCACATGGGAGGAGACGACAGCCACTACCTGATCCTGACCCTGGGGGTGGTATTATGAGGGAGGATCACAAGGGAGTGGACGGCAGCCTCTACCTGATCCTGACCCCGGGGGTGGTATTATGAGGGAGTATCATATGGGAGGGGATGGCAGCCACTACCTGATCCTGACCCTGGGGGTGGTATTATGAGGGAGGATCACATGGGAGGGGACGGCAGCTGCACCTGATCCTTACCCGTGGGGTGGTATTATGAGGGAGGATCACATGGGAGGGGACGGCAGCCACTACCTGATCCTGACCCTGGGGGTGGTATTATGAGGGAGGATCACATGGGAGGGGAAGGTAGCCACTACCTGATCCTGACCCTGGAGGTGGTATTATGAGGGAGGATCACATGGATGGGGACGGCAGCCACTACCTGATCCTGACCCTGGGAGTGGTATTATGAGGGAGGATCACATGGGAGGAGACGGCAGCCACTACCTGATCCTGACCCTGGGGGTGGTATTATCAGGGAGGATCACATGGGAGGGGAAGGCAGCCTCTACCTGATCCTGACCCTGGGGGTGGTATTATGAGAGAGGATCACATGGGAGGGGACAGCAGCCACTATCTGACCCTGACCCTGGGGTGGTATTATGAGGGAGGGTCACATGGGAGGGGACGGCATCCGCTATCTGATCCTGACCCTGGGGGTTGTATTATGAGGGAGGATCACATGGGAGGGGACGGCAGCCACTACCTGATCCTGACCCTGGGGGTGGTATTATGGGGGAGGATCACATGAGAGGAGATGGCAGCCACTACCTGATCCTGACCCTGGGGTGGTATTATGAGGGAGGATCACATGGGAGGGGACGGCAGCCGCTACCTGATCCTGACCCTGGGGGTGGTATTATGAGGGAAGATCACATGGGAGGGGACGGCAGCCACTACCTGATCCTGACCCTGGGGGTGGTATTATGAGAGAGGATCACATGGGAGGGGACAGCAGCCACTATCTGACCCTGACCCTGGGGTGGTATTATGAGGGAGGGTCACATGGGAGGGGACGGCATCCGCTATCTGATCCTGACCCTGGGGGTTGTATTATGAGGGAGGATCACATGGGAGGGGACGGCAGCCACTACCTGATCCTGACCCTGGGGGTGGTATTATGGGGGAGGATCACATGAGAGGAGATGGCAGCCACTACCTGATCCTGACCCTGGGGTGCTATTATGAGGGAGGGTCACATGGGAGGGAACAGCAGCCACTACCTGATCCTGACCTTGGGGGTGGTATTATGAGGGAGGATCACATGGGAGGGGACGGCAGCTGCACCTGATCCTTACCCTGGGAGGGGTATGATGAGGAAGGATCACATGGAAGGGCACAGCAGCTGCTACCTGATCCTGACCCTGGGGGTGATATTATGAGGGAGGATCACATGGGAGGGACAGCAGCCACTACCTGATCCTGACCCTGGGGGTGGTATTATGAGGGAGGATCACATGGCAGGAGACGGCAGCCAATACCTGATCCTGACCCTGGGGGTGGTATTATGATGGAGGATCATATGGATGGGGATGGCAGCCACTACCTGATCCTGACCCTGGGGGTGATATTATGAGGGAGGATCACATGGGAGGGGAAGGCAGCCACTACCTGATCTTGACCCTCGAGGTGGTATTATGAGGGAGGATCACATGGATGGGGACGGCAGCCACTACCTGATCCTGACCCTGGGAGTGGTATTATGAGGGAGGATCACATGGGAGGAGACGGCAGCCACTACCTGATCCTGACCCTGGGGGTGGTATTATGAGGGAGGATAACATGGGTGGGGAAGGTAGCCACTACCGGATCCTGACCCTGGAGGTGGTATTATGAGGGAGGATCACATGGATGGGGACGGCAGCCACTACCTGATCCTGACCCTGGGAGTGGTATTATGAGGGAGGATCTCACGGGAGAAGACGGCAGCCACTACCTGATACTGACCCTGGGGGTGGTATTATGAGGGAGGATCACATGGGAGGAGACGGCAGCCACTATCTGATCCTGACCCTGGGGGTGGTATTATGAGGGAGGATCACATGGGAGGGGAAGGTAGCCACTACCTGATCCTGACCCTGGAGGTGGTATTATGAGGGAGGGTCACATGGATGGGGACGGCAGCCACTACCTGATCCTGACCCTGGGAGTGATATTATGAGGGAGGATCACATGGGAGGGGACGGCAGCCTCTACCTGATCCTGACCCCGGGGGTGGTATTATGAGGGAGGATCATATGGGAGGGGATGGCAGCCACTAGCTGATCCTGACCCTGGGGGTGGTATTATGAGGGAGGATCACATGGGAGGGGACGGCAGCTGCACCTGATCCTTACCCGTGGGGTGGTATTATGAGGGAGGATCACATGGGAGGGGACGGCAGCCACTACCTGATCCTGACCCTGGGGGTGGTATTATGAGGGAGGATCACATGGGAGGGGAAGGTAGCCACTACCTGATCCTGACCCTGGAGGTGGTATTATGAGGGAGGATCACATGGAAGGGGACGGCGCCACTACCTGATCCTGACCCTGGGCGTGGTATTATGAGGGAGGATCACATGGGAGGAGACGGCAGCCACTACCTGATCCTGACCCTGGGGGTGCTATTATCAGGGAGGATCACATGGGAGGGGAAGGCAGCCTCTACCTGATCCTGACCCTGGGGGTGGTATTATGAGAGAGGATCACATGGGAGGGGACAGCAGCCACTATCTGACCCTGACCCTGGGGTGGTATTATGAGGGAGGGTCACATGGGAGGGGACGGCATCCGCTATCTGATCCTGACCCTGGGGGTTGTATTATGAGGGAGGATCACATGGGAGGGGACGGCAGCCACTACCTGATCCTGACCCTGGGGTTGGTATTATGGGGGAGGATCACATGAGAGGAGATGGCAGCCACTACCTGATCCTGACCCTGGGGTGGTATTATGAGGGAGGATCACATGGGAGGGGACGGCAGCCGCTACCTGATCCTGACCCTGGGGGTGGTATTATGAGAGAGGATCACATGGGAGGGGACAGCAGCCACTATCTGACCCTGACCCTGGGGTGGTATTATGAGGGAGGGTCACATGGGAGGGGACGGCATCCGCTATCTGATCCTGACCCTGGGGGTTGTATTATGAGGGAGGATCACATGGGAGGGGACGGCAGCCACTACCTGATCCTGACCTTGGGGGTGGTATTATGAGGGAGGATCACATGGGAGGGGACGGCAGCTGCACCTGATCCTTACCCTGGGAGGGGTATGATGAGGAAGGATCACATGGAAGGGCACGGCAGCTGCTACCTGATCCTGACCCTGGGGGTGATATTATGAGGGAGGATCACATGGGAGGGACAGCAGCCACTACCTGATCCTGACCCTGGGGGTGGTATTATGAGGGAGGATCACATGGCAGGAGACGGCAGCCAATACCTGATCCTGACCCTGGGGGTGGTATTATGATGGAGGATCATATGGATGGGGATGGCAGCCACTACCTGATCCTGACCCTGGGGGTGATATTATGAGGGAGGATCACATGGGAGGGGAAGGCAGCCACTACCTGATCTTGACCCTGGAAGTGGTATTATGAGGGAGGATCACATGGATGGGGACGGCAGCCACTACCTGATCCTGACCCTGGGAGTGGTATTATGAGGGAGGATCACATGGGAGGAGACGGCAGCCACTGCCTGATCCTGACCCTGGGGGTGGTATTATGAGGGAGGATAACATGGGAGGGGAAGGTAGCCACTACCTGATCCTGACCCTGGAGGTGGTATTATGAGGGAGGATCACATGGATGGGGACGGCAGCCACTACCTGATCCTGACCCTGGGAGTGGTATTATGAGGGAGGATCACACGGGAGAAGACGGCAGCCACTACCTGATACTGACCCTGGGTGTGGTATTATGAGGGAGGATCACATGGGAGGAGACGGCAGCCACTATCTGATCCTGACCCTGGGGGTTGTATTATGAGGGAGGATCACATGGGAGGGGAAGGTAGCCACTACCTGATCCTGACCCTGGAGGTGGTATTATGAGGGAGGATCACATGGATGGGGACGGCAGCCACTACCTGATCCTGACCCTGGGAGTGATATTATGAGGGAGGATCACATGGGAGGGGACGGCAGCCTCTACCTGATCCTGACCCCGGGGGTGGTATTATGAGGGAGGATCATATGGGAGGGGATGGCAGCCACTACCTGATCCTGACCCTGGGGGTGGTATTATGAGGGAGGATCACATGGGAGGGGATGGCAGCTGCACCTGATCCTTACCCGTGGGGTGGTATTATGAGGGAGGATCACATGGGAGGGGACGGCAGCCACTACCTGATCCTGACCCTGGGGGTGGTATTATGAGGGAGGATCACATGGGAGGGGAAGGTAGCCACTACCTGATCCTGACCCTGGAGGTGGTATTATGAGGGAGGATCACATGGATGGGGACGGCAGCCACTACCTGATCCTGACCCTGGGAGTGGTATTATGAGGGAGGATCACATGGGAGGAGACGGCAGCCACTACCTGATCCTGACCCTGGGGGTGGTATTATCAGGGAGGATCACATGGGAGGGGAAGGCAGCCTCTACCTGATCCTGACCCCGGGGGTGGTATTATGAGGGAGGATCACATGGGAGGAGAAAGCAGCTGCACCTGATCCTGACCCTGGGGGTGGTATTATGAGGGAGGATAACATGGGAGGGGAAGGTAGCCACTACCTGATCCTGACCCTGGAGGTGGTATTATGAGGGAGGATCACATGGATGGGGACGGCAGCCACTACCTGATCCTGACCCTCGGAGTGGTATTATGAGGGAGGATCACACGGGAGGAGACGGCAGCCACTACCTGATCCTGACCCTGGGGGTGGTATTATGAGGGAAGATCACATGGGAGCAGACGGCAGCCACTATCTGATCCTGACCCTGGGGGTGGTATTATGAGGGAGGATCACAAGGGAGGGGAAGGTAGCCACTACCTGATCCTGACCCTGGAGGTGGTATTATGAGGGAGGATCACATGGATGGGGACGGCAGCCACTACCTTATCCTGACTCTAGGGGGTGGTATTGTGATGGAGGATCACATGGGAGGGGACGGTAGCCACTACCTGATCCTAACCCTGGGAGGTGTATGATCAGGAAGGATCACATGGAAGGGCACGGCAGCTGCTACCTGATCCTGACCCTGAGGGTGGTATTATGAGGGAGGATCACATGGGAGGAGACAGCAGCTGCACCTGATCCTGAGCCTGGGGGTGGTATTATGAGGGAGGGTCACATGGGAAGGGATGGCAGCCGCTACCTGATCCTGACCCTGGGGGGGTGATATTATGAGGGAGGGTCACATGGGAAGGGATGGCAGCCGCTACCTGATCCTGACCCTGGGGGTGGTATTATGAGGGAGGATCACATGGGATGAGATGGCAGCTGCACCTGATCCTGACCCTGGGGGTAGTATTATGAGGGAGGATCACATGGGAGGGGACGGCAGGCACTACCTGATCCTGACCCGGGTGTGGTTTTATGAGGGAGGATCACATGGGAGGGGAAGGCAGCTGCACCTGATCCTGACCCTGGGGGTGGTATTATGAGAGAGGATCACATGGGAGGGGATGGCAGCCACTACCTGATCCTGACCCTGGGGGTGGTATTATGAGGGAGGATCACATGGGAGGGGACGGCAGCCGCTACCTGATCCTGACCCTGAGGGTGGTATTATGAGGGAGGATCACATGGGAGGAGACGGCAGCCACTATCTGATCCTGACCCTGGGGGTGGTATTATGAGGGAGGATCACATGGGAGGGGAAGGTAGCCACTACCTGATCCTGACCCTGGAGGTGGTATTATGAGGGAGGATCACATGGATGGGGACGGCAGCCACTACCTGATCCTGACCCTGGGAGTGATATTATGAGGGAGGATCACATGGGAGGAGACGACAGCCACTACCTGATCCTGACCCTGGGGGTGGTATTATGAGGGAGGATCACATGGGAGGGGACGGCAGCCTCTACCTGATCCTGACCCCGGGGGTAGTATTATGAGGGAGGATCACATGGGAGGGGATGGCAGCCACTACCTGATCCTGACCCTGTGGGTGGTATTATGAGGGAGGATCACATGGGAGGGGACGGCAGCTGCACCTGATCCTTACCCTTGGGGTGGTATTATGAGGGAGGATCACATGGGAGGGGACGGCAGCCACTACTTGATCCTGACCCTGGGGGTGGTATTATGAGGGAGGATCACATGGGAGGGGAAGGTAGCCACTACCTGATCCTGACCCTGGAGGTGGTATTATGAGGGAGGATCACATGGATGGGGACGGCAGCCACTACCTGATCCTGACCCTGGGAGTGGTATTATGAGGGAGGATCACATGGGAGGAGACGGCAGCCACTACCTGATCCTGACCCTGGGGGTGGTATTATCAGGGAGGATCACATGGGAGGGGACGGCAGCCTCTACCTGATCCTGACCCTGGGAGTGGTATTATGAGGGAGGATCACATGGATGGGGACGGCAGCCACTACCTGATACTGACTCTAGGGGGTGGTATTGTGAGGGAGGATCACATGGGAGGGGACGGTAGCCACTACCTGATCCTGACCCTGGGAGGTGTATGATCAGGAAGGATCACATGGAAGGGCACGGCAGCTGCTACCTGATCCTGACCCTGAGGGTGGTATTATGAGGGAGGATCACATGGGAGGAGACAGCAGCTGCACCTGATCCTGACCCTGGGGGTGGTATTATGAGGGAGGGTCACATGGGAAGGGATGGCAGCCGCTACCTGATCCTGACCCTGGGGGGGTGATATTATGAGGGTGGATCACATGGGAGGGGATGGCAACCACTACCTGATCCTGACCCTGGGGGTGGTATTATGAGGGAGGATCACATGGGAGGAGATGGCAGCTGCACCTGATCCTGACCCTGGGGGTAGTATTATGAGGGAGGATCACATGGGAGGGGACGGCAGGCACTACCTGATCCTGACCCGGGTGTGGTTTTATGAAGGAGGATCACATGGGAGGGGAAGGCAGCTGCACCTGATCCTGACCCTGGGGGTAGTATTATGAGGGAGGATCACATGGGAGGGGACGGCAGGCACTACCTGATCCTGACCCTGGGGGTGGTTTTATGAGGGAGGATCACATGGGAGGGGACGGCAGCCACTACCTGATCCTGACCCTGGGGGTGGTATTATGAGAGAGGATCACATGGGAGGGGACGGCAGCCACTACCTGATCCTGACCCTGGGGGTGGTATTATGAGGGAGGATCACATGGGAGGGGACGGCAGCCGCTACCTGATCCTGACCCTGGGGGTGGTATTATGAGGGAGGATCACATGGGAGGAGACGGCAGCCACTATCTGATCCTGACCCTGGGGGTGGTATTATGAGGGAGGATCACATGGGAGGGGAAGGTAGCCACTACCTGATCCTGACCCTGGAGGTGGTATTATGAGGGAGGATCACATGGATGGGGACGGCAGCCACTACCTGATCCTGACCCTGGGAGTGGTATTATGAGGGAGGATCACCTGGGAGGGGACGGCAGCCACTACCTGATCCTGACCCCGGGGGTGGTATTATGAGGGAGGATCACATGGGAGGAGAAAGCAGCTGCACCTGATCCTGACCCTGGGGGTGGTATTATTAGGGAGGATCATATGGGAGGGGATGGCAGCCACTACCTGATCCTGACCCTGTGGGTGGTATTATGAGGGAGGATCACATGGGAGGGGACGGCAGCCACTACCTGATCCTGACCCTGGGGGTGGTATTATGAGGGAGGATCACATGGGAGGGGAAGGTAGCCACTACCTGATCCTGACCCTGGAGGTGGTATTATGAGGGAGGATCACATGGATGGGGACGGCAGCCACTACCTGATCCTGACCCTGGGAGTGGTATTATGAGGGAGGATCACATGGGAGGAGACGGCAGCCACTACCTGATCCTGACCCTGGGGGTGGTATTATCAGGGAGGATCACATGGGAGGGGACGGCAGCCTCTACCTGATCCTGACCTTGGGAGTGGTATTATGAGGGAGGATCACATGGATGGGGACGGCAGCCACTACCTGATAATGACCCTGGGAGTGGTATTATGAGGGAGGATCACACGGGAGGAGACGGCAGCCACTACCTGATCCTGACCCTGGGGGTGGTATTATGAGGGAGGATCACATGGGAGGAGATGGCAGCCACTATCTGATCCTGACCCTGGGGGTGGTATTATGAGGGAAGATCACATGGGAGGGGAAGGTAGCCACTACCTGATCCTGACCCTGGAGGTGGTATTATGAGGGTGGATCACATGGATGGGGACGGCAGCCACTACCTGATCCTGACCCTGGGAGTGATATTATGAGGGAGGATCACATGGGAGGAGACGGCAGCCACTACCTGATCCTGACCCTGGGGGTGGTATTATGAGGGAGGATCACATGGGAGGGGACAGCAGCCACTACCTGATCCTGACCCTGGGCATGGTATTATAAGGGAGGATCACATGGGAGGGGACGGCAGCCACTACCTGACCCTGATCCTGGGAGGGGTATGATGAGGAAGGATCACATGGGAGGGGATGGCAGCCACTACCTGATCCTGATCCTGGGAGGGGTATGATGAGGAAGGATCACATGGAAGGGCACGGCAGCTGCTACCTGATCCTGACCCTGGAGGTGGTATTATGAGGGAGGATCACATGGGAGGGGACGGCAGCCACTACCTGATCCTGACCCTGGAGGTGGTATTATGAGGGAGGACCACATGGATGGGGATGGCAGCCACTACCTGATCCTGACCCTGGGAGTGGTATTATGAGGGAGGATCACATGGGAGGGGATGGCAGCCTCCACCTGATCCTGACCCTGGGAGGGGTATGATGAGGAAGGATCACATGGAAGGGCACGGCAGCGCCTACCTGATCCTGACCCTGGGGGTGATATTATGAGGGAGGATCACATGGGAGGGACAGCAGCCACTATCTCATCCTGACCCTGGGGGTGGTATTATGAGGGAGGATCACATGGCAGGAGACGGCAGCCAATACCTGATCCTGACTCTGGGGGTGGTATTATGAGGGAGGATCATATGGGAGGGGACAGCAGCCACTACCTGATCTGACCCTGGGGGTGGTATTATGAGGGAGGATCACATGGGAGGAGATTGCAGCCACTACCTGATCCTGACCCTTGGGGTGGTATTATGAGGGAGGGTCACATGGGAGGGGACGGCAGCCACTACCTGATCCTGACCCTGGGGGTGGTATTATGAGGGAGGATCACATGGGAGGGGATGGCAGCCACTACCTGATCCTGACCCTGGAGGTGGTATTATGAGGGAGGATCACATGGGAGGGGACGGCAGCCACTACCTGATCCTGATCCTGGGAGGGTTATGATGAGGAAGGATCACATGGAAGGGCACGGCAGCTGCTACCTGATCCTCACCCTGGGGGTGGTATTATGAGGGAGTATCACATGGGAGGGGACGGCAGCCACTACCTGATCCTGACTCTAGGGGATGGTATTGTGAGGGAGGATCACATGGGGGGGATGGTAGCCACTACCTGATCCTGACCCTGGAAGGGGTATGATGAGGAAAGATCAATGGAAGGGCATGGCAGCTGCTACCTGATCCTGACCCTGGGGGTGGTATTATGAGGGAGGATCACATGGGAGGAGACGGCAGCTGCACCTGATCCTGACCCTGGGGGTGGTATTATGAGGGAGGGTCACCTGGGAGGGGATGGCAGCTGCTACCTGATCCTGACCCTGGGGGGGGGGTGATATTATGAGGGTGGATCACATGGGAGGGGACGGCAACCACTACCTGATCCTGACCCTGGGGGTGGTATTATGAGGGAGGATCACATGGGAGGAGACGGCAGCTGCACCTGATCCTGACCCTGGGGGTGGTATTATGAGGGAGGATCACATGGGAGGGGACGGCAGGCACTACCTGATCCTGACCCTGGGGGTGGTTTTATGAGGGAGGATCACATGGGAGGGGAAGGCAGCTGCACCTGATCCTGACCCTGGGGGTGGTATTAAAAGAGAGGATCACATGGGAGGGGATGGCAGCCACTACCTGATCCTGACCCTGGGGGTGGTATTATGAGGGAGGATCACATGGGAGGGGATGGCAGCCGCGACCTGATCCTGACCCTGGGGGTGGTATTATGAGGGAGTATCACATGGGAGGGGACGGCAGCAACTACTTGATCCTGACCCTGGGGGTGGTATTATGAGGGAGGATCACATGGGAGGGGACGGCAGCCACTACCTGATCCTGACCCTGGGGGTGGTATTATGAGAGAGGATCACATGGGAGGGGACAGCAGCCACTACCTGACCCTGACCCATTGGGTGGTATTATGAGGGAGGGTCACTTGGGTCGGGATGGCAGCCACTACCTGATCCTGACCCTGGGGGTGGTATTATGAGGGAGGATCACATGGTAGGGGACGGCAGCTTCACCTGATCCTTACCCTTGGGGTGGTATTATGTGGGAGGATCACATGGGAGGGGACGGCAGCCACTACCTGATCCTGACCCTGGGGGTGGTATTATGAGGGAGGATCACTTGGGAGGGGACGGCAGCCACTACCTGATCCTGACTCTAGGGGGTGGTATTGTGAGGGAGGATCACATGGGAGGGGACGGTAGCCACTGCCTGATCCTGACCCTGTGAGGGATATGATGAGGAAGGATCACATGGAAGGGCATGGCAGCTGCTACCTGATCCTGACCCTGGGGGTGGTATTATGAGGGATGATCACATGGGAGGAGACGGCAGCTGCACCTGATCCTGACCCTGGGGGTGGTATTATGAGGGAGGGTCACATGGGAGGGGATGGCAGCCGCTACCTGATCCTGACCCTGGGGGGGTGATATTATGAGGGTGGATCACATGGGAGGGGACGGCAACCACTACCTGATCCTGACCCTGGGGGTGGTATTATGAGGGAGGATCACATGGGAGGAGATGGCAGCTGCACCTGATCCTGACCCTGGGGGTGGTATTATGAGAGAGGATCACATGGGAGGGGACGACAGGCACTACCTGATCCTGACCCTGGGGGTGGTTTTATGAGGGAGGATCACATGGGAGGGGAAGGCAGCTGTACCTGATCCTGACTCTGGGGGTGGTATTATGAGAGAGGATCACATGGGAGGGGATGGCAGCCACTACCTGATCCTGACCCTTGAGGTGGTATTATGAGGGAGGATCACATGGGAGGGGAAGGCAGCCACTACCTGATCCTGATCCTGGGAGCGGTATGATGAGGAAGGATCACATGGAAGGGCACGGTAGCTGCTACCTGATCCTGACCCTGGGGGTGGTATTATGAGGGAGGATCACATGGGAGGGGACGGCAGCCACTACCTGATCCTGACTCTTGGGGGTGGTATTGTGAGGGAGGATCACATGGGAGGGGACGGTAGCCACTACCTGATCCTGACCCTGGGAGGGGTATGATGAGGAAGGATCACATGGAAGGGCATGGCAGCTGCTACCTGGTCCTGACCCTGAGGGTGGTATTATGAGGGAGGATCACATGGGAGGAGACGGCAGCTGCACCTGATCCTGACCCTGGGGGTGGTATTATGAGGGAGGGTCACATCGGAAGGGATGGCAGCCGCTACCTGATCCTGACCCTGGGGGGGTGATATTATGAGAGTGGATCACATGGGAGGGGACGGCAACCACTACCTGATCCTGACCCTGGGGGTGGTATTATGAGGGAGGATCACATGGAAGGAGACGGCAGCTGCACCTGATCCTGACCCTGGGGGTGGTATTATGAGGGAGGATCACATGGGAGGGGACGGCAGGCACTACCTGATCCTGACCCGGGGGTGGTTTTATGAGGGAGGATCACATGGGAGGAGAAGGCAGCTGCACCTGATCCTGACCCTGGGGGTGGTATTATGAGAGAGGATCACATGGGAGGGGACGGCAGCCACTACCTGATCCTGACCCTGGGAGTGATATTATGAGGGAGGATCACATGGGAGGAGACGACAGCCACTACCTGATCCTGACCCTGGGGGTTTTATTATGAGGGAGGATCACATGGGAGTGGACGGCAGCCTCTACCTGATCCTGACCCCGGGGGTGGTATTATGAGGGAGGATCACATGGGAGGAGAAAGCAGCTGCACCTGATCCTGACCCTGGGGGTGGTATTATTAGGGAGGATCACATGGGAGGGGACAGCAGCTGCACCTGATCCTTACCCTGGGAGGGGTATGATGAGGAAGGATCACATGGAAGGGCACGGCAGCTGCTACCTGATCCTGACCCTGGGGGTGATATTATGAGGGAGGATTACATGGGAGGGACAGCAGCCACTACCTGATCCTGACCCTGGGGGTGGTATTATGAGGGAGGATCACATGGCAGGAGACGGCAGCCAATACCTGATCCTGACCCTGGGGGTGGTATTATGATGGAGGATCATATGGATGGGGATGGCAGCCACTACCTGATCCTGACCCTGGAGGTGATATTATGAGGGAGGATCACATGGGAGGGGAAGGCAGCCACTACCTGATCTTGACCCTGGAAGTGGTATTATGAGGGAGGATCACATGGATGGGGACGGCAGCCACTACCTGATCCTGACCCTGGGAGTGGTATTATGAGGGAGGATCACATGGGAGGAGACGGCAGCCACTGCCTGATCCTGACCCTGGGGGTGGTATTATGAGGGAGGATAACATGGGAGGGGAAGGTAGCCACTACCTGATCCTGACCCTGGAGGTGGTATTATGAGGGAGGATCACATGGATGGGGACGGCAGCCACTACCTGATCCTGACCCTGGGAGTGGTATTATGAGGGAGGATCACACGGGAGAAGACGGCAGCCACTACCTGATACTGACCCTGGGTGTGGTATTATGAGGGAGGATCACATGGGAGGAGACGGCAGCCACTATCTGATCCTGACCCTGGGGGTGGTATTATGAGGGAGGATCACATGGGAGGGGAAGGTAGCCACTACCTGATCCTGACCCTGGAGGTGGTATTATGAGGGAGGATCACATGGATGGGGACGGCAGCCACTACCTGATCCTGACCCTGGGAGTGATATTATGAGGGAGGATCACATGGGAGGGGACGGCAGCCTCTACCTGATCCTGACCCCGGGGGTGGTATTATGAGGGAGGATCATATGGGAGGGGATGGCAGCCACTACCTGATCCTGACCCTGGGGGTGGTATTATGAGGGAGGATCACATGGGAGGGGATGGCAGCTGCACCTGATCCTTACCCGTGGGGTGGTATTATGAGGGAGGATCACATGGGAGGGGACGGCAGCCACTACCTGATCCTGACCCTGGGGGTGGTATTATGAGGGAGGATCACATGGGAGGGGAAGGTAGCCACTACCTGATCCTGACCCTGGAGGTGGTATTATGAGGGAGGATCACATGGATGGGGACGGCAGCCACTACCTGATCCTGACCCTGGGAGTGGTATTATGAGGGAGGATCACATGGGAGGAGACGGCAGCCACTACCTGATCCTGACCCTGGGGGTGGTATTATCAGGGAGGATCACATGGGAGGGGAAGGCAGCCTCTACCTGATCCTGACCCCGGGGGTGGTATTATGAGGGAGGATCACATGGGAGGAGAAAGCAGCTGCACCTGATCCTGACACCTGGGGGTGGTATTATGAGGGAGGATAACATGGGAGGGGAAGGTAGCCACTACCTGATCCTGACCCTGGAGGTGGTATTATGAGGGAGGATCACATGGATGGGGACGGCAGCCACTACCTGATCCTGACCCTGGGAGTGGTATTATGAGGGAGGATCACACGGGAGGAGACGGCAGCCACTACCTGATCCTGACCCTGGGGGTGGTATTATGAGGGAAGATCACATGGGAGCAGACGGCAGCCACTATCTGATCCTGACCCTGGGGGTGGTATTATGAGGGAGGATCACAAGGGAGGGGAAGGTAGCCACTACCTGATCCTGACCCTGGAGGTGGTATTATGAGGGAGGATCACATGGATGGGGACGGCAGCCACTACCTTATCCTGACTCTAGGGGGTGGTATTGTGATGGAGGATCACATGGGAGGGGACGGTAGCCACTACCTGATCCTGACCCTGGGAGGTGTATGATCAGGAAGGATCACATGGAAGGGCACGGCAGCTGCTACCTGATCCTGACCCTGAGGGTGGTATTATGAGGGAGGATCACATGGGAGGAGACAGCAGCTGCACCTGATCCTGAGCCTGGGGGTGGTATTATGAGGGAGGGTCACATGGGAAGGGATGGCAGCCGCTACCTGATCCTGACCCTGGGGGGGTGATATTATGAGGGAGGGTCACATGGGAAGGGATGGCAGCCGCTACCTGATCCTGACCCTGGGGGTGGTATTATGAGGGAGGATCACATGGGAGGAGATGGCAGCTGCACCTGATCCTGACCCTGGGGGTAGTATTATGAGGGAGGATCACATGGGAGGTGACGGCAGGCACTACCTGATCCTGACCCGGGTGTGGTTTTATGAGGGAGGATCACATGGGAGGGGAAGGCAGCTGCACCTGATCCTGACCCTGGGGGTGGTATTATGAGAGAGGATCACATGGGAGGGGATGGCAGCCACTACCTGATCCTGACCCTGGGGGTGGTATTATGAGGGAGGATCACATGGGAGGGGACGGCAGCCGCTACCTGATCCTGACCCTGAGGGTGGTATTATGAGGGAGGATCACATGGGAGGAGACGGCAGCCACTATCTGATCCTGACCCTGGGGGTGGTATTATGAGGGAGGATCACATGGGAGGGGAAGGTAGCCACTACCTGATCCTGACCCTGGAGGTGGTATTATGAGGGAGGATCACATGGATGGGGACGGCAGCCACTACCTGATCCTGACCCTGGGAGTGATATTATGAGGGAGGATCACATGGGAGGAGACGACAGCCACTACCTGATCCTGACCCTGGGGGTTGTATTATGAGGGAGGATCACATGGGAGGGGACGGCAGCCACTACCTGATCCTGACCCTAGGGGTGGTATTATGAGGGAGGATCACATGGGAGGGGATGGCAGCCACTACCTGATCCTGACCCTGGAGGTGGTATTATGAGGGAGGATCACATGGATGGGGACAGCAGTCACTACCTGATTCTGACCCTGGGGGTGGTATTAAGAGGGAGGATCACATGGGAGGGCACGGCAGCCACTACCTGATCCTGACCGTGGGGGTGGTATTATGAGGGAGGATCACATGGGAGGGGACGGCAGCCACTACCCTATCCTGACCCTGGGGGTGGAATTATGAGGCAGGATCACATGGGAGGGGACGGCAGCCACTACCTGATCCTGATCCTGGGAGGGGTATGATGAGGAAGGATCACATGGAAGGGCACGGCAGCTGCTACCTGATCCTGACCCTGGAGGTGGTATTATGAGGGAGGATCACATGGGAGGGGATGGCAGCCACTACCTGATCCTGACCCTGGAGGTGGTATTATGAGGGAGGATCACATGGATGGGGACGGCACCCACTACCTGATCCTGACCCTGGGAGTGGTATTATGAGGGAGGATCACATGGGAGGGCACGGCAGCCACTACCTGATCCTGACCCTGGGGGTGGTATTATGAGGGAGGATCACATGGGAGGGGACGGCAGCCAATACCTGATCCTGACCCTGGGGGTGGTATTATAAGGGAGGATCACATGGGAGGAGATTGCAGCCACTACCTGATCCTGACCCTGGGGGTGGTATTATGAGGGAGGGTCACATGGGAGGGGACGGCAGCCACTACCTGATCCTGACCCTGGGGGTGGTATTATGAGGGAGGATCACATGGGAGGGGATGGCAGCCACTACCTGATCCTGACCCTGGAGGTGGTATTATGAGGGAGGATCACATGGATGGGGACGGCACCCACTACCTGATCCTGACCCTGGGAGTGGTATTATGAGGGAGGATCACATGGGAGGGCACGGCAGCCACTACCTGATCCTGACCCTGGGGGTGGTATTATGAGGGAGGATCACATGGGAGGGGACGGCAGCCAATACCTGATCCTGACCCTGGGGGTGGTATTATAAGGGAGGATCACATGGGAGGAGATTGCAGCCACTACCTGATCCTGACCCTGGGGGTGGTATTATGAGGGAGGGTCACATGGGAGGGGACGGCAGCCACTACCTGATCCTGACCCTGGGGGTGGTATTATGAGGGAGGATCACATGGGAGTGGATGGCAGCCACTACCTGATCCTGACCCTGGGGGTGGTATTATGAGGGAGGATCACCTGGGAGGGGACGGCAGCCACTACCTGGTCCTGACTCTAGGGGGTGGTATTGTGAGGGAGGATCACATGGGAGGGGACGGTAGTCACTATCTGATCCTGACCCTGGGAGGTGTATGATCAGGAAGGATCACATGGAAGGGCACGGCAGCTGCTACCTGATCCTGACCCTGAGGGTGGTATTATGAGGGAGGATCACATGGGAGGAGACAGCAGCTGCACCTGATCCTGACCCTGGGGGTGGTATTATGAGGGAGGGCCACATGGGAAGGGATGGCAGCTGCACCTGATCCTGACCCTGGGGGTAGTATTATGAGGGAGGATCACATGGGAGGGGACGGCAGGCACTACCTGATCCTGACCCGGGTGTGGTTTTATGAGGGAGGATCACATGGGAGGGGAAGGCAGCTGCACCTGATCCTGACCCTGGGGGTGGTATTATGAGAGAGGATCACATGGGAGGGGATGGCAGCCACTACCTGATCCTGACCCTGGGGGTAGTATTATGAGGGAGGATCACATGGGAGGGGACGGCAGCCGCTACCTGATCCTGACCCTGGGGGTGGTATTATGAGGGAGGATCACATGGGAGGGGACGGCAGCCACTACTTGATCCTGACACTGGGGGTGGTATTATGAGGGAGGATCACATGGGAGGGGACGGCAGCCACTACCTGATCCTGACCCTGGGGGTGGTATTATGAGAGAGGATCACATGGGAGGGGACAGCAGCCACTACCTGACCCTGGGGTGGAATTATGAGGGAGGGTCACATGGGAGGGGACAGCAGCTGCTATCTGATCCTGACCCTGGGGGTTGTATTATGAGGGAGGATCACACGGGAGGAGACGGCAGCCACAACCTGATCCTAACCCTGGGGGTGGTATTATGAGGGAGATCACATGGGAGGGGACAGCAGCCACTACCTGATCCTGACCCTAGGGGTGGTATTATGAGGGAGGATCACATGGTAGGGGATGGCAGCCACTACCTGATCCTGACCCTGGAGGTGGTATTATGAGGGAGGATCACATGGATGGGGACAGCAGTCACTACCTGATTCTGACCCTGGGGGTGGTATTAAGAGGGAGGATCACATGGGAGGGCACGGCAGCCACTACCTGATCCTGACCGTGGGGGTGGTATTATGAGGGAGGATCACATGGGAGGGGACGGCAGCCACTACCCTATCCTGACCCTGGGGGTGGAATTATGAGGGAGGATCACATGGGAGGGGACGGCAGCCACTACCTGATCCTGATCCTGGGAGGGGTATGATGAGGAAGGATCACATGGAAGGGCACGGCAGCTGCTACCTGATCCTGACCCTGGAGGTGGTATTATGAGGGAGGATCACATGGGAGGGGATGGCAGCCACTACCTGATCCTGACCCTGGAGGTGGTATTATGAGGGAGGATCACATGGATGGGGACGGCAGCCACTACCTGATCCTGACCCTGGGAGTGGTATTATGAGGGAGGATCACATGGGAGGGCACGGCAGCCACTACCTGATCCTGACCCTGGGGGTGGTATTATGAGGGAGGATCACATGGGAGGGGACGGCAGCTACTACATGATCCTGACTCTAGGGGGTGGTACTATGAGGGAGGATCATATGGCAGGAGACGGCAGCCAATACCTGATCCTGACCCTGGGGGTGGTATTATGAGGGAGGATCACATGGGAGGAGATTGCAGCCACTACCTGATCCTGACCCTGGGGGTGGTATTATGAGGGAGGGTCACATGGGAGGGGACGGCAGCCACTACCTGATCCTGACCCTGGGGGTGGTATTATGAGGGAGGATCAAATGGGAGGGGAAGGCAGCCACTACCTGATCCTGATCCTGGGAGCGGTATGATGAGGAAGGATCACATGGAAGGGCACGGCAGCTGCTACCTGATCCTGACCCTGGGGGTGGTATTATGAGGGAGGATCACCTGGGAGGGGACGGCAGCCACTACCTGATCCTGACTCTAGGGGGTGGTATTGTGAGGGAGGATCACATGGGAGGGGACGGTAGTCACTACCTGATCCTGACCCTGGGAGGTGTATGATCAGGAAGGATCACATGGAAGGGCACGGCAGCTGCTACCTGATCCTGACCCTGAGGGTGGTATTATGAGGGAGGATCACATGGGAGGAGACAGCAGCTGCACCTGATCCTGACCCTGGGGGTGGTATTATGAGGGAGGGCCACATGGGAAGGGATGGCAGCTGCACCTGATCCTGACCCTGGGGGTGGTATTATGAGAGAGGATCACATGGGAGGGGATGGCAGCCACTACCTGATCCTGACCCTGGGGGTAGTATTATGAGGGAGGATCACATGGGAGGGGACGGCAGCCGCTACCTAATCTTGACCCTGGGGGTGGTATTATGAGGGAGGATCACATGGGAGGTGACGGCAGCCACTACTTGATCCTGACACTGGGGGTGGTATTATGAGGGAGGATCACATGGGAGGGGACGGCAGCCACTACCTGATCCTGACCCTGGAGGTGGTATTATGAGGGAGGATCAAATGGGAGGGGAAGGCAGCCACTACCTGATCCTGATCCTGGGAGCGGTATGATGAGGAAGGATCACATGGAAGGGCACGGCAGCTGCTACCTGATCCTGACCCTGGGGGTGGTATTATGAGGGAGGATCACCTGGGAGAGGACGGCAGCCACTACCTGATCCTGACTCTAGGGGGTGGTATTGTGAGGGAGGATCACATGGGAGGGGACGGTAGTCACTACCTGATCCTGACCCTGGGAGGTGTATGATCAGGAAGGATCACATGGAAGGGCACGGCAGCTGCTACCTGATCCTGACCCTGAGGGTGGTATTATGAGGGAGGATCACATGGGAGGAGACAGCAGCTGCACCTGATCCTGACCCTGGGGTGGTATTATGAGGGAGGGCCACATGGGAAGGGATGGCAGCTGCACCTGATCCTGACCCTGGGGGTAGTATTATGAGGGAGGATCACATGGGAGGGGACGGCAGGCACTACCTGATCCTGACCCGGGTGTGGTTTTATGAGGGAGGATCACATGGGAGGGGAAGGCAGCTGCACCTGATCCTGACCCTGGGGGTGGTATTATGAGAGAGGATCACCTGGGAGGGGATGGCAGCCACTACCTGATCCTGACCCTGGGGTGGTATTATGAGGGAGGGTCACATGGGAGGGAACAGCAGCCACTACCTGATCCTGACCTTGGGGGTGGTATTATGAGGGAGGATCACATGGGAGGGGACGGCAGCCACTATCTGATCCTGACCCTGGGGGTGGTATTATGAGGGAAGATCACATGGGAGGGGACGGCAGCCACTACCTGATCCTGACCCTGGGGGTGGTATTATGAGAGAGGATCACATGAGAGGGGACAGCAGCCACTATCTGACCCTGACCCTGGGGTGGTATTATGAGGGAGGGTCACATGGGAGGGGACGGCATCCGCTATCTGATCCTGACCCTGGGGGTTGTATTATGAGGGAGGATCACATGGGAGGGGACGGCAGCCACTACCTGATCCTGACCCTGGGGGTGGTATTATGGGGGAGGATCACATGAGAGGAGATGGCAGCCACTACCTGATCCTGACCCTGGGGTGGTATTATGAGGGAGGGTCACATGGGAGGGAACAGCAGCCACTACCTGATCCTGACCTTGGGGGTGGTATTATGAGGGAGATCACATGGGAGGGGACGGCAGCTGCACCTGATCCTTACCCTGGGAGGGGTATGATGAGGAAGGATCACATGGAAGGGCACGGCAGCTGCTACCTGATCCTGACCCTGGGGGTGATATTATGAGGGAGGATCACATGGGAGGGACAGCAGCCACTACCTGATCCTGACCCTGGGGGTGGTATTATGAGGGAGGATCACATGGCAGGAGACGGCAGCCAATACCTGATCCTGACCCTGGGGGTGGTATTATGATGGAGGATCATATGGATGGGGATGGCAGGCACTACCTGATCCTGACCCTGGGGGTGATATTATGAGGGAGGATCACATGGGAGGGGAAGGCAGCCACTACCTGATCTTGACCCTGGAGGTGGTATTATGAGGGAGGATCACATGGATGGGGACGGCAGCCACTACCTTATCCTGACCCTGGGAGTGGTATTATGAGGGAGGTTCACATGGGAGGAGACGGCAGCCACTACCTGATCCTGACCCTGGGGGTGGTATTATGAGGGAGGATAATATGGGAGGGGAAGGTAGCCACTACCTGATCCTGACCCTGGAGGTGGTATTATGAGGGAGGATCACATGGATGGGACGGCAGACACTACCTGATCCTGACCCTGGGAGTGGTTTTATGAGGGAGGATCACACGGGAGAAGACGGCAGCCACTACCTGATACTGACCCTGGGGGTGGTATTATGAGGGAGGATCACATGGGAGGAGACGGCAGCCACTATCTGATCCTGACCCTGGGGGTGGTATTATGAGGGAGGATCACATGGGAGGGGAAGGCAGTCACTACCTGATCCTGACCCTGGAGGTGGTATTATGAGGGAGGATCACATGGATGGGGACGGCAGCCACTACCTGATCCTGACCCTGGGAGTGATATTATGAGGGAGGATCACATGGGAGGAGACGACAGCCACTACCTGATCCTGACCCTGGGGGTGGTATTATGAGGGAGGATCACAAGGGAGTGGACGGCAGCCTCTACCTGATCCTGACCCCGGGGGTGGTATTATGAGGGAGTATCATATGGGAGGGGATGGCAGCCACTACCTGATCCTGACCCTGGGGGTGGTATTATGAGGGAGGATCACATGGGAGGGGACGGCAGCTGCACCTGATCCTTACCCGTGGGGTGGTATTATGAGGGAGGATCACATGGGAGGGGACGGCAGCCACTACCTGATCCTGACCCTGGGGGTGGTATTATGAGGGAGGATCACATGGGAGGGGAAGGTAGCCACTACCTGATCCTGACCCTGGAGGTGGTATTATGAGGGAGGATCACATGGATGGGGACGGCAGCCACTACCTGATCCTGACCCTGGGAGTGGTATTATGAGGGAGGATCACATGGGAGGAGACGGCAGCCACTACCTGATCCTGACCCTGGGGGTGGTATTATCAGGGAGGATCACATGGGAGGGGAAGGCAGCCTCTACCTGATCCTGACCCTGGGGGTGGTATTATGAGAGAGGATCACATGGGAGGGGACAGCAGCCACTATCTGACCCTGACCCTGGGGTGGTATTATGAGGGAGGGTCACATGGGAGGGGACGGCATCCGCTATCTGATCCTGACCCTGGGGGTTGTATTATGAGGGAGGATCACATGGGAGGGGACGGCAGCCACTACCTGATCCTGACCCTGGGGGTGGTATTATGGGGGAGGATCACATGAGAGGAGATGGCAGCCACTACCTGATCCTGACCCTGGGGTGGTATTATGAGGGAGGATCACATGGGAGGGGACGGCAGCCGCTACCTGATCCTGACCCTGGGGGTGGTATTATGAGGGAAGATCACATGGGAGGGGACGGCAGCCACTACCTGATCCTGACCCTGGGGGTGGTATTATGAGAGAGGATCACATGGGAGGGGACAGCAGCCACTATCTGACCCTGACCCTGGGGTGGTATTATGAGGGAGGGTCACATGGGAGGGGACGGCATCCGCTATCTGATCCTGACCCTGGGGGTTGTATTATGAGGGAGGATCACATGGGAGGGGACGGCAGCCACTACCTGATCCTGACCCTGGGGGTGGTATTATGGGGGAGGATCACATGAGAGGAGATGGCAGCCACTACCTGATCCTGACCCTGGGGTGCTATTATGAGGGAGGGTCACATGGGAGGGAACAGCAGCCACTACCTGATCCTGACCTTGGGGGTGGTATTATGAGGGAGGATCACATGGGAGGGGACGGCAGCTGCACCTGATCCTTACCCTGGGAGGGGTATGATGAGGAAGGATCACATGGAAGGGCACAGCAGCTGCTACCTGATCCTGACCCTGGGGGTGATATTATGAGGGAGGATCACATGGGAGGGACAGCAGCCACTACCTGATCCTGACCCTGGGGGTGGTATTATGAGGGAGGATCACATGGCAGGAGACGGCAGCCAATACCTGATCCTGACCCTGGGGGTGGTATTATGATGGAGGATCATATGGATGGGGATGGCAGCCACTACCTGATCCTGACCCTGGGGGTGATATTATGAGGGAGGATCACATGGGAGGGGAAGGCAGCCACTACCTGATCTTGACCCTCGAGGTGGTATTATGAGGGAGGATCACATGGATGGGGACGGCAGCCACTACCTGATCCTGACCCTGGGAGTGGTATTATGAGGGAGGATCACATGGGAGGAGACGGCAGCCACTACCTGATCCTGACCCTGGGGGTGGTATTATGAGGGAGGATAACATGGGTGGGGAAGGTAGCCACTACCGGATCCTGACCCTGGAGGTGGTATTATGAGGGAGGATCACATGGATGGGGACGGCAGCCACTACCTGATCCTGACCCTGGGAGTGGTATTATGAGGGAGGATCTCACGGGAGAAGACGGCAGCCACTACCTGATACTGACCCTGGGGGTGGTATTATGAGGGAGGATCACATGGGAGGAGACGGCAGCCACTATCTGATCCTGACCCTGGGGGTGGTATTATGAGGGAGGATCACATGGGAGGGGAAGGTAGCCACTACCTGATCCTGACCCTGGAGGTGGTATTATGAGGGAGGGTCACATGGATGGGGACGGCAGCCACTACCTGATCCTGACCCTGGGAGTGATATTATGAGGGAGGATCACATGGGAGGGGACGGCAGCCTCTACCTGATCCTGACCCCGGGGGTGGTATTATGAGGGAGGATCATATGGGAGGGGATGGCAGCCACTAGCTGATCCTGACCCTGGGGGTGGTATTATGAGGGAGGATCACATGGGAGGGGACGGCAGCTGCACCTGATCCTTACCCGTGGGGTGGTATTATGAGGGAGGATCACATGGGAGGGGACGGCAGCCACTACCTGATCCTGACCCTGGGGGTGGTATTATGAGGGAGGATCACATGGGAGGGGAAGGTAGCCACTACCTGATCCTGACCCTGGAGGTGGTATTATGAGGGAGGATCACATGGAAGGGGACGGCGCCACTACCTGATCCTGACCCTGGGCGTGGTATTATGAGGGAGGATCACATGGGAGGAGACGGCAGCCACTACCTGATCCTGACCCTGGGGGTGCTATTATCAGGGAGGATCACATGGGAGGGGAAGGCAGCCTCTACCTGATCCTGACCCTGGGGGTGGTATTATGAGAGAGGATCACATGGGAGGGGACAGCAGCCACTATCTGACCCTGACCCTGGGGTGGTATTATGAGGGAGGGTCACATGGGAGGGGACGGCATCCGCTATCTGATCCTGACCCTGGGGGTTGTATTATGAGGGAGGATCACATGGGAGGGGACGGCAGCCACTACCTGATCCTGACCCTGGGGTTGGTATTATGGGGGAGGATCACATGAGAGGAGATGGCAGCCACTACCTGATCCTGACCCTGGGGTGGTATTATGAGGGAGGATCACATGGGAGGGGACGGCAGCCGCTACCTGATCCTGACCCTGGGGGTGGTATTATGAGAGAGGATCACATGGGAGGGGACAGCAGCCACTATCTGACCCTGACCCTGGGGTGGTATTATGAGGGAGGGTCACATGGGAGGGGACGGCATCCGCTATCTGATCCTGACCCTGGGGGTTGTATTATGAGGGAGGATCACATGGGAGGGGACGGCAGCCACTACCTGATCCTGACCTTGGGGGTGGTATTATGAGGGAGGATCACATGGGAGGGGACGGCAGCTGCACCTGATCCTTACCCTGGGAGGGGTATGATGAGGAAGGATCACATGGAAGGGCACGGCAGCTGCTACCTGATCCTGACCCTGGGGGTGATATTATGAGGGAGGATCACATGGGAGGGACAGCAGCCACTACCTGATCCTGACCCTGGGGGTGGTATTATGAGGGAGGATCACATGGCAGGAGACGGCAGCCAATACCTGATCCTGACCCTGGGGGTGGTATTATGATGGAGGATCATATGGATGGGGATGGCAGCCACTACCTGATCCTGACCCTGGGGGTGATATTATGAGGGAGGATCACATGGGAGGGGAAGGCAGCCACTACCTGATCTTGACCCTGGAAGTGGTATTATGAGGGAGGATCACATGGATGGGGACGGCAGCCACTACCTGATCCTGACCCTGGGAGTGGTATTATGAGGGAGGATCACATGGGAGGAGACGGCAGCCACTGCCTGATCCTGACCCTGGGGGTGGTATTATGAGGGAGGATAACATGGGAGGGGAAGGTAGCCACTACCTGATCCTGACCCTGGAGGTGGTATTATGAGGGAGGATCACATGGATGGGGATGGCAGCCACTACCTGATCCTGACCCTGGGAGTGGTATTATGAGGGAGGATCACACGGGAGAAGACGGCAGCCACTACCTGATACTGACCCTGGGTGTGGTATTATGAGGGAGGATCACATGGGAGGAGACGGCAGCCACTATCTGATCCTGACCCTGGGGGTTGTATTATGAGGGAGGATCACATGGGAGGGGAAGGTAGCCACTACCTGATCCTGACCCTGGAGGTGGTATTATGAGGGAGGATCACATGGATGGGGACGGCAGCCACTACCTGATCCTGACCCTGGGAGTGATATTATGAGGGAGGATCACATGGGAGGGGACGGCAGCCTCTACCTGATCCTGACCCCGGGGGTGGTATTATGAGGGAGGATCATATGGGAGGGGATGGCAGCCACTACCTGATCCTGACCCTGGGGGTGGTATTATGAGGGAGGATCACATGGGAGGGGATGGCAGCTGCACCTGATCCTTACCCGTGGGGTGGTATTATGAGGGAGGATCACATGGGAGGGGACGGCAGCCACTACCTGATCCTGACCCTGGGGGTGGTATTATGAGGGAGGATCACATGGGAGGGGAAGGTAGCCACTACCTGATCCTGACCCTGGAGGTGGTATTATGAGGGAGGATCACATGGATGGGGACGGCAGCCACTACCTGATCCTGACCCTGGGAGTGGTATTATGAGGGAGGATCACATGGGAGGAGACGGCAGCCACTACCTGATCCTGACCCTGGGGGTGGTATTATCAGGGAGGATCACATGGGAGGGGAAGGCAGCCTCTACCTGATCCTGACCCCGGGGGTGGTATTATGAGGGAGGATCACATGGGAGGAGAAAGCAGCTGCACCTGATCCTGACCCTGGGGGTGGTATTATGAGGGAGGATAACATGGGAGGGGAAGGTAGCCACTACCTGATCCTGACCCTGGAGGTGGTATTATGAGGGAGGATCACATGGATGGGGACGGCAGCCACTACCTGATCCTGACCCTCGGAGTGGTATTATGAGGGAGGATCACACGGGAGGAGACGGCAGCCACTACCTGATCCTGACCCTGGGGGTGGTATTATGAGGGAAGATCACATGGGAGCAGACGGCAGCCACTATCTGATCCTGACCCTGGGGGTGGTATTATGAGGGAGGATCACAAGGGAGGGGAAGGTAGCCACTACCTGATCCTGACCCTGGAGGTGGTATTATGAGGGAGGATCACATGGATGGGGACGGCAGCCACTACCTTATCCTGACTCTAGGGGGTGGTATTGTGATGGAGGATCACATGGGAGGGGACGGTAGCCACTACCTGATCCTGACCCTGGGAGGTGTATGATCAGGAAGGATCACATGGAAGGGCACGGCAGCTGCTACCTGATCCTGACCCTGAGGGTGGTATTATGAGGGAGGATCACATGGGAGGAGACAGCAGCTGCACCTGATCCTGAGCCTGGGGGTGGTATTATGAGGGAGGGTCACATGGGAAGGGATGGCAGCCGCTACCTGATCCTGACCCTGGGGGGGTGATATTATGAGGGAGGGTCACATGGGAAGGGATGGCAGCCGCTACCTGATCCTGACCCTGGGGGTGGTATTATGAGGGAGGATCACATGGGATGAGATGGCAGCTGCACCTGATCCTGACCCTGGGGGTAGTATTATGAGGGAGGATCACATGGGAGGGGACGGCAGGCACTACCTGATCCTGACCCGGGTGTGGTTTTATGAGGGAGGATCACATGGGAGGGGAAGGCAGCTGCACCTGATCCTGACCCTGGGGGTGGTATTATGAGAGAGGATCACATGGGAGGGGATGGCAGCCACTACCTGATCCTGACCCTGGGGGTGGTATTATGAGGGAGGATCACATGGGAGGGGACGGCAGCCGCTACCTGATCCTGACCCTGAGGGTGGTATTATGAGGGAGGATCACATGGGAGGAGACGGCAGCCACTATCTGATCCTGACCCTGGGGGTGGTATTATGAGGGAGGATCACATGGGAGGGGAAGGTAGCCACTACCTGATCCTGACCCTGGAGGTGGTATTATGAGGGAGGATCACATGGATGGGGACGGCAGCCACTACCTGATCCTGACCCTGGGAGTGATATTATGAGGGAGGATCACATGGGAGGAGACGACAGCCACTACCTGATCCTGACCCTGGGGGTGGTATTATGAGGGAGGATCACATGGGAGGGGACGGCAGCCTCTACCTGATCCTGACCCCGGGGGTGGTATTATGAGGGAGGATCACATGGGAGGGGATGGCAGCCACTACCTGATCCTGACCCTGTGGGTGGTATTATGAGGGAGGATCACATGGGAGGGGACGGCAGCTGCACCTGATCCTTACCCTTGGGGTGGTATTATGAGGGAGGATCACATGGGAGGGGACGGCAGCCACTACTTGATCCTGACCCTGGGGGTGGTATTATGAGGGAGGATCACATGGGAGGGGAAGGTAGCCACTACCTGATCCTGACCCTGGAGGTGGTATTATGAGGGAGGATCACATGGATGGGGACGGCAGCCACTACCTGATCCTGACCCTGGGAGTGGTATTATGAGGGAGGATCACATGGGAGGAGACGGCAGCCACTACCTGATCCTGACCCTGGGGGTGGTATTATCAGGGAGGATCACATGGGAGGGGACGGCAGCCTCTACCTGATCCTGACCCTGGGAGTGGTATTATGAGGGAGGATCACATGGATGGGGACGGCAGCCACTACCTGATACTGACTCTAGGGGGTGGTATTGTGAGGGAGGATCACATGGGAGGGGACGGTAGCCACTACCTGATCCTGACCCTGGGAGGTGTATGATCAGGAAGGATCACATGGAAGGGCACGGCAGCTGCTACCTGATCCTGACCCTGAGGGTGGTATTATGAGGGAGGATCACATGGGAGGAGACAGCAGCTGCACCTGATCCTGACCCTGGGGGTGGTATTATGAGGGAGGGTCACATGGGAAGGGATGGCAGCCGCTACCTGATCCTGACCCTGGGGGGGTGATATTATGAGGGTGGATCACATGGGAGGGGATGGCAACCACTACCTGATCCTGACCCTGGGGGTGGTATTATGAGGGAGGATCACATGGGAGGAGATGGCAGCTGCACCTGATCCTGACCCTGGGGGTAGTATTATGAGGGAGGATCACATGGGAGGGGACGGCAGGCACTACCTGATCCTGACCCGGGTGTGGTTTTATGAAGGAGGATCACATGGGAGGGGAAGGCAGCTGCACCTGATCCTGACCCTGGGGGTAGTATTATGAGGGAGGATCACATGGGAGGGGACGGCAGGCACTACCTGATCCTGACCCTGGGGGTGGTTTTATGAGGGAGGATCACATGGGAGGGGACGGCAGCCACTACCTGATCCTGACCCTGGGGGTGGTATTATGAGAGAGGATCACATGGGAGGGGACGGCAGCCACTACCTGATCCTGACCCTGGGGGTGGTATTATGAGGGAGGATCACATGGGAGGGGACGGCAGCCGCTACCTGATCCTGACCCTGGGGGTGGTATTATGAGGGAGGATCACATGGGAGGAGACGGCAGCCACTATCTGATCCTGACCCTGGGGGTGGTATTATGAGGGAGGATCACATGGGAGGGGAAGGTAGCCACTACCTGATCCTGACCCTGGAGGTGGTATTATGAGGGAGGATCACATGGATGGGGACGGCAGCCACTACCTGATCCTGACCCTGGGAGTGGTATTATGAGGGAGGATCACCTGGGAGGGGACGGCAGCCACTACCTGATCCTGACCCCGGGGGTGGTATTATGAGGGAGGATCACATGGGAGGAGAAAGCAGCTGCACCTGATCCTGACCCTGGGGGTGGTATTATTAGGGAGGATCATATGGGAGGGGATGGCAGCCACTACCTGATCCTGACCCTGTGGGTGGTATTATGAGGGAGGATCACATGGGAGGGGACGGCAGCCACTACCTGATCCTGACCCTGGGGGTGGTATTATGAGGGAGGATCACATGGGAGGGGAAGGTAGCCACTACCTGATCCTGACCCTGGAGGTGGTATTATGAGGGAGGATCACATGGATGGGGACGGCAGCCACTACCTGATCCTGACCCTGGGAGTGGTATTATGAGGGAGGATCACATGGGAGGAGACGGCAGCCACTACCTGATCCTGACCCTGGGGGTGGTATTATCAGGGAGGATCACATGGGAGGGGACGGCAGCCTCTACCTGATCCTGACCTTGGGAGTGGTATTATGAGGGAGGATCACATGGATGGGGACGGCAGCCACTACCTGATAATGACCCTGGGAGTGGTATTATGAGGGAGGATCACACGGGAGGAGACGGCAGCCACTACCTGATCCTGACCCTGGGGGTGGTATTATGAGGGAGGATCACATGGGAGGAGATGGCAGCCACTATCTGATCCTGACCCTGGGGGTGGTATTATGAGGGAAGATCACATGGGAGGGGAAGGTAGCCACTACCTGATCCTGACCCTGGAGGTGGTATTATGAGGGTGGATCACATGGATGGGGACGGCAGCCACTACCTGATCCTGACCCTGGGAGTGATATTATGAGGGAGGATCACATGGGAGGAGACGGCAGCCACTACCTGATCCTGACCCTGGGGGTGGTATTATGAGGGAGGATCACATGGGAGGGGACAGCAGCCACTACCTGATCCTGACCCTGGGCATGGTATTATAAGGGAGGATCACATGGGAGGGGACGGCAGCCACTACCTGACCCTGATCCTGGGAGGGGTATGATGAGGAAGGATCACATGGGAGGGGATGGCAGCCACTACCTGATCCTGATCCTGGGAGGGGTATGATGAGGAAGGATCACATGGAAGGGCACGGCAGCTGCTACCTGATCCTGACCCTGGAGGTGGTATTATGAGGGAGGATCACATGGGAGGGGACGGCAGCCACTACCTGATCCTGACCCTGGAGGTGGTATTATGAGGGAGGATCACATGGATGGGGATGGCAGCCACTACCTGATCCTGACCCTGGGAGTGGTATTATGAGGGAGGATCACATGGGAGGGGATGGCAGCCTCCACCTGATCCTGACCCTGGGAGGGGTATGATGAGGAAGGATCACATGGAAGGGCACGGCAGCGCCTACCTGATCCTGACCCTGGGGGTGATATTATGAGGGAGGATCACATGGGAGGGACAGCAGCCACTATCTCATCCTGACCCTGGGGGTGGTATTATGAGGGAGGATCACATGGCAGGAGACGGCAGCCAATACCTGATCCTGACTCTGGGGGTGGTATTATGAGGGAGGGTCACATGGGAGGGAACAGCAGCCACTACCTGATCCTGACCCTGGTGGTTGGTATTATGAGGGAGGATCATATGGGAGGGGACAGCAGCCACTACCTGATCTGACCCTGGGGGTGGTATTATGAGGGAGGATCACATGGGAGGAGATTGCAGCCACTACCTGATCCTGACCCTTGGGGTGGTATTATGAGGGAGGGTCACATGGGAGGGGACGGCAGCCACTACCTGATCCTGACCCTGGGGGTGGTATTATGAGGGAGGATCACATGGGAGGGGATGGCAGCCACTACCTGATCCTGACCCTGGAGGTGGTATTATGAGGGAGGATCACATGGGAGGGGACGGCAGCCACTACCTGATCCTGATCCTGGGAGGGTTATGATGAGGAAGGATCACATGGAAGGGCACGGCAGCTGCTACCTGATCCTGACCCTGGGGGTGGTATTATGAGGGAGTATCACATGGGAGGGGACGGCAGCCACTACCTGATCCTGACTCTAGGGGATGGTATTGTGAGGGAGGATCACATGGGGGGGATGGTAGCCACTACCTGATCCTGACCCTGGAAGGGGTATGATGAGGAAAGATCAATGGAAGGGCATGGCAGCTGCTACCTGATCCTGACCCTGGGGGTGGTATTATGAGGGAGGATCACATGGGAGGAGACGGCAGCTGCACCTGATCCTGACCCTGGGGGTGGTATTATGAGGGAGGGTCACCTGGGAGGGGATGGCAGCTGCTACCTGATCCTGACCCTGGGGGGGGGGTGATATTATGAGGGTGGATCACATGGGAGGGGACGGCAACCACTACCTGATCCTGACCCTGGGGGTGGTATTATGAGGGAGGATCACATGGGAGGAGACGGCAGCTGCACCTGATCCTGACCCTGGGGGTGGTATTATGAGGGAGGATCACATGGGAGGGGACGGCAGGCACTACCTGATCCTGACCCTGGGGGTGGTTTTATGAGGGAGGATCACATGGGAGGGGAAGGCAGCTGCACCTGATCCTGACCCTGGGGGTGGTATTAAAAGAGAGGATCACATGGGAGGGGATGGCAGCCACTACCTGATCCTGACCCTGGGGGTGGTATTATGAGGGAGGATCACATGGGAGGGGATGGCAGCCGCAACCTGATCCTGACCCTGGGGGTGGTATTATGAGGGAGTATCACATGGGAGGGGACGGCAGCAACTACTTGATCCTGACCCTGGGGGTGGTATTATGAGGGAGGATCACATGGGAGGGGACGGCAGCCACTACCTGATCCTGACCCTGGGGGTGGTATTATGAGAGAGGATCACATGGGAGGGGACAGCAGCCACTACCTGACCCTGACCCATTGGGTGGTATTATGAGGGAGGGTCACTTGGGTCGGGATGGCAGCCACTACCTGATCCTGACCCTGGGGGTGGTATTATGAGGGAGGATCACATGGTAGGGGACGGCAGCTTCACCTGATCCTTACCCTTGGGGTGGTATTATGTGGGAGGATCACATGGGAGGGGACGGCAGCCACTACCTGATCCTGACCCTGGGGGTGGTATTATGAGGGAGGATCACTTGGGAGGGGACGGCAGCCACTACCTGATCCTGACTCTAGGGGGTGGTATTGTGAGGGAGGATCACATGGGAGGGGACGGTAGCCACTGCCTGATCCTGACCCTGTGAGGGATATGATGAGGAAGGATCACATGGAAGGGCATGGCAGCTGCTACCTGATCCTGACCCTGGGGGTGGTATTATGAGGGATGATCACATGGGAGGAGACGGCAGCTGCACCTGATCCTGACCCTGGGGGTGGTATTATGAGGGAGGGTCACATGGGAGGGGATGGCAGCCGCTACCTGATCCTGACCCTGGGGGGGTGATATTATGAGGGTGGATCACATGGGAGGGGACGGCAACCACTACCTGATCCTGACCCTGGGGGTGGTATTATGAGGGAGGATCACATGGGAGGAGATGGCAGCTGCACCTGATCCTGACCCTGGGGGTGGTATTATGAGAGAGGATCACATGGGAGGGGACGACAGGCACTACCTGATCCTGACCCTGGGGGTGGTTTTATGAGGGAGGATCACATGGGAGGGGAAGGCAGCTGTACCTGATCCTGACTCTGGGGGTGGTATTATGAGAGAGGATCACATGGGAGGGGATGGCAGCCACTACCTGATCCTGACCCTTGAGGTGGTATTATGAGGGAGGATCACATGGGAGGGGAAGGCAGCCACTACCTGATCCTGATCCTGGGAGCGGTATGATGAGGAAGGATCACATGGAAGGGCACGGTAGCTGCTACCTGATCCTGACCCTGGGGGTGGTATTATGAGGGAGGATCACATGGGAGGGGACGGCAGCCACTACCTGATCCTGACTCTTGGGGGTGGTATTGTGAGGGAGGATCACATGGGAGGGGACGGTAGCCACTACCTGATCCTGACCCTGGGAGGGGTATGATGAGGAAGGATCACATGGAAGGGCATGGCAGCTGCTACCTGGTCCTGACCCTGAGGGTGGTATTATGAGGGAGGATCACATGGGAGGAGACGGCAGCTGCACCTGATCCTGACCCTGGGGGTGGTATTATGAGGGAGGGTCACATCGGAAGGGATGGCAGCCGCTACCTGATCCTGACCCTGGGGGGGTGATATTATGAGAGTGGATCACATGGGAGGGGACGGCAACCACTACCTGATCCTGACCCTGGGGGTGGTATTATGAGGGAGGATCACATGGAAGGAGACGGCAGCTGCACCTGATCCTGACCCTGGGGGTGGTATTATGAGGGAGGATCACATGGGAGGGGACGGCAGGCACTACCTGATCCTGACCCGGGGGTGGTTTTATGAGGGAGGATCACATGGGAGGAGAAGGCAGCTGCACCTGATCCTGACCCTGGGGGTGGTATTATGAGAGAGGATCACATGGGAGGGGACGGCAGCCACTACCTGATCCTGACCCTGGGAGTGATATTATGAGGGAGGATCACATGGGAGGAGACGACAGCCACTACCTGATCCTGACCCTGGGGGTTTTATTATGAGGGAGGATCACATGGGAGTGGACGGCAGCCTCTACCTGATCCTGACCCCGGGGGTGGTATTATGAGGGAGGATCACATGGGAGGAGAAAGCAGCTGCACCTGATCCTGACCCTGGGGGTGGTATTATTAGGGAGGATCATATGGGAGGGGATGGCAGCCACTACCTGATCCTGACCCTGGGGGTGGTATTATGAGGGAGGATCACATGGGAGGGGACGGCAGCTGCACCTGATCCTTACCCTTGGGGTGGTATTATGAGGGAGGATCACATGGGAGGGGACGGCAGCCACTACCTGATCCTGACACTAGGGGTGGTATAATGAGGGAGGATCACATGGGAGGGGACGGCAGCCACTACCTGATCCTGACCCTGGGGGTGGTATTATGAGGAAGGATCACATGGGAGGGGACGGCAGCCTCTACCTGATCCTGACCCCGGGGGTGGTATTATGAGGGAGGATCACATGGGAGGAGACGGCAGCCACTACCTGATCCTGACCCTGGGGGTGGTATTATGATGGAGGATCACATGGATGGGGATGGCAGCCACTACCTGATCCTGACCTTAGGGGTGGTATTATGAGGGAGGATCACATGGGAGGGGACGGCAGCCACTACCTGATCCTGACCCTGGGGGTGGTATTATTAGGGAGGATCATATGGGAGGGGATGGCAGCCACTACCTGATCCTGACCCTGGGGGTGGTATTATGAGGGAGGATCACATGGGAGGGGACGGCAGCTGCACCTGATCCTTACCCTTGGGGTGGTATTATGAGGGAGGATCACATGGGAGGGGACGGCAGCCACTACCTGATCCTGACCCTAGGGGTGGTATTATGAGGGAGGATCACATGGGAGGGGACGGCAGCCACTACCTGATCCTGACCCTAGGGGTGGTATTATGAGGGAGGATCACATGGGAGGGGACGGCAGCCACTACCTGATCCTGACCCTGGAGGTGGTATTATGAGGGAGGATCACATGGATGGGGACGGCAGCCACTACATGATCCTGACCCTGGGGGTGGTATTATGAGGGAGGATCACATGGGAGGACACCGCAGCCACTACCTGATCCTGACCGTGGGGGTGGTATTATGAGGGAGGATCACATGGGAGGGGACGGCAGCCACTACCGGATCCTGACCCTGGGGGTGGTATTATGAGGGAGGATCACATGGGAGGGGACAGCAGCCACTACCTGATCCTGATCCTGGGAGGGGTATGATGAGGAAGGATCACATGGAAGGGCACGGCAGCTGCTATCTGATCCTGACCCTGGAGGTGGTATTATGAAGGAGGGTCACATGGGAGGGGATGGCAGCCACTACCTCATCCTGACCCTGGGAGTGGTATTATGAGGGAGGATCACATGGGAGGGGATGGCAGCCACTACCTCATCCTGACCCTGGGAGTGGTATTATGAGGGAGGATCACATGGGAGGGGACGGCAGCCTCCACCTGATCCTGACCCTGGGAGGGGTATGATGAGGAAGGATCACATGGAAGGGCACGGCAGCTGCTACTTGATCCTGACCCTGGGGGTGGTATTATGAGGGAGGATCACATGGGAGGGGACAGCAGCCTCTACATAATCCTGACTCTAGTTGGTGGTATTATGAGGGAGGATCACATGGGAGGGGACGGCAGCCACTACCTGATCCTGACCCTGGGAGGGGTATAATGAGGAAGGATCACATGGAAGGGCACGGCAGCTGCTACCTGATCCTGACCCTGGGGGTGATATTATGAGGGAGGATCACATGGGAGGGACAGCAGCCACTATCTCATCCTGACCCTGGGGGTGGTATTATGAGGGAGGATCACATGGCAGGAGACGGCAGCCAATACCTGATCCTGACCCTGGGGGTGGTATTATGAGGGAGGGTCACATGGGAGGGAACAGCAGCCACTACCTGATCCTGACCTTGGGGGTGGTATTATGAGGGAGGATCATATGGGAGGGGACAGCAGCCACTACCTGATATGACCCTAGGGGTGGTATTATGAGGGAGGATCACATGGGAGGAGATTGCAGCCACTACCTGATCCTGACCCTGGGGGTGGTATTATGAGGGAGGGTCACATGGGAGGGGACGGTAGCCACTACCTGATCCTGACCCTGGGGGTGGTATTATGAGGGAGGATCACATGGGAGGGGATGGCAGCCACTACCTGATCCTGACCCTGGAGGTGGTATTATGAGGGAGGATCACATGGGAGGGGACGGCAGCCTCTACCTGATCCTGACCCTGGGAGGGGTATGATGAGGAAGAATCACATGGGAGGGGACGGCAGCCACTACCTGATCCTGACCCTGGGGGTGGTATTATGAGGGAGTATCACATGGGAGGGGACGGCAGCCACTACCTGATCCTGACTCTAGGGGATGGTATTGTGAGGGAGGATCACATGGGAGGGGATGGTAGCCACTACCTGATCCTGACCCTGGAAGGGGTATGATGAGGAAAGATCAATGGAAGGGCATGGCAGCTGCTACCTGATCCTGACCCTGGGGGTGGTATTATGAGGGAGGATCACATGGGAGGAGACGGCAGCTGCACCTGATCCTGACCCTGGGGGTGGTATTATGAGGGAGGGTCACCTGGGAGGGGATGGCAGCCGCTACCTGATCCTGACCCTGGGGGGGGTGATATTATGAGGGTGGATCACATGGGAGGGGACGGCAATCACTACCTGATCCTGACCCTGGGGGTGGTATTATGAGGGAGGATCACATGGGAGGAGACGGCAGCTGCACCTGATCCTGACCCTGGGGGTGGTATTATGAGGGAGGATCACATGGGAGGGGACGGCAGGCACTACCTGATCCTGACCCTGGGGGTGGTTTTATGAGGGAGGATCACATGGGAGGGGACGGCAGGCACTACCTGATCCTGACCCCGGGGGTGGTTTTTTGAGGGAGGATCACATGGGAGGGGACGGCAGCTGCACCGGATCCTGACCCTGGGGGTGGTATTACGAGGGAGGATCACATGGGAGGGGACGGCAGCCACTACCTGATCCTGACCCTGGGGGTGGTATTATGAGGGAGGATCACATGGGAGGGGACGGCAGGCACTACCTGATCCTGACCCTGGGGGTGGTTTTATGAGGGAGGATCACATGGGAGGGGACGGCAGCTGCACCAGATCCTGACCCTGGGGGTGGTATTACGAGGGAGGATCACATGGGAGGGGACGGCAGCCACTACCTGATCCTGACCCTGGGGGTGGTATTATGAGGGAGGATCACATGGGACGGGACGGCAGCCGCGACCTGATCCTGACCCTGGGGGTGGTATTATGAGGGAGTATCACATGGGAGGGGACGGCAGCCACTACTTGATCCTGACCCTGGGGCTGGTATTATGAGGGAGGATCACATGGGAGGGGACGGCAGCCACTACCTGATCCTGACCCTGGGCGTGGTATTATGAGAGAGGATCACATGGGAGGGGACAGCAGCCACTACCTGACCCTGACCCTGGGGGTGGTATTATGAGGGAGGGTCACTTGGGAGGGGACGGCAGCCGCTATCTAATCCTGACCCTGGGGGTGGTATTATGAGGGACGATCACATGGGAGGGGACGGCAGCCACAACCTGATCCTCACCCTGGGGGTGGTATTATGAGGGAGGATCACATGGTAGGGGACGGCAGCTTCACCTGATCCTTACCCTTGGGGTGGTATTATGTGGGAGGATCACATGGGAGGGGACGGCAGCCACTACCTGATCCTGACCCTGGGGGTGGTATTATGAGGGAGGATCACATGGGAGGGGACGGCAGCCACTACCTGATCCTGACTCTAGGGGGTGGTATTGTGAGGGAGGATCACATGGGAGGGGACGGTAGCCACTGCCTGATCCTGACCCTGTGAGGGATATGATGAGGAAGGATCACATGGAAGGGCATGGCAGCTGCCTGATCCTGACCCTGGGGGTGGTATTATGAGGGATGTCACATGGGAGGAGACGGCAGCTGCACCTGATCCTGACCCTGGGGGTGGTATTATGAGGGAGGATCACATGGGAGGGGATGGCAGCCGCTACCTGATCCTGACCCTGGGGGGGTGATATTATGAGGGTGGATTACATGGGAGGGGACGGCAACCACTACCTGATCCTGACCCTGGGGGTGGTATTATGAGGGAGGATCACATGGGAGGGGACGACAGGCACTACCTGATCCTGACCCTGGGGGTGGTTTTATGAGGGAGGATCACATGGGAGGGCACCGCAGCCACTACCTGATCCTGACCATGAGGGTGGTATTATGAGGGAGGATCACATGGGAGGGGACGGCAGACACTACCGGATCCTGACCCTGGGGGTGGTATTATGAGGGAGGATCACATGGGAGGGGACAGCAGCCACTACCTGATCCTGATCCTGGGAGGGGTATGATGAGGAAGGATCACATGGAAGGGCACGGCAGCTGCTATCTGATCCTGACCCTGGAGGTGGTATTATGAGGGAGGATCACATGGATGGGGACGGCAGCCACTACCTGACCCTGACCCTGGGGTGGTATTATGAAGGAGGGTCACATGGGAGGGGATGGCAGCCGCTATCTGATCATGACCCTGGGGGTGGTATTATGAGGGAGGATCACATGGGAGGGGACGGCAGCCACTACCTCATCCTGACCCTGGGAGTGGTATTATGAGGGAGGATCACATGGGAGGGCATGGCAGCTGCTACTTGATCCTGACCCTGGGGGTGGTATTATGAGGGAGGATCACATGGGAGGGGACAGCAGCTCTACATGATCCTGACTCTAGGTGGTGGTATTATGAGGGAGGATCACATGGGAGGGGACGGCAGCCACTACCTGATCCTGACCCTGGGAGGGGTATTATGAGGAAGGATCACATGGGAGGGGACGGCAGCCACTACCTGATCCTGACCCTGGGAGGGGTATTATGAGGAAGGATCACATGGAAGGGCACGGCAGCTGCTACCTGATCCTGACCCTGGGGGTGATATTATGAGGGAGGATCACATGGGAGGGACAGCAGCCACTATCTCATCCTGACCCTGGGGGTGGTATTATGAGGGAGGATCACATGGCAGGAGACGGCAGCCAATACCTGATCCTGACTCTGGGGGTGGTATTATGAGGGAGGGTCACATGGGAGGGAACAGCAGCCACTACCTGATCCTGACCCTGGGGGTGGTATTATGAGGGAGGATCATATGGGAGGGGACAGCAGCCACTACCTGATCTGACCCTGGGGGTGGTATTATGAGGGAGGATCACATGGGAGGAGATTGCAGCCACTACCTGATCCTGACCCTTGGGGTGGTATTATGAGGGAGGGTCACATGGGAGGGGACGGCAGCCACTACCTGATCCTGACCATGGGGGTGGTATTATGAGGGAGGATCATATGGGAGGGGATGGCAGCCACTACCTGATCCTGACCCTGGAGGTGGTATTATGAGGGAGGATCACATGGGAGGGGACGGCAGCCACTACCTGATCCTGATCCTGGGAGGGGTATGATGAGGAAGGATCACATGGAAGGGCACGGCAACTGCTACCTGATCCTGACCCTGGGGGTGGTATTATGAGGGAGTATCACATGGGAGGGGACGGCAGCCACTACCTGATCCTGACTCTAGGGGATGGTATTGTGAGGGAGGATCACATGGAAGGGCATGGCAGCTGCTACCTGATCCTGACCCTGGGGGTGGTATTATGAGGGAGGATCACATGGGAGGAGACGGCAGCTGCACCTGATCCTGACCCTGGGGGTGGTATTATGAGGGAGGGTCACCTGGGAGGGGATGGCAGCTGCTACCTGATCCTGACCCTGGGGGGGGGGTGGTATTATGAGGGAGGATCACATGGAAGGGCACGGCAACTGCTACCTGATCCTGACCCTGGGGGTGGTATTATGAGGGAGTATCACATGGGAGGGGACGGCAGCCACTACCTGATCCTGACTCTAGGGGATGGTATTGTGAGGGAGGATCACATGGGAGGGGATGGTAGCCACTACCTGATCCTGACCCTGGAAGGGGTATGATGAGGAAAGATCAATGGAAGGGCATGGCAGCTGCTACCTGATCCTGACCCTGGGGGTGGTATTATGAGGGAGGATCACATGGGAGGAGACGGCAGCTGCACCTGATCCTGACCCTGGGGGTGGTATTATGAGGGAGGGTCACCTGGGAGGGGATGGCAGCTGCTACCTGATCCTGACCCTGGGGGGGGGTGATATTATGAGGGTGGATCACATGGGAGGGGACGGCAACCACTACCTGATCCTGACCCTGGGGGTGGTATTATGAGGGAGGATCACATGGGAGGAGACGGCAGCTGCACCTGATCCTGACCCTGGGGGTGGTATTATGAGGGAGGATCACATGGGAGGGGACGGCAGGCACTACCTGATCCTGACCCTGGGGGTGGTTTTATGAGGGAGGATCACATGGGAGGGGAAGGCAGCTGCACCTGATCCTGACCCTGGGGGTGGTATTAAAAGAGAGGATCACATGGGAGGGGATGGCAGCCACTACCTGATCCTGACCCTGGGGGTGGTATTATGAGGGAGGATCACATGGGAGGGGATGGCAGCCGCGACCTGATCCTGACCCTGGGGGTGGTATTATGAGGGAGTATCACATGGGAGGGGACGGCAGCAACTACTTGATCCTGACCCTGGGGGTGGTATTATGAGGGAGGATCACATGGGAGGGGACGGCAGCCACTACCTGATCCTGACCCTGGGGGTGGTATTATGAGAGAGGATCACATGGGAGGGGACAGCAGCCACTACCTGACCCTGACCCATTGGGTGGTATTATGAGGGAGGGTCACTTGGGTGGGGACGGCAGCCACTACCTGATCCTGACCCTGGGGGTGGTATTATGAGGGAGGATCACATGGTAGGGGATGGCAGCTTCACCTGATCCTTACCCTTGGGGTGGTATTATGTGGGAGGATCACATGGGAGGGGACGGCAGCCACTACCTGATCCTGACCCTGGGGGTGGTATTATGAGGGAGGATCACTTGGGAGGGGACGGCAGCCACTACCTGATCCTGACTCTAGGGGGTGGTATTGTGAGGGAGGATCACATGGGAGGGGACGGTAGCCACTGCCTGATCCTGACCCTGTGAGGGATATGATGAGGAAGGATCACATGGAAGGGCATGGCAGCTGCTACCTGATCCTGACCCTGGGGGTGGTATTATGAGGGATGATCACATGGGAGGAGACGGCAGCTGCACCTGATCCTGACCCTGGGGGTGGTATTATGAGGGAGGGTCACATGGGAGGGGATGGCAGCCGCTACCTGATCCTGACCCTGGGGGGGTGATATTATGAGGGTGGATCACATGGGAGGGGACGGCAACCACTACCTGATCCTGACCCTGGGGGTGGTATTATGAGGGAGGATCACATGGGAGGAGATGGCAGCTGCACCTGATCCTGACCCTGGGGGTGGTATTATGAGAGAGGATCACATGGGAGGGGACGACAGGCACTACCTGATCCTGACCCTGGGGGTGGTTTTATGAGGGAGGATCACATGGGAGGGGAAGGCAGCTGCACCTGATCCTGACTCCGGGGGTGGTATTATGAGAGAGGATCACATGGGAGGGGATGGCAGCCACTACCTGATCCTGACCCTGGGGGTGGTATTATGAGGGAGGATCACATGGGAGGGGACAGCAGCCACTCCTTGATCCTGACCCTGGGGGTGGTATTATGAGGGAGGATCACATGGGAGGGGACGCAGCCACTACCTGATCCTGACCCTGGCGGTGGTATTATGAGAGAGGATCACATGGGAGGGGACAGCAGCCACTACCTGTCCCTGACCCTGGGGTGGTATTATGAGGGAGGGTCACATGGAAGGGGACGGCAGCCACTATCTGATCCTGACCCTGTGGGTGGTATTATGAGGGAGGATCACATGGGTGGGGACGGCAGCCACTACCTGATCCTGACCCTGGGGGTTGTATTATGAGGGAGGATCACATGGGAGGAGACGGCAGCTGCACCTGATCCTGACCCTGGAGGTGGTATTATGAGGAAGGATCACATGGGAGGGGACGGCAGCCACTACCTGATCCTGACCCTGGGGGTGGTATTATGAGGGAGGATCACATGGTAGGGGACGGCAGCTGCACCTGATCCTTACCCTTGGGGTGGTATTATGAGGGAGGATCACATGGGAGGGGATGGCAGCCACTACCTGATCCTGACCCTGGGGGTGGTATTATGAGGGAGGATCACATGGGAGGGGACGGCAGCCACTACCTGATCCTGACCCTGGAGGTGGTATTATGAGGGAGGATCACATGGATGGGGACGGCAGCCACTACCTGATCCTGACCCTGGGAGTGGTATTATGAGGGAGGATCACATGGAAGGGGACGGCAGCCACTACCTGATCCTGACTCTAGGGGGTGGTATTGTGAGGGAGGATCACATGGGAGGGGACGGCAGCCACTACCTGATCCTGACCCTGGGAGGGGTATGATGAGGAAGGATCACATGGAAGGGCACGGCAGCTGCTACCTGATCCTGACCTTGGGGGTGGTATTATGAGGGAGGATCACATGGGAGGGGACGGCAGCCACTACCTGATCCTGACCCTGGGGGTGGTATTATGCGGGAGGATCACATGGGAGGAGACGGCAGCCAATACCTGATCCTGACCCTAGGGGTGGTATTATGAGGGAGGGTCACATGGGAGGGAACAACAGCCACTACCTGATCCTGACCCTGGTGGTGGTATTATGAGGGAGGATCATATGGGAGGGGACAGCAGCCACTACCTGATCCTGACCCTGGGGGTGGTATTATGGGGGAGGATCACATGGGAGGAGATGGCAGCCACTACCTGATCCTGACCCTGGGGGTGGTATTATGCGGGAGGATCACATGGGAGGAGACGGCAGCCAATACCTGATCCTGACCCTGGGGGTGGTATTATGAGGGAGGGTCACATGGGAGGGAACAGCAGCCACTACCTGATCCTGACCCTGGTGGTGGTATTATGAGGGAGGATCATATGGGAGGGAACAGCAGTCACTACCTGATCCTGACCCTGGTGGTGGTATTATGAGGGAGGATCATATGGGAGGGAACAGCAGTCACTACCTGATCCTGACCCTGGGAGGGGTATTATGAGGGAGGATCACATGGGAGGGTAAGGTAGCCACTACCTGATCCTGACCCTGGAGGTGGTATTATGAGGGAGGATCACATGGATGGGGACGGCAGCCACTACCTGATCCTGACCCTGGGAGTGGTATTATGAGGGAGGATCACATGGATGGGGACGGCAGCCACTACGTGATCCTGACCCTGGGGGTGGTATTATGAGGGAGGATCACATGGGAGGGGATGGCAGCCACTACCTGATCCTGACCCTGGGGGTGGTATTATGAGGGAGGATCACATGGGAGGAGACGGCAGCCACTACCTGATCCTGACCATGGGGGTGGTATTATGAGGGAAGATCACATGGGAGGGGACAGCAGCCGCTACCTGATCCTGACCCTGGGGGTGGTATTATGAGGGAAGATCACATGGGAGGGGACGGCAGCCACTACCTGATCCTGACCCTGGGGGTGGTATTATGATGGAGGATCACATGGATGGGGACGGCAGCCAATACCTGATCCTGACCCTGGGAGTGGTATTATGAGGGAGGATCACATGGGAGGGGACGGCAGCCGCTACCTGATCCTGACCCTGGGGATGGTAACATCAGGGAGGATCACATGGGAGGGGATGGCAGCCGCTACCTGATCCTGACCCTGGGGGTGGTATTATGATGGAAGATCACATGGATGGGGACGGCAGCCAATACCTGATCCTGACCCTGGGAGTGGTATTATGAGGGAGGATCACATGGGAGGGTTCGGCAGCCACTACCTGATCCTGACCCTGGGGGTGGTATTATGAGGGAGGATCACATGGGAGGGGACGGCAGCCACTACTTGATCCTGACCCTGGGGGTGGTATTATGAGGGAGGATCACATGGGAGGGGATGGCAGCCACTACCTGATCCTGACCCTGGGGGTGGTATTATGAGAGAGGATCACATGGGAGGGGACAGCAGCCACTACCTGACCCTGACCCTGGGGTGGTATTATGAGGGAGGGTCACATGGGAGGGGACGGCAGCCGCTATCTGATCCTGACCCTGGGGGTGGTATTATGAGGGAGGATCACATGGGTGGGGACGGCAGCCACTACCTGATCCTGACCCTGGGGGTTGTATTATGAGGGAGGATCACATGGGAGGAGACGGCAGCGGCACCTGATCCTGACCCTGGAGGTGGTATTATGAGGGAGGATCACATGGGAGGGGACGGCAGCCACTACCTGATCCTGACCCTGGGGGTGGTATTATGAGGGAGGATCACATGGGAGGGGACGGCAGCCACTACCTGATCCTGACCCTGGGGGTGGTATTATGAGGGATGATCACATGGGAGGGGACGGCAGCCACAACCTGATCCTGACCCTGGGGGTAGTATTATGAGGGAGGATCACATGGGAGGGGACGGCAGCTGCACCTGATCCTTACCCTTGGGGTGGTATTATGAGGGAGGATCATATGGGAGGGGACACCAGCCACTACCTGATCTTGACCCTGGGGGTGGTATTATGGGGGAGGATCACATGGGAGGAGATGGCAGCCACTACCTGATCCTGACCCTGGGGGTGGTATTATGAGGGATGATCACATGGGAGGGGACGGCAGCCACAACCTGATCCTGACCCTGGGGGTAGTATTATGAGGGAGGATCACATGGGAGGGGACGGCAGCTGCACCTGATCCTTACCCTTGGGGTGGTATTATGAGGGAGGATCATATGGGAGGGGACACCAGCCACTACCTGATCTTGACCCTGGGGGTGGTATTATGGGGGAGGATCACATGGGAGGAGATGGCAGCCACTACCTGATCCTGACCCTGGGGTGGTATTATGAGGGAGGGTCACATGGGAGGGAACAGGAGCCACTACCTGATCCTGACCCTGGGGGTGGTATTATTAGGGAGGATCGCATGCAGATCACATGGAGATGAACTGCACTGGGCATATATTTATTATATTGATGAGGGGTTCAGGAATGCATGCTGCATGTGCCTTGGTCTGGTACCACACCTGATAGTGGGGCACGTCTCCAGTGAATCCCTGAGATGGTTTACATCATTCCTAAATGGAGCAAGGTGAGTGTGTGAGGAACTGCACTCCAGGTATGTTTCTTATATTAACAAGGGGTTCAAGAATGCATGTTGCATGTGCCGTGGTCTGGAGCCACAAGTGCCTCGCGGGTTAACTTGGAGAAAAGAACGACCAAAGGCAACTTTGCACTTGCAGGTTTTGGCAAGGTGAACCTGTAGGCCCTTTTAAGTGGAATAGCACTTAATTGGATGGATCGGGATGCAAAAATTACTCTTACACCAATAATAAGTCTGACTCAGGAAGTTGGTAAAACGTAGCTGTTTTGTTATCAATTATGTAAAACAGGGAGTACAACTGACATCAACGAACGTTGCACAGCATGATCTCGAAGCATTTCCTAAAAACTCATACTTATATAGTGAAAACTCATCATCAGTGACGTCATAGTACGTGGCAAACTAAGAAAACCTAAGTGGGTTTGTGGTTGGCTTAACAGGGTACATCTAGGTATACTTTCTAGGGGAATAGGATTGTGATTGGATCTCCACAGTCAGTTGGACAACTACCCCCACACCTAGTGCAAGTCATCTTCATTGTCATAAAATAAACAACGTTTAATGGTTCTCAAACTATAGGGCTCTTTGGTGCGTGGCCCTCTATAATTGGTTGGCATGCTTGTACCCTTCTGGAATATTCCACTCGGTAGCAGCACGCAAGCTGAAACCCCAGGTGCTGGTGGGTTGGACTTTACCATGCCTCCCACCATTTAGCCCATCATCCATCATCACTCAAGTTGTCTGCCATTCGAATAGTCTTTGAATTTGGCCTTGCAAGTATCACTGCTCCTGTGAATAGAAGGGAGTGTGAGCATACTCTTGTCTTCAAGTCCTGGCGTAGCTTTCCCATTTTCTATTTTCATCTAGACTTTGTGACAGGAGACCATGTCACCATGTCTGAGCTTCTTTCTCTCATATTTAATGGTATTAAATGAATAGAATTTGGCACATGGCACCTTTCCTTCGCACCTTAACAGGGGCTTGTCTCACTTCTCACGTTCATTGTATCTCTTGAAGATAGTTAACTACTTCTTGGCTGTCCTGACCTCTTGACAATGGGCCAGGCATCCTTCTCGATTCTTCCCTGCTTGTCAGCTGTTTTTCTCAACTGCACCGAACATTCAGCCCTTTTGTTCATGGTGTTCTGGTTTGCTAAAAACGACGTGGAACATCCAGATTCCATACAATGGCGGTATCGGCTGCAGTCTATTCACTACGTATAGCCAGCCTTCATGAATACTTAGCCGACTTACGTTACAGCATCTGTACATTTATAAAAACGGTTTGCTTTTTCTTCAGTGCTCTTTGCACATGCAATCTTCATTGCGCACATGAAAGGTTACTCGATTCTTGACTACGTCATCAGCTTCCATACGATCTATACGTTTTCTTCCTTGACATCTCCTGTTGGCGTGTCGTTTCTGCTTCAGGTGACGTCACCAATCTTCTCTTTTACTCATCTTTATGCATCTTCATGGATCTCGCCTATGAGACCGTCAGCTCTCCGTGGATACATGAAGAAAGGTTTTCTCAATGGATACCTTGTCTCAAAGCCTTTTCGTGTTAGAGGCATCATCACTGGCGTTGTACCTGTCACAATTTCCGCTTCCCAACATATAGGCAAAATGGGGGCAGGACTTCTGGTAGAGGCATTTGGCTCCTCCTCTACCAAGGAGTTCTCTCCTATGTTTTATTTGTCGGTAATGTGACGTCACATTCAGTAAATACAAGTAGCGCTGCGTCAGTGTCTGACTTGTCGCTGTGACAGGTTACAATTATAATCATAGGTGCAGTAGTGCATTGGCGAAGGAACAGAACAGCCAACACGTTTTTGACATAATGTTCTTTATCAAGGCTGTGAAAGTTAGTGTGATGTTATTTTACCAGAGTGACAAAGGAAATTCACATGTATTGATTCAAGAGCATGGTTTGAGTGGTCATGCATATGGTTACAATATTTAGTGTAGAGCATTGTTTAAAATAGTGATAGATACATGTTATTGGATTCCATGATTAATGGGCACCTATACATACATGCATACAAGCAACATTGGTTAAGATCTATCGGAGTAGTAGTAGACAAAGTGGAAGAAAGGGAGAGAGGAAGGAAAGCAGGCAGAAAAACAGTATTAGCAAAGTGAGGTTTAGGTTTCTGCATTCCTGTTATGTTACTGGTGAGCAGGTGGTGGTGCCGTGTAGTGCCTAGAATTCAAAGATGCAATAGTGGTTCACATATGTGTCAGCTTATGTGTGACATTTCTCTGAGGTGCTTGTGTCATGCGTCACTCAACAGATTGAGCCTTCGTCTGCAGGTGGTTGGATTGTTGAACAAAATGAAAGGGTGCTCTCCGTAGAGAAAGTGTTTACATATATGGTTTATTCGCATCATATGTCCCGTGTGCAGAATGGGATGGATTGGGCAGTGAGTCGTGCCTCTGGGCTGGATCCATCCCTGTGGTTTGGATTTGGCGATTTGCTAGGCTGGTGATGGAGGTGCATAAAGGGTGGGTCTCGTCTTATCTTACCAAGGTGGATTCAATAAGTGGTCCCCTCATTTAGATCATGAGAAGAGTTGCATTGGTCAATACTCGCAGAGCCGAGTAGATAACAGAAGGGATCATTTAATACCCAGAGGCTCAGCATATGTTTATCAAACTAAGGTCAACGGGTCTTCCACTATTCTTTATCACTCACCCGGTGGCAAAATAGCCTATCGATATCCAAATAAATCTCACCTGAACTCCCCTCCCCATTTCCAACAAAGACTGAGACGAGGAAGAAGCAACTAAGATCAGTACAGACTACCCATAGGAATAACGTGAGGGAAACCTATCATAGAAACAACTACCAATGTCCCACTAATGAAGTCAGGCAGGGTCAGGCATTTAAGAGTAACTCTTCACATCTGACTCCACTTGACTGGTCTTTGTGCATAAAAAGTGTGGTCTGACACAGAGGTTTGAGTGAGTAGGAGATCGAGTAGGAGAGAAAGCAGGAGAGCGAGCTGAGAGGAGAACCCAGATGCCAGAGTTGTCCAGGATCAAAGGCCAGAGGCCGGGAAACCGAGACACTGTCAAACTGCATTGTGAGAAAGCCGAAGCATGGCGAGGGAGCAGTGACTCCAGGGGGCCAAGAAGGGTCTGTGCATGGAACTCTAGGGGCATGCTGGTCCCCTGCAGCTGCTGGTCTGCGAGTGCTCATTCACCTGGCCTGGTTAGACAGCCCAGGAGCGTTCGAGGGGCAGGTGGTGAGACCCTGATCTGAGAATGAAAGTGCCCCATGAATCCGAAGCACAGAAGTCAGCCGGTGAGTATGAATGAAGTGAGAAGCCAGGTTGTGAAGAACGGGGTGCAAAGTAACACAAACAACCTGTAAGAAAGAGGATTGCGTGTATGAAAGTATTTGAATGAAGTTAACGGGAAGAATACCAAAGGTAAAGGACATTGCTACGAGTATCCACATGGAATGTGAGAGCGAAGCTGGAAAGGCGCATGAGTGTGCAAGATAAAGAAAGGTGAATGAAAAGGGGGCTGGAAGCCCGTAAGAAAAGGTGCAAGACGCACAAAAGGAGAAGATAAACTGAGAAAGGGTGCGAGTGACCCGAAGAGATAAGAATAGGCACAGAAGTTTGCGTGAAAGTAAAATGAATGTGCAAGAGGCATAAAACACTGAGGAAATAAAAAAGACAGTGCAGGTGTGCACGACAGAAGAGAAACACACGAAAGCCAGAGAGGGGCAAGAGGGGAGAATGGTTGCGCTGAGGAAAAGCAAAGAGCTTGGCTTTCTCGAAAGCCTTTGACTCTACCCCTGGGACAAAAAGGTGCCTCCTGATTGATGTTTGAACTACAGGGGCCTAAACCTGAGGAAGGGCACCCTCAGAAAGCAAGAAGGAACTGTGATCTTGACTCTAATCTTCCTTCTGTCCTAATTCCCCTCAATTTATCCTCTGCTTTTGATACGGTCAACCATGCCATCTTATTCAAATGCCTCCATGATAACCTGGGTATCACTGATCAGGCCCTGGCCTGGGCCTGGTTGACTTCCTTTCTCACCAACCGACCCTCACAGGTCCAACCGGGGTCTTTCCTCTCTTCACAGAACAGGACTGCAGGACTTGTCCTTGGCCTAAAGCCCAGGGATCGTATCGCTCCAGCTCTGAAATGGCTCCCTGTGGATGAAAGGATCAAGTTCAAGACCCTTTGCATTGTCCACAAGGCTTTCTGGGGCCTGGGACTGCACTACTTCCAACTTTCTCTTCCTAACTATCTTCCTTCTCAAGCTCTGCGTTCATCCACCTCCAACTCTCTGAGGGTCAGACGCTTCTCCAAGGAGAGAGTGTGGGCAGATCTCTCTCCTTGGCTGGGGCCTCCTCTGGAACAGCCTCCCTGCCTTTCTCAAACTTGAGCAGAACCACCTCTGGTTCAGTAAGCAACTCAAGACATTCCTTTTCGCTTCTGCTTTCTCTCTTCCTCTCCCCTGCTGATGCACCTGACTGCTCTGCGCACTGGTCACCTGGCTACCCTCTGAACTCGGGCCCAGGCTCCTGCACGCCCAGCTCCCTCAGCCCTTGAGGGTCCGTAACTGCAACCCTACAGTCACTTGTGCACAGGCGCGTTATGAATGTCATATCATATGTCTTATGTGCTGGAAACTTGAAGAGGCCTACACTTGGGGAAGGGAACCCTGAGAGGCCCATTGAAGGTAAGTACTATTTTGTGTTTTTCTTGGACACGTGGAAGAGGCCTAAGCCTGGGGAAGGGAACCTGAGAGGCCCTTTGAAGGTAAGTACTATTATTGTGTTTTTATTGAACACTTGGAAGAGGCCTAAGCTTGGGGAAGGGAACCCCAAGGAGCCCAAGCATATTATTGTGACAGTGACCAGGTTACACCTGAGGAAAAGACCAGTGAAGCCCAATCCTGGGTTTTGCCATTCTTGTTGATCCTCTATTTTTGATTTAAAAAGACTTCCTATCACATTTTGATGAGCGTGAGGGCAAGCATAGGTTTAGACACAGAGGGCCTCATTACACGGAAGGCGGTATGGGTTTACCGGTACCGGTAAGGGTACCGGTACCGGTAAACCCTTACTGCCTTACTACGAGGTCCCTTTGCGGGTCCTCCCTTAACGCCTGGTTTTTACAGGCGTTAAGTACGGGACCCGCAAAGGGACCTTGGCGCTAATTACGGTACCGCAATTTGCAGTACCGTAATTAGCACCTTCACCATTAACATGGAGCCCTATGGGGCTGACTGGCAATGGTGAAGGGGCAATGGTGGATGGCGGAATTAGCGCCCCCACACACCTTGGAATATGGCGCTAATTCCGCTATCTACCAAGGCAGACCCGGTAAGGTACCGGCGGCAGCCAAGGCGCTAATAGTGCCATGGCTTACCGCCTTCCATGTAATGAGGCCCACAGACTTTTGTTTTGGGACTTTTTGACAATGACGGCCATTAGAAGCATCATTTAGGCGACCATCCCTTTAGTTAGGGCCATTTAGGTATTCCACTAACCACAGAACTTTAGTAAATAAAGGTTTTTGAAACACATACTTTAAGTCTATGATAACATGCCTGCCTCACACCTGCCTCACACCTGCTAGTAATCTAGGAGTGGAGAAGAGAATTGACTTGCTTCTCTGCTTGTACAGAGACCCGCTGGAAGGTTTGGCATCCTGAGCTGGCTGTTGTCCCGTCAGACTCCTGTTTCTGATCGAACCTAAATGGCCTGCAAGGGCGGTTTGACCCATTGGAATAGTGGGTCTAACTATTCTCGGCATTTCCAACTTAACCTGTAACCGAGCCTTTTTTCGGAAGTGTTCCTGGACCACCCAGTCAACTGACTAGCTTGTACGGGACCTTTGCCCTGAAACCGCCGCTGACTCAAGGTTTTACTTGAGCCTTTGGAGACTGTAGGCTCTGTGTATAAGGCACTCTACTGCCTAGTTTGTACACCTAGCATTCCTAGGTCTGGAATTAGGAGAGTACGCCTGAACCCGAGCCACAGAATAATTCCTGGAACGCAGCCCCTGAAAGCTGCAGAGTCACGCAACTGCAGGATTTGAAACTGTGACCGAAGTGGACTCGACTGCCTAAGTTTGATCCAGAGAGTGCCAAGGGTTGGTGAGTACTTGCAACACTTACCGGTGGCCCCTGGCGCATCCATCCATTTTTATGCATGAGTGTCCCCTGAGGGCCACTCTTCTTTATCGCAGTGGCCTGTGCTTCTGAGCTATTCTCAACTCTTGGCTCCTGTTCTGCCCTCTTGGGGAGACCCTCCTCGAATAATGTGAACTTTTTCTTCTCTGCCTCACCCACCTTCCTGAGTTGCTGCAGCCCCTGCAAGAGACCCCATTTTAATCGCGTGTGCCAGTACTGAAAGTAGTTTTGAGCTCAAGGCTCCAGTCATTTTAGAGACTGGACTGCCTTTTAGCTAGGGTGTGAATTGTGAATGACTGCCACAGAGATATTCACACTGGATAACCCCTTTCTTTGCAGGTTGTTGGCCATTGGCTAATGAAGATAGGTTTGCTAGATTAGTGTTGCGTTGGTTTCGTTAATACTGCTGAATATTTACTTTGTGTTTGACTATTTAAAAGACCTTTAATAAATGTATATGTATTTCTGATATACACCTGACTGAGAGTAATTTGTGGTATTGTTTGCTGTGTGTGCTCATTGTGGGCTTTCGATCACCCTCACCCCTCCTGAGACCTAGTCTTGACCGTCACCAATGCTACCATTATTGGTCTGGCTTGTCCAGAAGGTTACCCTGTTGAAGAAACTAGGCTGGCGTCCCACCAGGTCAGAGTTCAGAAATCCATCTTAACAGTTATGATTTTTCCCGATAGTAGTTTTGGGTAGTGTTTGAGTGTGAGGATCAGAATAGGTTTTGGACACAGGACGGTGGCAACTAACTTTGACATCCTGATGACTGTCACATTGGTTAGTTTGGTTGGGGCAGGGAAAGCCCTCAGCGTTGGTGCTAGTCAGGCATTGGTTAGTTTGGTTGGGGCAGGGAAAGCCCTCAGCGTTGGTGCTAGTCAGGCATTGGTTAGTTTGGTTGGGGCAGGGAAAGCCCTCAGCGTTGGTGCTAGTCAGGCATTGGTTAGTTTGGTTGGGGCAGGGAAACCCCTCAGAGTTGGGGCTAGTCAGGCATTGGTTAGTTTGGTTGGGGGAGGGAAACCCCTCAGAGCTGCGGCTAGTGAGGCATTGGTTAGTTTGGTTGGGCCAGGGAAACCCCTCAGAGTTGGGGCTACTGAGGCATTGGTTAGTTTGTTTGGGGCAGTGAACCCCTCAGATTTGGCGGTAGTGAGGCATTGGTTAGTTTGGTTGGGGCAGGGAAACCCCTCAGAGTTGGGGCTAGTGAGGCATTGGTTAGTTTGGCTGGGGCAGGGAACCCCCTCAGAGTTGGGGCTAGTGAGGCATTGGTTAGTTTGTTTGCGGCAGGGAAACCCCTCAGAGTTGGGGCTAGTGAGGCATTGGTTAGTTTGGTTGGGGCAGGGAAACCCCTCAGAGTTGGGTCTAGTGAGGCATTTGTTAGTTTGTTTGGGGCAGGGAAACCCCTCAGAGTTGAGGCTAGTGAGGCATTGGTTAGTTTGGTTGTGGCAGTGAAAACCCTCAGAGTTGAGTCTAGTGAGGCATTGGTTAGTTTGGTTGGGGCAGGGGAACCCCTCAGAGTTGGGGCTAGTGAGGCATTGGTTAGTTTGGTTGGGGCAGGGAACCCCCTCAGAGTTGGGGCTAGTGAGGCATTGGTTAGTTTGTTTGCTGCAGGGAAACCCCTCAGAGTTGGGGCTAGTGAGGTATTGGTTAGTTTGGTTGGGGCAGGGAAACCCCTCAGAGTTGGGTCTAGTGAGGCATTGGTTAGTTTGTTTGGGGCAGGGAAACCCTCAGATTTGGGGCTAGTGAGGCATTGGTTAGTTTGGTTGGGGCAGGGAAACCCCTCAGAGTTGGGAAAAGTGTGGCATTGGTTAGTTTGTTTGGGGCAAGTAAACCCCTCAGAGTTGAGGCTAGTGAGGCATTGGTTAGTTTGGTTGGACCAGGGGAACCCCTCAGAGTTGGGGCTACTGAGGCATTGGTTAGTTTTGTTGGGACAGGAAAACTCCTCAGAGTTGTGGATAGTGAGGCAATAGTTAGTTTGGCTGGGTCAGGGATACCCTTCAGAGTTGTGGCTAGTGAGGTGTTGGTTATTTTGGTTGGGGCAGGGAAACCGCTCAGAGTTGGGGCTAGTGAGGTGTTGGTTAGTTTGGTTGGGGCAGGGAAACCCCTCAGAGTTGGGGGTAGTGATGCATTGGTTAGTTTGGTTGGGGCAGGGAAACCCCTCAGAGTTGGGGCTAGTGAGGCATTGGTTAGTTTGGTTGGGGCAGGGAAACCCCTCAGAGTTGGGGCAAGTGAAGCAATGGTTAGTTTGGTTGGGGCAGGGAAACCCCTCAGAGTTGGGGCTAGTGAGGTATTGGTTAGTTTGGCTGGGGCAGGGAACCCCCTCAGAGTTGGGGCTAGTGAGTCATTGGTTAGTTTGGTTGGGGCAAGTAAACCCCTCAGAGTTGGGTCTAGTGAGGCACTGGTTAGTTTTGTTGGGGCATGGAAACCCCTCAGAGTTGGGGCTAGTGAGGCACTGGTTAGGTTGGTTGGGGCAGGGAAACCCCTCAGAGTTGCGGCTAGTGGGGCACTGGTTAGTTTTGTTGGGGCAGGGAAACCCCTAAGAGTTGGGGCTCGTGAGGCATTTGTCCCATTCCCTTCTAATATTTGAATAAAACCATTATTGTGAAGCAAACAACTCTGTGTCTGTCTCCTTACTCCGACGCCTCACAGTGCGTATGTATGTATGCATGTGTGCATGCATGTGTGTGTGTGTGTGTATGTATGTGTCTGCACACCGCCACCTAAATTGACGAAATTGTGCATCCCGCCGTGAGAAGCTGTCCCTGAGAGCATCAGGCGTCTTCAGCAACAGGACTGGTCACTTCGCCATTGATCACCACGAGGCTTAGCCACTCCAAAATGGCCGCCCGTGATCTTGCCTGCACCCTGCAAGCCTAACTTCCTCATGTTACTAGCAGCACGACGCGATTGGCCTTCACCCCGTATTTCTGAGCCTATGACATTGCCGGCAGGCTAGCGCCGGCCCACCAGCAAAGGCACACCTCTAAGGCTACGACCCCTGTCGTGAGCCTGTCTGGAGCCGGAGGAGCCACTGCCGTTGCTCTCCCGACCTTTCGTATCCAATTCCAGACCTCAAAAGGTAAGCCCTCCACTACTGCGCATATATCCTGCTCTGTATTGTTATTCCCTATCCCATGCCGTACCACGCGCAAGGCCTGCCTGCCCTCCCGGAACCGTGACCCATATCTCCTCCTGCCGCTTCCGGACCTACTTGTGCACCGGCTTCCCGCTCGGCTTCACACTTGATCATCTACTTCAGCCGTAACCTATCCCCTCTCCCATATGCACTGCCTTAGTGCCTGGGCCCGCTGCACATAGATCCTGGTGCATGTGCCTCTACGCACTACATCACCACACCCTTGGGATCCACAAAGAGACACGCATCCTACGCCTTCGCCCAACTAAATGATCTTCACCTCCACCAGACTGTGCCCTAATAACACTACCAACTGCCATGCCTGCTTCATGTCACTAGCTCCTTACTATTACTGCTAGTTCCCGACTATGCTACTTACTTTGCCTTGCATTATTCTGCAACAGCCACCCATGATTGGCTGTGCTGTTACAACTCCAGGGAAGACATCTCACACAGTAGCCACATTGATCTAACATGCTGCCAGCCATGCTGTAACCAGACCAGCACACATATGTAACACTCTGTATCTTGTGCCACATATGTCTTGTTATTTGATTGCAGCTCCTAATACTTACCTGTATTGCCACTTACTATATGCACTCTGCACTATCTTTGTTGCATTCTGCTTGCTTGCATGGCTTTTTGATTGTTGCTTTCTGCACTAGGCGCTCCGCCAACTGATTGTTGATCCTTGCAACCAGTTGTACTGCCATCTGATAGTTGCTCCCCATTTTGACTGTTGCTCTATGCACCTAGTTGTACTGCCATTTGATAACTGCATCTAGCTACTAGCTGCTTCGCCATCCTATCGCGGCACTCTAAACCCATACTCACCATGCAACACCCTCAACCAACCAACACATCAGCTGCCCTCCACACCTTCCCCTCCAACATCCCCCCACCTACTTCCTACCCTCATTCTTCACTAAAAGCAACATCACTGCAAACTCTCCTACACCCACTATAGCATCACGCACCAGACCCACTAACACCAGGAACCAACTCCTGGGACTCCGTTCTAAGTACCACAACACCTCCCCTCAAGCTCCACCCAACCCATCGAAGACCACAGAAACGCCTACTCACACAGCCAAACCAACTGCACCCACATCAGTCCCGACGCACCCTAACCCTGCCTCACCTGTTCCACACAACACCACCTCTTCCACTTCCCAGCCGCCACACAACCTGCAGTGTGCCCTTATCAACGCCAGATCCATCTCTGCTCATGCCACTGAAATCCACAAACTCCTAATCAATCTGGACCTCGACATCCTAGCCATCACTGAGACCTGGCTACACAGCGCCGCAGGGCCGGCCCTCAACCTTGCCATCCCACAGGGCTACTCCATCATCAGGCAAGACCACCTCTCCTCATTGGAGGTGGGGTAGCACTCATCCTGAAAGATCACCTAGAGGCCATACAAATCACATCTAACCTGAGTGATAACACAGATTCCCTTGCTATAAAAATCACCCTCTCCCCTAATTCCACTATCACCATCAACCTCATCTACCGGCCTCCTGGTCCACTATCGGAATTCCATGAGAACCTCCTACATCGCCTTACAGAAAACCTAAAAACCACCCCCAAAACCATCCTTTTAGGTAATATCAACCTTGGGTCCAATGACAAAAAGGACAAACCAGCCAAAACCCTCTCACTAGCACTAAAGGAACTAGGCTTCAACCAAAAAATAAGCTTGCCCACACATGACAAAGGCTGCATCCTTGATTGGATAGCCGACCACAACTGTCAGATGACATTAGGTCCATTACCTCCATTCCTTGGTCAGACCACCACCTCATTCACTTCCACATCCCCACTGAGTCTAAGACCAAAAAGCCTAACCCTAGCCCTCCAGCCTTGGCAAGGTGCGTTAAAAAACTCACCAAAGATAACATCATACCACACCTCAGCACCCTCACAACAGACCTTAAGTCCTCCGACCCATCAGTACTAGCAGATATTTATAAGCACACCATAGCCACTGCTATTGACACCATTGCCCCCCTACAGAACAAAAAAGCCAAAACAGTGAAACACTCAAACACCTGGTTCTCAGCAGAACTAAAGAGCTCCGCTCTCAGAAGAGGAAAGCTCTGAACACCTGGCAGAAACTACCCTCCTCAGCCACCTTATCTTCCTACAAAAAAATCACCTTGCAATACAAGAAAGCTATAATTACAGCCAAGTCAGCTTCCTACAATGAAAGAATTACGAATGCAAGCTCCGAATCCAAAGAACTCTTCGCCATCTTCAAAGAACTCACCACACCAGCTACCAAATCACTAGATAGTGTTAAGACCAAACCTGGTGTAACTCCATACAATCTGCCCAATTGAATAAAATTGAACTCCTACAAGAAAAAATTAAGGAACACCACAAAAACCTATCTCAGCACACTAAAACTACCACCAGCACTGACCACCTGATCACCTCCAGCACAAAGCACCCACCCACCAAAGCCCCCATAACCCCTTTCACATTCAGGGAAGTAACAGAACAGGAAGTCACTGAGATAATGAACATGATTAAACCATCCAACTGCAAAGGAGACCCCCAGCCCAGCCAGCACTGAAACACTTGCCCCCTTCCTCAAATCCTTCATCAACGCCTCCTTCAACGCCAGCACAGTTCCAGACAGTCTAAAAGAAGCCCGGGTACGCCCCCTTTAAAAAAAAAAACACTCTTGACCCAGAAATCGCTACTAACTATAGGCCCATTACCACAGTGCCTTTCCTCCTGAAGATCCTGGATAAAGTTGCCTACACACAAATCCAGGAATATCTAGAAACCAACGACAGTCAGGCTTCCCTCCAGGTCACGGGACATAGTCAGCCCTACTCGACTTAAAAATACAACTTGGTGACATCATGGACAAAGGCAAACCGGCACTCCTTCTCCTACTGGATCTGTCCGCCACCTTTGACCCTGTCAACCCCACTTTTATATATATCAAAATTCTCAAGACAGAGTTTTCAGATCACAAAAAGTATAAAGAAACATTGGAATATTCTTCATAATGATCAAACTCTATTGGAATTGTTCCCCACACCACCAATGATGTGTTTTAAAAGGGGTAAAAATATAAGAGACAAGCTGGTGAAAGCTGAAAGAGTACCAAAGGAGAAACAACTTTTCCTAGCTACCAAAAAACTAGGCACCTTCCCCTGCTTAGGATGTATACACTGTAATAACACAATCAAAGGTAATGTAGTGACTCACCCTAGGAATGGTCAAAAAATCAAATTAAGAGACTATTCTACGTGTCTGACATCAGGTGTCATATATATGTTGAAGTGCCCTTGTGGCAAAGTGTATGTAGGACAGACCAAAAGACCTGTTAAATCAAGACTGTCTGAACACAAGTCGAACATAAGATGTAATAATCAATACTCACCGGTAGCTCGCCACTTCAACATGCAAAAACATACAATTGCCCAACTAAAATACCAGGTGCTAGAAGTTGTTAAACGACCTACAAGAGGAGGTGACTATCAGTCACTCTTACTACAAAGAGAAGCTTATTGGATTGATAAGTTAAGCTCTTTACAGCCCTGGGGTCTAAATGAAGATTTCACATTGAACTGTTTTCTGTGATTTGAATTTGACAATAAGGAATGATTGATCTTCAACATAAAATTGAGAGTCACATTGCTATTCCTGTGTCTGACTGTGATCTAAGGCACTACTTTGTTGAGACTAATAGATGGTTGCCATAAAAATAATTGCCTGTAAACACAGTGTAAAAATTGTTCTTATTCTTAATTTTCATTTTTTGTCATTCTGTTATACTTACCACATTTAATTGTGATCTTTTGTAAAATAAATGCATTTACCCCATTGAGATTGCTATATTGCACTAGGTTGTCCATGCAATGAGAGAGAGATTTAAGGTTTTTTTTCCCTCTTCCTGCATAATGTGAATCCATGTGATCCACCTATTTTGAACTGATAGGTTACACATGATCATTAAATGACCTTAGCCAGATAATCTGAACATTATATTCATTTTTTCCGTGCTATTTTTTTCCCTTTTTAGATCTGAGCGTTTCGTTCGATTCAAGACCCTTTGTCATTGCTAATTTCGACTCTATTTCACATGGTATACTATTTTTCTCAACTTTCCTCTCCCCGTTCTACGATGTGCGGACTAGTATTTGTAATGTCCGATTTACATCGCACAATAGGTTTCTGTACTGTATGAATTTCTTCCTTTTAATTTATTTAGTTACGCACCTTTACGCTTCCCGATTTAAGTTACTTCTTGTCATTGAATGCCTAGAGATCTACACCTTCATTACAATATAACCTCGTTCCAAGATGGCCGACCTTGAGGCCCATTTACTTCTTAGTCCTTTTTCTTCACCTATTACTTCAGTCCTCTATTTATCTCCATGGTCACATGTAGTCTCCATGGTTTGTGAACAACAAGCCACTCGGCTGAACAGACTCTGCTCAGGATTGCCCCCCCATGCTCCGGGTAAGCGTGAATGCATGTGCATTTATCTATCTAGGGACCAGGGAAATAGTTCCTTAGTCTCATGATTTCTTTTTTTTCTGTTTTCCTTACACTTTCTTTAGTTGATACTCTAACTGACCTATTACTGCCGGATTCTTCAGCTGTTGACCGGCCACACAATCTTGACATCAGTTGCATATCAGCTTTGAGAATTGTGCCATTTGCACATTCTTACCACGGTAATTCTTTACATTTTTTGCTTTGATTAAACACCATATTATGTTTCCATTACTTTATATCAGATTGCTAGGTATATTATACTAATCAGGACTTCATTCCTGTTCAGTTTGGCTATTCGTATGACAGAATTCCCACATACTGAGGCACCTCTGTAGTGACGGCGGGATACTTAAGTTCTACATCCTTATGTGGGCCGCTGTATTGATTATTTTCCGCCCTCCATATTTTGGTTAGGTATGTTACTCAATTTTTTATCTCACACCTATGACTGTTACGTTTGAACATTGAGCTTGGCATTGATCAGGCTTTGTTTTCTTTAGATTTCTGGTATCTTTTTGGGAATTAGCCATGTTTTAAGGAACTAACTGATGTATGAAGACTGTCTATCTATTTTCACCGCTCCGTCCGGTTCTCTGTTTCCGGCACTTTCTACTCACAGAGGTAACGATTTTTGTAATTTTTCCCATATTAGATTGATACAGCCTAAGAACTATCTGTGTGTTGTTTTACCTACATATTTAATTTTCTTTAGCTTATGTTTCACCATCCACGTGATAGATCCCATTAGAGGTAGTACTCTACTAAATTACAGTATGATGGACGTTATACAGCTAATTTTGCAGGAAAAGATGCTTCAGTAGACCTTCAGCCGCCCTCTCGAGCAGGGGCAACCTAGTTAATCTTATAATGTTGCATGAATTACAATGTATATCAGAACATGCTACATTGTTTCAATTCCCTATTTTTTAGGGACAGATTAATGTTCTAAATACAATTAATGCCATTTATTTTTTAACTGTATACATTTAATATGACATGAACAGTCTATGCATTGTGCTTACAAAATTTTCTTTACTGAATTTATGCTTTCCTTTTTAAGAGTCCAAGTGTGGCCTTATGAAGAAGAGGAGAACTTCCTCGAAACGCGTCGCTAATCAATTTGGACTCCATTTTTCTTCAATTTGAGCTTTATCTATTAATACTGTTTCTATGCACTGTAAATAATCTTTGCCTGAACTATAATTCTTGCTGAAAATAATACAGCCTGACTATAAAGATATATATTATTTTTTTATCTCACACTCCTGTGTCTGACCATATGTGTTAGAAACAAATGTATGTACAATGTATATAACGCAGTTTAAACAACTGTATTGGATTAATCCAAACATTTGAAAGTGTGCAGGGGACGGGAGGGTTCCCAAGTTGAATCCTCTTTCTGTTTACTGTTTATTGTCGGGGTCTTGTGCCATGACCTCAGTTTTCCCCCCCGCACCTAAAAGTTTATACAACATAATCCTCGAATCTCTTTACTAATCTTACTTACTATAGGTGTGCGCTTCTATCTAAACCCTTCGCTATTTTGTTCACTAGTTATCTAGTGTGGCACAAATCATAGGGTGCACCCACATTTAACTCAACTAACTACTTAACTTTAGAATGTCCTTCTCAAGGTTAAATGAGCTAACCGACAAGCACGCCACAACACTAGCTTTCAGTGCAGAAGAAGCAACCCGTATCTTAGGTCTCATCAAAGATACTGAAAAAACTTTACAAAGTGAAGACAACCCCGAAAAAACTATTCAGAAACTAGAAAAACTCATTAGACGTGAGATCTCCCAAAAATTACATGCTAGCACACTAGTGGAATATTATAAAGCCAAGAAAATTCCCAGAGGTCTGAGGGTTTACCTAAGACCAACACTTTGTAGTGAAAATAAGATATTTGTACAAAAATGGGACCAGATCTTGAATAAGTGTTCTTTGGACCTTATACTACTAACTATTGAGGAGCTGTCAAAATCCCTTGTAACTATTGATTCTGAAATTAAAACTCTCCAAGACCAAATATCTAAATTTAAATCGGCAAAAGATCTCTCTGAGATACTAGAGGATATCAACCTGAAATTGGCAAACTATAAGACTGAAATTGAACAGAGGAAATTGAGAAAATTTAAAAGAGATACCTTTGACTATCTCAATGATATAGTATACAATTGGCAAGAATATTACCGACAGCGAAATTTTAATCGTAATAACCAACAAGACTCTAACTTCGCAAACTCAGGTAACAGTAGCGACAGCAGTGTTGGTGAACCCATCCAGAGGCCTTCCACAGACCGCACTAGTGAACGTGAACAAACAGAAGACACCAATAGACCAGGGGTGTCCACATCTCCAACTAATAAAGACGCTGAACCTTATACATCAACGGGGGCTTTTTTAGGCATAAGAGAAAGACCCGGAGAGGGAAGAAAGCCACAAACAAAAAAGAGAAACAAATAAAGGACAATAATCTAGTGGTGAATATCTCCAGCAAGATTCTTTCAATAGAACAACTTAACATTTTGAACAAAGGATTATCGTTTGTTCCTACGTGTAATACTTCATTATTTCAAGAAAAAATCTGTCTACACAGATTGATGCGAAAATTAAGACTTAAAATTTTCTTTGACTCGCAACCTGAAAAGGAATCTAGACTACCAGAAAGTGATTTACTGGTAATACGTCCCAAGAGTACATTTGACCCACAGGTACAAAATTCAATTTTGAATTTATTTGAGAAGAGTGTCCTACAAGATTTAAGCAGAATTGACTATAGAAGAAAAACACCCATTAATATCAAAAACCGCCAACTAGATCTAATAGATAAATTGGCGAAAAGTGAAGACATTACGATTAAACCGGCTGACAAAGGGGGAGCAATCGTAATCATGGATACATCCTTTTATGTCAAAAGATGCATTGAACTCCTTAGCGATACAGACACCTATGCCATACTAGATAGGGACCCGTTACCAGAGATCAGAGAACTAATTAACAATACTCTGTTAAAAGCCAAAGAAAACGAATGGATTAATGATAAAACACATCAATATCTCACTAATTCCCATCCGATTACACCAGTCTTTTATGGGCTCCCTAAGATTCACAAAGATAAACAAAATCCACCCCTCAGACCGATTGTTGCTGGGACAGAAAGTATCTTCGACCCACTGGCAGTCTACATTGACAGATTACTACAACCGCTTATACAGGCATCATCCACATACCTAAAGGATACAACAGACTTCCTTAATGGACTTAAAGACTTTTCAGCTATCAGTGAAGACTGCATACTATTCAGCCTGGATGTATGTAGCTTATATACCTCAATACCACATAGTGAAGGTATAGATTCTGTTGAATGGTTGTTACTTAACAATTCAGGTGTGAAAGGTAATCCTCAATTCATTCTGGAGCTACTCAACTTAATCCTCTACAATAGCTATTTTAGACATCAGGGCAAATACTTTTTACAAACATCGGGTACCTCGATGGGATCATCGATGGCGCCCGTGTACGCTAATACTTTTATGTTTCAGTTCGAAAGTCAGCATGTACTGGAACATCCCACATGGGCAGCATACATTTTAACCTGGAAGAGGTTTATTGATGACATTTTCTGCATTTGGTGTGGCACACGAGATGACTTGGACCAGTTTTTTGAATACCTCAATTTAGTGCATCCTAGGATTAAATTTACTATTGAGATTGGTAACCCTTATTTACATTTTCTTGACGTTAACTTAAGCATTGTTAACAATAAGATAGCCACGTCTATATACCACAAACCGACTGATGTAAACAATCTGCTTCACTATTCCAGCTTCCACCCGAGGGCGATGCTCCAAAGTCTACCATATAGTCAAATATTACGCCTGAAAAGAATAATTTCTGACCCAGAAGTTCTAGATAAGGAATGCACAAATCTTGTTAGTAAATTTCAGAACAGAGGCTATCCACCAGAAATTTTGGAAATTGCCAAAGACAGAGCTTCAGAGATCCCCCGTACAGATTTACTGAAACCTAAATCGGAGGCTAAAGACACCCCACTTTTATATATATCAAAATTCTCAAGACAGAGTTTTCAGATCACAAAAAGTATAAAGAAACATTGGAATATTCTTCATAATGATCAAACTCTATTGGAATTGTTCCCCACACCACCAATGATGTGTTTTAAAAGGGGTAAAAATATAAGAGACAAGCTGGTGAAAGCTGAAAGAGTACCAAAGGAGAAACAACTTTTCCTAGCTACCAAAAAACTAGGCACCTTCCCCTGCTTAGGATGTATACACTGTAATAACACAATCAAAGGTAATGTAGTGACTCACCCTAGGAATGGTCAAAAAATCAAATTAAGAGACTATTCTACGTGTCTGACATCAGGTGTCATATATATGTTGAAGTGCCCTTGTGGCAAAGTGTATGTAGGACAGACCAAAAGACCTGTTAAATCAAGACTGTCTGAACACAAGTCGAACATAAGATGTAATAATCAATACTCACCGGTAGCTCGCCACTTCAACATGCAAAAACATACAATTGCCCAACTAAAATACCAGGTGCTAGAAGTTGTTAAACGACCTACAAGAGGAGGTGACTATCAGTCACTCTTACTACAAAGAGAAGCTTATTGGATTGATAAGTTAAGCTCTTTACAGCCCTGGGGTCTAAATGAAGATTTCACATTGAACTGTTTTCTGTGATTTGAATTTGACAATAAGGAATGATTGATCTTCAACATAAAATTGAGAGTCACATTGCTATTCCTGTGTCTGACTGTGATCTAAGGCACTACTTTGTTGAGACTAATATATGGTTGCCATAAAAATAATTGCCTGTAAACACAGTGTAAAAATTGTTCTTATTCTTAATTTTCATTTTTTGTCATTCTGTTATACTTACCACATTTAATTGTGATCTTTTGTAAAATAAATGCATTTACCCCATTGAGATTGCTATATTGCACTAGGTTGTCCATGCAATGAGAGAGAGATTTAAGGTTTTTTTTCCCTCTTCCTGCATAATGTGAATCCATGTGATCCACCTATTTTGAACTGATAGGTTACACATGATCATTAAATGACCTTAGCCAGATAATCTGAACATTATATTCATTTTTTCCGTGCTATTTTTTTCCCTTTTTAGATCTGAGCGTTTCGTTCGATTCAAGACCCTTTGTCATTGCTAATTTCGACTCTATTTCACATGGTATACTATTTTTCTCAACTTTCCTCTCCCCGTTCTACGATGTGCGGACTAGTATTTGTAATGTCCGATTTACATCGCACAATAGGTTTCTGTACTGTATGAATTTCTTCCTTTTAATTTATTTAGTTACGCACCTTTACGCTTCCCGATTTAAGTTACTTCTTGTCATTGAATGCCTAGAGATCTACACCTTCATTACAATATAACCTCGTTCCAAGATGGCCGACCTTGAGGCCCATTTACTTCTTAGTCCTTTTTCTTCACCTATTACTTCAGTCCTCTATTTATCTCCATGGTCACATGTAGTCTCCATGGTTTGTGAACAACAAGCCACTCGGCTGAACAGACTCTGCTCAGGATTGCCCCCCCATGCTCCGGGTAAGCGTGAATGCATGTGCATTTATCTATCTAGGGACCAGGGAAATAGTTCCTTAGTCTCATGATTTCTTTTTTTTCTGTTTTCCTTACACTTTCTTTAGTTGATACTCTAACTGACCTATTACTGCCGGATTCTTCAGCTGTTGACCGGCCACACAATCTTGACATCAGTTGCATATCAGCTTTGAGAATTGTGCCATTTGCACATTCTTACCACGGTAATTCTTTACATTTTTTGCTTTGATTAAACACCATATTATGTTTCCATTACTTTATATCAGATTGCTAGGTATATTATACTAATCAGGACTTCATTCCTGTTCAGTTTGGCTATTCGTATGACAGAATTCCCACATACTGAGGCACCTCTGTAGTGACGGCGGGATACTTAAGTTCTACATCCTTATGTGGGCCGCTGTATTGATTATTTTCCGCCCTCCATATTTTGGTTAGGTATGTTACTCAATTTTTTATCTCACACCTATGACTGTTACGTTTGAACATTGAGCTTGGCATTGATCAGGCTTTGTTTTCTTTAGATTTCTGGTATCTTTTTGGGAATTAGCCATGTTTTAAGGAACTAACTGATGTATGAAGACTGTCTATCTATTTTCACCGCTCCGTCCGGTTCTCTGTTTCCGGCACTTTCTACTCACAGAGGTAACGATTTTTGTAATTTTTCCCATATTAGATTGATACAGCCTAAGAACTATCTGTGTGTTGTTTTACCTACAAATTTAATTTTCTTTAGCTTATGTTTCACCATCCACGTGATAGATCCCATTAGAGGTAGTACTCTACTAAATTACAGTATGATGGACGTTATACAGCTAATTTTGCAGGAAAAGATGCTTCAGTAGACCTTCAGCCGCCCTCTCGAGCAGGGGCAACCTAGTTAATCTTATAATGTTGCATGAATTACAATGTATATCAGAACATGCTACATTGTTTCAATTCCCTATTTTTTAGGGACAGATTAATGTTCTAAATACAATTAATGCCATTTATTTTTTAACTGTATACATTTAATATGACATGAACAGTCTATGCATTGTGCTTACAAAATTTTCTTTACTGAATTTATGCTTTCCTTTTTAAGAGTCCAAGTGTGGCCTTATGAAGAAGAGGAGAACTTCCTCGAAACGCGTCGCTAATCAATTTGGACTCCATTTTTCTTCAATTTGAGCTTTATCTATTAATACTGTTTCTATGCACTGTAAATAATCTTTGCCTGAACTATAATTCTTGCTGAAAATAATACAGCCTGACTATAAAGATATATATTATTTTTTTATCTCACACTCCTGTGTCTGACCATATGTGTTAGAAACAAATGTATGTACAATGTATATAACGCAGTTTAAACAACTGTATTGGATTAATCCAAACATTTGAAAGTGTGCAGGGGACGGGAGGGTTCCCAAGTTGAATCCTCTTTCTGTTTACTGTTTATTGTCGGGGTCTTGTGCCATGACCTCAGTTTTCCCCCCCGCACCTAAAAGTTTATACAACATAATCCTCGAATCTCTTTACTAATCTTACTTACTATAGGTGTGCGCTTCTATCTAAACCCTTCCCTGTCAACCATGATACCTAAAAAATGAAGCGCACTTCTCCCCAGAAGCGATCTCGTGGGTGGCCTCATTTCTAAACAGAAGACTCATGAAGGTCTTCTCGGACACTGCCTCGGCAACCCCTACTATCATCCACTGTGGCGTTCCTCAGGGCTCCTGCACCGCCCCTACACTCTACAATATATTCACCCTCCCACTCTTCAATGACCTTGACTGTCGCAACATAGCGTACACCAACTACGCCGACGACACGCAGGTTCTACTCCCACTAACTGGGACCTATGATGAACATGCGACAGCCCTAACCAAAATCTACACAGCCATCCAAACTTGGATGGCTGCCAACGGCCTTTGCCTAAACGGGGACAAAACTGAAATCCTTATAGTAGGTACTACCGAAACCCTCAACAAACGCCCCCCCCGCAATATAAAACCTTCAACATCGACAATTCCATCATTACAGTTTCCGAGACTGTCCAAACCCTAGGTGTCCAACTAGATGCCTCACTATCCATGTCCCGCCATGTCAACGCCGTAGCCTCCTCCTCTGTGCTCGCCACCAAGATGATCAACGCAGTCAAGCCCTTTCTCTCCACCAAAAACTGCCTATCCATAGCCAGAGCCACAATAGGTACTAAACTTGACTATTGTAATGCCCTATTCCTAGGCACCTCTGTCAACAACCTAAAAAAACTCCAAATCACGCAAACCAACACGCTCCGGGCAGCGCTGTCCATTCCCAAAGGGAACACATCTCTCAAGCAAGGAAAGAGGCCCACTGGCTACTGGTTAAGGAACGTATACTCTTTAAAACCATGGCCATCACACACAGATGCCTTACATCTAATGCCCCACCCTACCTCTCTGAAAGAATCACGCTGAACTCCTCTAACCAACCCACTACAGCCCACCACGCCAACCAGATCTACGTTCCAACATTCAAAAGGACCAAAGCCGGAGGGTCTAGCTTCCAACACCTCGCACCCAAAAATTGGAATGCCCTGCTAACTTCACTAAGGAATGAAAAATCATACACCACCTTCCGCAAAAACCTAAAAACCTTCCTGTTCCGCTAATGTCCTGCTACCAGCCTGTATAATTATGCTATTGCACTGTAACCATAGCAAAGCACAATACTTGACCCGCTCTTTCCGCTACTACTTGTCATTCTCAATGCTGCACTATGAGTATGTAATCTGCTTTACCACTGCAACTGACTATGTTTAAATCTTATCTGTGTCAAGTTCAAGCTCGCTGTAACAGCGCCTCGATGCCTCAGGGCAGTTGCTGTGCACTTTATAAATGCAAATAAATAAATAAATGTGTGATGTGAAGGATGCAGTGCTAAACCCCTATGATCAGCTAGTTCTGTTGTAAAGGACGCCGCTTATGCGTTGTTCTTTTCCCCCCCTTGTGTGTGCTGTGAGTGGAAGAGTCTATTTGGGAAGAGATCTGTTGAATTATGCGTTTGGGAGCATGTTTTCTTTACACGTGGTTTGTGCTTCTGTTTTTCACGTATGTGCTGTACTGAACTGGATTTCATTATGAAAAAGCTGGGCTGTATTTTTCAGGTGCGTCTTCTTGGAATGGCAGAGGACCAGTGTGAAGAGGAAGAACACGCACACAATCCTTACATACACACAATGCCTACATGCACACAATGCTTACATGCACACAATGCCTACATGCACACAATGCCTACATGCACACAATGCTTACATGCACACAATGCCTACATGCACACAATGCTTACATGCACACAATGCTTACATGCACACAATGCCTACATGCACACAATGCTTACATGCACACAATGCCTACATGCACACAATGCTTACATGCACACCATGCTTACATGCACACAATGCCTACATGCACACAATGCCTACATGCACACAATGCTGACATGCACACAATGCCTACATGCACACAATGCCTACATGCACACAATGCTTACATGCACACAATGCCTACATGCACACCATGCCTACATGCACACCATGCCTACATGCACACAATGCTTACATGCACACAATGCCTACATGCACACAATGCTTACATTCATATTTGAGACTGCAATTCACTTAACCGTCCACAGATGTCCTCATAATGGACCAGGCGATGTTCAGGCAATAGGGGTGCAATCGTATAAGCCATGTCTGCACGAAACACACATTGTTTTATACAAAAGATACTACATACAATTCTGGAGGTAGACAGGATGCATTTTATTACTGAAAAGATTCTTGCAAATCCTGACGGGGACCCCACATGTCTTTTATATCAAACCATGATCGGTGACCATGCCCTTGAACTTGACCCTAGCAGCCCTGCTGACCCGCCAGCGGCCGGTTTGGCCTACCAGCTATGTGAGGTGTCTCAGGGTTACTTGAAGAATCCAATTTCCAGTCGGACAGTCCAACGCCCAATCCTGGGCTACATTTCCACCCAATGGGCAACCAAGGGGCCACCCCGACCATCCACGCCGTTTTGACTTCAGCATGCAAGCATCCACCAGTGCCACCAGCATGCATGCAAGCATCCACCAGTGCCACCAGCATGCATGCAAGCATCCACCAGCGACACCAGCATGCATGCACACATCCACCAGTGACACCAGCATGCATGCAAGCATCCACCAGTGCCACCAGCATGCATGCAAGCATCCACCAGTGCCACCAGCATGCATGCAAGCATCCACCAGTGCCACCAGCATGCATGCAAGCATCCACCAGAGACACCAGCATGCATGCAAACATCCACCAGTGCCACCAGCATGCAGGCAGGCATCCACCAGTGCCACCAGCATGCATGCAAGCATCCACCAATGCATCCAACATGCATGCAAGCATCCCCCAGTGCCACCAGTATTCATGCAAGCATCCACCAGCGACACCAGCATGCATGCAAACATCCACCAGTGCCACCAGCATGCATGCAAGCATCCACCAGTGCCACCAGCATGCATGCAAGCATCCACCAGTGACATCAGCATGCATGCAAGCATCCACCAGTGCCACCAGCATGCATGCAAGCATCCACCAGCGACACCAGCATGCATGCACACATCCACCAGTGACACCAGCATGCATGCAAGCATCCACCAGTAACACCAGCATGCATGCAAGCATCCACCAGTGACACCAGCATGCAGGCAGGCATCCACCAGTGCCACCAGCATGCATGCAAGCATCCACCAGTGCCACCAGCATGCATGCAAGCATCCACCAGTGCCACCAGCATGCATGCAAGCATCCACCAGAGACACCAGCATGCATGCAAACATCCACCAGTGCCACCAGCATGCAGGCAGGCATCCACCAGTGCCACCACCATGCATGCAAGCATCCACCAATGCATCCAACATGCATGCAAGCATCCCCCAGTGCCACCAGTATTCATGCAAGCATCCACCAGCGACACCAGCATGCATGCAAACATCCACCAGTGCCACCAGCATGCATGCAAGCATCCACCAGTGCCACCAGCATGCATGCAAGCATCCACCAATGCATCCAACATGCATGCAAGCATCCCCCAGTGCCACCAGTATTCATGCAAGCATCCACCAGCGACACCAGCATGCATGCAAACATCCACCAGTGCCACCAGCATGCATGCAAGCATCCACCAGTGCCACCAGCATGCATGCAAGCATCCACCAGTGACATCAGCATGCATGCAAGCATCCACCAGTGCCACCAGCATGCATGCAAGCATCCACCAGTGCCACCAGCATGCATGCAAGCATCCACCAGTGACACCAGCATGCATGCACACATCCACCAGTGACACCAGCATGCATGCAAGCATCCACCAGTAACACCAGCATGCATGCAAGCATCCACCAGTGACACCAGCATGCAGGCAGGCATCCACCAGTGCCACCAGCATGCATGCAAGCATCCACCAGAGACACCAGCATGCATGCAAACATCCACCAGTGCCACCAGCATGCAGGCAGGCATCCACCAGTGCCACCACCATGCATGCAAGCATCCACCAATGCATCCAACATGCATGCAAGCATCCCCCAGTGCCACCAGTATTCATGCAAGCATCCACCAGCGACACCAGCATGCATGCAAACATCCACCAGTGCCACCAGCATGCATGCAAGCATCCACCAGTGCCACCAGCATGCATGCAAGCATCCACCAGTGACATCAGCATGCATGCAAGCATCCACCAGTGCCACCAGCATGCATGCAAGCATCCACCAATGCATCCAACATGCATGCAAGCATCCACCAGTGCCACCAGCATGCATGCAAGCATCCACCTGTGACACCAGCATGCATGCAAACATCCACCAGTGCCACCAGCATGCATGCAAGCATCCATCAGTGCCACTAGCATGCATGCAAGCATCCACCAGTGACATCAGCATGCATGCAAGCATCCACCAGTGCCACCAGCATGCATGCAAGCATCCACCAGTGCCACCAGCATGCATGCAAGCATCCACCAGTCACACCAGCATGCATGCAAGCATCCACCAGTGCCACCACCATGCATGCAAGCATCCACCAATGCATCCAACATGCATGCAAGCATCCCCCAGTGCCACCAGTATTCATGCAAGCATCCACCAGCGACACCAGCATGCATGCAAACATCCACCAGTGCCACCAGCATGCATGCAAGCATCCACCAGTGCCACCAGCATGCATGCAAGCATCCACCAGTGCCACCAGCATGCATGCAAGCATCCACCAGTGACATCAGCATGCATGCAAGCATCCACCAGTGCCACCAGCATGCATGCAAGCATCCACCAGTGCCACCAGCATGCATGCAAGCATCCACCAGCGACACCAGCATGCATGCACACATCCACCAGTGACACCAGCATGCATGCAAGCATCCACCAGTAACACCAGCATGCATGCAAGCATCCACCAGTGACACCAGCATGCAGGCAGGCATCCACCAGTGCCACCAGCATGCATGCAAGCATCCACCAGTGCCACCAACATGCATGCAAGCATCCACCAGTGCCACCAGCATGCATGCAAGCATCCACCAGAGACACCAGCATGCATGCAAACATCCACCAGTGCCACCAGCATGCAGGCAGGCATCCACCATGCATGCAAGCATCCACCAATGCATCCAACATGCATGCAAGCATCCCCCAGTGCCACCAGTATTCATGCAAGCATCCGCCAGCGACACCAGCATGCATGCAAACATCCACCAGTGCCACCAGCATGCATGCAAGCATCCACCAGTGCCACCAGCATGCATGCAAGCATCCACCAGTGACATCAGCATGCATGCAAGCATCCACCAGTGCCACCAGCATGCATGCAAGCATCCACCAGTGACATCAGCATGCATGCAAGCATCCACCAGTGCCACCAGCATGCATGCAAGCATCCACCAATGCATCCAACATGCATGCAAGCATCCACCAGTGACAACAGTGCCACCAGCATGCATGCAAGCATCCACCAGTAACACCAGCATGCAGGCAGGCATCCACCAGTAACACCAGCATGCATGCAAGCATCCACCAGTGACACCAGCATGCAGGCAGGTATCCACCAGTAACACCAGCATGCATGCACGCATCCACCAGTGTCACCAGCATGCATGCAAGCATCCACCAGTAACACCAGCGTGCAGGCAGGCATCCACCAGTGCCACCAGTATGCAGGCAAGCATCCACCAGTAACACCAGCATGCAAGCAGGTATCCACCAGTGCCAACAGCATGCATGCAAGCATCCACCAGTGCCACCAGCATGCAAGCAGGTATCCACCAGTGCCAACTGCATGCATGCAAGCATCCACCAATGCATCCAACATGCATGCAAGCATCCCCCAGCGACACCAGCATGCATGCAAGCATCCACCAGTAACACCAGCATGCATGCAAGCATCCACCAGTGCCACCACCATGCATGCAAGCATCCACCAGTGACACCAGTGCCACCAGCATGCATGCAAGCATCCACCAGTAACACCAGCATGCAGGCAGGCATCCACCAGTGCATCCAACATGCATGCAAGCATCCCCCAGTGACACCAGCATGCATGCAAGCATCCGCCAGAGACACCAGCTTGCAGGCAGGCATCCACCAGTGCCACCAGCATGCATGCAAGCATCCACCAGTGCCACCAGCATGCATGCAAGCATCCACCTGTGCCACCAGCATGCAGGCAGGCATCCACCAGCGCCACCAGCATGCATGCAAGCATCCACCAGTGCCACCAGCATGCATGCAAGCATCCACCAGTGCCACCAGCATGCATGCAAGCATCCACCAGTGACACCAGCATGCATGCAAGCATCCACCTGTGCCACCAGCATGCATGCAAGCATCCGCCAGAGACACCAGCTTACAGGCAGGCATCCACCAGTGCCACCAGCATGCATGCAAGCATCCACCAGTGCCACCAGCATGCATGCAAGCATCCACCAGTAACACCAGCATGCATGCAAGCATCCACCAATGCATCCAACATGCATGCAAGCATCCCCCAGTGACACCACTATTCATGGAAGCATCCACCAGCGACACCAGCATGCATGCAAACATCCCCCAGCGACACCAGCATGCATGCAAGCATCCACCAGTGACACCAGCATGCAGGCAAGCATCCACAGTGCATCCAGCATGCATGCAAGCATCCACCAGTGACACCAGCATGCATGCAAGCATCCACCAGTGCCACCAGCATGCATGCAAGCATCCACCTGTGACACCAGCATGCATGCAAACATCCACCAGTGCCACCAGCATGTATGCAAGCATCCACCAGTGCCACCAGCATGCATGCAAACCTCCTCCAGTGCCACCAGCATGCATGCAAGCATCCACGAGTGCCACCAACATGCATGCAAGCATCCCCCAGTGACACCAGTATTCATGCAAGCATCCACCAGCGACACCAGCATGCATGCAAGCATCCACCAGTAACACCAGCATGCATGCAAGCATTCACCAGCGACACCAGCATGCATTCAAGCATCCACCAGCGACACCAGCATGCATGCAAGCATCCACCAGCGACACCAGCATGCATGCAAGCATCCACCAGTGCCTCCAGCATGCATGCAAGCATCCCCCAGCGACACCAGTATGCATGCAAGCATCCACCAGTGCCTCCAGCATGCATGCAAGCATCCCCCAGCGACACCAGCAAGCATGCAAGCATCCCCCAGCGACACCAGCATGCATGCAAGCATCCACCAGTGACACCAGCATGCAGGCAGGCATCCACCAGTGACACCAGCAAGCATGCAAGCATCCCCCAGCGACACCAGCATGCATGCAAGCATCCACCAGTGACACCAGCATGCATGCAAGCATCCACCAGTGACACCAGCAAGCATGCAAGCATCCCCCAGCGACACCAGCATGCATGCAAGCATCCACCAGTGACACCAGCATGCATGCAAGCATCCACAAGTGCCACCAGCATGCATGCAAGCATCCCCCAGTGACACCAGCATGCATGCAAGCATCCACCAGTGACACCAGCATGCATGCAAGCATCCACCAGTGCCACCAGCATGCAGGCAGGCATCCATCAGTGTCAACAGCATGCATGCAAGCATCCACCAGTGCCACCAGCATGCATGCAAGCATCCCCCAGCGACACCAGTATGCATGCAATCATCCACCAGTGCCTCCAGCATGCATGCAAGCATCCACCAGTAACACCAGCATGCAGGCAAGCATCTACCAGTAACACCACCATGCAGGCAGGCATCCCCCAGCGACACCAGCAAGCACGCAAGCATCCCCCAGCGACACCAGCATGCATGCACACATCCACCAGTGACACCAGCATGCATGCAAGCATCCACCAGTGACACCAGCATGCAGGCAGGCATCCACCAGTGCCACCAGCATGCATGCAAGCATCCACCAGTGCCACCAGCATGCAGGCAGGCATCCACCAGCGACACCAGCATGCATGCAAGCATCCACCAGTGCCACCAGCATGCATGCAAGCATCCACCAGTGCCACCAGCATGCAGGCAGGCATCCACCAGTGCCTCCAGCATGCATGCAAGCATCCACCAGTGACACCAGTGCCACCAGCATGCATGCAAGCATCCACCAGTGCCACCAGCATGCAGGCAGGCATCCACCAGCGACACCATCATGCACGCAAGCATCCACCAGCGACACCAGCATGCATGCCATCATCCACCAGTGACACCAGTATGTCACTGGTCGATCACCTGTATTTGCACCAGCGTGAAGGCTAGGCATGTCAGGTATGTAGTGGGTGTGGGAGGGAGGTAACCAGATATGTAGAGAGGAGACGTTGCTGGTGCAAAGAGCCGGCAGACTCCATAGGAAACGCCAGTATTTGCGCCAGCGTGAGCATGCATGCTGGCGCAAACCCCGGTGTACGTGTCTGCTGGAGAGGATGGAAGTGGTGGCACTCAGGATGTGCCCCTGCCCTCCCCCACACTAATGAATGAAAGTGGGCGTGACATGAAGGAAGTAGGTAAACGCCTTACGCAAGGCGCCCAGCTCAAGGTGAGCTCCGCAATAGCAATACTATTGATCAACTAATTGATCACTATTGATTATGGTTAAATAAATAACCACATCTCAAAGATTAGAAAGGAAATGCACTGGCTACCCATGAAGGCAAGAATCCTTTTCAAAACGCTTTGCATCACACATACATGCTTGTTAAAGACTGCCCCATCTACCTCACTAACACAGTGATGACCAGTACCTCGTCAAGAACACTAAGATCTAACTACAATTCCCAACTCCGTGTCCCACGTTGCAAACCTTCGAGAGTGGGAGGAAGGAGCATTCAGGTCCTTGCACCTCAAGCATGGAACTCCCTCCCGGGGACCCTGAGAAGCGAACCTGCGCACCTAAGATTAGGGTAGAACTGCTCCCGTTGTTTTGCTCAGCTGGGCCACTGTTTTTGCTTTTACTTGTGTAACCTTGCTTCTACTGTAACCAGAAATGTAAAGCCTTCTGTAACCTACGCCGTGATACCCAAGGGTTTGGGCATATAATAAATGTGATCAATAAAATTGATCAGAGAAGATCAAAATGAGCTGATAATCAAACCATGTCCATCATGGAATGGATAGCAGGTTTAGATCAAAATAGAAGGATTTGATCTATTTGAGGTTTAATTAGGTAGAAATGTAAACTCCTGTGCTACCTAATTACTGACAGAGATGATGATGACGGGGCATTTCATGATACCCCCCTCTCCTCCACAGTGGCGGTGCCACGGGAAAGTGAAACTGGTCCTGAATCCAAACACTTCCATCATTAAACGATCTTGAGAATTAATTGGACATAAAGTGCAGTCAGCAACAGCCCTGTAAAGAGAAAGGGATATCACAAGGCCATCCTGAAGGATGCATGTGTGTGATGTGTTAAGGTGATTGTGTAAGTGTGTTGTGATGCTTTTATTCACTGCTGTCACTGTCCTACTCTACTAGAGACAGGGATATCAGAAGGCAACCTTGAAGGGTGCATGTGTGTGATGTGTTAAGGCGATTGTGTAACTGTGTTGTGATGCTTTTATTCACTGCTGTCACTGCCCTACTCTACTAGAGACAGGGATATCACAAGGCCATCCTGAAGGATGCATGTGTGTGATGTGTTAAGGTGATTGTGTAAGTGTGCTGTGATGCTTTTATTCACTGCTGTCACTGTCCTACTCTACTAGAGACAGGGATATCACAAGGCCATCCTGAAGGATGCATGTGTGTGATGTGTTAAGGTGATTGTGTAAGTGTGCTGTGATGCTTTTATTCACTGCTGTCACTGTCCTACTCTACTAGAGACAGGGATATCAGAAGGCAACCTTGAAGGGTGCATGTGTGTGATGTGTTAAGGCGATTGTGTAACTGTGTTGTGATGCTTTTATTCACTGCTGTCACTGCCCTACTCTACTAGAGACAGGGATATCACAAGGCCATCCTGAAGGATGCATGTGTGTGATATGTTAAGGCGATTGTGTAAGTGTGTTGTCATGCTTTTATTCACTGCTGTCACTGCCCTACTCTACTAGAGACAGGGATATCACAAGGCCATCCTGAAGGATGCATGTGTGTGATGTGTTAAGGCGATTGTGTAACTGTGTTGTGATGCTTTTATTCACTGCTGTCACTGTCCTACTCTACTAGAGACAGGGATATCACAAGGCCATCCTGAAGGATGCATGTGTGTGATGTGTTAAGGCGATTGTGTAACTGTGTTGTGATGCTTTTATTCACTGCTGTCACTGTCCTACTCTACTAGAGAAAGGGAAATCACAAGGCCATCCTGAAGGATGCATGTGTGTGATGTGTTAAGGTGATTGTGTAACTGTGTTGTGATGCTTTTATTCACTGCTGTCACTGTCCTACTCTACTGTTCCTGCAACATTGCTGCTTTTTCAGGGAAGTGGATTTTTTGACTTACTTCGATATTAAAATATTGTGTCGATACGAGGGTAGAATAAATCATGGGGGTTCTTCCTTGACATGTGTGATAACGTTGGGCTTCCATGCATCGTCCAGGATTCCATGCACGTAAGCAGAACATGCACAATCCACACACCTACTGCAGAGTGAGAAAGAGAGAGAGAGAAAGAGAGAGAAAGTAAGGGTGAAAGAGAAAGAGAGAAAGAGAAGAGAGCGAGAGACAAAGAGAGAAAGAGAAGTGAGAAAAAGAGAGAAAGAGAAGAAAGACAGAGAAAACGAGTAAAAAGAGCAAAAGAGAGTGAGCAAGAAAAAGAGAGAAAGAGCGCGAGAGAGACACAGAGAAAGAGAGAAAAAGAGATAAAGAGAGGGAAAGAGAGAGAAAGAGAGTGAGCAAGAAAAAGAGAAAGAGCGCAAGAGAGACACAGAGAGACAGAGAGAAAGAGAGAGAATGAGACAGAATGAGTGTGAAAGAGAAAGAGAGAGAAAAGATAGGAAGAGAGAGGGAAATAAATAGAAAGAGAGGAAGAGAGAGATAGAGGAGAGAAAGAAAAAGAGAGCAAAATGAAGTGAAAGAGAAAGCAAGACAGGGAAAGAGATAAAGAAAGTGCAAAAGAGAGAAAGAAAGAGCAAAAGAGAGAGAGCGAGAAAAAGGAAGAGAGAAAGAGCGAGAGAGAACCACAGAGAGAAAGAGCAAAAGAGAGGAAAAGAGTGAAAGACAGAAAGAGAGAGGAAAAGCGAGAGAGAGAGACAGAGACAGAGAGAAAGACAGAGAAAGACAGAAAAAGAAATAGCGAAAGAGAGAGCGTGAGAAAAAGAGAGAGAGAAAGAGCGAGAGAGACACAGAGAGACAGAGCGAAAGAGAGCAAAAGAGATAAAGAGAGGGAAAGAGAGAGAAAGAGAGTGAGCAAGAAAAAGAGAGAGAGAAAGAGCGAGAGAGACACAGAGGGATAGAGCGAAAGAGAGAAAAAGAGCAAGAGAGAGAGAGATACAGAAAGATAGAAAGAGAGAGAGAAAAAGAGAGAAGAAAAGAGAAAAAAGAGAGAGTGAAAGAGAAAGAATGAAAAAGAGGGAAAGAGAGAGCAATAGCGAGAGAGACACAGAGATACAGAGTGAAAGAGAGAAAGAGAGAGGGAATGAGAAAGAGAGAGAGGAAAGAAAGAAAGAACGAAAGAGAGAAAGAAAGAGAGAGACACAGAGACAGAGCAAAAGAGTGAAAGAGTAAAAGAGAGAAAGAGAGCGAGCAAAAAAAGAGAAAGTAAGAGAGAGAAAGAGAAGAAAGAGAGCGAGAGAGAGAGGGCTCTAGACCTCCACCCCCCAGACACACAGTCTTGAATGCTCTTCTTTACAGCAGGCAACATGTTAACATGTTTATCCCCACATGTAGTAGGACCAGCCTTTTGATACTGGCATGTTCACTATAGCAGGTCATTAGTATGTGCCGTGATGGGGTACATGACATGTGCACATGTGAAAATAAGCTGTATATATAAGAAGCTTTTCTAGAAATCATCCTGCAGGACCTTCTGTGACATGATCTGAACAGAGTGAATACATTGCTGGACTTACCTCAACCAGGAGCATTTCCTTAGAGCTGGTGCTAGTGCTCTCCAAAATTCAGGATCGTCCTCCATAGAAACCCTCATGCTTTTAACTCTGGAATAATGTTCTAAATAAAAACCAAGTGCTCTGCGATCCATGGCGCTCCTCCTTAAACGTTCTAAATGTTCATCATCCACGTCTACGTCTATCCCATCCTCTGTTGCTTGTTTCACAAACTCTGCATCTTGAGTCTCGTATAAGCAGCGGAACAGCTCCAGCTGGCGATCCCATCCCCGATCGCTCATGCCCCCGAAGGTGCTCTTGCTGCTGTCGCATCGCTTCAGTTCCGACTTCACCCACTCCAGTAAAGCAGCTTTTATCTCTCTTGAAATCTTCCATTGGAAGCTTCCCTGCATCTTTTCCAGGAGGTCAGAGTTGAGAAGCCCAAATAGAAAGCGCACAGTCAGCATCAAGTGACCATGTCGCCTATAGTCTCGCAATAAGCGGGTCACCTGTCCAAGCAGACTCTTTGTATACTCTTCCATCTCCTCATCTTCTTCCTCTCCAAGCAGACTCTCTGTATACTCCTCCATCTCCTCATCTTCTTCCTCTCCAAGCAGACTCTCTGTATACTCCTCCATCTCCTCATCTTCTCCCTGTCCCGGCAGATTTTCTGTGTACTCTGCCATCTCCTCATCTCCTCCCTGTCCCTGCAGATTCTCTGTGTGCCCTGCCCTCGCCTCATCTCGTCCCTGTCCCTGCAGATTCTCTGTGTGCTCTGCCCTCGCCTCATCTCCTCCCTGTCCCTGCAGATTCTCTGTGTGCTCTGCCCTCGCCTCATCTCCTCCCTGTCCCTGCAGATTCTCTGTGTGCTCTGCCCTCGCCTCATCTCCTCCCTGTCCTTGCAGATTCTCTGTGTGCTCTGCCCTCGCCTCATCTTCTCCCTGTCCCTGCAGATTCTCTGTGTGCTCTGCCCTCGCCTCATCTCCTCCCTGTCCCTGCAGATTCTCTGTGTGCTCTGCCCTCGCCTCATCTCCTCCCTGTTCACATAGATTCTCTGTGTGTTCTGCCCTCGCCTCATCTTCTCCCAAGATAAAATACAAGGCTGCAAAGAACTCTTGTAAGCTCAGATGGAGAAAGCTGTAGAGATTGTACCTTTTGTCATCTTTCCTAAAGAGGTAATTGGTTAGGAAGAGTGATTGGACGGCTGGGATGTCTACACCATGTCTAGTAAGGTCCTCATCCTCAAAGAGTATTTTCTGCTGGCGGATTCCTTCGTAGGCCAAGGAACACAACCTCTTCAGGTTATTGCTAACCGTGCTCCGCTGGGAACCAGTGCTTTGTTTCACTAATAAACCGGACAGAAAGAGCAGGTAGACTGAAGTAGTGGATTTTGAAAGATGTGCAAACTCTTTTTTCGTCTCCATCTGTTGTTTAATGGCTTTGCAGACAATCCAGCACACAATGGGTACAAAGCACATGGTATAGAGAATTTCATTTTCTTTTACAACATTAAAAGCTTGTGCACCCTGGCTTTTATTTCCAAAGAACGTGTTGAAATATATATTTCCAAAGAACTTGTTGAAATATTCCTTCCTGTCATCTTCAGAAAACCCAAGAATCTCTGCAAATCGCTCATCGTTCCCACACTTCACAAGATACTGGGCGAGGGCCTCCAAAGCAGTTGGTCTGGTGGTGATGAGGAGAAAGGACTCTGGAAGGTACCGTCTTCTTACCAAATCGATTATTGATTTGTTGGACGCAGGTTTTTTTTCGGGATCATCTCGGGGCAAATCTTTGGGTAATTTAAGTTCATCAAAGCCATCGATAATGAAGAGCACTTTTTGGGGTTCAGCCTCTATAGCTTCCATTGTCAGGAGGGATTTCCCCCCACATATGTGCAATATAATGTCAGCGATGGTCGGCTGCCCTCCAAGCTGGTTCAGTTCTCTGCATTGAATATAGAACACATATTGGAACATGTCCTGGAAGAGGTGGCCTGATGCCCAGTCCAGCAGGATCTTTTGGGCGGTCATGGTCTTCCCAATGCCGGCCACTCCCTGGAGCACTACAGTGCTGGGGATGTGCTCATCCTTTTCAGGCTTGAATAAGTCTTGGATGCTAGAGTAGGAATGGGCAGCCCGCCGGGCCATGAGCTTCAGATGCCTCCTTCCAGAGGCCATTATTTCATCTTCTCTCTCTTTCTTCGGACGTTGCTTCTTCAATATTAGCAATTTTGTGTAACAGTCTTGTAACAGCACTCTTTCACCCGGCAGTCTGTTCTCATCTTCCATCGCCCTGAATCTTCTTTTCATAAGTTCTTTAAACTTCTCCTTGGTTTCTATTTCTGCGCAGACGCAAACACATGGAGAAGAAAGGAAAAGAAATGGGCAAGTTACTAATGGGATGTATTCTTTTTACATTATAAACATTCATGTTGAACACTAGGCCAGGGCGAACACATTCGGACACATTTGGAATCGCCTGATTCTCAGCACTGACCAAAGCTCTAGTACTTTCCATATGTCTGATGCCAGCTTCTGGAGATTCAAAGCAGTTGCTAAGACCTTGCAAAGAGGGGGATGGGTAGAGGCTAGTATGGCTTTAAGCATCATTATAGGGTAAGCAGTTATTGTTGTACTTTTACAGAGTTTGAGTGGATCACATTTGCCAGAATGTGTTTATCTGAACTGCACAGAAAGCCAAGCTACGCCCTTGGACATTTTGTTTGAGACAGGCTTTATTTTCTGTGCCTCACAAGCTCGCAGTTTGCACACTAGGCGCTATATTTAAAGCACACCCTACCAGAGGCTTGTTCACTCCAGATGTGGCCCCTAGTCTTCCTGCCAACTTCCGGGGAAGGTACGGATGCTTGGCGGTCAGGGAGGGGCACGAAACACAGATTATCTGTGTGTCCTGAGTCTCAGGGGCTGCTCCAGGAATACTTTGTGAGAGAGCCCATTGGATACACACCAGTAAAATACCTTCGCACAAAGCGCTAGATTTGACACACCTGTGTTTAGCGCTAGGTGTGAGGCATGTACACATCTTTGGCATTTAGTGGAAGTGGGCAGGCGGTGTCACTAGTGCTACATGGAGTGTGTGTGTCATGTAAGCACCACCTGTAAGAGGAGAATGTTGCATAAGTCTCTTGACTGAATGCAGCAAAGACATTGTGGCACAGCTCGCTTTAGCATTTGAGGTCAGGCCAGAGAGCCCACACCACTGCCTGCTTGGTCTGTGCTGTGCCAGGCAAAATGCCACATCAATGAACACATTCTGCACCACACGTGGGAGCGCAGCCTCTGCACTGGCTACAGATGGAGAAATGGTGGGTGGGCAATGCCATGCAGAGCTCCAAGAACCATCACACTTCCAAGCATGTACACATGAACACAGTGGCCACTGTGGCCTGCACTACTGGGTGTGCATGAATCTACTTTAGGGGACACCCTGCTTTGAACAGGGCTAATTTGCAAAATCTCAGTTTCGCAAAAACGAACACTGCAGACATTCGTGTGATCTTGGACGCCTCCATCCTCAGCCATGCAGAAGGTTTGTCACCTGGTCCTGGGACTGAACAGGCATCCAGCGCTGTGAAGGGGGGCAGCTAAGACACTAATGAATATGAACTGGGAAGAATCCCTATGGATGGATGGGAGGGGGGTGCTGTGCTAGATTGTGATCAGTCCTGTACATGCCTCTGCTAATGACTATGAAATGTCAGGGAAACCAAGTAAAGTGTGACAACATGGCTTCTGCTCTGCATGAGTACAAGGATGAGTAGTGGCAAAACCACCTACTTAGCCCCCACAGCTAAGCGACATGGCTCCAGCAATAGGCTTCTCTGTGCCTTAAATGATCAGTCCTGTACATGCCTCAGCTAATGACCATGAACCGTCAGGGAAACCCATGAAAAGTGTTGCAAAATGACTTCTGCTCTGCAGGAGTACAAGGATGAGTCGTGGCTAAACCAGTTAGGCAGAATCCTGTGCAGTGCCCTTAGGCACCACTACACACAATTAAGACTACAAGTGGTAATACAGGTTCACCTTTGGTACAAGCCTGTACTACACTATTACAGTGGTAGCAGTAGCGGAGCAGCCAGACTTATCTCAAGAGAATATGAGCAGTAGCAGAGATTATACAAAGGGACTACAATTACTGTGACTCAAGCAAACACTGACTCAAGGTTTCAGGTTGAAAAGTAAAAGTCCATTTATTTCTAGACCATCTGTTCACAAAACACTTCACTTCTATTAAATTAAAACCACACGTAAAATACACTACACACAACCAATTCTCTTAGTACAGAGCAAATCAAGGTAAAAACCTTAGGATTTGACAGACCGGTGTTATGAAACAAAGGCGTTACCGGGAATACATATGCGATAACTTTTTGACAGTAATGACAGTTCGGTCTTACTAAAGAAACGCGTACCCGCGGGAAGAAATGTTACCGGAGTTAAAACACACTTAGCACCTGAGTTAACACAAGAGAGTTGGGGACAAAAATCATAGGCAATACTTTTGTCAAGGCAGACAGAATCAGAGAACGCTTTCTGACAAGAAGATAAAAGTCAATAGGCCTGCGCCAGTGTCAAGTGGAACAGGGTTCCTGTTGTCGAGGATCACACAGTCAGACAGTTCACGATTTAACGTTGCCAGGAGTACTTGGATATTGTCAACAGAGGAAGCAAAATTTATAAGAGGGAAGTGTTAAGATAGATTTCTGAACTCTGACCTGGAGGGGCAGAGGTTCAGAAGGCCAGCCTATTTTCTTGGAACAGGGTAACCTCTGGACAAGCCAGACCAATCAGGGTAGCGATGGCGGCGGTCAAGACTAAGTCTCAAGAGGGGTGAGGGTGACTTAAAGACGTCAATGAGCACACAAAGCAAGGACACTAACAAATGACTCCAGACAGGTGCTATATTTAAAATATAGACACATTTATTACAAGGCCTTTGTAACATCGACCATAGCAAAGAATCACAATAATACTGCAGTAAACCAACACATCACAATCAATACAATATATATACAAGACCGAGGGGTCTAAGGAGTTAAAAGCACGAAATATGTGGACCACCTAGATGGGGAGGAAAACAGGCAGTGCAAGTAATCGTTAGACCCAGTTCCACACACCTAAGAGGCAGTCCAAGCCCTACGAAGAGAGGAGCCTTATGCTCAATAGTACCTGCACGCGCTTGTGCCAATTGACAAAATAGGGTCTCTTCAAGGGTCTCTGACCGTTCAGGAAGGTGGATGAGTTGATGAAGAACAAGTCCCCACTACTCAAGCAAGACCTCCGCTTGCGGGCAGAGGCTGGGTGAGAGTGCGTGATGGAGCTGCTATATCGTGACAGCGGTAAAAAAGAAATGGGTTCCTGCGCTAGGGGCCACCGGTTGGGGTATGGACTACTCACCGGTCCCCGACGTAGGAAGACCCAGACTTCGCCAGTTCTGTTCACTTTGCTGGCAGGTTCAGATGCGACAATCAGGATGTCTCGATACTGTGTAGTCTCCGCGGTAGCAGGATTCAGGGTCAAGGGGGTCACAAGTGCAGCGAACTTGCACAGGTCGTTGCTGCAGCAAGGCAACATAGTAACCGCCTTTACTCCAGTCCGGGCACACTCGTCTCACTTCAGACCTGGGAATGTCAAGTGTACGAAATTCGGTGCGAGGGTGCCAGGAACACAGAGCAAGCAGGATACCAAGTTTCGAGGGCTTCCTCGAAACGGCGGCGGTGACAGAGCAAACGTCCTGCGTAAGCTGGTCAGCCCACTGGTTGGCCCAGGGACACTTCCGAAGAGGCTTACTTGCAGGGTTTGATGAAGGTGCCGAGAATAGTTGGTCCCGCTATTCCAATGGTTCGAAGCGCCTTCGCAGACCTTCTAGGACGATCAGATGCAGAGGGGTCTCGCAGGACGACAGCGGGCTCAGGGTGCCAAACCTTCCAGCGGGTCCCCAGCGGGTCCTCGACTCGGCTTCTTGTTGCAGGATACTTGGCACCTTATCCTTTGTTCATGTGAACTCAGGAGATCGACATGGTAGTGGCGTTTTCGGCCTCCTCTTATCCAAAGTTCCCTTCGCGCCAAAACGGAGAGGACCCAATGGGAGATCTGCTCACAAACACTCACTCCATATGTGGACCAATCACGGACCACGGTGGTCCCAGGCATTCAGGACACTCCAGACTCTCTGGCACCCAGGATGTGTATTGGGAACAGACATCCCAGCCCACATACTGGAGGCACACACACAAGAAATGCAGAAGCCCGCGAAAGCTTTGGGTTTCGTGCGAAAGTGCATAACCAAATAAGGACTGACCCGGGTCGGCTCGACCTGGGGAAGGTGAAGGGGCACGGTGGCCAAAGGACAGGACAAAGAACCGCGTGGTATGACCATTTTGGAGTCAGGCCACCTATTCGTGCCAAACGCTGTAACATGGCAAAGAAAGGGTTCAAAAGAAACCTATCTGTGACACACCTGCACAGTTCATAATAAGTCCAGCAAGAGTTTCTAGGGCCTTTGGAATGACTAGAGACCCAAGGGTGCAGTAAAGTAAGTTACATTGCACTCTTGTTACATGTTGCACAAAAGCTGCAACATGAGGAAAGGACTAAGGGAAACAGAGTCTCCCAGGACTGACTGTCTTAAGGGCATGTCAGTTTCCCCATAAGAATAGAGCGAAAGCCCAGAGGAGTGCGGCTGAGGGCTGCGCTTCTCTGGCAAAGGTTAGATCAGGGTGTGAAACAGCAGCAAAAAGTATGGGGGATGACACATGGAGGGAAAATTACATTCAAATGTGAAATCTTTCCTAACACTCGCCTCTCCCAGACTAAGGACAGGGGGAACTAATCCACCCCTGGATGAGTTTTTTGTTCAGGTCGGTTAAACATTCCGGACAACCCATCAGCATTGCTATGTTGGACACCTGGCCTATGCTCAGGGAACAGGTATTACCCCACCATTTCCTGCATTTCATCTACTGGTCCCTGGTAGGTGACTTTCTTTCTATTGATATTCTACCTTGCATTGCCCTGCCTGTTCTTTTCCTTACCTGCCCTTTTTTCCTTACAGCAGCCATCCGGACCACCTGGGTATCCTGCTCCTACCACCTGTGGCCCTAATCCTCGAACAGCAAGTGTTTACTGTCTCGCTGTTGGTTGCTTAGGGACGGAGGTATTCTTGTTCCTCGTGATCTTCAAGTCTTGACAGACTGAGAAGCCTTCTATCGCTCGGAACATGGATCCCTCCGCTGTGGACCCGGTGACTGCTTTAGTCCAAGCCATTTCCGTGTTGCGCTCTGACATGGCCGCCGCTACAGCAGCGATTCACCAATGCCTTGATACAATTCAGAGCAAACGCCATGCCCTACCCGCTGCCCTACCCGCTGACCCCGAATTTGGGGATCCCGCTCCTGCACCAAGGAACCCTCAAAACCCCCCAACCATAACAGCCCAGGCCATTGTCCCCACGCCATTCTCTTTGGCTGCCCCTGAGAAATTCCAGGGAGAGTTTCGTACCTTTCTCAATCAGTGCAAATTACACTTCTTATGCAAACCCCAGGCCTTCCCTGATTCGACTACCAAAGCAGATTTTACTCTGTCACATTGGGCTGTCACCTTCTGTTAGAAGGTGACAGTCCGGCATTGTATGATTTCAATCTACTAATGTCAGAGATGACCAAAGTATTCGATACCAGACATAAAGCACAATCACGGGATCTTGAATTACGAAACCTAACTCAAGGAAAAACATTCTCATTGATTACATCACTCGATACAACCAATTGGCCGTAGAGACCGCTTGGCCCGAAAATAAGATGGCAGTTGTTTTCTATAAAGGCTTGAGTGATGCAATGAAAGACGCTCTGGCAGCAGTACCCTCACTGCCAGCTCAATACCAAGAGCTTGTTGATCTGGCCCTCCAAGTAGATGCTAGGCGGGCTGAAAGGAAATCAGAGGCAGGGTTTTCCTCGGGCCGATCGGTTGTATCTGAATCTCAAGGAGAACCCATGCAAATCGGGGGGGTTCGCAGCCCAATTACGCCCACAGAGAGGGAGCGTAGAAGGACAGCAAATGCCTGCTTTTACTGTGGCCTTAATGGCCACTACATCAAGGTATGCCCACAATGCCCCCGACTCAAGCCCTCAGGTTTTCAGAAGGCTCGCCCTTAACCATGGGGGCACAGGCGAGCTGTGATCAAGCCCTCAGATTGACCATGCTTGAACACCCAACAACCAAACCCATAATGGTTCAGGCTGACCTGTCCTACTCCTCCGAAGTAACTCACGTAGTGCATATCGTTATTGATTCTGGTGCCACGGGGAACTACATTGACAATGTCTTAGCCCTATCCTTGAACCTGCCTTTGCAAACTAAGACACAACCCGAGCCAGTGTAAGCAGTGGATGGCACGGCCTTCATCTCGGCCCTATCCGACAGCAGACAGCTCCCTTATTCTTGACACTCCAGGAAACTCACAGGGAAACAATCACTTTCGACCTGATAGCAACACCACAATTTGGCCTTATCCTTGGAATACCTTGGCTACGGCTTCACAACCCTGTGATAGACTGGGCTTCTGGCAAGCTGTTTTTCGAATCAACGTTCTGTCAGACCACATGTCTCACTCATGTCAGGGACTGATTCTCCTCCCAACTGTTAGGCGCAGTGGCCCGAATCGCATTGGATGATACCCCTTCCATGGACGTTGATATTCATCAGCACATAGTGGGCTCCTTGGTTTCCGGGATTCCTGTAGAATATCATGAATACCAGGACGTCTCTGATAAGGGTTGTGCAGCTACATTACCCCCTCATAGGCCCTACGATTGCCCGATCGATCTGATGCCCAATGCGAAAATACCTAAGGGCAGAATATACTCCTTGACAACCTCGGAAGAACAGGGAACTACATTCAAAACACCCTGAAACTAGGTCAGTACCTTAAGAGGTTTAGGACCCTCAAAAAGCATGATGGTACCCCTTGGGCTACCTGGGTGAGTGAATGTTTGAAGAACTTAGAGGGATGGATTAAGGGTTACAGAGTTAACACTTATGAGGGAATGAGAAATCTTGTTATGTTGGAGTCTATTTATGATGCCTGCTCTCCTCAGCTCAGACAGCACTTGGCTGATTTTTTAGGAAATGGATCCTAGGAAGTGAGGCAAGGCTGCTGACTTGTGGGTTGCCAACAGGGCAACTCATAAGGAATCTGGGGCAAGTCAGAAGAAGGATGAGGGGAAGCAGCCACCAAAAGAGAACCCAGAGAATTCTAATACCTCCCATACCAAAGAGGGCCATAAACAACATAATAGCCAGGGTAAGCCACCTGGGAAACCAAATAGGGCTAGTGAACCCTCTGGGGCCCAACCAGAGGTAGGTCAGCAGAAACCCCCATTCCTGAGAGCATTTGGAAAATGCTATATTTGTGGGTCTACTGACCATATAAAGGGTGATCCGAGGTGCAAGGGTAAACCTGCAGGGATCAGCACAGTCTCCTTAGCCTTCGCTCCTGAGGAGGAAGTACAAATGGCTAGTGCCCATTATGAATTGTTTGCTGAAGCACCCTTGGGTCTTCAAGCAACTGTATCCTTAGAGTCCATGGGTCTGGTTCGCAAACAGAATAGGGGTGTGTATGACTGCCTTCCTGAAAACTCTAAAGTGTACTACATGGACAGTGTTCTTGTCAATGGCCAGGATACTCCTGCCAGGAGAGACACTGGGCCAGCAGAACAGTAGTGGACGAAAGCTTTTTCAAGCCTGAGGATGTTGCTAAGGCACCCAAAGGCCCCACAAAATTTGCTGGAGTTCCTGTCCAGATGGTTCCTATTCTACCAGCCCTCGTTCAGTGTAATAACATGACAGTGAGGATTCCTGTCAGTGTTCAGACTGAGGTGCCTGGGAGAGTCCTGTTGGGGAATGATGTAAAAACTCTAGGAGTAGTATCCAGTAGCCCCAGGCCTCCCAGTGAGAGAAAACAGAACCAAACCAAATTGGCTAGAGAGGCAACCTTAAAAGACCACTATGAACCTGTGGCAACCTCTACAGAGAACCCCTCTGCAAGCCCTGGTGTTAGTAAGTTGACCTCTAACCCAGGCAAATCTGAGGCTAGGATAGTAGGGAAATGGGAGCCCCAACCAGGCTCCATCAATGTCCATCCAATTGTAGAGTCTTTGAGCCCCCCCCCATGTCTGAGGAAGAGGTGGATAGACAGATTGGACCCCGCTCTAGGCCTGTGAGAACTAGTAATTCTCAAAGCTGGTGGAAATCCAGGAACTATAGGCCCAAGGCTAAAAACCTTAAGACTGTGGACTCTTCTACTGAAGACTCCAAAGAAAAAACTAGTGTTAGGAAAGAAACTCCTCCACCAGGTAGAACCAGATCTCAGAAGAAGAGGAAGCCTGTACTTGGCTTGACCTCTGACCCTCCAACCCGGATGCCTGAGACCCAACATTCTCTTGAAAGAGAGGTGGTGAGGAACCATGGAGGCCCTTCTAGATCTAAGGGAATCCTTCTTAAGGACCCCATGAGAAAACCTATCTTGGGTTCAGAAGTTGTTGCAACTTCCAGGGGACTGTTAGATCAGCTCCCTTATACCTTAAATAGGAAAGATGTGCCAGACAGGGTTTGTGGGTCATTTAGCTTACAAAGGAAAACCTTTGAGCATAGATCAGGATGTCACCACCAAAATGCTGATGGTCTCTCTAGGGTGTTTTTAACTAACTAGAGGTAAGAGACTCATCCAGGAGGGGATTAGATCCCCATGTCCCTTAGTCTGGTGTGGAGGGGGCGAGTGTTAGGGAGTTAGGGAGAATTCTCTTTAAAGGCTAATTTCCCTTACCTATAGAGTCCCCCAGCAGCTTTGCAGGATTTGAAGGTTTTTTTTTCTCCTGCTAAGAGTGAGACTCTTTTTCCCACTCTTAGATATTGCTGATGTGTGTTTTAGGCTATTTTTTGTGCTTATGGTCTATGGGGTTTTTCTCACCCTCATAGGTATCATCTTATTTCTGTGTGTTACAGAGCACCCTCAGTGCAGTAACACAGGGGTGTCATAGTGACCCCCAAACATAGACTCCATACCCTGGGACTGCCTACTGTCTCCCAGGGCATGTAAAGTCACCATTGGCTTTACTAGTCAAATCTATGGAACAGAACCGGTACAAACCATCTTATATGGAAGTACTGGAGGGGTTAATAATGTTTCCCCTGTGTCTGTTTTGTAGGGGACAATTCTTGTCCCCCTTTTATCAGAGTATGGCTGGTGGCAGTGGTTCTACCACTTTTCGTTTAACCGCGAATAGTTTCCTATGGAATTTTCCCATTGTTCGAGGCTATCTTTTTAAATAGTAGCCTCAAACATACCGTCGGTTTATTTAATTATTATTTATTCTCTGGTTGGGTATTTTTGCCATATCTCTGTTAAAATCTCTTTCTCATGTCTTCCTCTGTAATCCTAACCCAGGTCTGGGATCCTTTGTTTGTCCTCTTGGCGGATTTCTACACAGAAGCCCTCCTTTCTGGGGTAGAAAGGATGTGTGGGAGGGGGAATAGGCACCCTGGACAGGGTTGCGTAAGCAACCCAAGTTGCACTCTGTCCTGATAGGCTGGGGGGTTATCCCGCCGGCATAGCCACACCACTGTGTGAGTGACAGCTAGGCTGTATGAATGGGGGGTTTTCTGCATAAAAGCAGGGCTCTGAGGACTGCAGGACAAGACGTTGCCACTGGACCTGAGAAACCTGAAGAGGAGAGAAGCTGAAAGACATCTGCAACGACTGAGCCACCGGTGAAGCCCTGCTGCAGATCCTCACCACTTTTCTCCAACGACCCGAGAAGATCTTCACCTGCAAGAGTCTTCTTCCCTTGAGCTGGTGGGGCCAACCAGTTCGCCAATCGCCTTCCAGGACCTGCCTTGGTTGAATGGCCAGTGCCAAACACTTGCAGACCGGATAGCCAGGCACCCGTCCACCACGAGCGTGATTTAAAGGAGCGTACCTTTTATTTCGTTTTGGCATCACCGCGGCCGGCTTCTTCCCTGGGCAGTGCAGTGACTCGAAACTTCCTCCACGACAAGAGCCTCTCTTCCTCTGCTGGATCTCCCAAACTGCCGGAACTGCCAGGCCTCCGTTTCGCTGGGTACTGCTAAAGGTGCTTTAAATCCTTTACTTACCTTCTGGACTGGCCGTCCCTTTCGTCTAACATTGTCTTTTTACCTTCTGCAACTGCCTTTTCAATCGTTAAACAAAGACTTGACTGCAGCTACAAGAATCGTTTGTTCCTGGGCACATTGCCCTGTACCATTGACTCTGGCACACACCTATTGACTCTGGCTATTTCAGTTACAACTGCTTTCTCTAGATTGCTTTTCATAAAAAAATGTGTCGGCGCACCTAAACTCTTATAACCACCTTTCCTTCCCCTTTATATATTGTTGAAGTGCCATTTTGCTCGGTTTTCACCTAAGTATTGCTTATGCTAAAGTACTGCCTTGCCTAACTTGTTCACAATCCAATTGGGAAGTGTTGCTGGTGTGTTTAGGAGTCTAACCCTGTATAACTTGACCTTTCCCTCCCTCTGAAGAAATTGTTAGAGTGCCATTTCTGCTTGGTTGTACACTGTGACGTTTTGCTCAGTTGTCACTCTTGCTCAAACTTGTCTACAATTTAAATAGGGAGTTGTGTATACTTTGCCTGACTGTTTTAACTTGCTTTAATAATAGTGATTTGTGTGCTGATTTAAGAGTGTGTAAAAAAAATATATATATTCTTTTTGATACAAAGCTTTGGTCAGTGTTTCTTTGTTCCATAGTATGGTAGTCCTATTGTGTAAACCCTGAATACTGCTCATTTCCCTCTTGAAATAAGTTTGACTGCTCAGCCACAGCTACCAACTAAATCTGTGTGGTACAGACTGATACCAAAGGGGATTTATTGCATATACCTGTAGTCTTAATCTTCTGTAGTGCTCCATAAGGGAACTGCATAGGATTCTGCCTAACAACAGTGTAGCCCCCAATCCCCCACAAAGGAATGTCCACTCACTGTATTAGTTAAAACACAGTCTTTATATAATTAATATTCAAGGTTATGTACACTATCACAATAACTCACTTTGTACTCTTTGTACACTTTGCCTCTCCTCTGCCATATAGCGAGCAGAAATACAGACACCCCTCTCCAGTCGTTACACTGGTGGCAGCGGTGGGATGTTTATGGTTTTAAGAATCAGTGTATAACCATGCCACTTACAAAATATCTGCACATTATTAAATTAAGGTTTAGTTGTGTAAAAGATAACTGCATTACAAGCAATGGAGTCTATTGCAAATGGTAAATTGACTAGGATGAGCTTAGAGGCTCTCCAGAGTGCTTGTGAAGCCGGAGAGTTAGACTTTGTGGATAAGTCTAGGGCTGAGCTGATAGCTGCCCTGGTGGACTACCAGACCGATGGTGAAACTCTTGATGAGGGGGGGAATGCAACCAATGAGGACTCTGCTCCTGGGGTTTCTGCTGAATCTGATTCTGGGAATGCCACCATTCCTGCTGCCTCTGTTCCAAACCCCAGCATTGCTCTTCAGGGGGAAGCCCTGAAGATTGAACTTTTAAAATTGGAGCTACAACGGGAACAGTTAGCCTTTCAATACAAAAAGTTGGCAACAGAAGCTGAGTTGAAGAAAGAGGAGTTGGCACAGCAAGTGATACTCAAAGATAGGGACACTGAGCACCAAATAATCCAGCTAGAGAAGGCTAGAGTGAAGACTTCCTCTAAACCGGTTAAGAGTGTCAGGTCCCCAGCCACCAAGTTTATGAAAGATTTGGTTGGTGTGTTTGTGGAGGGTTTGTGGAGGGTTCTGATATCCTCCAGTGGATTAAAGCTTTTGAAATTGCTTGTGCAATTCATGATGTTCACAAAAGAGATTGGGATAAGTGTTTGTTAAGCAGAGTGCCTCAAACTGGATATGACTGTATTCTGTAACTGAATGTGGAAGACAGGGGTGAGTATGAGAGCATGAAGTCTGCTTTGATTGCCAAGTTTGGCAAGACACCTACCCAATGCCTTAAAAGGTTCAGGGATTTCAAGAAAAGAGAGAATGTGTCTTGGGTCGACTGGGTGAGTGCTGCGCACATGAACATGATGGGGTGGATTGATGGATACAAGGCAAAAACCTTTGTTGAATTGTCCCACCTGTTGTTTTTTGAGCATTTTTCTGAAGCCTGTTCACCGGAGCTGCGTCAGTTTGTTGCTGACAGAACATTTTGGATCCCTTTAAGCTGGCTAGGTTGGCTGACAAGTGGGTCTCCCACTGGGTGTCCCCTAAGGACTCCAGTGGGAAGGACAAGGACAAAGAAAAGGGGGCCTCTCAGAAAGCTGAGGAGTCCCAAAAGCAGTCAGTCGGGTAAACCAAAACCTTCCTCTCCGAAGACCCCAAAACCTAGTGGATAAGTCTGTTGTGGGTGGGAATAAGAGTAGTGGTCCACCTGCTGCAAAGCAGGCTCCCAGTGGTTCCAGTACCGTACCCCGCATTTCTGGCACCTGTTGGGAATGTGGGGCTCTGGATCACAAGAAGGGTGACTCCAAGTGTAAAGGTAAGGCACTTGGAGTACAGGCTGTCAGCCTGACCTACCCTTACCCCATGTCTGAGGTGGAGGCCACTGTCCTCCCCTCCTCTACAGGGATCACATTTGGTGCTCCAGTAGAGATTTCCTTAGTGTCCCTTGGGGCCTGGGACCAATACACAGAAGTACAGGTGACTATCCCACAGAACACCCGTAGAAATTTGAGAAGTGTCCTCTTGAATGGCCAGCCTTCTACTGGTTTGAGAGACACTGGGGCGAGCATGACAGTGGTGGACAGGACCCTGCTCAAGCCAGAGGACTATGTATGTGCTCCACTGAGAACCACCAGGTTAGCTGGTGGGCCTCCCAAATTATCGCCTATAGCCTTAGTCACACTCATGATTGGAGATAAGACAGCAAAGCTTCCTGTCCTGGTTCAGGACAATGTCCCTGCTAACATTCTGTTAGGTAATGATCTAGTAGAGTTGGGGTTGATCTCGGATGGTCTTCCCATGACGGCTGCTGCAGTCACTAGGTCACAGGTGACACAGGGTCTGGCTGTGAGTCAGGTACACGAGCCAAAGGCGAGGCCTAAGGCAAGAAGACAGAAGAACAAGAAGGCCACCTCTGCGAGGGGGGCTCCTTCTCTTCCTGCTGTTCCTACAGCACCCGTTTGGGATCCATGCTCCGGACGGGCTGGGTCCAGTGGAAAACCCAAACTCAACTCCTGAGGGAGAAGAGACAGAAGACTCTCCTGTGGGAGAGTTTCTGAACCTGGAGGACCACCCTGATCTTCAATGCCTGCTGGCTGAAGGGGGAACTTCCCGGGCGGACTTCTATAAGGGACAGAGAGAGTGCCACTCTCTCGAGGGTCTGAGGAAACAGGCCCTGTCCCAGGCACAAGGAGAAGTGCCTAGGACATTCCGGATCTATTGAGAGGGTGAGCTCCTTGTTAGTGAGCCCACTAAGCCTGAACTTGGTGCCCTCAAGAGGTTTGTGGTACCCCAGGTTTACAGGCCCTTCCTGCTGCAGTTGGCGCATGAGGTGCCCTTAGCTGGTCATCTTGTTCAAGAAGCTCTCTGCCCATTTCTACTGGACTCGGATGGGAGTAGAAGTGGAGTCCCACTGCAGGACCTGCCCACCTTGTTAGTTGTCTGGCAAGACTGGAGGCAGTGTCATTGCCCCACTGTAGCCATTGCCAGTGGTTGGTACATCGTTTGAGAGGGTGAGCATCGACATTGTCGGTCCCCTTGACCCTCCCACTTCAAGTAGACATCGGTTCATCCTGGTCTTGATTGATCATGCCACCAGGTACCCTGAGGCTATACCCCTTCGGACTATTACTGCCAAGGTGGTTGCCAGGGCTCTCCTGGGCATTTTTACCCGTGTTGGATTCCCTAAGGAGGTTGTCTCTGATAGAGGGTCCAACTTCATGTCTAGTTACATGAAAACCATGTGGAAAGAGTGCGGGTAACCTACACGTTCTCCACCTCTTACCATCTCCAGACAAGTGGTCTGGTTAAGGAATTTAATAAAACTCTCAAGGACATGCTAGGTGCTTTGGAAGAGCCCCTATGGAGGAAATGGGATCTCCTCCTGCCATGCCTGCTGTTTGCTTACAGAGAGGTACCTCAAGAGGGTGTTGGTTTCAGCCCCTTTGAGTTACTCTTTGGACATCCCGTGAGGGGGCCCCTTTGCCTTGATCAGAGAAGGTTTGGAGGCCACCCCTCCAGGTCCCGCCAAGCAAGTGGGGGACAATGTTTTAGGCCTCAGACGGAGGATGACACAGATGATGGGTCAGGCGACAGCAAATCTCAAGGCCAGCCAGGAACTGAACTGGCATGACCTTAAAGCCTCGCAAGTGGATTGGACTCCGGGACAGGAAATCCTTGTGATGGAGCCTACCAAGCCTCGGGCATTGGCAGACAAGTGGACTGGACCTTTCAGGATCATCTCCAAGATGGGCGAAGTCAATTATTTGGTTGACATGGAAGTGCCTGGGGTAGCCCCTCGGGTATTCCATGTTAACAGGCTCAGGCCTTTCCACAGACGAGCAGAACTCTCATGTCTCTTGCTAGCTTCAGAGCAAGACGAGGATGAGAGTGAGCCCCTTCCTGATTTACTGCATAGCAACCCTCAGGATGGCTCAGTGGAGGGAGTACATCGCTCTCCCGATCTGATGACAGAGCAGCAGAAGGCCTGCAGGGCTATGCTCTGGCAGTATGCCTCTCTGTTCTCACTGACACCAGGCCTTACACCTTGGTGTAGGCACAAAATTGACACTGGTGACAGTGCGCCTGTCAAAAGCGGGGGCTACCGTATGTCAGATACCGTTAAGAACCACATCCAGGCTGAGGTCGACAAGATGTTGGATCCGGGTGTTATTGAACCCTCAACCAGTCCCTGGTCCAGTCCAGTGGTCCTTTTCCCCCAAGACAAGTTCCCAGGCAGGTAACAAGGATTGGAGGTTCTGTGTGGACTACCGAGGAGTCAATGCCATCACCAAAATGGATTTGCACCCACTGCCCAGGGCTGAGGAGCTCGTGGACACCATAGGTGCTGCCAAATTTGTGAGCACCTTTGACCTTATCTCAGGATATTGGAAAATAGCTCTGACAGACCATGCCAAGGAAAAGACGGCCTTCTCAACACCTGAGGGACTCTACCAGTTTAGGGTCATGCCTTTTGGGTTGAAGATGCCCCTGCCACCTTCCAGAGATTGGTCAATCATGCACTCAGTGGGCTGGAGGCCTTTTGTGTGGCCTACTTAGAAAACATTGCCATCTACAGTTCCACCTGTTGACACAGTTGACACATCTGGATAAGGTGTTGCAGGCCTTGAAAAGGGCTAACCTCACTATCAAGGCCACCAAGTGCCAGATAGTTCAGGGGAAAGTCACGTATCTTGGTCATGAGGTAGGAGGGGGGTCAAAACCAACCTCTCCCCAGTAAAGTACAGGATGTACATGACTGGGAGACTCCCACTACTCAAACCCAGGTGAGAGCCTTTTTGGGCCTCACTGGGTACTATTGCAATTTCATGGCAGACTATGGAACCATAGCTGCACCCCTGACAGCTCTGACTTCACCCAAACAGCCTAGGAGGGTTAATTGGACTGAAAACTTTCAGAGGGCCTTTGATGGCTTGAAAGAATGTCTGTGTAGGGCACCTGTGTTGTGTGCGCCTGATTACAGCAAGCCTTTTATCGTTCAAACTGACGCCTGCAACACCGGAATTGGAGCTGTCTTGTCCCAGTTAGATGACAAAGGGAGAGAACATCCTATCATATTAATAAGTAGACAACTCAAGGGTAGAGAACGTAGGTGGGCTACTGTTGAAAAGGAATGTTTTAGCATAGTTTGGAGCCTTAGGCGTTTTAGGCCCTACCTTACAGGATCTACCTTCAAGGTCCAAACAGATCATAAGCCCCTGAAGTGGCTTATGCAGATGAAGGGTGAGAACCTGAAACTGCTCAGGTGGTCCATTAACCTGCAAGGGCTAGACTTCACCATAGAGCATAGACCAGGGAAGAGTCACGATAATGCAGATGGCCTTTCCAGAAGGTATGTTGACAGTCTGGATGAGGTGTCTATCTCGTGGGAGATTAGGCACGCTAACCTCAGTCTGCGTGGGGCGACTGTGATGCTGGAAATGCATCGGAGGGACAGGGCCTCCGTATCCTTGTCCTTTACTGCTTTTTATCGTGTGTTCTGTTGTGTTTTCCACACAGGAGTTCATGTGGGACTCCTGGTGGTGCAGCTCTCTCTTTTGGTTGGGTGTACAGGCCCATGGGATACCTTTATGGCACCTATGGGTGGGGGTACAACCCTGTGCCCCTAGTGTATGTTTTTGGGCACCTGTGTGTGACCCACAGAGCAGGGTATAGGCTGGTGGCAGCACCATGCTGAATTTGACAGGTGCTCTGAGTATCCTCCATTTTGGGATACCCATGCCCTGCCATTGGAATCAGCTGATTCCTGATAGGAAACAAGATGGCCCTTGTGGCCTCTTGCTTACTATTGCCTGTTACCTTGTTTTCCCAAAGTCCTGGGATCCACTGACTCTGTCCCTTCCCCCTAACTGGCTGTTGGGTGGAAGTTCCATATATGGTGTTGTTGTGAAGGCCAGGCCAGACTGGCTGGAGCCTTCCCAGTGACTGTATGTTGTGGGTACACCCTGTGGGTGGGACCTGGGTGAATGGAGTGTGTGACCAATATGCACTTCTTGTTGTGGATGTCTGGTTTCTGGTGTTTGACACAATGACTGAGACAGCCCTGCCCGAAACTGGTATGAATGCATTGTGTAGTGTTGAATGGCTCGGTACTTGTCCCAATACACATTCCGTGTTGTGAGGGTCTGAGAGGCAGGAGTAGGGTCTGAATGCACTGTATGCCTGATTGGCTGACTGACTGCATGAATGCCCTTCTGTACGATTGGCTGCTGAGTGTGAACCAGCAGTGTAGACGAGAGAAGGAATAGTATATCTGGGGACCTCTCACCACTGGAAATTGTTCATAAACTGATGTCCAAACTACAAAGAGTAACTGGAGTTGAAAGTGAAGCTTAACCTTGAAGCCCTGCTGGTAGAGAAGTCTTGCTGCTGCTCTACTTCACCAATCTGAAAGCTGCTGTGTCTCCAAGGACTGACCCAGAGAGGCGCTGGTTAGGTGCCCTCTTCCCGAGCTATGAGGGACCATCGTGTACTGCTAATCTTTGCCAAAACTCCCTGGTAGACAGACCTACGATAGGCTGCCGACCAGGGACGGGGACCGCTGCGGAATCACAAGGAGAAGCGCCAGGACACTGTTTTCGATCACTGTCGATGACTGCCATCGCCGACCAGAGCCGCCGTGCTCCCTTTGCCTAAGTAACATTTGATCCAAGGACGCTCTCACCTGCATCGTCGACCCCTTTGTCCCGCCGGAGAAAGTCAAGGCCGCTGACGCACCGTGGAGCATCCCCCGGTGGGTTTCCCGCCACCTGACGACTGTAGAGACAACGGACGACTCGACACCCTTGCTGACCCACAGTTCTTCACAATCTCTTTGCGGTCCTGAACTATCGTCATCGAGGTGCCCCGCACGCCTCTTCCTTGCAGGACGCCAACGCTCTGTCGTTGCCGAGCACCGCTAGGAACGAAGCTGCCACCTCACGGTCGTCGTTCAACCATTTTTCCTCGTGGGATATCGACGATCCGTGGCTCCTGCCTTAAAGGGAGCCCCTCAAGAAGGATCCATCGACGACCCAACAACAAACTCTGCTCCACCAGGTACATTGGCGTGGTAGAACTATTATAGAAGGAAATAAGACTCATAGAACAATATATGGATTGGGCTTGTGATATATCTTTACTTTACAGGTTGCCCAGGTGGGAGGATCTCCACACAGACCTGTGTCTAATGGAAGGGGCCAGTATTCTAATTGTTCTAACCAACTGCTTTCCTCCTATGTCTATTGTTGGTTTCCTTATTAATTTGATCTGTGTGGCATTTGACCAGAGTATAGTTGGTGCACTTTAATGAGATCTGATAATAATTGTGGTACCACTTAGAACTGTATATATTTACCATTGTTGATTTTCTGAGTACAAAGTGAGTTATTGTGATAGTGTACATAACCTTGAATATTAATTATATAAAGACTGTGTTTTCAGTAATACAGTGTGTGGACATTCCTTTGTGGGGGGTTGGGGACTACACTGTACCTAAGAACCTGCCTGCATCACCTCCTGAGAAGCTAGGCCTTGATTGCTCGACCACGTACCAATAATAGAGAATCTTGGCTGGGATCCTCTGTGCCTCTCCTCTGCCATATAGAGAGCAGAAGTACAGACCCCCCCCCTTGCAGTCTTTACAACCAGTAAGTCTAGTCTCTTAATCGTAAACATCTACTAGTAAAATAATCCACAATATTATCCTTATATCTGTTACCTGAATACAGGGGTGATGTTAAAGCGGCTCACAGAATTGGAGCTACCTTTTTTTATAATTCTAACCCATATATTATATTATGCACAACTCTTAATTCGCCAACCGCAGTTCCCTTAGCAGCCCCCAGACGTCCTCTTGGTGGGTATCATTGAGAAACATCCATGCATTCACTTTTAGGCAGATTTGAAGCCTTGCGTCTATCTCAGTACCACCAGCCGCTCTTAGATGCCCTAGCGGAGGGTGCTATTGAGTGACATCCATGTATTCGAAATTAGGCAGATTTGAAGCCCTGCGTCTATCTCAGTATCACCAGCCGCTCTTAGATGCCCTAGCGGAGGGTGCTATTGAATGACATCCATGTATTCGATATTAGGCAGATTTGAAGCCCTGCGTCTATCTCAGTACCACCAGCCACTCTTAGATGCCCTCGCGGAGGGTGCTATTGAGTGACATCCATGTATTCGATATTAGGCAGCTCCGCTGTTCCGGGCCTGCTGCAGATTCCTGGTTTATTGGCCCGTTCTCATGCTCAACCTTTCGACTTTCCTCATCCTTTTACATTGAAATTTCAAATCCAAAACAAAACTCTTGCAACTAGGACGGTTTTTCTCACTACATGTGTCTTAATATGTAGTATTACCTTATCAGAGCAATCCTCAGTTATACCCTCTACGATTCCTATGTCCTCTGAATTTATTGTACGCAACGAAGGAATGCTATGTAACAGGCGCATGATATTCCCTCTGTTCAAATTTACTTCGTTCTCATCTACAAGTATGTTTTCTATGCGCACTTTCTGAATATTGGATTACATGTTGTTATTTCGATTTGAAGACTCAGTTCCCAGTGATTTTGCTTGATTTTGAAATTTAGCCGATGTAGTACGTGGGTTTAGAATCGCTGAGACTTTGCTTGTCTTTCTTTCAGAGGAGATGGTTGCACTTCTTGGCTCAAGTTTTTTTATATCACAGTCGAACTTCACTTCTTCACGGTGTGTCATGATTCCGGCTTTCTTATTTTGGCCAGCTTCTCTTGCTGAGTTTGATTGAATGTGGGATATTCCTTCAGTTCACAAGGAAATTGAATTGTGAACTTGACCCACACTGGCCCACACTGACAGTTATATGTGGAGACTCAGTCTCCTCGTCTATTTCGTCTGAATAATTCGAGAGATTGCATAATTCAATAGAGGACGATATAGAATGTGTTGAATATACCTCAGACTCAATTCTTGGTCGCTTGTTTGGATTTGTCTGTTGACTTCTATTTATTGAAACTTGTTGTTTGAGATTTCCTTTTTACTTTTCATCTGCATTGCAGGAGCTGAGTCGTTTTACTCATCACTGTTTTGGCGTTCCCTGTAAATATCCCAAACAATGTCATTTGTTTGTTCATTGGGTTTTTGCTGACAGGAGTCGCCGGCAATCCATTTCTTGCTGTCGGTTAGGAAATTACATCATTTTTAGAAACCGTCACCTCTGCGCTTTTTTTCTTAGACGTCGTCATTTCATTCTCTTTGGGACCCTCATGTCTTTGATTTAATGTACCATGATTTGACGAGTTGGCTGTTAGGGAGAATTCTCTGTTAAGGCTAATTTCCCAAACCTAGTGAGTCCCCCAGCAGCTTTGCTGGATTTTTGGGGTTTATTTTTTTTTCTCCTGCTAAGAGTGAGACTCTTTTTCTCCCACTCTTAGGCATGATTTGAGAATGTCCTTTGACTGTGTATGTGTTTATGGGCTATGGGGTCTTTTACTCCATAGGGCTTCATGTGTTTTTGGTATGTGTGTTACACAGCACCCTCAGTGCAGTAACACAGGGGTGTCATAGTGACCCCCAAACATAGACTCCATACCTTGGGACTGACTACTGTCTCCCAGGGCATGTAAAGTCACCATTGGCTTTACTAGTCTCAATTGTGAACAGAACCAGTACAAACCATCATATTGTGGAAGTACTGGTAGAGGTAATTCGATTGCCCCTGGGTCTGCTTCCCAAGGGGGTACTGTCCCGTCTCCCCTTGTCGAGTTTCTGGCTGGTGGCAGTGGATACCACGGTAATATTCCACCAGAATATTTCTTATGGGATTTTCCCATTTATTTTAAATGCACCACTTTTTGGTGCAATGTTAAAGATACCGCCGGGTTATTTATTTAATATTAATTCCCCGGTTGGGTCTTTTTGCCAGGACTCGGTTTTAAAATGGCGTTTCTGTTCGCCTCTGAAACTCTTACCCAAGTTGAGCCCTTTGTTCCACTTTTTGGCGGGCCTCTGCACAGAAGCCCTCCAAGTGTTGCCACTCTGTCCGGGGTCTACAGGATGTGTGGGAGGGGGCTTTTGGCACCCTGGACTGAGTTGCCTAGGCAACTCAAGTCGCATTCTTGTGTGATTGGCCCAGTGGTGAGCCGCCCAGCTCACCACTTAGCATGTTTGAGTGACAGCTAGGCTGTTGAATGGGGGTTTTTCTGCATAAAAGCAAGGCTTTGGGGACTGGAACTTTAGAAGTCGCCACAGGACCTAAAGAATCCGAAGAGGGGATAAGCTGAGCCATCTACAACGATGACACCACCGGTGGAGCCCTGCTGTACGACCTCACCACTTCCCCGACGACAGAGGAGATCTTCTTCCAGGGGAGTCTTCTTTCCTTTGAACTGGTGGGACTAACCAGTTTGCCTTTTTTTCGCCTTCCTGGACGTCTCGTGGTCCAATCGCCCATGCCAAGCAACCCGGCAGCCGGATAGCCACGCTTCACCACTAACCGCAAATAAAAGGGTTGTACCTTTTCACCAGGAAACTCTGCGACTGGTTTCTTCCCTGGCAGTGCAACGACCTTCAGCTTTCTTCCTCTTCGAGACCATCTCTTCCTCTGGTCGGAGCCACGACTTGCACCCGCTGGCAGGAACAACTGCCACCGCTGATTTCTTGCTCATTAAAGACCAATTAAATGAAAGTTTCACCAAGCAGATAAACTGCAAGCTCTGTGTGTGCGTGTGTCTGTTCTTATCAATCAATTTAAAGCCTAGGCCAAACATTACTTCCCATTCTGCATGTGCCAGGTGTTATGATCTTGATGGTCGTGCCGATTATTGAAAACCTCCGTCCCCAAGTACCACACAGACAGAATGACCAAAACTGTATGTGCAATCTTTGAGGCCACAGGTGTAGTGAGCCTTCAAATGGAACCAGGAAACGCCTGAAGAACCCCTTTGACCGCTGTAAGGCAATAGACGGTTATCACACTAATGCAATATGAACACAGTAATAAGGATTTGATTGAAGCAAGGCTTACCTAGGTGTACTGTGAGCCAGGTTGTCATGCAATAGGGGCCATCCGCAGAGACAGTGGGTCGGGTTTCAGAGAGGCTAGGCTGGCAATTCCACACCTGGGTAGGTTGACAACAAGAGTTCAACAGAGGAGTTCAAAAACACGTAATGGGGTCGAAACCAGTTCAAAGCACAAGATCCAAGCAAGGGAGAGTTCGTTTGAGCAATCCGTGAAGAAGGTGTAGGGTCGAATAACATTTAGAACCAAGCAAGAAAAGTTCCAGGGCAAAGGTAACAGATGAAGCCAGGAAGAAGTAGAGTATCCAAAAAACAGTCCGTGGTCGTAGAGCCAACGAATCCTTGATGAAAACAATAACGCCAAACAGTCCTTATGAGAAGCAGCTGAGAAGCGCTGCCAACATGGTTTCCGGCGCTTTTGAATGTTTAGTTGTGGTCACATGATGCAAAATGCGGCAGCGTGGAAAATCATGTGATGGCAAAAGATAAACGTGATTGACAGCAGTTCATCTCACTTGACGCGTGAATCGCCGTGTTCCTAGGCGGTGCAGTAAGGTATACGAGATTTTCCACGGGAGTTGCCAGGACAATGAAGGTTGGAAAACACCTGGAAAACCAGTCATCCTTCTCCAGTGTTGAACAGAAGGTCGTTTGCTCCGATGTGCAGTAAGAAATGTGCCAGGTAAATGTGGACTGATCATGGGTTGCCTAGTGGGTTGCCTAGTGGGTTGCCTATCGGGTTGCCTAGTGGGTTGCCTAGTGGGTTGCCTAGTGGGAGACGTGACAGAGCCCTCCCCCAAGGGCCCACGACCCCGTGGGCAGGAAGGATGATCCCGATGGAAACGAGCTACCAGTCTAGGGGCGTTAACATCCCGGGAAAAAAACCCAGGAGCGCTCCTCAGGACCAAAACCCAACCAATCCACAAGGTATTGCAGTCGACCCTGTCTAAGACGAGAGCCCAAAATGGCACTCACCTCAAAGACATCTGGAGAGGAGACCGAAACAGGGGCAGGAGGAGAGATGATACGTGTGGGAGGAATGCAAGGCTTGAGCACGGAGACATGGAAAACTGGGTGTATACGCCATGTTGATGGAATCAAAAGACGTAGGGCCACAGGATTTAGGACCTTGAGAATCTTGTACGGACCAACAAATCAAGGCAACAACTTTCGGCAACCAGGGATGTGCAGGTGGCGGGTCGACAACCAGACACGGTCACCCACACGGTAATCAGGGGCTGCCGCCCGTTTCCGGTCTGCCTTGTCCTCCATAGACACTTGGGCCTCACGTAAATGGAGAAGGGTCTGGTTATGAACCGAAAACAGATCACGGGCGCAGGCCGTAGCTGCAGGGGCAGTAGAGGAGTCGAAATCAGGAAAAGGAAGGGTTCGGGGATGTTGGCCGTATAAAGCATAGAAAGGAGAAAAGCCTGTGGAGGAATGCTGAGAGTTATTGTAGGCGAACTCAGCGAGGTGGAGAAGATTCAACCAAGTATCTTGGAACTGAAGAGTCAGGCAGCATAAGTATTGTTCTAAGGTCTGGTTCACTCTCTCCGTCTGCCCATCGCTCTCCGGGTGGTAAGCGGAGGAGTAGCGAGCGTCAATACCAAGAAGCTTAGTGAGGGCTTGCCAGAAACGTGAGGTGAACTGTGAGCCACGATCCGAAACCAGGACCTGTGGTAAACCAAAAAGACAAAACACTGATTTGAAGAATAATCGGACCAATGTAGGGGCAGAGGGTATCCCTGTACAAGGAATAAAACGGGCCATTTTGGTGTTTGAGTCAACAACCACCCAGATTGTATCATAGCCCTGTCTGCGAGGTAGGTCTGTGACTAGATCCATAGAAACAGTGTGCCAGGGTCTGGGGGGTAGAGGCAAAGGTTGGAGCAAACCTAGCGGTCGACCACGGCGTGTTTTGCACTGAGCACATATGGAGCAGGAGTTCACATAAGCCTCCACATCGCGCCGCATCGATGGCCACTAGCACCAGCGCTTTAGTAGTTCCAGGGTACGTAACTGTCCAGGGTGACCATTGATGGCGGCATCGTGGGACCAAGCAAGTGCCTGATTGCGTACATCACTTGTGGGGAGAAAGAGTTTCCCGTGAATAAATGGTAACCCTTCCTGAAGTACCAAATCCCAATCTGTCAACTCATTTGAATGTCGTAAAACCCATTGCCTAATGGTGGATAGCATGGGTAGGGATGGTGTGCATAAACAGACTACATGACCCTTCCCTAATAGTGTTTCAGGATACAAAGACAAGGATTCCCCCCCTAGGAGAACGAGAAAGAGCATCCGCCTTGCCATGGGTAGTCCCCGGCCTATTTTTCACTACAAAATCATATGCAGCGAAGAAGAGATGCCAGCGTACCTGTCTGCTGTTTACACATTTAAGGGAAGCCAGGTCTTGAAGGTTTTTGTGATCAGTGTACACTATGGTCTGATGTTTTGCCCCTATAAGGTGATGACGCCATGTTTGCAAAGCGTCCTTAATGGCCAACAATTCTTTTTCAGTAACCGTGTAGTGATATTCGGAGGACGTAAACTTCCTTGAGTGATAGGCTATGGGATGCAGCTGCCCCGTGGCTGAACAAGGTTGAGAGAGCACTGCACCTAATGCAAAGGAGGAAGCGTCGGCCTCCAGGACAAATGGAAGCTCCGGATCCGGGTGTTGAAGCACTGGGGCGGAAGTGAACCTGGACTTTAGGGCCTCAAAGGCCTTTTGATGCTCCGGTGTCCAACAGAACGGAGCAAGAGGGCTGGTTAAGGCGGTTAGCGGTGATACAATGGAGGAAAACCCAACGATAAAACGCGATAAAAATTGGCAAAACCAAGAAAAGATTGTAACTGTTTCAGGTTGTTAGGGGCAGGCCAGTCTATGATAGCGCGGACTTTCGTGTTGTTCATGGATAGGCCACCAGGAGTTATGTGAAAACCCAAAAAATCCACCTCCTTAGTGTGGAATTCACATTTCTCGGGTTTGGCGAATAAGGCATGATTTTTTAGGCGTGTTAATACTTCTTTAACATGGACGATATGTTCCTCCAAGGATGAAGAAAACACCAGAATGTCGTCCAAGTAAGCCACTACGTATATGTCAAGAATATCACTAAACACCTCATTGACAAATCGTTGAAACGTAGCTGGGACATTACATAAACCGAAAGGCATCACAGTGTATTCAAACAAGCCCTGTTTGGAGCAGAATGCTGTTTTCCACTCGTCTCCCAGACGCATACGAACGAGGTTGTAAGCACCTCGGAGGTCCAGCTTAGTAAAGATGGTTGCACGTGTCAGTTTATCTAGTAGTGGGGAGATCAATGGAATGGGGTACCTGTTCTTTATGGTAATAGCGTTCAGTTTTCTGTAGTCCACACAAGGACGTAAGTCCCCTTCTTTTTTTGGTACGAAAAAGATGGGACTAGCAGCCGGAGAGCAGGAGGGTCGTATGTGGCCTAATCATAAGGCTTGTTGGATGTATTCCTTTAGGGCCTGTTCCTCTGACTGAGATAGAGAATATATCCTGCCCCTTGGAATCACTGCATTAGGGACTAGATCAATGGGACAATCATAGGGTCTGTGTGGCGGTAACCCTTCTGCCGTGGCCTTGTCAAACACAGTCAAGAATTCATGATAAACCGTGGGGATACCAGCCAATACAGCCCCTACAGTATGTGTCGAGGGTACACTTTGCATTGTCTCCTCTAGACGGGAAGAGGCCATTGCCCCAAGAATACTGGCAGGGGAGGATAGCATCTGAGACTCTATCAGGCAGAAGTTTTGACAAATATCAGATTCAAAGGTGACTTGACCCGTACCCCAATTGATTTGTGGGTTGTGTTGTCTCAACCAGGGAATGCCCAGAATGACACCGAATTGCGGGGTGGTGATAAGATCGAATGACATAGTTTCCTTATGGGTGTCTTGGATTATCAGTTCCATAGGAGCCGTTTGATGCATGATAGGACCGGAAGCAAGGGAGGTACCATCAACTGCTTGCACTGGTTCTGGGTGTTCCTTCTTGATCAAGGGTAAATTGAGTTTGTGGGCCAATGCTATATCGATAAAACAGCCAGTGGCCCCAGAATCGATCACTATATGTACCTGATGTGTAAGCTCCCTAGTAGGTTTCAATGAAGCTTGTACCACGATAGGTCTGATGGGACCGAAAACGGGTTCAGTGGGGGACATGGAGGTGCTCGCCCGTACCCCCGCTCTTAGGGGCGAGCCTTCTGAAAACCCTGATTCTTATTTCTTGGGCGTCATGGACATTCTTTTACATAATGTCCATTGATGCCACAGTAAAAACAAGAATTATCCGTTCTTCTGCGTTCCCGTTCAGCCTGTGTAATGGGACTCCTAATCCCACCGACTTGCATGGGTTCAGGAGCCGACAAAGTCGAGGGTGTTTGACTTGAAAAACCAACCTCTGCCTTACGCTCAGACCGACGTGCATCAACTTGCAGGGTTAGGTCTACCAAATCGGAAAAAACAGAGGGAAGGGCCGGGATCACTGAGAGGGCGTCTTTCATAGTATTACATAGCCCTTTGTAGAACACGATGGCTTTCTTTTCCTCCGGCCATGAGGTCTCTGCAGCAAGTTGGTTAAAACGTGTTATATATTCAATAAGTGTTTGTCTGCCTTGTGAGAGCTCTAGTAGTTCCAAATCTCGGGATTGTGCTTTATATCTGGTATCGAATACCTTAGCCATTTCAGTTACTAGAAGATTGAAATCATATAATGCTGGATGGTTATTTTCCAGTAACGGGTTCGCCCAGGTAGCTGCCACGCCAGATAAATGAGAAAGAAGGAAGGCTGCCTTGGTGACGGAATCTGGAAAAGCTTGTGGTCCACATAAAAAATGTAGTTTACACTGGTTCAAGAATGTGCGGTATTTCCTTGGATCACCTTGGAATCATTCTGGGGCAGCAAGGGGAAAGGAAGTAGGAAGTAATACAGGAGTGGGAGTTGTGGGCGGAGCGGGTGGAGGCTGGGCTTGAGGAGCGTCTTCAATTTCGGCATCAGCCGGTAGAGGATGGCGTGTGCTTTGCAAGGTAGCGGTGGTGGATTGCCGTTGTTGCGGTGACCATATCGGTCCTAAGGGCAGCAACTGCCTGCATTAAAGCGGCCACGGGGTCCCCAGCGGAGGGATCCATAATCAGGACGACCAAAAAAGGCTTCTAAGTCTGTTCTGATCTTGATGGTCGTGCCGATTATTGAAAACCTCCGTCCCCAAGTACCACACAGACAGAATGACCAAAACTGTATGTGCAATCTTTGAGGCCACAGGTGTAGTGAGCCTTCGAATGGAAACAGGAAACGCCGGAAGAACCCCTTTGACCGCTGTAAGGCAATAGACGGTTATCACACTAATGCAATATGAACACAGTAATAAGGATTAGATTGAAGCAAGGCTTACCTAGGTGTACTGTTAGCCAGGTTGTCATGCAATAGGGGCAATCCGCAGAGACAGTGGGTCCGGTTTCAGAGAGGCTAGGCTGGCAATTACACACCTGGGTAGGTTGACAACAAGAGTTCAACAGAGGAGTTCAAAAACACGTAATGGGGTCGAAACCAGTTCAAAGCACAAGATCCAAGCAAGGGAGAGTTCGTTTGAGCAATCCGTGAAGAAGGTGTAGGGTCGAATAACATTTAGAACCAAGCAAGAAAAGTTCCAGGGCAAAGGTAACAGATGAAGCCAGGAAGAAGTAGAGTATCCAAAAAACAGTCCGTGGTCGTAGAGCCAATGAATCCTTGATGAAAACAATAACGCCAAACAGTCCTTACGAGAAGCAGCTGAGAAGCGCTGCCAACATGGTTTCCGGCGCTTTTGAATGTTTAGTTGTGGTCACATGATGCAAAACGCGGCAGCGTGGAAAATCACGTGATGGCAAAAGATAAATGTGATTGACAGCAGTTCATCTCACTTGACCCGTGAATCGCCGTGTTCCTAGGCGGTGCCGTAAGGTATACGAGATTTTCCACGGGAGTTGCCAGGACAATGAAGGTCGGAAAACACCTGGAAAACCAGTCATCCTTCTCCAGTGTTGAACAGAAGGTCGTTTGCTCCGATGTGCAGTAAGAAATGTGCCAGGTAAATGTGGACTGATCATGGGTTGTCTAGTGGGTTGCCTAGTGGGTTGCCTAGTGGGTTGCCTAGTGGGTTGCCTAGTGGGTTGTCTATTGGGTTGCCTAGTGGGTTGCCTAGTGGGTTGCCTAGTGGGAGACGTGACACCAGGTCAGTCAGTGTCCTCTCAAGATCTGGTCTCTCGATCCCATCAGAGCATCATCAGGCTGCTGCACCAAGACACCTTTCCCATTGCATCTAGCACTGCACCATCTCCAGCCAACAGCCAGCAACCTCAGCAACCCCTCTGTAGCTCTCTCCAACTCTCTGGCAACACCTCAGCAACTCCCTCTTGTGCAGTCTCCAGCAACCAACAACTCTGCAACTCTCTGGCTCTCTCGTTCTCTAGTGCAGAGATAACCTATAACCTCTTGGTTATAGTCTTCCATGATGACGCACACATATATAAGCTATAATCACTTGCATTCGAAGAATGTCTCTTTCGGCATATAGCAAAATGCCTGCCTGTCTGTGTGCGTGTGTTTCTTGCACGGCATGTCCTGTCGTGTACTATCAGCGTGACATTTGGACTGGTATCTTAGGCCCCGTCTCTCCATGTGCAAAAGCACCTTTCCATCTCTCCATGTCATGCCCTTCATGGCCCCAACCCTTGCAGTCTTTCCGCGAAGCACACCGGCCAGGCTGATAAGGCTCCCTTCTCGGACAAGGGTTCATGATGTCTGCCAATGTTTACGAATAGTGTACCCTTTTAACTCATAACAATTCTCCGCACTGAGCCAGTGGCGCAGGCAACTTCTGTCTCTCCATCAGAAAATGGATCATAGGCCTCGTGTTAAATGCTTCCTTGCGTTTAACATTTCTCTCGCAATGCAAGCACTAACTACATAATATAAACTCATTCTAAATGCATACTCAATCATACATACATACATGTGTGTCTATCATATCTCTAAATGTGTCTCTACAAAGCATAACAATGTGTGTCATTCTAAATGGAATATGACACTGTGTGTGTTATTCCAGGCCTAATGTTTCTCTCAGCCTAAGCGCTATATCTAATGCAAACTCTTGAGTTTGGCGATTTCAATGCCCAGTCATAGCCTGCTAGCATACATTTAGGACTGCTTACATGTTTACGTTTTTCTTGGAGCTGTTGAGATTTATTCCGGTGACGGTTTAATAAGGTTTTTTCCCGCAGTAGCGGACCTGGCACTGCCACCATCCTGAGCTCGCCCTCTCACTCCGCTGCAGACTGGTGCTGACTGGAACTCAGCTCGAACTCTGCGCTGGCAGAATAGCTGACATCATGATTTTATATAGTTTTAACATAATTCTAGGCACAGTAGCTGACGTCATGATTTTATATAAATCCAGGCACACTAGCTGAAGTCCCGATTTTATAACAGTTTTAACATAGATTAAATATGAATTTTTCTTAAATCTATATAAAATAATGACGTAAGCTATTCTGCCAAATATATATTAAATCTACATTAAAAATATTCTACAATCGTGACTTCAGCTAGCTTGCCTGCATTTATATTCAATCTATATAAAATGATAACGGCAGCTCTATATTTAAAAAACCCACTCCTGCGTCATCACCGCACCACCACAACAAACCCCAACATTCACAGTCTCACTCTTCACAACTAATTTCCACCCTAATAATAATAATAATAATAATGTGCATTCATATAGCGCTACGAATCCTCAGGCATCTGTGCGCTGCTTATTATTACCCATGGTGTGTGGTGCTCATTGATAGACCTCGGAAGGATGTAAGGCTGAGTTTGGCCCTGCCAGGATCCGAAACCTGCGTCAGCAGGCTCTGCACAGATGTCAAAGCAAGCGCTCTACTCACTGTGCTATCTTAACCAGGCAGCGGTGCACACGCATGCTCACATCCACATTTTTATAGCCATTTTATATTTAAATGATATCATTTTAATATAAAGTTCTTTGTGAACTATAACACATAAATACAATTAAAAAAATAATAAAGTTTATATTACTTTATATACTTTTTCATATCATACTAAAAAAACACTTTACATCAAGAAATATACATTTGACATAAAATAGATATCATCTTTGATATCAATTTTGTGTTACATTTATATCAAGCTTATATTAAACCATATCAAAAGTAAGGCGGGACTAAGTCCAGAATCAGAGGGCGTTCCCACCTGTCAAAATGTACTTGATGTAGAAAGGGGCCCCTATAACTATTAATGACTTCTGCTCTGCATGAGTACAAGGATGAGTAGTGGCTAAACCATCTACTTAGATCCCACAGCTAAGCGACATAGCTCCTGCAATAGACTTCTCTGTGCACTAAATGATCAGTCATGAACATGACTCAGCTAATGGCCATGAACTGTCAGGGAAACCCAGGAAAAGTGTGACAAAATGACTTCTGCTCTGCATGAGTACAAGGATGAGTAGTGGCTAAACCATCTACTTAGATCCCACAGCTAAGCGACATAGCTCCTGCAATAGACTTCTCTGTGCACTAAATGATCAGTCCTGTACCTGACTTAATGACTGTGAACTGTTATGAAAACCCAATAAAAGTGTTGCAAAATGACTTCTGCTCTGCAGGAGTACAAGGAGGAGTAGTGGCTAAACCATCTACTTAGATCCCACAGCTAAGCGACATAGTTCCTACAATAGGCTTCTCTGTGCACTAAATAATCAGTCCTGTACATGCCTCAGTTAATGGCCATGAACTGTCAGGGGAATGTCGCTTTATAAGAAGTAGATAAAAGCGAGATTATACTTTCATTAAGTATTGAAGTAGCTGCTGGGTCCCCAGGGTGGTGCCTTTTACACTCTGCACTCACAGCGCGCAGGTTGACGCCACTGCTCCTTTGTAACTAGTGACTATAAGAGAAGGCATGTTCTTATTACAGGTTCCCATACAGGATCACATACATAACATACCTTTAATCTGTGCTGAAGAGCGTTTGCCCGTGTGACCCAAGTCTGAAAAAGAAGGGGGAAATAATTTGTAAGCAAATCTGAAAGCACGACACACAACACAGCACAAACCAGCACGCAACTGAGAATAAAGCTCTGATGAGGGTTGCCATCACTCTATTCACTATAATCAGTTTCTGTCAATAGTGTGATTTAAATGTTCTTTCTATGACAACTTCCCTTGATAAGACATTTGCTGAAGTCTTGAGTGAGCACTGTGTGATATGCGGGCTAGGTGGTGGTTCCCTCAAAGGCTCACAGGGATTTCCTTGGTCTGAGGTTAGTGGAGATTGGAGGGTACGAAGGGAGCTTGATGCCATCTAATACTACTGCCTGGCATGAGAAGGGCAGATGTATGTGAGCGACACAGAATGTATGATCGAGTGTAAGAAAGTGGGCTAATGATGACAGGAAACAGAGTAAAGCTGAAGGAATCCTCACTGGACCCTCATCCACTAGGGAGAAGGGCTGCGTGCTCTGAGGAGAGAGCGGGCAGGTGCAGATAGCTGCTCTGAGGAGAGAGCGGGCAGGTACAGCTACCTGCTCTGAGGAGAGAGCGGGCGTGTACAGATACCTACTCTGAGGAGAGCGCGAGCGGGTACAGATACCTGCTCTGAGGAGAGAGCATGCGGGTACAGATACCTGCTCTGAGGAGAGAGCGGGTGGGTGCAGATACCTGCTCTGAGGAGAGAGCGGGCGGGTGCAGATACCTGATGTGAGGAGAGAGCAGGTGGGTGCAGATAGCTGCTCTGAGGAGAGAGCGGGTGGGTGCAGAAACCTGCTCTGAGGAGAGAGCATGCGGGTACAGATACCTGCTCTGAGGAGAGAGCGGCCGGGTGCAGATACCTGATGTGAGGAGAGAGCAGGCGGGTACAGATACCTGCTCTGAGGAGAGAGCGGGCAGGTACAGCTACCTGCTCTGAGGAGAGAGCAGGCGGGTACAGATACCTACTCTGAGGAGAGCGCGAGCGGGTACAGATACCTGCTCTGAGGAGAGAGCATGCGGGTACAGATACCTGCTCTGAGGAGAGAGCGGCCGGGTACAGGTACCTGCTTGAGAAGGAAGCAGCCGGGTACAGATACCTGCTCTGAGGAGAGAGCAGGCGGGTACAGATACCTACTCTGAGGAGAGAGCAGGCAGGTACAGCTACCTGCTCTGAGGAGAGAGCGGCCGGGTACAGGTACCTGCTTGGGAAGGAAGCAGCCGGGTACAGATACCTGCTCTGAGGAGAGAGCAGGCGGGTACAGATACCTACTCTGAGGAGAGAGCAGGCAGGTACAGATATCTGCTCTCAGGAGAGAGCCGGCGGGTGCATATACCTGCTCTCAGGAGAGAGCGGCCAGGTGCAGCTACCTGCTCTGAGGAGAGAGCAGGCGGGTGCAGATACCTGCTCTGAGGAGAGAGCAGGCGGGTACAGATACCTACTCTGAGGAGAGCGCGAGCGGGTACAGATACCTGCTCTGAGGAGAGAGCATGCGGGTACAGATACCTGCTCTGAGGAGAGAGCAGGCAGGTACAGATATCTGCTCTCAGGAGAGAGCGGCCAGGTGCAGCTACCTGCTCTGAGGAGAGAACAGGCGGGTACAGATACCCGCTCTGAGGAGAGAGCGGGTTCAGATACCTGCTCTGAGGAGAGAGCGGGTGGGTACAGATACCTGCTCTGAGGAGAGAGCGGGCGTGTACAGATACCTACTCTGAGGAGAGCGCGAGCGGGTACAGATACCTGCTCTGAGGAGAGAGCATGCGGGTACAGATACCTGCTCTGAGGAGAGAGCGGGTGGGTGCAGATACCTGCTCTGAGGAGAGAGCGGGCGGGTGCAGATACCTGATGTGAGGAGAGAGCAGGCGGGTGCAGATAGCTGCTCTGAGGAGAGAGCGGGTGGGTGCAGATACCTGCTCTGAGGAGAGAGCATGCGGGTACAGATACCTGCTCTGAGGAGAGAGCGGCCGGGTGCAGATACCTGATGTGAGGAGAGAGCAGGCGGGTACAGATACCTGCTCTGAGGAGAGAGCGGGCAGGTACAGCTACCTGCTCTGAAGAGAGAGCAGGCGGGTACAGATACCTACTCTGAGGAGAGCGCGAGCGGGTACAGATACCTGCTCTGAGGAGAGAGCATGCGGGTACAGATACCTGCTCTGAGGAGAGAGCGGCCGGGTACAGGTACCTGCTTGAGAAGGAAGCAGCCGGGTACAGATACCTGCTCTGAGGAGAGAGCAGGCGGGTACAGATACCTACTCTGAGGAGAGAGCAGGCAGGTACAGCTACCTGCTCTGAGGAGAGAGCGGCCGGGTACAGGTACCTGCTTGAGAAGGAAGCAGCCGGGTACAGATACCTGCTCTGAGGAGAGAGCAGGCGGGTACAGATACCTACTCTGAGGAGAGAGCAGGCAGGTACAGATATCTGCTCTCAGGAGAGAGCCGGCGGGTGCATATACCTGCTCTCAGGAGAGAGCGGCCAGGTGCAGCTACCTGCTCTGAGGAGAGAGCAGGCGGGTGCAGATACCTGCTCTGAGGAGAGAGCAGGCGGGTACAGATACCTACTCTGAGGAGAGCGCGAGCGGGTACAGATACCTGCTCTGAGGAGAGAGCATGCGGGTACAGATACCTGCTCTGAGGAGAGAGCAGGCAGGTACAGATATCTGCTCTCAGGAGAGAGCGGCCAGGTGCAGCTACCTGCTCTGAGGAGAGAACAGGCGAGAGAGCGGGTTCAGATACCTGCTCTGAGGAGAGAGCGGGTGGGTACAGATACCTGCTCTGAGGAGAGAGCAGGCGGGTACAGATACCAGCCCTAAGGAGGGAGCAGGCGGGTACAGATACCTGCTCTGAGGAGAGAGCGGGTGGGTACAGATACCTGCTCTGAGGAGAGTGCGGGCAGGTACAGATATCTGCTCTCAGGAGAGAGCCGGCGGGTGCATATACCTGCTCTCAGGAGAGAGCGGCCAGGTGCAGCTACCTGCTCTGAGGAGAGAACAGGTGGGTACAGATACCCGCTCTGAGGAGAGAGCGGGTTCAGATACCTGCTCTGAGGAGAGAGCGGGTGGGTACAGATACCTGCTCTGAGGAGAGAGCAGGCGGGTACAGATACCAGCCCTAAGGAGGGAGCAGGCGGGTACAGATACCTGCTCTGAGGGGAGAGCGGGTGGGTACAGCTACCTGCCCTGAGGAGAGAGCAGGTGGGTACAGCTACCTGCTCTGAGGAGAGAGCGGGCAGGTCCAGATACTTGCTCTGAGGAGAGAGCAGGCGGGTACAGCTACCTGCTCTGAGGAGAGAGAAGGCGGGTACAGATACCTGCTCTGAAAGGGACCTGTGGGTGTGCGGATACCTGCTCTGAGGAGGGAGCGGGTGGGTACAAATACCAGCCGGTCAAGTGGCACAGCGAGTAGAGCGCTCGCTTTGACACCCGTGCAGAGCCTGTTAACGCAGGTTCAAATCCCGGCGGGGCCAAACTCAGCCTTTCATCCTTCCGAGGTCGATAAATGAGCACCACACACCGTGGGTAATAATAAGCAGCGCTCGGATACCTGAGGGTTTGTAGCGCTATATAAAAGCCTAATTATTATTATTAATTATTATTATTACCTGCTCTGAGGAAAGAGCGGGCGGGTGCAGATATCTGCTCTGAGCAGAGAGCGGGCGGGTACAGATATCTGCTCTGAGGAGGGAGTGGGCGGGTACAGATACCTGCTCTGAGGAGAGAGTGGGCGGGTACAGATACCTGCTCTGAGGAGAGAGCGGGCGGGTACAGATATCTGCTCTGAGGAGAGAGCGAGCAGGTACAGATACCTGCTCTGAGGAGAGAGCGAGCGGGTACAGATACCTGCTCTGAGGAGAGAACGGGCGGGTGCAGATACCTGCTATGAGCAGAAAGCGGGCGGGTACAGATACCTGCTCTGAGGAGGGAGCGGGTGGGTACAGATACCTGCTCTGAGGAGAGAGCGGTTGGGTACAGATACCTACTCTGAGGAGAGAGCGGGCTGGTACAGATACCTGCTCTGAGGAGAGAGCGGCTGGTACAGATACCTGCTCTGAGGAGAGAGCGGCTGGTACAGATACCTGCTCTGAGGAGAGAGCGGCTGGTACAGATACCTGCTCTGAGGAGAGAGCGGGCGGGTACAGATACCTGCTCTGAGGAGGGAGCGGGCAGGTACAGATACCTGCTCTGAGGAGAGAGCGGGCAGGTACAGATACCTGCTCTGAGGAGAGAGCTGGCGGGTACAGATACCTGCTCTGAGGAGAGCGCGAGCGGGTACAGATACCTGCTCTGAGGAGAGAGCAGGCAGGTACAGCTACCTGTTCTGAGGAGAGAGCGGGCGGGTACAGATACCTGCTCTGAGGAGAGAGTGGGTGGGTACAGATACCTGCTCTGAGGAGGGAGCCGGTATGTAGAGATACCTGCTCTGAGGAGGGAGCGGGCGGGTACAGATACCTGCTCTGAGGAGGGAGCGGGCCTGAGGAGGGAGCGGGCGGGTACAGATACCTGCTCTGAGGAGAGAGTGGGTGGATACAGATACCTGCTCTGAGGAGGGAGCCGGTATGTAGAGATACATGCTGTGAGGAGGGAGCGGGCGGGTACAGATACCTGCTCTGAGGAGAGAGTGGGTGGGTACAGATACCTGCTCTGAGGAGGGAGCCGGTATGTAGAGATACCTGCTCTGAGGAGGGAGCGGGCGGGTACAGATACCTGCTCTGAGGAGGGAGCGAGCGAGTACAGATACCTGGTCTGAGGAGGGAGCGGGCAGGCGCAGATACCTGCTCTGAGGAGAGAGAGGCCCAGTGCAGAAACCTGCTCTGAGGAGAGAGCTGGCGTGTACAGATACCTACTCTGAGGAGAGCGCGAGCGGGTACAGCTACCTGCTCTGAGGAGAGAGCATGCAGGAACAGATACCTGCTCTGAGGAGAGAACGGGTGGGTGCAAATACCTGCTCTGAGGAGAGAGCGGGCGGGTGCAGATACCTGCTGTGAGGAGAGAGCAGTCGGGTACAGATACCTGCTCTGAGGAGAGAGCGGGCGGGTACAGATACCTGATCTGAGGAGAGAGCGGGCGGGTACAGATACCTGCTCTGAGGAGAGAGCGGGCGGGTACAGATACCTGCTCTGAGGAGAGAGCGGGCGGGTACAGATACCTGCTCTGAGGAGAGAGCGGGCGGGTACAGATACCTGCTCTGAGGAGAGAGCTGGCGGGTACAGATACCTGCTCTGAGGAGAGAGCTGGCGGGTACAGATACCTGCTCTGAGGAGAGAGCTGGCGGGTACAGATACCTGCTCTGAGGAGAGCGCGAGCGGGTACAGCTACCTGCTCTGAGGAGAGAGCAGGTGGGTACAGCTACCTGTTCTGAGGAGAGAGCAGCCGGGTACAGATACCTGCTCTGAGGAGGGAGCGGGCGAGTACAGATACATGCTCTGAGGGGAGAGCGGGCGGGTACAGATACCTGCTCTGAGGAGGGAGCGGGCGGGTACAGATACCTGCTCTGAGGAGGGAGTGGGTGGGTACAGATACCTGCTCTGAGGAGGGAGCCGGCGGGTACAGATACCTGCTCTGAGGAGGGAGCGGGCGGGTACAGATACCTGCTCTGAGGAGGGAGCGAGCGAGTACAGATACCTGCTCTGAGGAGCGAGCGGGCAGGTGCAGATACCTGCTCTGAGGAGGGAGCGGGTGGGTACAGATATCTGCTCTGAGGAGGGAGTGGGCAGGTGCATATACCTGCTCTGAGGAGAGAGTGGGTGGGTACATATACCTGCTCTGAGGAGGGAGCGAGCGGGTACAGATACCTGCTCTGAGGAGAGAGCAGGCGGGTACAGATTCCAGCCCTAGGGAGGGAGCAGGCGGGTACAGATACCTGCTCTGAGGAGAGAGCGGGTGGGTACAGATACCTGCTCTGAGGGGAGAGCGGGTGGGTACAGCTACCTGCTCTGAGGAGAGAGCGGGCGGGTGCAGATACCTGCTCTGAGGAGAGAGTGGGCGGGTGCAGATACCTGCTCTGAGGAGGGAGCGAGCGAGTACAGATACCTGCTCTGAGGAGCGAGCGGGCAGGTGCAGATACCTGCTCTGAGGAGGGAGCGGGTGGGTACAGATATCTGCTCTGAGGAGGGAGTGGGCAGGTGCAGATACCTGCTCTGAGGAGAGAGTGGGTGGGTACATATACCTGCTCTGAGGAGGGAGCGAGCGGGTACAGATACCTGCTCTGAGGAGAGAGCAGGTGGGTACAGATACCAGCCCTAGGGAGGGAGCAGGCGGGTACAGATACCTGCTCTGAGGAGAGAGCGGGTGGGTACAGATACCTGCTCTGAGGGGAGAGCGGGTGGGTACAGCTACCTGCTCTGAGGAGAGAGCGGGCGGGTGCAGATACCTGCTCTGAGGAGAGAGTGGGCAGGTCCAGATACTTGCTCTGAGGAGAGAGCGGGTGGGTACAGATACCTGCCCTGAGGAGAGAGCAGGTGGGTACAGCTACCTGCTCTGAGGAGAGAGCGGGCAGGTCCAGATACTTGCTCTGAGGATAGACCGGGTGGGTACAGCTACCTGCCCTGAGGAGAGAGCAGGTGGGTACAGCTACCTGCTCTGAGGAGAGAGCGGGCAGGTCCAGATACTTGCTCTGAGGATAGACCGGGTGGGTACAGCTACCTGCCCTGAGGAGAGAGCAGGTGGGTACAGCTACCTGCTCTGAGGAGAGAGAAGGCGGGTACAGATACCTGCTCTGAAATGGACCTGTGGGTGTGCGGATACCTGCTCTGAGGAGGGAGCGGGTGAGTACAAATACCTGCTCTGAGGAGAGAGCGGGCGGGTGCAGATACCTGCTCTGAGCAGAGAGCGGGCGGGTACAGATATCTGCTCTGAGGAGGGAGCGGGCGGGTACAGATACCTGCTCTGAGGAGGGAGTGGGCGGGTACAGATATCTGCTCTGAGGAGAGTGCGAGCAGGTACAGATACCTGCTCTGAGGAGAGAGCGAGCGGGTACAGATACCTGCTCTGAGGAGAGAACAGGCGGGTGCAGATACCTGCTATGAGCTGAAAGCGGGCGGGTACAGATACCTGCTCTGAGGAGGGAGCGGGTGGGTACAGATACCTGCTCTGAGGAGAGAGCGGTCGGGTACAGATACCTACTCTGAGGAGGGAGCGCGTGGGTACAGGTACCTGCTCTGAGGAGAGAGTGTGCGGGTATAGATACCTGCTCTGAGGAGGGAGCAGGCGGGTACAGATACCTGCTCTGAGGAGGGAGCAGGCGGGTACAGATACCTGCTATGAGCAGAAAGCGGGCGGGTACAGATACCTGCTCTGAGGAGAGAGTGGGTGGGTACAGATACCTGCTCTGAGGAGAGAGCAGGCGGTTACAGATACCTGCTCAGAGGAAAGAGCGGGCAGGTACAGACACCTGCTCTGAGGAGAGCGGGCGGGTACAGATACCTGCTCTGAGGAGAGAACGGGTGGGTACAGATACCTGCTCTGAGGAGAGAACGGGCGGGTGCAGATACCTGCTCTGAGGAGAGAGCAGGCAGGTACAGAGACCTGCTATGAGGAGAGAGCGGGAGGGGACAGATACCTGCTCTGAGGAGAGAGCGAGCAGGTACAGATACCTACTCTGAGGAGAGAGCGGGCTGGTACAGATACCTGCTCTGAGGAGAGAGCGGCTGGTACAGATACCTGCTCTGAGGAGAGAGCGGGCGGGTACAGATACCTGCTCTGAGGAGGGAGCGGGCAGGTACAGATACCTGCTCTGAGGAGAGAGCGGGCGGGTACAGATACCTGCTCTGAGGAGAGAGCTGGCGGGTACAGATACCTGCTCTGAGGAGAGAGCTGGCGGGTACAGATACCTGCTCTGAGGAGAGCGTGAGCGGGTACAGCTACCTGCTCTTAGGAGAGAGCAGGTGGGTACAGCTACCTGTTCTGAGGAGAGAGCGGGCGAGTACAGATACATGCTCTGAGGGGAGAGCGGGCGGGTACAGATACCTGCTCTGAGGAGGGAGCGGGCGGGTACAGATACCTGCTCTGAGGAGAGAGTGGGTGGGTACAGATACCTGCTCTGAGGAGGGAGCCGGTGGGTAGAGATACCTGCTCTGAGGAGGGAGCGAGCGGGTACAGATACCTGCTCTGAGGAGAGAGTGGGTGGGTACAGATACCTTCTCTGAGGAGGGAGCCGGTGGGTAGAGATACCTGCTCTGAGGAGGGAGCGGGCGGGTACAGATACCTGATCTGAGGAGGGAGCGGGCGGGTACAGATACCTGCTCTGAGGAGGGAGCGAGCGATTACAGATACCTGCTCTGAGGAGGGAGCGGGCAGGTGCAGATACCTGCTCTGAGGAGGGAGCGGGTGGGTACAGATATCTGCTCTGAGGAGGGAGTGGGCAGGTGCAGATACCTGCTCTGAGGAGAGAGAGGCCCAGTGCAGAAACCTGCTTTGAGGAGAGAGCTGGCGTGTACAGATACCTACTCTGAGGAGAGCGCGAGCGGGTACAGCTACCTGCTCTGAGGAGAGAGCATGCGGGTACAGATACCTGCTCTGAGGAGAGAGCGGGTGGGTGCAGATACCTGCTGTGAGGAGAGAGCAGGTGGGTACAGATACCTGCTCTGAGGAGAGAGCGGGCGGGTACAGATACCTGCTCTGAGGAGAGAGCGGGTGGGTGCAGATACCTGCTCTGAGGAGAGAGCAGGCGGGTGCAGATACCTGCTGTGAGGAGAGAGCAGGTGGGTACAGATACTTGCTCTGAGGAGAGAGCGGGCGGGTACAGATACCTGCTCTGAGGAGAGAGCGGGTGGGTGCAGATACCTGCTCTGAGGAGAGAGCGGGCGGGTGCAGATACCTGCTGTGAGGAGAGAGCAGGTGGGTACAGATACCTGCTCTGAGGAGAGAGTGGGTGGGTACAGATACCTGCTCTGAGGAGGGAGCCGGTGGGTAGAGATACCTGCTCTGAGGAGGGAGTGGGCGGGTACAGATACCTGATCTGAGGAGGGAGCGGGCGGGTACAGATACCTGCTCTGAGGAGGGAGCGAGCGAGTACAGATACCTGCTCTGAGGAGGGAGCGGGCAGGTGCAGATACCTGCTCTGAGGAGGGAGCGGGTGGGTACAGATATCTGCTCTGAAGAGAGAGCGGGCAGGTGCAGATACCTGCTCTGAGGAGAGAGTGGGTGGGTACAGATACCTGCTCTGAGGAGGGAGCGAGCGGGTACAGATACCTGCTCTGAGGAGAGAGCAGGCGGGTACAGATACCAGCCCTAAGGAGGGAGCGGGCGGGTACAGATACCTGCTCTGAGGAGAGAGCGGGTGAGTACAGATACCTGCTCTGAGGGGAGAGCGGGTGGGTACAGCTACCTGCCCTGAGGAGAGAGCAGGTGGGTACAGCTACCTGCTCTGAGGAGAGAGAAGGCGGGTACAGCTACCTGCTCTGAGGAGAGAGAAGGCGGGTACAGATACCTGCTCTGAAAGGGACCTGTGGGTGTGCGGATACCTGCTCTGAGGAGGGAGCGGGTGGATACAAATACCTGCTCTGAGGAGAGACCGGGCGGGTGCAGATACCTGCTCTGAGCAGAGAGCGGGCGGGTACAGATATCTGCTCTGAGGAGGGAGCGGGCGGGTACAGATACCTGCTCTGAGGAGGGAGTGGCCGGGTACAGATACCTGCTCTGAGGAGAGAGCAGGCGGGTACAGATATCTGCTCTGAGGAGAGAGCGAGCGGGTACAGATACCTGCTCTGAGGAGAGAACGGGCGGGTGCAGATACCTGCTCTGAGGAGAGAACGGGCGGGTGCAGATACCTGCTAGGAGCAGAAAGCGGGCGGGTACAGATACCTGCTCTGAGGAGGGAGCGGGCAGGTACAGACACCTGCTCTGAGGAGAGAGCTGGGGCGGGTACAGATACCTGCTCTGAGGAGAGAACGGGTGGGTACAGATACCTGCTCTGGGGAGAGAACGGGCGGGTGCAGATACCTGCTCTGAGGAGAGAGCCGGCAGGTACAGATACCTGCTCTGAGGAGAGAGCGGGAGGGGACAGATACCTTCTCTGAGGAGAGAGCGGGTGGGTACAGATACTTGCTCTGAGGAGAGAGCAGGCGGGTACAGATACCGGCTCTGAGGAGAGAGCGGGCGGGTGCAGATCCCTGTTCTGAGGAGAGAGCAGGCCGGTACAGATACTTGCTCAGAGGAGGGAGCGGGCAGTTACAGATACCTGCTCTGAGTAGAGAGCAGGTGGGTACACCTACCTGCTCTGAGGAGAGAGTGGGTGGGCGGGTACAGATACCTGCTCTGAGGAGAGAGTGGGCGGGCGGGTACAGATACCTGCTCTAATGAGAGAGTATGCGGGCGGGTACAGATACCTCCTCTGAGGAGAGAGCGGGTGGGTGCAGATACCTGCTCTGAGGAGAGAGCAGGCGGGTGCAGATACCTGCTGTTTGGAGAGAGCAGGTGGGTACAGATACTTGCTCTGAGGAGAGAGCGGGCGGGTACAGATACCTGCTCTGAGGAGAGAGCGGGTGGGTGCAGATACTTGCTCTGAGGAGAGAGCGGGCGGGTGCAGATACCTGCTGTGAGGAGAGAGTGGGTGGGTACAGATACCTGCTCTGAGGAGGGAGCCGGTGGGTAGAGATACCTTCTCTGAGGAGGGAGTGGGCGGGTACAGATACCTGATCTGAGGAGGGAGCGGGCGGGTACAGATACCTGCTCTGAGGAGGGAGCGGGCGGGTACAGATACCTGCTCTGAGGAGGGAGCGGGCAGGTGCAGATACCTGCTCTGAGGAGGGAGCGGGTGGGTACAGATATCTGCTCTGAGGAGGGAGCGGGCGGGTACAGATACCTGCTCTGAGGAGGGAGCGGGCGGGTACAGATACCTGCTCTGAGGAGGGAGCGGGCAGGTGCAGATACCTGCTCTGAGGAGGGAGTGGGTGGGTACAGATATCTGCTCTGAGGAGAGAGCGGGTGGGTACAGATACCTGCTCTGAGGGGAGAGCGGGTGGGTACAGCTACCTGCCCTGAGGAGAGAGCAGGTGGGTACAGCTACCTGCTCTGAGGAGAGAGCGGGCAGGTCCAGATACTTGCTCTGAGGATAGAGCGGGTGGGTACAGCTACCTGCCCTGAGGAGAGAGCAGGCGGGTACAGCTACCTGCTCTGAGGAGAGAGAAGGCGGGTACAGATACCTGCTTTGAAAGGGACCTGTGGGTGTGCGGATACCTGCTCTGAGGAGGGAGCAGGTGGGTACAAATACCTGCTCTGAGGAGAGAGCGGGCGGGTGCAGATACCTGCTCTGAGCAGAGAGCGGGCGGGTACATATATCTGCTCTGAGGAGGGAGCGGGCGGGTACAGATACCTGCTCTGAGGAGGGAGTGGCCGGGTACAGATACCTGCTCTGAGGAGAGAGCAGGCGGGTACAGATATCTGCTCTGAGGAGAGAGCGAGCAGGTACAGATACCTGCTCTGAGGAGAGAGCGAGTGGGTACAGATACCTGCTCTGAGGAGAGAACGGGCGGGTGCAGATACCTGCTATGAGCAGAAAGCGGGCGGGTACAGATACCTGCTCTGAGGAGGGAGCGGGCAGGTACAGACACCTGCTCTGAGGAGAGAGCGGGCGGGTACAGATACCTGCTCTGAGGAGAGAACGGGTGGGTACAGATACCTGCTCTGGGGAGAGAACGGGCGGGTGCAGATACCTGCTCTGAGGAGAGAGCAGGCAGGTACAGATACCTGCTCTGAGGAGAGAGCGGGAGGGGACAGATACCTTCTCTGAGGAGAGAGCGGGTGGGTACAGATACTTGCTCTGAGGAGAGAGCAGGCGGGTACAGATACCGGCTCTGAGGAGAGAGCAGGCGGGTGCAGATCCCTGTTCTGAGGAGAGAGCAGGCCGGTACAGATACTTGCTCAGAGGAGGGAGCGGGTAGTTACAGATACCTGCTCTGAGGAGAGAGCGGGCGGGTACAGATACCTGCTCTGAGGAGAGAGCTGGCGGGTACAGATACCTGCTCTGAGGAGAGAGCTGGCGGGTACAGATACCTGCTCTGAGGAGAGCGTGAGCGGGTACAGCTACCTGCTCTTAGGAGAGAGCAGGTGGGTACAGCTACCTGTTCTGAGGAGAGAGCGGGCGAGTACAGATACATGCTCTGAGGGGAGAGCGGGCGGGTACAGATACCTGCTCTGAGGAGGGAGCGGGCGGGTACAGATACCTGCTCTGAGGAGAGAGTGGGTGGGTACAGATACCTGCTCTGAGGAGGGAGCCGGTGGGTAGAGATACCTGCTCTGAGGAGGGAGCGAGCGGGTACAGATACCTGCTCTGAGGAGAGAGTGGGTGGGTACAGATACCTTCTCTGAGGAGGGAGCCGGTGGGTAGAGATACCTGCTCTGAGGAGGGAGCGGGCGGGTACAGATACCTGATCTGAGGAGGGAGCGGGCGGGTACAGATACCTGCTCTGAGGAGGGAGCGAGCGATTACAGATACCTGCTCTGAGGAGGGAGCGGGCAGGTGCAGATACCTGCTCTGAGGAGGGAGCGGGTGGGTACAGATATCTGCTCTGAGGAGGGAGTGGGCAGGTGCAGATACCTGCTCTGAGGAGAGAGAGGCCCAGTGCAGAAACCTGCTTTGAGGAGAGAGCTGGCGTGTACAGATACCTACTCTGAGGAGAGCGCGAGCGGGTACAGCTACCTGCTCTGAGGAGAGAGCATGCGGGTACAGATACCTGCTCTGAGGAGAGAGCGGGTGGGTGCAGATACCTGCTGTGAGGAGAGAGCAGGTGGGTACAGATACCTGCTCTGAGGAGAGAGCGGGCGGGTACAGATACCTGCTCTGAGGAGAGAGCGGGTGGGTGCAGATACCTGCTCTGAGGAGAGAGCAGGCGGGTGCAGATACCTGCTGTGAGGAGAGAGCAGGTGGGTACAGATACTTGCTCTGAGGAGAGAGCGGGCGGGTACAGATACCTGCTCTGAGGAGAGAGCGGGTGGGTGCAGATACCTGCTCTGAGGAGAGAGCGGGCGGGTGCAGATACCTGCTGTGAGGAGAGAGCAGGTGGGTACAGATACCTGCTCTGAGGAGAGAGTGGGTGGGTACAGATACCTGCTCTGAGGAGGGAGCCGGTGGGTAGAGATACCTGCTCTGAGGAGGGAGTGGGCGGGTACAGATACCTGATCTGAGGAGGGAGCGGGCGGGTACAGATACCTGCTCTGAGGAGGGAGCGAGCGAGTACAGATACCTGCTCTGAGGAGGGAGCGGGCAGGTGCAGATACCTGCTCTGAGGAGGGAGCGGGTGGGTACAGATATCTGCTCTGAAGAGAGAGCGGGCAGGTGCAGATACCTGCTCTGAGGAGAGAGTGGGTGGGTACAGATACCTGCTCTGAGGAGGGAGCGAGCGGGTACAGATACCTGCTCTGAGGAGAGAGCAGGCGGGTACAGATACCAGCCCTAAGGAGGGAGCGGGCGGGTACAGACACCTGCTCTGAGGAGAGAGCGGGTGAGTACAGATACCTGCTCTGAGGGGAGAGCGGGTGGGTACAGCTACCTGCCCTGAGGAGAGAGCAGGTGGGTACAGCTACCTGCTCTGAGGAGAGAGAAGGCGGGTACAGCTACCTGCTCTGAGGAGAGAGAAGGCGGGTACAGATACCTGCTCTGAAAGGGACCTGTGGGTGTGCGGATACCTGCTCTGAGGAGGGAGCGGGTGGATACAAATACCTGCTCTGAGGAGAGACCGGGCGGGTGCAGATACCTGCTCTGAGCAGAGAGCGGGCGGGTACAGATATCTGCTCTGAGGAGGGAGCGGGCGGGTACAGATACCTGCTCTGAGGAGGGAGTGGCCGGGTACAGATACCTGCTCTGAGGAGAGAGCAGGCGGGTACAGATATCTGCTCTGAGGAGAGAGCGAGCGGGTACAGATACCTGCTCTGAGGAGAGAACGGGCGGGTGCAGATACCTGCTCTGAGGAGAGAACGGGCGGGTGCAGATACCTGCTATGAGCAGAAAGCGGGCGGGTACAGATACCTGCTCTGAGGAGGGAGCGGGCAGGTACAGACACCTGCTCTGAGGAGAGAGCTGGGGCGGGTACAGATACCTGCTCTGAGGAGAGAACGGGTGGGTACAGATACCTGCTCTGGGGAGAGAACGGGCGGGTGCAGATACCTGCTCTGAGGAGAGAGCCGGCAGGTACAGATACCTGCTCTGAGGAGAGAGCGGGAGGGGACAGATACCTTCTCTGAGGAGAGAGCGGGTGGGTACAGATACTTGCTCTGAGGAGAGAGCAGGCGGGTACAGATACCGGCTCTGAGGAGAGAGCGGGCGGGTGCAGATCCCTGTTCTGAGGAGAGAGCAGGCCGGTACAGATACTTGCTCAGAGGAGGGAGCGGGCAGTTACAGATACCTGCTCTGAGTAGAGAGCAGGTGGGTACACCTACCTGCTCTGAGGAGAGAGTGGGTGGGCGGGTACAGATACCTGCTCTGAGGAGAGAGTGGGCGGGCGGGTACAGATACCTGCTCTAATGAGAGAGTATGCGGGCGGGTACAGATACCTCCTCTGAGGAGAGAGCGGGTGGGTGCAGATACCTGCTCTGAGGAGAGAGCAGGCGGGTGCAGATACCTGCTGTTTGGAGAGAGCAGGTGGGTACAGATACTTGCTCTGAGGAGAGAGCGGGCGGGTACAGATACCTGCTCTGAGGAGAGAGCGGGTGGGTGCAGATACTTGCTCTGAGGAGAGAGCGGGCGGGTGCAGATACCTGCTGTGAGGAGAGAGTGGGTGGGTACAGATACCTGCTCTGAGGAGGGAGCCGGTGGGTAGAGATACCTTCTCTGAGGAGGGAGTGGGCGGGTACAGATACCTGATCTGAGGAGGGAGCGGGCGGGTACAGATACCTGCTCTGAGGAGGGAGCGGGCGGGTACAGATACCTGCTCTGAGGAGGGAGCGGGCAGGTGCAGATACCTGCTCTGAGGAGGGAGCGGGTGGGTACAGATATCTGCTCTGAGGAGGGAGCGGGCGGGTACAGATACCTGCTCTGAGGAGGGAGCGGGCGGGTACAGATACCTGCTCTGAGGAGGGAGCGGGCAGGTGCAGATACCTGCTCTGAGGAGGGAGTGGGTGGGTACAGATATCTGCTCTGAGGAGAGAGCGGGTGGGTACAGATACCTGCTCTGAGGGGAGAGCGGGTGGGTACAGCTACCTGCCCTGAGGAGAGAGCAGGTGGGTACAGCTACCTGCTCTGAGGAGAGAGCGGGCAGGTCCAGATACTTGCTCTGAGGATAGAGCGGGTGGGTACAGCTACCTGCCCTGAGGAGAGAGCAGGCGGGTACAGCTACCTGCTCTGAGGAGAGAGAAGGCGGGTACAGATACCTGCTTTGAAAGGGACCTGTGGGTGTGCGGATACCTGCTCTGAGGAGGGAGCAGGTGGGTACAAATACCTGCTCTGAGGAGAGAGCGGGCGGGTGCAGATACCTGCTCTGAGCAGAGAGCGGGCGGGTACATATATCTGCTCTGAGGAGGGAGCGGGCGGGTACAGATACCTGCTCTGAGGAGGGAGTGGCCGGGTACAGATACCTGCTCTGAGGAGAGAGCAGGCGGGTACAGATATCTGCTCTGAGGAGAGAGCGAGCAGGTACAGATACCTGCTCTGAGGAGAGAGCGAGTGGGTACAGATACCTGCTCTGAGGAGAGAACGGGCGGGTGCAGATACCTGCTATGAGCAGAAAGCGGGCGGGTACAGATACCTGCTCTGAGGAGGGAGCGGGCAGGTACAGACACCTGCTCTGAGGAGAGAGCGGGCGGGTACAGATACCTGCTCTGAGGAGAGAACGGGTGGGTACAGATACCTGCTCTGGGGAGAGAACGGGCGGGTGCAGATACCTGCTCTGAGGAGAGAGCAGGCAGGTACAGATAACTGCTCTGAGGAGAGAGCGGGAGGGGACAGATACCTTCTCTGAGGAGAGAGCGGGTGGGTACAGATACTTGCTCTGAGGAGAGAGCAGGCGGGTACAGATACCGGCTCTGAGGAGAGAGCAGGCGGGTGCAGATCCCTGTTCTGAGGAGAGAGCAGGCCGGTACAGATACTTGCTCAGAGGAGGGAGCGGGTAGTTACAGATACCTGCTCTGAGTAGAGAGCAGGTGGGTACACCTACCTGCTCTGAGGAGAGAGTGGGCGGGCGGGTACAGATACCTGCTCTGAGGAGAGAGTGGGCGGGCGGGTACAGATACCTGCTCTAATGAGAGAGTATGCGGGCGGGTACAGATACCTGCTCTGAGGAGAGAGCAGGCGGGTACAGATACCTGCTCTGAGGAGAGAGCTGGCGGGTAAATATACCTGCTCTGAGGAGAGCGCGAGCGGGTACAGCTACCTGCTCTGAGGAGAGAGCAGGTGGGTACAGCTACCTGTTCTGAGGAGAGAGCGGGCGAGTACAGATACATGCTCTGAGGGGAGAACAGGCGGGTACAGATACCTCCTCTGAGGAGGGAGCGGACGGGTACAGATACCTGCTCTGAGGAGGGAGCGAGCGGGTACAGATACCTGCTCTGAGGAGAGAGTGGGTGGGTACAGATACCTGCTCTGAGGAGGGAGCCGGTGGGTAGAGATACCTGCTCTGAGGAGGGAGCGAGCGGGTACAGATACCTGCTCTGAGGAGAGAGTGGGTGGGTACAGATACCTGCTCTGAGGAGGGAGCCGGTGGGTAGAGATACCTGCTCTGAGGAGGGAGCGGGCGGGTACAGACACCTGATCTGAGGAGGGAGCGGGCGGGTACAGATACCTGCTCTGAGGAGAGAGCGGACAGGTGCAGATACCTGCTCTGAGCAGAGAATGGGTGGGTACAGATACCTACTCTGAGGAGAGAGCGAGTGGGTACAGATACCTGCTCTGAGGAGAGAACGGGCGGGTGCAGATACCTGCTATGAGCAGAAAGCGGGCGGGTACAGATACCTGCTCTGAGGAGGGAGCGGGCAGGTACAGACACCTGCTCTGAGGAGAGAGCGGGCGGGTACAGATACCTGCTCTGAGGAGAGAACGGATGGGTACAGATACCTGCTCTGGGGAGAGAACGGGCGGGTGCAGATACCTGCTCTGAGGAGAGAGCAGGCAGGTACAGATACCTGCTCTGAGGAGAGAGCGGGTGGGTACAGATACTTGCTCTGAGGAGAGAGCAGGCGGGTACAGATACCGGCTCTGAGGAGAGAGCGGGCGGGTGCAGATCCCTGTTCTGAGGAGAGAGCAGGCCGGTACAGATACTTGCTCAGAGGAGGGAGCGGGTAGTTACAGATACCTGCTCTGAGTAGAGAGCAGGTGGGTACACCTACCTGCTCTGAGGAGAGAGTGGGCGGGCGGGTACAGATACCTGCTCTGAGGAGAGAGTGGGCGGGCGGGTACAGATACCTGCTCTAATGAGAGAGTATGCGGGCGGGTACAGATACCTGCTCTGAGGAGAGAGCAGGCGGGTACAGATACCTGCTCTGAGGAGAGAGCTATCGGGTACAGATACCTGCTCTGAGGAGAGCGCGAGCGGGTACAGCTACCTGCTCTGAGGAGAGAGCAGGTGGGTACAGCTACCTGTTCTGAGGAGAGAGCGGGCGAGTACAGATACATGCTCTGAGGGGAGAACAGGCGGGTACAGATACCTCCTCTGAGGAGGGAGCGGACGGGTACAGATACCTGCTCTGAGGAGGGAGCGAGCGGGTACAGATACCTGCTCTGAGGAGAGAGTGGGTGGGTACAGATACCTGCTCTGAGGAGGGAGCCGGTGGGTAGAGATACCTGCTCTGAGGAGGGAGCGAGCGGGTACAGATACCTGCTCTGAGGAGAGAGTGGGTGGGTACAGATACCTGCTCTGAGGAGGGAGCCGGTGGGTAGAGATACCTGCTCTGAGGAGGGAGCGGGCGGGTACAGATACCTGATCTGAAGAGGGAGCGGGCGGGTACAGATACCTGCTCTGAGGAGAGAGCAGACAGGTGCAGATACCTGCTCTGAGCAGAGAATGGGTGGGTACAGATACCTGCTCTGAGGAGAGCGTGAGCGGGTACAGCTACCTGCTCTGAGGAGAGAGCAGGTGGGTACAGCTACCTGTTCTGAGGAGAGAGCGGGCGAGTACAGATACATGCTCTGAGGGGAGAACAGGCGGGTACAGATACCTCCTCTGAGGAGGGAGCGGACGGGTACAGATACCTGCTCTGAGGAGGGAGCGAGCGGGTACAGATACCTGCTCTGAGGAGAGAGTGGGTGGGTACAGATACCTGCTCTGAGGAGGGAGCCGGTGGGTAGAGATACCTGCTCTGAGGAGGGAGCGAGCGGGTACAGATACCTGCTCTGAGGAGAGAGTGGGTGGGTACAGATACCTGCTCTGAGGAGGGAGCCGGTGGGTAGAGATACCTGCTCTGAGGAGGGAGCGGGCGGATACAGACACCTGATCTGAGGAGGGAGCGGGCGGGTACAGATACCTGCTCTGAGGAGAGAGCGGGTGGGTGCAGATACCTGCTCTGAGGAGAGAGCAGGCGGGTGCAGATACCTGCTGTGAGGAGAGAGCAGGTGGGTACAGATACTTGCTCTGAGGAGAGAGCGGGCGGGTACAGATACCTGCTCTGAGGAGAGAGCGGGTGGGTGCAGATACCTGCTCTGAGGAGAGAGCGGGCGGGTGCAGATACCTGCTCTGAGGAGAGAGCAGGTGGGTACAGATACCTGCTCTGAGGAGAGAGTGGGTGGGTACAGATACCTGCTCTGAGGAGGGAGCCGGTGGGTAGAGATACCTGCTCTGAGGAGGGAGTGGGCGGGTACAGATACCTGATCTGAGGAGGGAGCGGGCGGGTACAGATACCTGCTCTGAGGAGGGAGCGAGCGAGTACAGATACCTGCTCTGAGGAGGGAGCGGGCAGGTGCAGATACCTGCTCTGAGGAGGGAGCGGGTGGGTACAGATATCTGCTCTGAGGAGGGAGCGGGCAGGTGCAGATACCTGCTCTGAGGAGAGAGTGGGTGGGTACAGATACCTGCTCTGAGGAGGAAGCGAGCGGGTACAGATACCTGCTCTGAGGAGAGAGCAGGCGGGTACAGATACCAGCCCTAAGGAGGGAGCAGGTGGGTACAGATACCTGCTCTGAGGAGAGAGCGGGTGGGTACAGATACCTGCTCTGAGGGGAGAGCGGGTGGGTACAGCTACCTGCCCTGAGGAGAGAGCAGGTGGGTACAGCTACCTGCTCTGAGGAGAGAGCGGGCAGGTCCAGATACTTGCTCTGAGGATAGAGCGGGTGGGTACAGCTACCTGCCCTGAGGAGAGAGCAGGCGGGTACAGCTACCTGCTCTGAGGAGAGAGAAGGCGGGTACAGATACCTGCTCTGAAAGGGACCTGTGGGTGTGCGGATACCTGCTCTGAGGAGGGAGCGGGTGGGTACAAATACCTGCTCTGAGGAGAGAGCGGGCGGGTGCAGATACCTGCTCTGAGCAGAGAGCGGGCGGGTACAGATATCTGCTCTGAGGAGGGAGCGGGCGGGTACAGATACCTGCTCTGAGGAGGGAGCGGGCGGGTACAGATACCTGCTCTGAGGAGAGAGCGGACAGGTGCAGATACCTGCTCTGAGGAGGGAGCGGGTGGGTACAGATATCTGCTCTAAGGAGGGAGTGGGCAGGTGCAGATACCTGCTCTGAGGAGAGAGTGGGTGGGTACAGATACCTGCTCTGTGGAGGGAGCGAGTGGATACAGACACCTGCTCTGAGGAGGGAGCGGGCAGGCGCAGATACCTGCTCTGAGGAGAGAGAGGCCCAGTGCAGAAACCTGCTCTGAGGAGAGAGCTGGCGTGTACAGATACCTACCCTGAGGAGATCGCAAGCGGGTACAGCTATCTGCTCTGAGGAGAGAGCATGCGGTTACAGATACCTGCTCTGAGGAGAGAGCGGGTGGGTGCAGATACCTGCTCTGAGGAGAGAGCGGGCGGGTGCAGATACCTGCTGTGAGGAGAGAGCAGGTGGGTACAGATACCTGCTCTGAGGAGAGAGCGGGCGGGTACAGATACCTGCTCTGAGGAGAGAGCGGGTGGGTGCAGATACCTGCTCTGAGGAGAGAGCAGGCGGGTGCAGATACCTGCTGTGAGGAGAGAGCAGGTGGGTACAGATACTTGCTCTGAGGAGAGAGCGGGCGGGTACAGATACCTGCTCTGAGGAGAGAGCGGGTGGGTGCAGATACCTGCTCTGAGGAGAGAGCGGGCGGGTGCAGATACCTGCTGTGAGGAGAGAGCAGGTGGGTACAGATACCTGCTCTGAGGAGAGAGTGGGTGGGTACAGATACCTGCTCTGAGGAGGGAGCCGGTGGGTAGAGATACCTGCTCTGAGGAGGGAGTGGGCGGGTACAGATACCTGCTCTGAGGAGGGAGCCGGTGGGTAGAGATACCTGCTCTGAGGAGGGAGTGGGCGGGTACAGATACCTGATCTGAGGAGGGAGCGGGCGGGTACAGATACCTGCTCTGAGGAGGGAGCGAGCGAGTACAGATACCTGCTCTGAGGAGGGAGCGGGCAGGTGCAGATACCTGCTCTGAGGAGGGAGCGGGTGGGTACAGATATCTGCTCTGAGGAGGGAGCGGGCAGGTGCAGATACCTGCTCTGAGGAGAAAGTGGGTGGGTACAGATACCTGCTCTGAGGAGGGAGCGAGCGGGTACAGATACCTGCTCTGAGGAGAGAGCAGGCGGGTACAGATACCAGCCCTAAGGAGGGAGCAGGCGGGTACAGATACCTGCTCTGAGGAGAGAGCGGGTGGGTACAGATACCTGCTCTGAGGGGAGAGAGCGGGTGGGTACAGCTACCTGCCCTGAGGAGAGAGCAGGTGGGTACAGCTACCTGCTCTGAGGAGAGAGCGGGCAGGTCCAGATACTTGCTCTGAGGATAGAGCGGGTGGGTACAGCTACCTGCCCTGAGGAGAGAGCAGGCGGGTACAGCTACCTGCTCTGACGAGAGAGAAGGCGGGTACAGATACCTGCTCTGAAAGGGACCTGTGGGTGTGCGGATACCTGCTCTGAGGAGGGAGCGGGTGGGTACAAATACCTGCTCTGAGGAGAGAGCGGGCGGGTGCAGATACCTGCTCTGAGCAGAGAGCGGGCGGGTACAGATATCTGCTCTGAGGAGGGAGCGGGCGGGTACAGATACCTGCTCTGAGGAGGGAGTGGCCGGGTACAGATACCTGCTCTGAGGAGAGAGCAGGCGGGTACAGATATCTGCTCTGAGGAGAGAGCGAGTGGGTACAGATACCTGCTCTGAGGAGAGAACGGGCGGGTGCAGATACCTGCTATGAGCAGAAAGCGGGCGGGTACAGATACCTGCTCTGAGGAGGGAGCGGGCAGGTACAGACACCTGCTCTGAGGAGAGAGCGGGCGGGTACAGATACCTGCTCTGAGGAGAGAACGGGTGGGTACAGATACCTGCTCTGGGGAGAGAACGGGCGGGTGCAGATACCTGCTCTGAGGAGAGAGCAGGCAGGTACAGATACCTGCTCTGAGGAGAGAGCGGGAGGGGACAGATACCTTCTCTGAGGAGAGAGCGGGTGGGTACAGATACCTGCTCTGAGGAGAGAGCAGGCGGGTACAGATACCGGCTCTGAGGAGAGAGCGGGCGGGTGCAGATCCCTGTTCTGAGGAGAGAGCAGGCCGGTACAGATACTTGCTCAGAGGAGGGACCGGGCAGTTACAGATACCTGCTCTGAGTGGAGAGCAGGTGGGTACACCTACCTGCTCTGAGGAGAGAGTGAGCGGGCGGGTACAGACACCTGCTCTGAGGAGAGAGTGGGCGGGCGGGTACAGATACCTGCTCTAATGAGAGAGTATGCGGGCGGGTACAGATACCTGCTCTGAGGAGAGAGCAGGCGGGTGCAGATACCTGCTGAGCAGAGAGCGGGTGGGTACAGATATCTGCTCTGAGGAGGGAGCAGGCGGGTACAGATACCTACTCTGAGGAGAGAGCGAGTGGGTACAGATACCTGCTCTGAGGAGAGAGCAGGCGGGTACAGATATCTGCTCTGAGGAGAGAGCGAGCAGGTATAGATACGTGCTCTGAGGAGAGAGCGAGTGGGTACAGATACCTGCTCTGAGGAGAGAACGGGCGGGTGCAGATACCTGCTATGAGCAGAAAGCGGGCGGGTACAGATACCTGCTCTGAGGAGAGAGCGGGAGGGTACAGATACCTGCTCTGAGGAAAGAGCGGGCAGGTAAAGATCTGAGGAGATAGCGGGCGGGTAGAGATACCTGCTCTGAGGAGAGCGCGGCCGGGTACAGATACCTGCTCTGAGGAGGGAGCGGGCAGGTACAGATACCTGCTCTGAGGAGGGAGCGGGTCGGTACAGGTACCTGCTCTGAGGAGAGTGTGGGCGGTACAGATACCTGCTCTGAGGAGAGAGTGGGCGGGTGCAGATACCTGCTCTGAGGAGGGAGTGGGTGGGTACAGATACCTGCTCTGAGGAGAGAGCAGGTGGGTACAGATACCTGCTCTGAGGTGAGAGTCAGGGGTACAGGTACCTGCTCTGAGGAGAGTGCGGGAGGGTACTGATACCTGCTCTGAGGAGAGAGCGGGTGGGTACAGATACCTGCTCTGAGGAGGGAGCGGGTCGGTACAGGTACCTGCTCTGAGGAGAGTGTGGGCGGTACAGATACCTGCTCTGAGGAGAGAGTGGGCGGGTGCAGATACCTGCTCTGAGGAGGGAGTGGGTGGGTACAGATACCTGCTCTGAGGAGAGAGCAGGCGGGTACAGATACCTGCTCTGAGGTGAGAGTCAGGGGTACAGGTACCTGCTCTGAGGAGAGTGCAGGAGGGTACTGATACCTGCTCTGAGGAGAGAGCGGGTGGGTACAGTTACCTGCTCTGAGGAGAGAGCGGGCGGGTGCAGTTACCTGCTCTGAGGAGGGAGTGGGTGGGTACAGATACCTGCTCTGTGGAGAGAGCAGGGGGGTACAGATACCTGCTCTGAGGTGAGAGTCAGGGGTACAGGTACCTGCTCTGAGGAGAGTGCGGGAGGGTACTGATACCTGCTCTGAGGAGAGAGCGGGCGGGTACAGATACCTGCTCTGAGGAGAGCATGGGCTGGTACAGATACCTGCTCTGATGAGAGAGCGGGAGGGTACAGATACCTGCTCTGAAAGGGACCTGTAGGCAGAGGGTGTGGTGCCTGTTGGATTATAATTGATGTACACAGATTAAAGGCACAAGCAGCGTGCAATCATCACAGCGAGACGAGCTGATTAAAGAGCCGAGGTGTGCGCATGATAGGCACAGAGGGCGATGGTAGCCCTCGGGTTCTCTCCGTTGAAGGTCTATACACTCACGTCTATCCACCTGTATTTCTGATGGAGCTCTGATGGTATTGTGGAAATCTAACGAAGATTGCGCTTGGACACATTTTTCAAATACATAACAAGGTATTTACAAGTGTCCAGATCACACTACCTAAAGGCAGTTTAATGCATTTAAAGCAATGTGATTGAATAGTAATTATTATTTTAGAATCATATCGCGTTTTACAGGTCCTCTATGATACTGAGGTGACTGAGTGAAGTAAAAAGAAGTGACATCTGCATACTGAATGTACATTAGAATTATAGTGAATAACATTGAATGTTTTGTAGAATTGTACAGTGGTGAGTGCATCACATGGTATTGGGAGACACGAGGGAGATGCCCTTGGCTTTTTAAAGAATAAGAGTGCAAGGATGTGTTCGATAACTTTTGAATAGTACTCCTGATGAAGGTTCTGTAACGAAACTGTAAATAAACCGAAACATGTTGAGAGCATACAACAGCAGATGATATGATATGATATGGCATTTATAACACGCCTATACACAAGTGTTTCAAGGCGCGATGAGGCAAGGGGGGGGGACAAAGGGAGGACAGACAACGATCCTACTAGGCCAAGTGTCATTCAGATCGTGCAAGTGCATGGGAAGGGGGAAAGGAAAAGTGCGCGGGGAAAGGGAGAGGGGAAAGTGCAGTACATGGGAAAAGTGGAATAAATAAGAAAATAAATAAACGGCCAGCTGGTAGCGAGTGCAAGAAAGTGCAGATCAAAGTGCTGGTAGGGGGACTGTAGGGATACAGAACAACGGTCCCCAGGTGCAGGGGATTCCAGGGAGGCAGTGCAAGTGGGCAATAGACGGGCCTGGGCCAGAGATCAGAGAGGGTGGCCAGATGTGGAGATCTGACTGAGGGAAAACTTCAGTAGGTAATCATCTGAAAACTAAAAATTGCAATTTATGACATTTCCAACCGCATTGCTGACCCACTTGTGTACAGGCACGTTATAAATGCCATATCTTATCATATCATATCTAGGTTGAGGACCAAGAGGTAGCATATGCTTAGAGGCACCCAGTGTTATACTACTTCTGAGAACCCTTTTTGTTAAAATATATTTGGTATTTATTGAAGAATTTTAAAAATATGTTTGTAATAACATAAATCTATACAGGAATTTAAATAATTGTATTCAGCTAAATAATTGTATTCAGCTCGTAGGGTTCTAGAAAAAGTACAATAAATATGAGTAGAGCATCCCTGAAATGTTGTATCTGATGAGAACCATCTCCTCAGACAAATCAGCCAGTGCAGGTGTTCCACGTATCAGTGCAGGACTTCACCATGGTAGATCAGTCGTAGAGAGACGCTCAGAAGCGAGCTCTACTGGATGGGTCGGGTCTTTTAAGGCTGGGGAGGGCTGACTAAGTCACAGATGTCATCTCAGTGTGTTGAGGGGGGCAGGGAAGGGATCATCTGGGGAGAGCTGCCTCAGGAGGGGGATGGCTGCCATAATGACCTGCGTTCTGGCCATGAAGGCAAGAAGATCAAGGAAAGAGGGTGAGGAGGGACATTATTGCAGCTAGCTGCCTCGTGAGGCTACTCTCCCCATGGGCCTCACTCTCTCTCTTGACTCCGTACAGATGTGCTCCCCTCTAATACCCCCCTGATAATCCCTTCCCTGCCCCCTTAACACTCAGAGGTGCGACGGTGAAAAGGTGAGAATTGCACAGTAGTAATAGGGAGTCGCAAAGTGGGGAAAGGAGGCCATGGGGAAGTGGGTCATGATGAGAAGGGGATAAGGGCATACAAATGGGGAGGAATGGTTACATGACTGTCTGTCGCGAGAACAACTTCTGAAGTGGATTATGATTTGAGCAAGACAAGGAACTCAATGAGGGGCGGCTTGATTTGCTGGTCAGGCTTGGTACCTGGAGGCAGCAGGGGTGTAGGCAAGAGGAAAGGTCCTTGCATGGGTCAGTTGTGAGGCAGACCACCACTGTGGTACGCAGTACCTGGATTGGGAAGTCCTGGATTGAGATTCTGAGTTGAACGAATTTTGCGAATGTGAGATGAGACAGGAAAGGGGTGCACCAATGAATGGTCTCCTATCTACATGGGCACAGTGTTGTCAAACACCAATGGAGAGGGCAGGAGAGGACATGGCGGTTCGACTTAGGCAAGGCAGTTAAGAAGAGACAGAAGAAAAGTGGAGGATGAGGTCTGGGTGACTTGTGGTACGAGCACAATAAGGGAAAGCCATGCCAGTAGACACTGTGACAGGAGAGAAAGGCTGACAGCCAGGGCCCCAAGCAAGGCAAACCCAAAAATGACTGCAAGTAAGGTCAATGGGTTAAGGCAGATTAGAGCAAAGTTGCTAAGAGATTACGTTTATTTGCATTGTATGGACTGCATATTATCTATCCCCCATAGGCATGATGCTGCCACCCATATGGGCAACAATGTTAATAATGGTGGAAAGTTACAGAGCTATTGCCTGAATGTCCAGGTTGCAAGATTTCCTATAAACACCAGGAGAATTGATTCCAGTCATAGGTGTGATAGTAGAAAGGTGCAGAGCTATTTCCTGAATGTCCAGGTTGCAAGATTTCCTATAAACACCAGGAGAATTGATTCCAGTCATAGGTGTGATGGTAGAAAGGTGCAGAGCTATTTCCTGAATGTCCAGGTTTCTAAGAGTTCTTCTAAACCCCGGGAGATTGGATTCTAGTGATAGGTGTGATGGTAGAAAGGTGCAGAGCTATTTCCTGAATGTCCAGGTGTAAGAGTTCTTCTAAACACCGGGAGATTGGATTCTAGTGATAGGTGTGATGGTAGAAAGGTGCAGAGCTATTTCCTGAATGTCCAGGTTTCTAAGAGTTCTTCTAAAGGCTGGGAGATTGGATTCTAGTGATAGGTGTGATGGTAGAAAGGTGCAGAGCTATTTCCTGAATGTCCAGGTTTCTAAGAGTTCTTCTAAAGGCTGGGAGATTGGATTCTAGTCATAGGTGTGATGGTAGAAAGGTACAGAGCTATTTCCTGAATGTCCAGGTTTTAAGAGTTGTTCTAAAGGCTGGGAGATTGGATTCTAGTGATTGGTGTGATGGTAGAAAGGTGCAGAGCTATTTCCTGAATGTCCAGCATGTGGGATTAGTAATGGTAGTGCATTCTCTGGGGGTGATTCCTGAAATTAGAAGGTACTTGTTGTGATGCGCCGTCTTCCTATCTGCTCTGCTTAGTATGTGTGCGATGTCAAAACAGCTAAAACAGTTTAACATGTGTATGTGTCCTGGCACTTACCTGGACACAGGCTGGACCCTCCTCTATGCTGACATCACTGGACAATGGACGGTTTCCCCATCCGTGCCCAGGGAGAAATTAACTAGCCCCAGGGGCCGAAGGAGTGAAAGAAAACACCCTTAAAATATGTCTGAGAGAGACAGCAGGATTTCTGTAGCAAAGCTGCCTGAGGCCTCCAACATCTACACAGGGGTTCAATATCCAAGTGGCCAGACTGCATCTGCATGGACCTGCCCGGCAAGGAGCAGACGACCTAGGCCTTGTGTGTGGGAGGCCTGTGTAAAGCTCTGGCCCAGGTGTTAAGATGGATTTCTGAACTCTGACCTGGTGGGCAGAGGTTCAGAAGGCCAGCCTAGTTTCTTGGAACAGGGCAACATTCTGGACAAGCCAGACCAATCAAGGTAGCATTGGCAGCAGTCAAGACTGGGTCTCAGGAGGGGTGAGGGTGGCTGAAAGCCCACAATGGGCACACAGAGTAAATGACACCACAAATTACTCTCAGTCAGGTGAATATATCAAAAATACATATACATTTATTAAAGGCCTTTTAAGTCAAACAAAAAGTACATCTTCAGCAGTATTAATAAAACTAACACAACACTATCTACAGAAACAGTAACAATTGGCCTAAAGGAATATTCCACAAGTAGAGATTCACAACCTGCAAAGAAAGGGGTCACACAGTGCCAATATACTTTAGGCAGTCCTTCAACAATTCAAACCCTAACTAATAGGCAGTCCAGTCCCTAAGAAGTGTGGAGCCTTGAGCTCAAAAGTTCATTCAGTGCCGGAGTACTCGATCTTGGGGTTAACTTAAAAATGGGGCTTCTTCAGGGGGCTGTATTGGCTCAGGAAGTTGGGCGAGGTGATGAAGAATACATTCCCACTATTTAAGGAGGGTCTCCCCAAGAGGGCAGAACAGGTTCCAAGATTTGGGAATAGCTCAGTAGTAGAGGCTACCTCAATAAAAGAGAGAGGCCCTCAGGGGACACTCGTGCGTAAAAGTCTATGGATGCGTCAGGGGCCACCGGTAAGGGATACAAGTACTTACCGACCCACGGTGCACTCTGGACCAAACTTCGGCAGTCAAGTCCAGTTGGTTCGCAGGTTCAAATCCTGCAGTTGCAAAGCTCTGCGGCTTTCAGGGGCTGCGTTCCAGGATTTAATTTGTGGCGGGACGATAGCGATTTCTCAGCTCCTGGTGAAGAGATCAGGCCAGTTCCACTGCAGTGAGTTTTAGGGCACAGGGGGGCACAGCAGCAAGGCACCCATGAAGATCGTCACCACAGCTGGGCGACACAGTGACGGTGTAGGCTCAGGTTCAGGTGTACTCTCCTAATTCCAGAACTAGGAATGTTAGGTGTACGAAACTCGGCGGGAGAATGCCTTATACTCAGAGCTTACAGTCTCCAAAGACTCAAGTCAAAACTCGAGGTGACAGCGGTTCCAGGGCAAAGGTCCTGTAAGAGCTGGTCAGTTTACTGGGCGGTCCAGGAACACTTCCGAAAAGGCTTGCTTACAGGATAAGCAGGAGTTGCCGAGAGTAGTTAGTCCCACTACTCCAACGGGTCAAAGTGCCCTTGCAGGCCTTCTATGATCGATGAGAAACAGGGTCTCTGACAGGAGAACAGTGGGGTCAGGGTGCCAAACCTTCCAGCGGGTCACCAGTCATTCCACAAATCTGCTTCTTCGGAGCAGGATACTGGATTCCTTTGCGAAGTTTGTTATGAACTCAGAAGATCGACCTGGAATTTGTGTAAGGTGCCTCCTCTTATCCAGAATCTCCTTCAAGCCAAAACAAAGAAACCAATGAGAGATCTGAAAAGTGAAGTGTGTTTCCCCCACACTGTTTACTGCGCCATAAAACATCTAATGACGTTCCAAATTGTAACACGTGTTTTGGCACATAAAACGTGCCTTTCTCAAATCAGGGCATATCCTATGTTGCTGTCATGAGGGAACTCACTGCACAGTTGTAAAATAGAACTTGTTGTCATGGGTTATAATCCCACCTTCAAAGTCAATTTTCGTGCTCCGTCGTCTGTTATTAGTCCTTGGTGATGCCACCCATCGACCAGATTTTTCAGATTTCTAATGAGAGTCACCTGAGGGTTGGTGGATAGTATCTCAAAGCAGTTGGGTGTCTCAAGGTGGTTCGTAGCCATTTTAATGTAGTCTTGTCTGTTCATTACAATTGTATTACCGCCCATATCCGGCTCTTTTATGACTAACTCTTTTTTTTGACTTAGTGATGTTAGTCCTTGTTGTTCCTGCCGTTTTAAGTTATGTCATGCACATTTTTTGCTTTTCATCCCTTGTTTGTCCGAGATCTTATTCAAGTCCTGCGTGACCAATTTATAGAATGCATCAAGCATATTGTCCGTTGAAAATTGTGGTAGAAACTTGGATTTAGGTTTTAGTTCTACTTGTGTCATACCGTTGTAATCTTGAACTCTTGCAATGCCTGGTGTATCGGTGGCTCTTTTGGCTCCTGTAATGATCTGAGAAGATGTATATTTCCCAAATCTTCAATTGTTATTTCACTGGTGATAACCTGTTCAGACTGATTTTCCCGTCTGCTCATTTGTGTGGCAAATTTGTAAAAAATGTTAGCTTCCTAACTACTTTGAAGAGATCGATATGCACTTGTATAGGCTCGAGATATGATGTTGGTGCAAAAGAAAGTCCACTGTTCAAGAGGCTTATTTCCTCTGGAGTTAGTTCTTGATCAGACAAATTCATAACTAAGTCACCTATTTGTTCTTCTTGTCCGCTTCTCGGGCCCCCGCTCTTGTCAATCTCTGGTAATCCTCTAAAGCATCGGGGTTGCCTGTGTCTACCTGACCACCTCCTTCCTTTCCTCCGAGTGTAGTTTGTTACTTGTCGGGTTGGTTTGACAGTTGAAAATGGACCTGTTTTTGTACTCAGTTCCTGTTTTCTTTTTTAAATCTACGTATTTGGTTGAGGAAACCATGACATGTTTTGTTTTTGTTTTGATCATCGTAGTTTCAGGGTCCCCTTCAATATCTTCATCGGCATCTGAACTCGAGGATGAGGTATTAGGTGTACTTTCTTTGGATATTGGCTTTGTATATTTGTTGTATTTTTCCTGAAATGTATAAACTTGTCCTCATTATAATCTCTCTCATCATGGAAACATTTTCTCAATTTTCTCAATTTAATTTCGTCCTGGTATTCCTTTAATATCTCGTACATCTTAAGGTCATTTTTCTCCTTGGTTGCATCTAATGCCTTGGCATCTGTTATTTCTTGTTTAATAGTCTCTATTTGGTCTGTGATTCTTTTATGTTCACAAGTTGCATGTTCCACTAGCATTTCCAACATTTGTTTCGAACATTGATTCAGGTTTTTTTCCCAGTCTTCCACTAAATCTTTGTCTTCATCTTTACTGAAATCCGGGAAGATCAAAATTCATAATCCTTGTGGTATTTGCTGTTTGGTTAGGTAGTTTTTTAGGGAGATAATCTCCCAATACTTGTCGATTTCCTTATGTGAAGCTTTTTCAAATTTTATAAATTTGTATCTAAGGTCTTCACGTTTCAAAGTACTAGTTCCAAATGCACAGGCATTACTGCCTTTTGTTGTGAACAGGTTATTGGCCTCCTCTTCCCTATTCTCAAGATATTCTGCCTTGTTTCAGTGTGAGAATGCAGGTCAGCACGGTTGGTGATATCAAAGTACTTGAAAAATCTTGAATTGAGGAACTTTTTTTCGTGATATCAACTGGGTTACCGCCGCGACCACGTTCTGCTTCTGTTTAGAAAGGATGTCGCATAAGTGTAGAGAAAACGGAGACCTTGAGTTCCTCTACAGATTTTTCAGATCTCTAATGACACATTCTATAAATCGGTCACGCAGGACTTGAATAAGATCTTGGACAAACAAGGGATGAAAGGCAAAAAATGTGCACAACGTAACTTAACACCGCAGGAACAGCAAGCCCTAAAATCACTAAGTAAAAAAAAGAGTTAGTCATAAAAGAGGTGGATAAGGGCGGTAATATAATTGCAAAGAACAGATGAGACTTCATTAAAATGGCTACAAACCACCTTGAGACACTGTTAGGCAGAATCCTGTGCAGTTCCCTTTGGGACCACTGCAAAAAGATTAAGACTACAGGAGAAGCAGTAAACCCACTTGGTAGCAGTCTGTACCACACAGATTTACTTGGTAGCTGTGGCTGAGCAGTCAGACTTCTCTCAAGAAGAGGTAAGCAGTATATAGAGTATACACATTAGGTACCAAAAGACAGAGCACAAGCAAACACTGACCAGAGCTTTGGTATAAAAGTATATAATTATTTATTTAAAAACACACTTATGAAAATACACTGGCACTAATATATCAAGCAAGTTCAAACACAGTCACTATAAGTATATACACTTCCCTAGTTAAATTATTTGACAAGTCTAGGTTAAGACACCACTTATTAGCAAAACAGAGGTGAGCGCGTGACCTTAGATGGCACTCCAATAATTAATTTAAAAAGGGAGAGAAAGGCAGAGTATGGAAATAACACAGTACCAACACTTTTAAGAAACTACAGCAAGTCAAGAAAGGCAGGGTCTACTGTAGAGCAACAGAGTCATAGGCCAGGCCCACCCTTGGAGAGAGCAAGGCGGAATGTGCCCAAGATCACAATAGAGGTACACTTTAAACAGTCTTTGTAGATAGTTGAAAAAGGAGTTGGATCAGTTCAGAAAAGTTATATTAGCCAGCCTAGGGCCAACCAGATGGCAAGGTGAGGATTTACGGGACACCCCACACAGACCGTTGCGAGGGAGGCCAGGCGGACACAGTACATTTGAAATGTGGAGGAACGTCCAGAGGGGGCAGTTGTTCCTGGCAGCGGGTGCAAGTTGCGCGTCGTCCAGAGGAAGAGAAGATCTCGACGTGGAGGAAAGCTGAAGGTTGTTGCACTGCCAGGGAAGAAACCAGCCGCGGAGTCCTCCGGTTAAAAGGTGCTACCCTTTTATTCATGGTAGTGGTAAGTCATGGTTATCCGGTTGCTGGGTTGCTTGGCACGGACAATTCGCCCACGGGACGGTCCAGGAAGGCGAAAAAGGGGCAAACTGGTTAACCCCACCAGTTCAAGGGAAGAAGACTCTCCTGGAGGAAGATCTCCTCTGTCGTCGGGAAGTGGTGAGTCGGTTCAGCAGGGCTCCACCGGTGGTGTCATCGTAGCAGGTCAGCTCAGCTTCTCCCTCTTCGGATTCTTAGATCCTGTGGTGACTTCTGAAATTCCAGTCCCCAAAGCCCTGCTTCTATGCAGAAAACCCCCATTCACTCAGCCTAGCTGTCAATCAAACATGCTAAGTGGTGAGCCGGGCGGCTCACCACTTGAGCCAATCACACAAGAGTGCGACTTGAGTTGCCAAGGCAACTCAGTCTAGGGTGCCTATTCCCCCCTCCCACACATCCTGTGGACCCAGACAGAGTGGTACCACTTTAGGGGGTTTCTGTGCAGAAGCCCGCCAAAAGTGGAACAAAGGGCTCAACTTGGGTTACAGTCACAGAAGCGAACACAAACGCCATTTTAAAACCGAGTCCTGGCAAAAAGACCCAACTGGGGAATAAATATTAAATAAATAACCCAGCGGTATCTTTAACATTGCACCAAAAAGTGGTGCGTTTAAAATCAATGGGAAAAATCCCATAAGAAATATTCCGGTGGAATATTTCCATGGTATCCACTGCCACCAGCCAGAAACTCGACAGGGGGGGATGGGACAGTGCCCCCTTTGGAAAACAGACCCAGGAGCAATCGAATTGCCCCTACCAGTACTTCCACAATATGATGGTTTGTACTGGTTCTGTTCATAATTTGAGACTAGTAAAGCCAATGGTGACTTTACAAGCCCTGGCAGACAGTAGTCAGTCCCAGGGTATGGAGTCTATGTTTGGGGGTCACTATGACACCTTTGTGTTACTGCACTGAGGGTGCTGTGTAACGCACATACCAAAAATAACAAAACACATTAAGCCCTATGGAGTAAAAGACCCCATAGCCCATAAAACACATTGCAGAGTCAAAGGACACTTTCAAATCGTGCCTAAGAGTGGGAGAAAAAGAGTCTCACTCTTAGCAGGAGAAAAAAATAAACCCCAAAAATCCGGCAAAGCTGCTGGGGGACTCACTAGGTTTGGGAAATTAGCCTTAACAGAGAATTCTCCCTAACAGACACCCAACTGCTATGAAATACTATCCACCAACCCTCAGGTGACTCTCATTAGAGATCTGAAAAATCTGGTCGATTGGTGGCATCCCCAAGGACTAATAACAGGCAACGGAGCACAAAAATTGACTGTGAAGGAGGGGTTATAACCCATGACAACAAGTTCTATTTTACAACTGTGCAGTGAGTCCCCACATGACAGCAACATAGGATATGCCCTGATTTACACTTATGCAACATCCTTTCTAAACAGAAGCAGAAAGTGGTCGCGGAGGTAACCCAATTGCCCAATTGAAATCACCAAAGAAGTTCCTCAATTCAAGATTTATCAATGATAGATCTGCTCCTATTCAGCCATCCAAGATGTGGACCAATCATGGACCACGGTGGTCCCAGTCATCCCAGCACACCAGACATCCTGGCACCCAGGAGGTGTATTGGAACTAGACAGTTCCAGCCCACATCCTGGGCACACACACACACAAGGCATGCAGAAAGCTTCGGATTGTGTGGGGTTCTGCATGACCAAATAAGGAATTTCCCAGGTCTGCTTGATCTGGGGAAGGCAAAGGGACTAGATGGCCAAAGATCAGAACAAAGGACCTCGTGGCATGGCTATTTTGGGCACTGGCCACTGTCCTGGGCCAAATGCAGTAAACACATAAGAAGTGGATAAAAGCTAGATTATTCTTTCATTAAGTATTGAAGTAGCTGCTGGGTCCCCAGGGTGGTGCCTTTTACACTCTGCACTCACAGCGCGCAGGTTGACGCCACTGCTCCTTTGTAACTAGTGACTATAAGGGAAGGCGTTTTCTTATTACAGGTTCCCATATAGAGTAGGATATAGTTTCTTATTACAGGTTCCCATATAGAGTAGGATATAGTCTCCCATAGGTAATAAATACATAACATACCTTCACTCTGTGATGAAGACCGTTTGCGTTTGCCTGTCTGATCCAAGTCTGAAAAAGAAGGGGAAAATCATGTATAAGCAAAACTGAAAGCACAACACAAAACACAGCACAAAACAGCACGCAACTGAGAATAAAGCTCTGACGAGGTTTGCAATCACTCTAGGCACTATAATCAGTCTCTGTCAATAGTGTGATTTAAATGCTCTTTCTATGGCAACATCCCTTGATAACACATTTGCTGAGGTCTTGAGTGAGCACTGTCTGATATGGGGGCTGGATGGTGTGCCCTTAAAGGCTCACAGCGATTTCCTATACAAAAGGAGCTTGATGCCACCTAACACTAGTGCCTGGCATGAGAAGCGCAGATGTAAGTGACCTACACAGAATGTGTGATCGAGTGAAAGAAAGTGAGCAAATGATGACAGGAAACAGAGTAAAGCTGAAGTTATTCTCACTGGACCCCTCATCCACCAGGGAGAATGGCTGCGTGCTCTGAGGAAAGAGCGGGTGGGTTCAGCTACCTGCCCAGACGGGTACAGATACCTGATCTGAGATGAGAGGGGGCGTGTACAGATACCTGCTCTGAGGAGAGAGCGGCGGGTACAGATACCTGTCCGGACGGGTACAGATACCTGATCTGAGGAGAGAGCGGGCGGGTACAGATACCTGCTCTGAGGAGGAAGAGGGCGGGTACAGCTACCTGCTCTGAGAAGAGCGCGGGCGGGTACAGATACCTGCTCTGAGGAGAGAGCGAGCGTGTACAGATACCTGTCCGGACGGATACAGATACCTGATCTGAGGAGAGAGCGGGAGGGTACAGATACCTGCTCTGAGGAGGGAGAGGGCGGGTACAGCTACCTGCTATGAGAAGAGCGCGGGCAGGTACAGATACCTGCTCTGAGAAGAGAGCGGGCGGGTACAGATACCTGCTCTGAGGAGAGAGCGGGCGTGAACAGATACCTGCCCGGACGGGTACAGATACCTGATCTGAGGAGAGAGCGGGCGGGTACAGATACCTTTTCTGAGGCGAGAGCAGGCGGGTACAGATACCTGCTCTGAGGAGAGAGAGAGAGGCCGGGTACAGATACCGGCTCTGAGGAGAGAGCAGGCGGGTACAGATACCTCCTGAGGAGAGAGCAGGCGAGTGCAGATACCTGCTCTCAGGAGAGAGCGGGTGGGTACAGATACCTGCTCTGAGATGAGAGCGGGCGTGTACAGATACCTGCCCGGACGGGTACAGATACCTGATCTGAGGAGAGAGCGGGCGGGTGCAGATACCTGCTCTGAGGAGAGAGCGGGCGGGTGCAGATACCTGCTCTGAGGAAAGAGCGGGTGGGTACAGATACCTGCCCAGACGGGTACAGATACCTGATCTGAGATGAGAGGGGGCGTGTACAGATACCTGCCCGGACGGGTACAGATACCTGATCTGAAGAGAGAGCGGGCAGGTGCAGATACCTGCTCTGAGGAGGGAGAGGGCGGGTACAGCTACCTGCTCTGAGGAGAGAGCGGGCGTGTACAGATACCTGCTCTGAGGAGAGAGCGGGCGGTTACAGATACCTGCCCAGACGGGTACAGATAGCTGATCTGAGGAGAGAGCGGGAGGGTACAGATACCTGCTCTGAGGAGGGAGAGGGCGGGTACAGCTACCTGCCCGGACGGGTACAGATACCTGATCTGAGGAGAGAGCGGGCGGGTGCAGATACCTGCTCTGAGGGGAGAGCGGGCGGGTACAGATACCTGCTCTGAGGAGAGAGCGGGCGGGTACAGATACCTGTCCGGACGGGTACAGATAGCTGATCTGAGGAGAGAGCGGGCGGGTACAGATACCTGCTCTGAGGAGGGAGAGGGCGGGTACAGCTACCTGCTCTGAGGAGAGAGCGGGCGTGTACAGATAGCTGCTCTGAGGAGAGAGCGGGCGGGTACAGATACCTGCTCTGAGAAGAGCGCGGGCGGGTACAGATACCTGCTCTGAGGAGAGAGCGGGCGTGTACAGATACCTGTCCGGACGGATACAGATACCTGATCTGAGGAGAGAGCGGGAGGGTACAGATACCTGCTCTGATGAGGAAGAGGGCGGGTACAGATACCTGCTCTGAGGAGAGAGCGGGCGGGTACAAATACCTGCCCTGAGGAGGGAGCCGGCTGGTACAGATACCTGCTCTGAGGAGGTAGCGGGTGGGTACAGATACCTGCTCTGAGGAGAGAGCGGGCGGGTACAGATACCTGCTCTGAGGAGAGAGCAGGTGGGTACAGCTTCCTGCTCTGAGGAGAGAGCGGGCGGGTACAGATACCTGCTCTGAGGAGAGAGCAGGCAGGTACAGATACCTGCTCTGTTGAGAGAGCGGGCGGGTACAGATACCTGCTCTGTTGAGAGAGCGGGCGGGTACCGATACCTGCTCTGAAGAGAAGCAGGTGGGTACATATACCTGCTCTGAGGAGAGAGGGGGCAGGTACAGATACCTGCTCTGAGGAGGGAGTGGGCAGGTACAGATACCTGCCCAGACGTGTACAGATACCTGCTCTGAGAAAGAGCTGGCGGGTACAGATACCTGCTCTGAGGATGGAGTGCACGGGTACAGATACCTGCTCTGAGGAGAGAGCGGGCGGGTACAGATACCTGCTCTGAGGAGAGAGCGGGCCGGTACAGATACCTGATCTGAGGAGAGAGCGGGCGGGTAGGGATACCTGCTCTGAGGAGAGAGCGAGTGGGTACAGATACCTGCTCTAAGGAGAGAGCAGCCGGGTACAGCTACCTGCTCTGAGAAGAGAGCGGGTGGGTGCAGATACCTGCTCTGAGGAGAGAGTGGGCAGGTACAGCTACCTGCTCTGAGGAGAGAGCAGCCGGGTACATCCACCTGCTCTGAGGAGAGAGCGGGCGGGTACAGATACCTGCTCTGAGGAGAGAGCGGGTGGGTACAGATACCTGCTCTGAGGAGACAGTGGGCAGGTACAGCTACCTGCTCTGAGGAGAGAGTGGGCGGGTACAGATACCTGCCCGGACGGGTACAGATACCTGCTCTGAGAAAAGAGATGACGGGTACAGATACCTGCTCTGAGTATGGAGTGCGCGGGTACAGATACCTGCTCTGAGGAGATAGCGGGCAGGTACAGATACCTGCTCTGAGGAGAGTGCGGACGGGTACAGATACCTGCCCTGAGGAGGGAGCCGGCAGGTACAGATACCTGCTCTGAGGAGGTAGCGGGAGGGTACAGATACCTGCTCTGAGGAGAGAGTGGGCGGGTACAGATACCTGCTCTGAGGAGAGAGCGGGCCGGTACAGATACCTGCTCGGAGGAGAGAGCAGTTGGGTACAGATACCTGCTCTGAGGAGATAGCTGGCGGGTACAGCTACCTGCTCTGAGGAGAGAGCAGACAGGTACAGCTACCTGCTCTGAGGAGAGAGCGGGTGGCTGCAGATACCTGCTCTGAGGAGAGAGTGGGCGGGTACAGATACCTGCCGGGACGGGTACAGATACCTGCTCTGAGAAAAGAGATGGCGGGTACAGATACCTGCTCTGAGGATGGAGTGTGCGGGTACAGATACCTGCTCTGAGGAGATAGCGGGCAGGTACAGCTACCTGCTCTGAGGAGAGAGCAGCCGGGTACAGCTACCTGCTCTGAGGAGAGAGCGGGTGGGTACAGATACCTGCTCTGAGGAGAGTGCGGGCGGGTACAGATACCTGCTCTGAGGAGAGAGTGCGCGGGTACAGATACCTGCTCAGAGGAGAGAGCAGGTGGGTAAAGCCACCTACTCTGAGGAGAGAGCGGGCAGGTACAGATCCCTGCTCTGAGGAGGGAGAGGGCGGGTACAGAAACCTGCTCTGAGGAGGGAGCGGGCAGGTACAGATCCCTGCTCTGAGGAGAGAGCGGGTGGGTACCCTGCTCTGAGGAGGGAGCGGGCGGGTACAGATACCTGCTCTGAGGAGAGAGAGGGCGGGTACAGATACCTGCTCTGAGGAGAGAGTGGGCCGGTACAGATACCTGCTCTGAGGAGAGAGCAGGCAGGTACAGATACCTCCTCTGAGGAGAGAGCGGGCAGGTAAAGCCACCTACTCTGAGGAGAGAGCGGGCAGGTACAGATCCCTGCTCTGAGGAGGGAGAGGGCGGGTACAGAAACCTGCTCTGAGGAGGGAGCGGGCAGGTACAGATCCCTGCTCTGAGGAGAGAGCGGGTGGGTACCCTGCTCTGAGGAGGGAGCGGGCGGGTACAGATACCTGCTCTGAGGAGAGAGAGGGCGGGTACAGATACCTGCTCTGAGGAGAGAGTGGGCCGGTACAGATACCTGCTCTGAGGAGAGAGCAGGCAGGTACAGATACCTGCTCTGAGGAGAGAGTGGGCCGGTACAGATACCTGCTCTGAGGAGAGAGCAGTCAGGTACAGATACCTGCTCTAAGGAGAGAGCGGGCGGGTACAGATACCTGCTCTGAGGAGAGAGCGGGCCTGTACAGATACCTGCCCGGACGGGTACAGATACCTGCTCTGAGAAAAGAGCTGGCGGGTACAGATACCTGCTCTGAGGAGAGAGTGCGCGGGTACAGATACCTGCTCTGAGGAGATAGCGGGCAGGTAAAGATACCTCCTCTGAGGAGAGAGCGGGCAGGTAAAGCCACCTACTCTGAGGAGAGAGAGGGCGGGTACAGATACCGGCTCTGAGGAGAGAGTGGGCCGGTACAGATACCTGCTCTGAGGAGAGAGCAGGCGGGTACAGATACCTGCTCTGAGGAGAGAGCAGGCGGGTACAGATACCTGCTCTGAGGAGAGAGCAGGTGGGTGCAGATAACTGCTCTGAGGAAAGAGTAGGCAGGTACAGATACCTGCTCTGAGGAGAGAGCGGGCGGGTACAGATACCTGCTCTGAAGAGAGAGCAGGTGGGTACAGATACCTGCTCTGAGGAGAGAGGGGGCAGGTACAGATACCTGCTCTGAGGAGGGAGCAGGCAGGTACAGATACCTGCTCTGAGAAAAGAGCTGGCGGGTACAGATACCTGCTCTGAGGATGGAGTGCGCGGGTACAGATACCTGCTCTGAGGAGATAGCGGGCGGGTACAGATACCTGCTCTGAGGAGAGAGCGGGTGGGTACAATTACCTGCTCTGAGGAGGGAGCGGGCGGGCACAGATACCTGCTGTGAGGAGAGAGCGGACGGGTACAGATAACTGCTCTGAGGAGAGAACAGGCGGGTGCAGATACCTCCTCTGAGGAGAGAGCAGGCGGGTACAGATACCTGCTCTGAGGGGGGAGCGGGCAGGTACATATACCTGCTCTGAGGAGAGAGCGGGCGAGTACAGATACCTGCTCTGAGGAGAGAGCAGGCAGGTACAGATATCTGCTCTCAGGAGAGAGCCGGCGGGTGCATATACCTGCTCTCAGGAGAGAGCGGCCAGGTGCAGAAACCTGCTCTGAGAAGAGCGCGGGCGGGTACAGATACCTGCTCTGAGGAGAGAGCGGGCGGGTACAGATACCTGCTCTGAGGAGAGAGCGGGCGGTGCAGATACCTGCTCTGAGGAGAGAGCGGCCGGGTACAGATACCTGCTCTGAGGGGAGAGCGGGCGGGTACAGATACCTGCTCTGAGGAGAGAGCGGGCGGGTACAGCTACATGCTCTGAGGAGAGAGCAGGCGGGTGCAGATACCTGCTCTGAGCAGAGAGAGTGCGAGTACAGATACCTGCTCTGAGGAGAGAGCGGCCGGGTACAGATACCTGCTCTGAGGGGAGAGCTGGCGGGTACAGATACCTGCTCTGAGGAGAGAGCGGGCGGGTACAGCTACCTGCTCTGAGGAGAGAGCGGGCGGGTGCAGATACCTGCTCTGAGGGGAGAGCGGGCGGGTACAGATACCTGCTCTGAGGAGAGAGCGGGCAGGTTCGGATACCTGCTCTGAGGAGACAGCAGGCAGGTACAGATACCTGCTCTCAGGAGAGAGCGGGCGGGTGCAGATACCTGCTCTGAAAAGAGAGCGGCTGGGTACAGATACCTGCTCTGAGGAGAGAGCGGGCGGGTACAGCTACCTGCTCTGAGGAGAGAGCAGGTGGGTGCAGATAACTGCTCTGAGGAAAGAGCAGGCAGGTACAGTACCTGCCTTGTTGAGAGAGCGGGCAGCTACAGATACCTGCTCTGAAGAGAGAGCAGGCAGGTACAGATACCTGCTCTGTTGAGAGAGCGGGCAGGTAAAGCCACCTACTCTGAGGAGGGAGCAGGCGGGTACAGATACCTGCCCGGACGGGTACAGATACCTGCTCTGAGAAAAGAGCTGGCGGGTACAGATACCTGCTCTGAGGATGGAGTGCGCGGGTACAGATACCTGCTCTGAGGAGATAGCGGGCAGGTAAAGCCACCTACTCTGAGGAGAGAGCGGGCGGGTTCAGATACCTGCTCTGAGGAGAGAGCGGGCGGGTATAGATACCTGCTCTGAGGAGAGAGCAGGCTGGTACAGATACCTGCTCTGAGGGGGGAGTGGGCAGGTACATATACCTGCTCTGAGGAGAGAGCGGGCGAGTACAGATACCTGCTCTGAGGAGGGAGCGGGCGGGTACAGATACCTGCTCTGAGGAGGGAGCGGGCAGGTACAAATACCTGCTCTGAGGAGAGATCGGGCGGGTACATATACCTGTTCTGAGGAGAGAGCGGGCGGGTGCAGAGAGCGAGCAGGCGGGTGCAGATACCTGCTCTGAGGAGGGAGCAGGCGGGTGCCGATACTTGCTCTGAGGAGAGAGGGGGCAGGTGCAGATCCCTGCTCTGAGGAGGGAGAGGGCGGGTACAGAAACCTGCTCTGAGGAGGGAGCGGGCAGGTACAGATACCTGCTCTGCGGAGAGAGCGGATGGGTACCCTACTCTGAAGAGGGAGCAGGCGGGTACAGATACCTGCTCTGAGGAGAGAGCAGGTGGGTACAGATACCTCCTGAGGAGAGAGCAGGCGGGAGCAGATACTTGCTCTGAGGAGAGAGCAGGCGGGTACAGATACCTGCTCTCAGGAGAGAGCGGGTGGGTACAGATACCTCCTGAGGAGAGAGCAGGCGGGTACAGATACCTGCAATGAGGAGAGAGTGGGTGGGTACAGTAACCTGCTCTGAGAAGAGCGCGGGCGGGTACGGGTACCTGTTCTGAGGAGAGAGCAGGCAGGTTCGGATACCTGCTCTGAGGAGAGAGCAGGCAGGTACAGATACCTGCTCTCAGGAGAGAGCGGCCAGGTGCAGATACCTGCTCTGAGGAGAGAGCGGCCGGGTACAGATACCTGCTCTGAGGAGAGAGCGGGTGGGTACAGATACCTGCTCTGAGGAGAGAGCGGGCGGGTGCATATACCTGCTCTGAGGAGAGAGCGGCTGGGTACAGATACCTGGTGTGAGGAGGGAGCGGGTGGGTACAGATACCTGTTCTGAGGAAAGAGTGGGCAGGTACAGCTACCTGCTCTGAGGAGAGAACGGGTGGGTGCAGATACCTGCTCTGAGGAGAGAGTGGGCAGGTACAGATACCTGCTCTGAGGAGAGTGCGGGCGGGTACAGATACCTGCTCTGAGGAGAGTGCGGGCGGGTACAGATACCTGCTCTGAGGAGAGAGCAGGTGGGTGCAGATACCTGCTCTGAGGAGAGAGCAGGCGGGTAAAGATACCTGCTCTGAGGAGGGAGCTGGCGTGTACAGATACCTACTCGGAGGAAGTAGCAGGAGGGTGCAGATACCTGCTCTGAGGAGAGAGCAGCCGCGTACAGATACCTGCTCTGAGGAGAGAGCAGGCAGGTACAGATACCTACTCTGAGGAGAGAGCAGGCAGGTACAGATACCTACTCTGAGGAGAGAGCGGCCAGGTGCAGATACCTGCTCTGAGGAGAGAGCGGCCAGGTGCAGATACCTGCTCTGAGGAGAGAGCAGGCGGGTGCAGATACCTGCTCTGAGGAGAGTGCGGGTGGGAGCAGATACCTGCTCTGAGCAGAGAGAGTGCGGGTACAGATACCTGCTCTGAGGAGAGAGCAGCCGGGTACAGCTACCTGCTCTGAGGAGAGAGCGGCCGGGTACAGATACCTGCTCTGAGGAGAGAGCGGGTGGGAGCAGATACCTGCTCTGAGCACTGAGAGTGCGGGTACAGATACCTGCTCTGAAGAGGGAGCGGGCGGGTGCAGATACCTGCTCTGAGGAGAGAGCGGGCGGGTACAGATACCTGCTCTGAGGAGAGAGCAGGCAGGTTCGGATACCTGCTCTGAGGAGAGAGCAGCAGGTACAGATACCTGCTCTCAGGAGAGAGTGGGCGGGTGCAGATACCTGCTCTGAGGAGAGAGCGGCTGGGTACAAATACCTGCTCTGAGGAGAGAGCGGGCGTGTACAGCTACCTGCTCTGAGGAGAGAGCAGGTGGGTGCAGATAACTGCTCTGAGGAAAGAGCGGGCGGGTACAGACACCTGCTCTGTTGAGAGAGCGGGCAAGTACAGATACTTGCTCTGAGGAGAGAGGGGGCAGGTCCAGATACCTGCTCTGAGGAGGGAGCGGGCAGATACAGATACCTGCCCGGACGGGTTCAGATACATGCTCTGAGAAAAGAGCTGGCGGGTACAGATACCTGCTCTGAGGATGGAGTGCGCGGGTACAGATACCTGCTCTGAGGAGATAGCGGGCAGGTAAAGCCACCTACTCTGAAGAGAGAGCGGGCCGGTACAGATACCTGCTCTGAGGAGAGAGCGGGCGGGTACAGATACCTGCTCTGAGGAGAGAGCAGGTGGGTACAGATACCTCCTGAGGAGAGAGCAGGCAGGTGCAGATACCTGCTCTGAGGAGAGAGCAGGCGGGTACAGATACCTGCTCTCAGGAGAGAGCGGGTGGGTACAGATACCTCCTGAGGAGAGAGCAGGCAGATACAGATACCTGCTGCGAGGAGAGAGCAGGCGGGTACAGATACCTGCAATGAGGAGAGAGTGGGTGGGTACAGAAACCTGCTCTGAGAAGAGCGCGGGCGGGTACAGATACCTGCTCTGAGGAGAGAGCAGGCAGGTTCGGATACCTGCTCTGAGGAGAGAGCAGGCAGGTACAGATACCTGCTCTCAGGAGAGAGCCTGCGGGAGCAGATACCTGCTCTGAGGAGAGAGCGGCCAGGGTCAGATACCTGCTCTGAGGGGAGAGCGGGTGGGTACAGATACCTGGTGTGAGGAGGGAGCGGTTGGGTACAGATACCTGCTCTGAGGAGAGAGTGGGCAGGTACAGCTACCTGCTCTGAGGAGAGAGCAACCGGGTACAGCGACCTGCTCTGAGGAGAGAGCGGGTGGGTGCAGATACCTGCTCTGAGGAGAGAGCGGGCAGGTACAGATACCTGCCCTGAGGAGAGAGCAGCCGGGTACAGCTACCTGCTCTGAGGAGAGAGCGGGCGGGTACAGAGACCTGCTCTGAGGAGAGAGCAGGAGGGTACAGATACCTGCTCTGAGGAGAGAGCAGACAGGTACAGCTACCTGCTCTGAGGAGAGAGCAGCCAGGTACAGCTACCTGCTCTGAGGAGAGAGCGGGCGGGTACAGAGACCTGCTCTGAGGAGAGAGCGGGCGGGTGCAGATACCTGCTCTGAGGAGAGAGCGGGCGGGTACAGATACCTGCTCTGAGGAGAGAGCGGCGGGTACAGCTACCTGCTCTGAGGAGAGAGCAGGCGGGTGCAGATACCTGCTCTGAGGAGAGAGCGGGTGGGAGCAGATACCTGCTCTGAGCAGAGAGAGTGCGGGTACAGATACCTGCTCTGAGGAGAGAGCAGCCGGGTACAGCTACCTGCTCTGAGGAGAGAGCGGGCGGGTGCAGATACCTGCTCTGAGGCGAGAGTGGGCGGGTACAGATACCTGCTCTGAGGAGAGAGAGGGCAGGTTCGGATACCTGCTCTGAGGAGAGAGCAGGCAGGTACAGATACCTGCTCTCAGGAGAGAGTGGGCGGGTGCAGATACCTGCTCTGAGGAGAGAGCGGCTGGGTACAAATACCTGCTCTGAGGAGAGAGCGGGCGGGTACAGCTACCTGCTCTGTGGAGAGAGCAGGTGGGTGCAGATAACTGCTCTGAGGAAAGAGCGGGCGGGTACAGATACCTGCTCTGAGGAGAGAGCGGGCCGGTACAGATACCTGCTCTGAGGAGAGATCGGGCGGGTACAGATACCTCCTTTGAGGAGAGAGCGGGCCGGTACAGATACCTGCTCTGAGGAAAGAGCGGGCGGGTACAGATACCTGCTCTGAGGAGAGAGGGGGCAGGTACAGATACCTGCTCTGAGGAGGGAGCGCGCAGGTACAGATACCTGTCCGGACGGGTTCAGATACCTGCTCTGAGGAGAGATCGAGCGGGTACAGATACCTGCTCTGAGGAGAGAGCGGGCGGGTACAGATACCTGCTCTGAGGAGAGAGGGGGCAGGTACAGATACCTGCTCTGAGGAGGGAGCGCGCAGGTACAGATACCTGCCCGGACGGGTTCAGATACCTGCTCTGAGAAAAGAGCTGGCGGGTACAGATTACTGCTCTGAGGAGAGAGCGGGTGGGTACAGATACCTCCTGAGGAGAGAGCAGGCAGATACAGATACCTGCTGCGATGAGAGAGCAGGCGGGTACAGATACCTGCTCTGAGGAGAGAGCAGGCGGGTACAGATACCTGCTCTCAGGAGAGAGCGGGTGGGTACAGATACCTCCTGAGGAGAGAGCAGGCAGATACAGATACCTGCTGCGATGAGAGAGCAGGCGGGTACAGATACCTGCTCTGAGGAGAGAGCAGGCAGATACAGATACCTGCTGCGATGAGAGAGCAGGCGGGTACAGATACCTGCAATGAGGAGAGAGTGGGTGGGTACAGAAACCTGCTCTGAGAAGAGCGCGGGCGGGTACAGATACCTGCTCTGAGGAGAGAGCAGGCAGGTTCGGATACCTGCTCTGAGGAGAGAGCAGGCAGGTACAGATACCTGCTCTCAGGAGAGAGCCTGCGGGAGCAGATACCTGCTCTGAGGAGAGAGCGGCCAGGGTCAGATACCTGCTCTGAGGAGAGAGCGGGTAGGTACAGATACCTGGTGTGAGGAGGGAGCGGGTGGGTACAGGTACCTGCTCTGAGGAGAGAGTGGGCAGGTACAGCTACCTGCTCTGAGGAGAGAGCGGCCAGGGTCAGATACCTGCTCTGAGGAGAGAGCAGGTAGGTACAGATACCTGGTGTGAGGAGGGAGCGGGTGGGTACAGGTACCTGCTCTGAGGAGAGAGTGGGCAGGTACAGCTACCTGCTCTGAGGAGAGAGCAACCGGGTACAGCGACCTGCTCTGAGGAGAGAGCGGGTGGGTGCAGATACCTGCTCTGAGGAGAGAGCGGGCAGGTACAGATACCTGATCTGAGGAGCGTGCGGGCGGGTACAGATACCTGCCCTGAGGAGAGAGCAGCCGGGTACAGCTACCTGCTCTGAGGAGAGAGCGGGCGAGTACAGCTACCTGCTCTGAGGAGAGAGCAGCCAGGTACAGCTACCTGCTCTGAGGAGAGAGCGGGCGGGTACAGAGACCTGCTCTGAGGAGAGAGCGGGCGGGTGCAGATACCTGCTCTGAGGAGAGAGCGGGCAGGTACAGATACCTGTTCTGAGGAGATAGCGGGCAGGTACAGATACCTCCTCTGAGGAGAGAGTGGGCAGGTAAAGCCACCTACTCGGAGGAGAGAGCGGGCGGGTACAGATACCTGCTCTGAGGAGAGAGCGGGTGGGTACAGATTACTGCTCTGAGGAGAGAGAGGGTGAGTACAGATACCTGCTCTGAGGAGAGAGCGGGCGGGTACAGATACCTGCTCTGAGGAGAGAGCGGGTTGGTACAGATTACTGCTCTGAGGAGAGTGAGCGTGGGTACAGATACCTGCTCTGAGGAGAGAGCGGGCGGGTACAGATTACTGCTCTGAGGAGAGAGTGGGTGGGTACAAATACCTGCTCAGAGGAGGGAGCAGGTGGGTACAGATACCTGCTCTAAGGAGAGAGCGGGCGGGTACAGTTACCTGCCCTGAGGAGGGAGCCGGCAGATACAGATACCTGCTCTGAGGATGGAGTGCGCGGGTACAGATACCTGTTCTGAGGAGATAGCGGGCAGGTACAGATACCTCCTCTGAGGAGAGAGTGGGCAGGTAAAGCCACCTACTCGGAGGAGAGAGCGGGCGGGTACAGATAACTGCTCTGAGGAGAGAGCGGGCCAGTACAGATACCTGCTCTGAAGAGAGAGCGGGCGGGTACAGATACCTGCTCTGAGGAGAGAGAGGGTGGGTACAGATTACTGCTCTGAGGAGGGAGCGGGCGGGTATAGATACATGCTCTGAAGAGAGAGCGGGCGGGTACAGATACCTGCTCTGAGGAGAGAGCGGGCGGGTACAGATACCTGCTCTGAGGAGAGAGCGGGCGGGTACAGATACCTGCTCTGAGGAGAGAGCGGGCGGGTACAGATACCTGCTCTGAGGAGAGAGCGGGCGGGTATAGATACCTGCTCTGAGGAGAGAGCGGGCGGGTACAGATACCTGCTCTGAGGAGAGAGTGGGCGGGTACAGATACCTGCTCTGAGGAGAGAGCGGGTGGGTACAGATACCTGCTCTGAGGAGAGAGCGGGCGGGTGCATATACGTTCTCTGAGGAGGGAACAGGCAGGTACAGATACCTGACTGAGGAGAGAGCGGGCGGGTACAGATACTTGCTCTGAGGAGAGAGCGGGTGGGTACAGATGCCTGCTCTGAGGAGAGAGCGGGCGGGTACAGATACCTGCTCTGAGGAGAGAGCGGGCGTGTACAGATACCTGCTCTGAGGAGAGAGCGGGCGGGTACAGATACCTGCTCTGAGGAGAGAGCGGGCATGATCAGTTACCTGCTCTGAGGAGAGCATGGGCTGGTACAGATACCTGCTCTGAAGAGAGAGCGGGCGGGTACAGATACCTGCTCTGAAGAGAGAGCGGGCGGGTACAGATACCTGCTCTGAGGAGAGAGCGGGCGGGTGCATATACCTTCTCTGAGGAGGGAGCAGGCAGGTACAGATACCTGCTCTGAGGAGAGTGCGGGCGGGTACAGATACTTGCTCTGAGGAGAGAGCGGGCGGGTACAGATACCTGCTCTGAGGAGAGAGTGGGCGGGTACAGATACCTGCTCTGAGGAGAGAGCGGGTGGGTACAGATACCTGCTCTGAGGAGAGAGCGGGCGGGTGCATATACCTTCTCTGAGGAGGGAGCAGGCAGGTACAGATACCTGCTCTGAGGAGAGTGCGGGCGGGTACAGATACTTGCTCTGAGGAGAGAGCGGGCGGGTACAGATGCCTGCTCTGAGGAGAGAGCGGGCGGGTACAGATGCCTGCTCTGAGGAGAGAGCGGGCGGGTGCATATACCTGCTCTGAGGAGAGAGCGGGCGGGTACAGATACCTGCTCTGAGGAGAGAGCAGGCAGGTACAGATACCTGCTCTGAGGAGAGAGCAGGCGGGTACAGATACCTGCTCTGAAAGGGACCTGTAGGCAGAGGGTGTGGTGCCTGTTTGATTATTGTTTGTTTTATTACTGGCATTGCGCAGCAGACCCGTGGTTATCAGGGTGCAGAGCATAATATAATTTACAGCTTAGTTACATCACAAGGTAGTACATTACATATGATATTATAAGAGACATAGAACAAGCAGATACATGGAAGTAGATTATAATTGATGTACACAGATTAAAGGCACGAGCAGCGTTCAATCATCACAGCGAGTCGAGCTGATTAAAGAGCCGAGGTGTGTGCATCATGAGCACAGAGGGCGATGGTAGCCCTCGGGTTCTCTCCCTTGAAGATCTATACACTCACGTCTATCCACCTGTATTTCTGATGGAGTTCTGATGATTGCACTTGGACACCTTTTTCAAATACATAACTAGGTATTTACATCTACATACTGAATGCCCATTAGAATTATAGTGAATAACATTGAATGTTTTGAAGAGTTGTATGGTGGTGGGGGCATCACATGGTATTGGGAGACACAAGGGAGATGCCCTTAGTTTTTTAAGGAATAAGAGTGCAAGGATGAAATGAAATGATATTTTATTTATATCGCCCTCGTACACAAGTGTTTCAGAGCGCGACCAGGCAAAAAGGGAGGGGAACAAGGGAGAGAAAAAAAACAGAAAAAACAGCGATCTTACTAGTCCCAGTGACATTTAAGAAAGCGCAAGTGCATGGGAAAGGAAAATGGGGGAAAAGTGCGAAGCAGAGGAGAGAGAAACAAATAAATATTAAATAGAATAAATAATAAATAAGGGCTTTAAACCATGGTAGTGCAGCCAGCAAGTAGCAGGTGAAAGTTAGTCAGAAAGGTATATCTGATAAGTGCAGAAGAAGCGTGGGAGGGGGACTGTATGGGTACAGATACAGAACCCTAGTGCAGATGGTGGCCTGGAGGCACTGCAGGAGGGTGGCAGGGTGAGCAGATACCTGGGCCCGAAAGAACAGAGGGTGGCCAGGTGCACAATACCATGAGAAGAAGCAGATCAACAGGGGAGAAGGGGGCAAAGACAGAGGCAAAGAGGAAGGTCTTGAGAAGTTTCCGGAACCGAAGATGTTTTTCCTCAAGTTTCAAGGTGGCCCGGAGGCTGTTCTAAAGGGAGGCACCAGCCGAAGACAGGGATCTACCCCCAGCTTGTTTTTTTGCAAAACGACTAACCCTGAGGGAGTTAGAATTAGAGGAATGAAGGGCTCGAGAGGGGAGGTATTTACGGAGGGATAGTTGAAGGTATGTTGGACCCAGGCCCCAGAAAGCCTTGTGGACAATGCAGAAGGTTTTAAATTTAATCCTTGCATCCACTGGGAGCCAATGAAGGGATTTCAAGGCTGGAGAGATACGATCCCAGGGCTTGAGGCCAAGGACATGTCTCGCAGTCCTGTTCTGGATTAGCTGTAGAGGACGGAGAGTGGAGGCAGGTAGATTTAGGAAGAGGCTGTTACAGTAATCCAGTTTGGAAAGAATTAGAGCTTGGGAGACCGTGAGCTTTTGAGGGAAGGAGAGGAAAGGTAGAGTACCTCTAAGGAGGTGAAGTAAAAAGTTAGATTTTTTGGAGACATCAGAGATGTGTGCGGAGAAGGAAAGTGTAGAGTCAAAGATAACCCTGAGGATCTTAGCCGCGCAGGTGGGGGTAGTAGAAGGGTCAAGGGAGGTCGGCCAGAGAGTGAGAGGAAAGGATGGAGATTGTGTACCAATGAGGAGGATCTGTCTTGTTGGCATTTAGACATAGATCATTGGCGGCACACCAATTTTGAATGGCGATTAGACAATCTGAGATGAGGGAAGGAGAGGAGGGGGCTGAAGGAAGCCTGAAAATGAGTTGGGTGTTGTCAGCATAGCACTGGAAAGTTGAGCAGAACATTGAGATGCAGTAAGCGAGAGTTGCCAGGTATTGGTTGAAAAGCCAGTGCGAGAGGATAGACCCCTGGGGAACACCACATGTGGAGAGGGAGATAGAAGATAGAAGATAGGAAGGACCCAAGTTGTACCTGGGAGGGTCGATCAGAGAGAAAAGCGGTCAGCCAGGCCAGAGCCTGATCAGCCTGATCAGTGATACCGAGGTTGTCACGAAGACGATTGAGCAGGGTGGTATGGTTGACAGTGTCAAACGCAGAGGAGAGGTCAAGTAGGATAAGGTTAGAGAGCATGTTAGAATCGAGGTTGGAGAGCAGGTTTTCACGGATGTTCAGGAGAGCAGTTTCATGGTGGTCATGGAGGGAGCCAGCAGAGTCAGAATGGAGATTAAGCAGAGAGATGGCCAGCTTTTCCAGGAGCTTGCCCAAAAAAGGAGTAATGGAAATTGGGCAGTAGTTTGCCGGACAAGACGGATCAGCAGTGGATTTCTTGAGGAGAGGATCCACAAGGGAGTGCTTAAGAGGGGTGGGGAAAGAGCCAGATGCAAAGGAGAGGTTGCAGAAATCAGCAAGGGCTGGCGCAAGGGTGTCAATGGTCCTTAATGGTTTTAGAGGAGCAGGGAAGGACCTGTTTTGATGAGGTTTTCATAGATCGGACTTGTCTAGATATCTCATCAGGGGAGAAAAAAGGAGGAGAAAGGGGGATGAGGGGTAGCTGAAGGAAGGTCAGCAGGCTGAGAAGGAGAGGGAGGAGGAGGGGGAGCGGAGGAGAGGGTGGACAGGATGACCTGGGTTTTAGAGATAAAGTGAGAGGCAAGGGCATTGCAAAGATCCTGGGAGGAGAGAGGAGGGGTATAGACTGCAGCAGGGTTGGCCAGCTCCTTGCAGATTTTGAAAAGTTCGGCCGAGTTGTTAGATGCCGCAGAGACGTGGGCTTGTATGTGGACTCTCTTCTTAGTGTGGACAGCAAGTCGGTATTGCCTTTGGAGCAGGCGGCAGGCCAGTTTGTCGGAGGATGAGCAAGAAGCCCTCCATTTCCTCTCAGCCACCCTACACTTCCGTTTAAGTGTAGCAAGGTCAGAGTCATACTAAGAATTGCACTTGGCTTTGGACTTCAAACGGATCCTCATGACGGGGGCAAGAGTATCAGGAGTAGCAGAAATAGAGGAGTAGAGAAGAGTGAGGGCTGTGTCACGGTGTGAGTCAGCCTGGGGTGGAGGAGGGGGGGAGAAGGTTGCAGCAAAGGCTTCGACTGACACACGCTTCATGGGCCGGATATCTGAGAAGGTGGCTGGCAATCTAGGAGTGGGCTTGGCTTGGGGAGAGGAGATGGAGAGATGAGAGGAGAGGAGGCAGTGTTCATTCCAGGAGAGAGGAGTGGCAAGGGGGGTAGAGAGGGGGAGACCAGATGAGATCAAGACATCAAGTGTGTGGCCAGCCAAGTGAGTCGGGCCAGAGGGAAGGATGGAGAGGGAGAGTATATCGCAGAGGTCGCGAAAGAGTGTAGATGAGGGACAGTAGGATGAGGATGAGTGAAGATGAGGGACAGAAGGATGTGTTTGATAACTTTTGAATAGTACTCCTGATGAAGGTTCTGTAATGACACTGTAAACAAACCGAAACATGTTGAGAGGATACAACAGCAGATGATGTGGAGACCTGACTGAAGGAAAACTTCAGTAGGTAATGATCTGAAAACTCAGAAAATTGTAATTTTTGACATTTCCAAAATCATTGCTGACCCTCGTGCCTAGAAACACTTGTGTACAGGTGTGAAAACATGCAATATTATATCATATATCTAGCTTGTGGGCCAAGAGGTAGCACATGCTTAGAGGCACCCAGTGTTACCAGTGTTATAATACTTGTGAAAACCCTTTTTGTTAAAACATTTTTGGTATTTTTTGAAGAATTAGAAAAATATTTTTTGTAATAACATAAATCAATACAGGAATTTAAATAATAAAGATGTGTTTATTATTCATTAAAGAGGTCACCCAGCTCGTAGGGTACTAGCAAAATGACAATAAATATGAGTAGAGCATCCCTGATATGTTGTATCTGAGGAGAACCATCTCCTCAGACAAATCAGCCAGTGCAGGTTTTCCACGTATCAGTGCGGGACATCACCATGGTAGATCGGTCAGGGGGATATGCTCAGAAGTGAGCTTTACTTGATGGCCCGCGGCTTTTGAGGCTCAGGAGAGCTGTGTTAGGTTAGTCACCTAGGAAAGCAGGCGGGGGGGGTTGCTAGGAGTCCTCGGATGCCAAACACATGGAAGGACTAACTCCTACCCTTACCTCAAAAGGAACGCAAGTCCAGACAAGTAGCAAGTTCAACTGAGGTTTATTACAGCCAACAAATCAACAGGGATCAAATGCACGAAAGCAAATCTAGGCGCATCTCGAAGAACTCTGGCTCTGGGATCCTCTCCAGAAACCTATCTCCACACCGGTTGGTAGTTCCCCTATAGTAGCCCCTATAGAGGTTAGTGGATTGGACAGTACTATGTCAGTTGTCAGGCTTGGACCATCCCCGAAAACTGTTACTTACTCATTGTTACAGTATGTGGACCTAATGTTTGGTCAGTGGCCCCAGCTACCCACACCTAGGGTCATGAATTGTGAATGGCTGAGCAGTGAGCCCTTAAGCCTGGGACAAAACCAATTCCCAGCTCGGAGTGCACCTATTCATGGTTGTTAGGGAGAATTCTCTGTATAGGGTAATTTACCCAACCTAGTGAGTCCCCCAGCACCTTTGCTGGATATTTGGGGTTTATTTTTTCTCCTGCCAAGAGTGAGACTCTTTTACCCTCACTCTTGGACATTATTTGAGTGTGTTTCTTTGACTCTAGATGTGTTTTATGGGCTATGGGGTCTTTTACTCCATAGGGCTTCATGTGTTTTTGTGAGGTGTGTTACACAGCACGCTCAGTGCAGTGACACAGGGGCGTCCTAGGGACCACCCAACATAGACTCCATACCCTGGGACTGACTACTGTCTCCCAGGGCATGTAAAGTCACCATTGGCTTTACTAGTCTCAAATTCTGAACAGAAACCAGTACAAACCATCTTATTATGGACATACTGGTCGGGGCAATTTGATTGCCCCGGGGTCTGTTAGTCGAAGGAGCACGTCTCCGTCCCCGCTGATCGAGTTTTGGCTGGTGGCAGTGGATACTACTCGAAATATTCGCGAATATTTCCCTATGGGATTTCCCATTGTTCGAGGCTACCAACTTTTATTATTTAATTATTTTAGCCTCGAACATACCGCCGGTTTATTTAATTAATATTAATTCACCGGTTGGTATTTTTTGCCAGAACTCGGTGCCAAAATGGCATGTGTGTTCGCTTCTGTGACTCCAACAAAGGTCGAGCCCTTTGTTCCACTATTTTGGCGGGCTTCTCCACAGAAGCCCCCAAAGTGGTGCCACTCTGTCTGGGTTTCTTAGGAGGGGTTGAGGGGGGTTTAGGCACCCTGGACTGCATTGCCTTGGCAACCCAAGTCGCACTCTTCTCTGGTTGGCCCAGTGGTGAGCCCCCGGGCTCACCACTTAGCATGTTTGAGTGACAGCTAGGACTGATGAATGGGGGTTTGCTGCATAAAAGCAGGGTCTTGGGGACTGGATCTTCAGAAGTCGCCACAGGACCTAAGAATCCGACGAGGGTACAGCCGAGCCGACCTGCGACGACGACACCGCCGGTGGAGCCCTGCTGAACCGACTCACCACTTCCCGACGACAGAGGAGATCTCCCTGCCGGAGAGTCTTCTTCCTTCGACTGGTGGGGATAACCAGTCTATCTTCCTTTTTCGCCTTCCGGGACCATCTCGTGGCCGCCTTTTCCTGTGCCAAGCACCCCTGCAACCGGACTACCACTTTTTACCACAACCGCGATCCAAGGGTGGTATCTTTTACCGGAAAACTCTGCGGCTGGTTTCTTCCCTGGCAGTGCAACGACCTTCATCTTTCCTCCAAGTCGAGATCTTCTCTTCCCCGGACGGCGCTGCAACTTGCACCTACAGCCAGGAACAACTGCCCCCGCTGGAGGATCCTTTCCACATAAGGTACTGTGTTCTGCCCGGCTTCCCTTGCAACCGATTGTACGAGGTAGATTTAGCCCTCGGCTTTCGAACCTGGGTTATCCTGGGACACCCTAGCTACACTTTTCCTAAATCAAACAAATCCTCTCTTGAACTCCCTGCAAGACTTTTTAACCCTGTCTTTACTGTTTGAACTTGGTACATTTGTGCCCTGCTCTCTCTAAGAGTGGGCCCGGCCTCTGAACTTTGGCCCTCAGTAGACATTTACGTTTCTGCCTTGCCTGGTTGCTTCTAAAAGTATTTGTGTTGTGTGCTGCTTTAATTCTGCCTCACCCCTCCTCTTCGTTAACTTATTGAAAAGCCATCTATAGTTAAGCGCTCACCTCTGTCTGGAAATAAGTGGCGTTAACTAATAATTGTCTGTAGTGCTGGAGTGTTTCAAACAGTGTGTTTTTAAATACATAATAATATACTTTGATACCAAATCTCTGGTCCGTGTTTGCTTATATTGGTGTGTCTAAGTGCCTATTGTGTATACTTTGCATACTGCCTAACTCTTCTTGAGGGAAGCCTGACTACTCAGCCACAGCTACCAAAGTGACTCTGTGTGGTACAGACTGCTACCAAGTGGGTTTACTGCTAATACCTGTAGTCTTAAATCTTTTGCAGTGGTCCCAAAGGGAACTGCACAGGTTTCTGCCTAACACTGGTGCTATGTGCAACTATGTGTCTCTATTATAACCGTGTGTAGACCATCATTGCTGTGAGAGTGCTCCTTTCCCAGCGCATAATGGTAGCTGGAGTATAGCAACTTTGTTGCGACCATTGTCTGGTACGTGAGACGGTTGCTCTTCCCAGCCACCAGATCATGGCCCATCGTCAGCTCAGCCAGATCACATGTTTGGTTTGAAGAGCTGTGGAGCTCAGGATTATTCGGTATTAGAGAGAATTATGCATCTCTGCCACGTTGGTGTTATTTCAGCTCCACTATCCGCACCACTATCAATCAACATCGAATTGTTACCGCTGCATAGGGCTTAGGCTTCTTCACTTTATCAGCAACAGCATTCACAGAATTCACCACCTCTCTCCCCACATCGCAATAATCATCATTATCATAATTTGCACTGATCTCATGAGCTTGACCACCTCCAAAGTGGAAATTTCTGCAACATCGATCGAGATGTCCTTTTCTACCACATTCACGACATACTATGTGAATTGCCAAACATTCTTTGTCAAAGATAAGTGTGACACACTCCCACACCTATAACATCTCCTCCTGGTACTCCTCTGAAATCTCTTGAAGGTCCCAAATTTCATGAGGGAACCCTCACATCCTTTGAAGGAACCCATTGATGACCCATGACTTTGTTGCTGTTGACTTTGCTCTTACTGTGTTCTTCTGCCCTCCTGTCAGGCTTCTCATATTTTCTCACAGAGCCACTTGTAAATTGTTTTTGTGAGGATTTGGAAACTTTATGTACAACCCCATCCTCCACCTTTATTTTATCGTACCCCTGTTCACTGCTCTTATCCAGTTGGAGTGTCTTGATGCACTTTTCTGTGTGCTCCACAGTCTCCGCTATTTCTATTGCCCTGTCTAAAGTGGGATTACTTTCCTTCCACAGCTCTTTCCTGATATTCTCATTAGTACATTTTATCATTAGCTGGTGCCTTAAATGTTCATCATGACAATGAGTAAATCTGCATTTCACTGCTAGGCCTCTTAGAGCAGTTATGAATTCCTCTATGCATTGCCAGGTTTCTGCTCCCTGCTGGCGAACGTGTATCTTTCCAAAATGGCATTCTCTTCTACATGGTAATGTTTATCAGGTTTCGCTAGTGTTATCTCATATGGGCCAACATCACCCACATCAGTCGGCTCGGGCCACTTCCTCAAAACATCCTGCCCTGCTGGTCCCAGACAATGGAACAACCACGCTTCCTTTCTCTCATTGGAGTAATTTGCCCCAAACATGGCCAGTGTGTACTTTGTGAACCCATCCCTCCAATCTTACCAACGCACTCTGGGTTCCCCTGCACTTGCAATGAAGAACACTGGTGCTGGCACGTTTGCCATGCTGTTTAGATACTTTGTTGTTGAAAATTAACCAAGACACAAACCAGCACCCTTCCTCAACACCGCTCCGTTGGATGCCCGACAACCAATGTTATTCTCCCACTCCATGTGAAATCATGATCCTATGTTCGCGACTGCCAAATATCAAGAAATGTGAAGCGCCCACCAATATTCAAACTACCATGTCACAATGAGCCACTCACTGTGTATCACTGAGTGTGATGGCTGGTCACTGCTGTCAGAATAGCTGTACTCAGATCTCAAATCTGATTGTCAAAGCAGATAAGATTGTTGAAGATCGATACAGTCTGTTCACTCCGCGGTGCTGTGTGAACAATGTGTCGCCAAGGCAACCAAAGCTAAGATGGCCACCACACAACTTATATACCGATGAGTGCTTTCCTCAGACTGCCCACGGCATAGTCACGGCAACTGAGAGCGTTGTCCACGTAGGCCCACGTCACCTCTCACGTTGTGTGGAATGTCTCCGCAGCCACAAGGTGCGTCGTCCATGCAACTCACGTCACCATTCCTTCTTCAACCGCTGGTCATGCGCGGGGTTGCTATGACAACCAAATGCACCAACAACGTCAAACATAAACAAATAAGGGTGATCTCACTGCATTGTTGCTCCCTTTAGGTAGAGTTATACAAGTCAAAGCTCATGCCAGCCCTCGCTTGGGTATCCACTTTCACTCATGGGGATCATGCCGAGTGGCCCGGCACTGCTCATCCCGCTCCACAGGGATGACTATGTCCATATCGCAAGTGAGGTGGCACTCGCTCTTGAAGAGCAAATCCTCTCACTGGCCCTGATTATTTCTCTGCTGCAGCCAGATCCGCTCTGCTGAGGAGCTGGGTGCCTAACAGGACCATGGGCCATTACCTCACACAATTTCACTCCGCTTTCAGCTCCCGCAAGGAGCCACCAGGGGTCGTCTCTTGAGCTAGCCCAGGATCCTCGTCGCCAACTTGTTATGATTGATCAATGATACTCACACAGCTTGAGTATAAAGACAAAGGTTCATTTATTTCTAGCTCAAGGATTAACGACCCCCAGCCAGGGAAACAGCATTCAACTGACTCAACATGGAATCTAGAACATGGTAATGATTCTCATTCCACAACCTGAACCCTGGCATAGATGTATATAGCAACAGTAACACGGAAACAATAATATTCTAAGGGCCTCATTAAAATCATAGCAGTCCGGGAACCACGGTACCGGTAAGCATGCCGGTACCGTAGTTCCCGGACCGCCATACTACGATCCGTCCTCGTGGGTGCTTGTCAGCCCGCCAGGTCTGATCTAACGGACAGAGCAGCACCTGCAAGCACAGCATGTCGGATGCACCGGCCCTGTTCTTAACGGTGCCGGTGCATCCGACCTCCCCATTCCCATTCAGGCCTAAGCGGCCAAATGGGAATGGGGAGCATTTTTTTTCCGGTGCCCAGAAAAGGGCAATTACCGGGTCCGGCCAGGCAATAATGACCCAGTAATTGCCCTTTTCTGGGCGCTGGAAAAAAATTAATACTGGTGGCAGCCGTGCCTGTACTACAGGCATGGCTACCGCCAACCTCGTAATGAGTCCCTATGACTATGTTTATGTTGTGCTCTCACAGAAAATTAAGTAGACACTTCTAACACTCTGTCTCCACACGTTCTTCTGAAAACAACTCCTCATCTGTTAACTGTATCAGCTTGCATCGCTCTGCCACTGCAATTATTTCCCTCCATGCTCTCCCTTGGTCATATGTTGCATGTACTGCAACACAATCCTCTCTTGCCACAACTGCCTCGATGTCTATAGACACAATTGTTCCCTCCTTCTCATTCAAGGGTGTCTCTGGTCAGAACAGGTATTCACCTGGCATCCTCCATACCTTCCCCGCTATGCCTGGCATCCATGCAAGGTCTACGTCTGTCCCCTACTGGAACATCTCTGGGTCTGATGGCACCCCCCTCTGTACTGTGTTCCCGCAATACGCTTCAACAATCTGATCTACATTTAGCATATGCATTCCTGGTGTGGAGCATACTATGCCCTTGCGTGTGAATGAGATGGTCATGTTTAGTCTGCTCATTATGTTGTGTCCCAATATGTCTACAGGTGCTTGTTGGAGTAGGGCAAGGATAAAGGTACGTCTTGATCTCCTATGGATAAGGAAATGTTATCAGTAAAAGGAACCACTTTCGAGCCCCAGAGAATTCTTGAGTGTTCATGGCATCGCCTGACAGCACAAATTTGCCTTCCCGAATACATAACCTTGTCGCCGGAGTGTCAACAAGAAAGGAAAACGTTTTGTCACCTATCACCACCCATATGCGAGGCTCCTCCACAAGACTGGGTGTGACCGACAGGATGGGACACAACAAGTTAATCTGTGGACTGTCCTATTGAGTGTACAATCCGTTCCCTGTGTAAGGGTTGTTTGCCACTATGGTGACCCCTCCCAACCTTCTAGTCAGTACCGTTGCCACTGTGTCCATGGGTTCTTGGGTGTGACGGTCCTGTATTTGTGCTAACTGTTGTGCTGCTTGCAAAAATTGGGGTAGTGGTGCTGTCGTCTGTGATGCTGTCATGGGCGCTGTCATGACGCAGCACCCATGCGCCTGTCCTTGTTGCTGCGTGTCCTGGGCATAATAGTCATCCTATCCTCCTTGGTAGTCCTGCTGCCCCTGATCTCCCCACCCTTGTTGCATCCCCCTAATTCTGCATGCTCTGGAAATGTGTCCTAGCTGCCCGCAGGTCCAGCACGGGGGTTGTTCCCTCCCTTGCCCTGGGAACCCTCCCACAAATCCTCCTGGTCCCTGTGGCATCTGTTGGTTATATCCCTGAAACCCCCCTGGGTGTTGATGTGATTGCGGTCCAAAACCATGCCCCCTCTGGAAACCCCCCTCTCCCTTGATAACCCTGTTGGTACCCACCCCTTCCCATGTACCCTCCTCCCATGGGCAGTGCAAATTGTTGCATGGGGTGGTACGGTTACTGTGGTTGGTACTGTTGCTGTGTTGTCCGTCCTGGTGTCTATGGAGTGGGGCTCATTTTTACTGCCCCTTCCAGTGTGCATTTTGACAATTTCTTTTGAACTAATTTTGCCTCATCTGTTTTTCTCTCTTCTGCTTTTTGTTTGACCTTCCCTGCCATAGCCTACAATTATGCACTATGGTGAGCTGTATTTCTGGCCAACCCTTTGCTTCCATCCCCACCAATTTTCTCAACATTTTCTTTACTGGGTAATCTTTGCATCAAGATGTAATAAAAGATTGCTATCATTTTGTCCCGTGGCTCTCGAGTTGCAGGGCGCCAAAGTTCTTGAATTGCTTGAATATAATGAACAGGATCTTCGTCGTCACGCATCTTGCGTGACGTAATAGGCCCTAAGTCTGTTATGTCGGGCTATTTTGTTTGCAGTGCTTGCCATACTGCTGCTACAGTGACTCATCGTGGGCTGTATTTTGTATAGTTATCCCGGGGAACCCTGCCCTCTTCCATATGTCATCAGCTGCGTCACCCAATATTGAAACTAGCAGTCCCTTGATGCCACCCACTGCTAACCTGTGCCCTGCTGTCAGCTTCTCCATTTCATAGATCCATTTCCCTGCTCCCGCACTTAATCAGGGTAATCTACACTTAACATTTTCCATGTCTGTATTCTTCCAGGGCACGTATTGGGGTCTTGTCCCTCCCCTCTCTAATAGGGGCTTTTGTGAATATGCTGCCCTTTCTTCTGGGGTTCTCCTGTACTGTCTAATTTGGATAGGCCCCCTTTCATCCTCAATCTCTGTGCATATGTCTGTGTGTGTGTACTAGGCTGCGCACTCGTCTTTTCTCATCATGTGCGCTGGACAGTCGCCCTCTGGAGTGTGCCAGTGTAGCTTCCTCCCTCCTTCGCCCTTGGAGATCCCTTAATCTGTTGATGCATGCGCGTGGAGTGTCACCCCCATCAGTGGTGTGTTGCGCTTGTTTGTCTGTGTCCTGATCCCCTCCCCTTTGTCCCTGGGACCTGCACCAGTGCCCTTGTATTATCAAAACTGGACTATTGCAATGCCCTCTTCGTAGGAGCTAGCAAATAAGTTACTAACAAAATACAGACGCTACAAAACAACGCTCTCAGAGCAGCGCTCAGCATCCCCAAGAGAGAACGCATCTCCAACATTAGGAGAGCCCATAACTGGCTCAACACAACAGATAAAATCCTGCTCAAAGTAGCCTCACTAACACACAAATGCCTCAACAACTCTGCCCCCCGCTATTTAGTCGATAGAATAAGTAAACACACCTCCAACAGACCTACTAGAACATCCAACGCTAATTTTCTCACAGTTCCCAGATTCAAACGCACCAAAATGGGTGGCAACAGCTTCCAGGTGAAAGCAGCACAACACTGGAACTCCCTACCACCTTCTCTAAGAACACCCCAAACCTACACACACTTTAGACGTAACTACATACACTGGATAAAGAACAATGACTGCTAATTCCTTTCATCCCACCTCACCGCTACCTACCTGTAAATATGTATATTTGTAAATCCGTAAACTTTTGCCTTTTTCATGACTGCTACAATCATCTATTATCCACTGTATTTACTGTATTGTATCCATAAAACCATTGTAATTAATGTACTGCATTGTAACATGTAACCAAGCTGCGAATAACCTTGTTGCTCCTGCGCCCTCATACCCTCGGGTCTGGTGCGCAATACAAATGAATAAACTAAACTAAACTAAACTGCACTCCCATGATGTCCCTTCACCCATTCTCGTGAGGTAGAGTTTGTTGTGCCCCCCTCTTTCGTCATCACTTTGTCGTCATTGTCGGACCCTTCATCCATGTTTATACAGAACCCTTATGAAAGTTTAGTTTTCGCATGATTGTGCTGGAGTTATGCTCTAGATTAAGATTGATGTCTGTCAATTTACACTTGTTTTCGCCTTCTCCTACCCCTAGGCGTTCATTGCCACTTCCTGCCGAACCTTCCCTATATATAGCTATGCTGCCTCAGAACCTTCCCTGTGTATAGCTATGCTGTCCCAGAACCTTCCCTGTGTATAGCTATGCTGTCCCAGAACCTTCCCTGTGTATATCTATGCTGTCTCAGAACCTTTCCTATGTATATCTATGCTGTCCCAGAACCTTCCCTATGTATAGCTATGCTGTCCCAGAACCTTCCCTATGTATATCTATGCTGTCTCAGAACCTTCCCTGTGTATAGCTATGCTGTCTCAGAACCTTCCCTGTGTATATCTATGCTGTCTCAGAACCTTCCCTGTGTATATCTATGCTGTCTCAGAACCTTCCCTATGTATATCTATGCTGTCTCAGAACCTTCCCTATGTATAGCTATGCTGTCTCAGAACCTTCCCTGTGTATATCTATGCTGTCTCAGAACCTTCCCTATGTATATCTATGCTGTCTCAGAACCATCCCTATGTATAGCTATGCTGTCTCAGAACCTTCCTATGTATATCTATGCTGTCTCAGAACCTTCCCTATGTATAGCTATGCTGTCTCAGAACCTTCCCTGTGTATAGCTGTGCTGTCTCAGAACCTTCCCTATGTATATCTATGCTGTCTCAGAACCTTCCTATGTATATCTATGCTGTCCCAGAACCTTCCCTATGTATAGCTATGCTGTCCCAGAACCTTCCCTATGTATATCTATGCTGTCTCAGAACCTTCCCTGTGTATAGCTATGCTGTCTCAGAACCTTCCCTGTGTATATCTATGCTGTCTCAGAACCTTCCCTGTGTATATCTATGCTGTCTCAGAACCTTCCCTGTGTATATCTATGCTGTCTCAGAACCTTCCCTATGTATAGCTATGCTGTCTCAGAACCTTCCCTGTGTATATCTATGCTGTCTCAGAACCTTCCCTATGTATATCTATGCTGTCTCAGAACCTTCCTATGTATATCTATGCTGCCTCAGAACCTTCCCTATGTATAGCTATGCTGTCTCAGAACCTTCCCTGTGTATAGCTATGCTGTCTCAGAACCTTCCTATGTATATCTATGCTGTCTCAAAACCTTCCCTATGTATAGCTATGCTGTCTCAGAACCTTCCCTGTGTATAGCTGTGCTGTCTCAGAACCTTCCCTATGTATAGCTATGCTGTCTCAGAACCTTCCCTATGTATAGCTATGCTGTCTCAGAACCTTCCCTATGTATAGCTATGCTGTCTCAGAACCTTCCCTATGTATAGCTATGCTGTCTCAGAACCTTCCCTATGTATAGCTATGCTGTCCCAGAACCTTCCCTATGTATATCTATGCTGTCTCAGAACCTTCCCTATGTATAGCTATGCTATCTCAGAACCTTCCCTGTGTATATCTATGCTGTCTCAGAACCTTCCCTATGCATATCTATGCTGTCTCAGAACCTTCCCTATGTATAGCTATGCTGTCTCAGAACCTTCCCTATGTATATCTATGCTGTCTCAGAACCTTCCCTATGTATAGCTATGCTGTCTCAGCACCGTCCCTATGTATAGCTATGCTGTCCCAGAACCTTCCCTATGTATATCTATGCTGTCTCAGAACCTTCCCTATGTATAGCTATGCTGTCTCAGAACCTTCCCTGTGTATATCTATGCTGTCTCAGAACCTTCCCTATGTATATCTATGCTGTCTCAGAACATTCCCTATGTATAGCTATGCTGCCTCAGAACCTTCCCTGTGTATATCTATGCTGTCTCAGAACCTTCCCTATGTATAGCTATGCTGTCTCAGAACCTTCCCTATGTATATCTATGCTGTCTCAGAACCTTCCCTATGTATAGCCGTGCTGTCTCAGAACCTTCCCTGTGTATATCTATGCTGTCTCAGAACCTTCCCTATGTATAGCTATGCTGTCTCAGAACCTTCCCTGTGTATATCTATGCTGTCTCAGAACCTTCCCTGTGTATAGCTGTGCTGTCTCAGAACCTTCCCTGTGTATAGCTATGCTGTCTCAGAACCTTCCCTATGTATATCTATGCTGTCTCAGAACCTTCCCTATGTATAGCTATGCTGTCTCAGAACCTTCCCTGTGTATAGCTATGCTGTCTCAGAACCTTCCCTATGTATATCTATGCTGTCTCAGAACCTTCCCTGTGTATAGCTATGCTGTCTCAGAACCTTCCCTATGTATATCTATGCTGTCTCAGAACCTTCCCTATGTATAGCTATGCTGTCTCAGAACCTTCCCTGTGTATATCTATGCGGTCTCAGAACCTTCCCTATGTATAGCTGTGCTGTCTCAGAACCTTCCCTGTGTATAGCTGTGCTGTCTCAGAACCTTCCCTATGTATAGCTATGCTGTCTCAGAACCTTCCCTATGTATAGCTATGCTGTCTCAGAACCTTCCCTATGTATAGCTATGCTGTCTCAGAACCTTCCCTATGTATAGCTATGCTGTCTCAGAACCTTCCCTATGTATATATATGCTGTCTCAGAACCTTCCCTGTGTATAGCTGTGCTGTCTCAGAACCTTCCCTGTGTATAGCTGTGCTGTCTCAGAACCTTCCCTATGTATAGCTATGCTGTCTCAGAACCTTCCCTATGTATAGCTATGCTGTCTCAGAACCTTCCCTATGTATATATATGCTGTCTCAGAACCTTCCCTATGTATAGCTATGCTTTCTCAGAACCTTCCCTATGTATATCTATGCTGTCTCAGAACCTTCCCTATGTATATCTATGCTGTCTCAGAACCTTCCCTATGTATAGCTATGCTGTCTCAGAACCGTCCCTATGTATATCTATGCTGTCTCAGAACCTTCCCTATGTGTATCTATGCTGTATCAGAACCTTCCCTATGTATAGCTATGCTGTCTCAGAACCTTCCCTATGTATATCTATGCTGTCTCAGAACCTTCCCTATGTATATCTATGCTGTCTCAGAACCTTCCCTATGTATAGCTATGCTGTCTCAGAACCGTCCCTATGTATATCTATGCTGTCTCAGAACCTTCCCTATGTATATCTATGCTGTCTCATTCCCTTTGCCTCTCCTCATCTCGTCTTTTCCTGTCCAACTGTAGTGCAATCTGTTCACTTACCCGCTTTATTGCTCGCGCATCCTCATCCTCCCGTTCCCATTCCCTTATCAACCTCTCCAACTGGAACTTCTTAACCCGCCACTCTTCATACTTATGTGTTTCTGCTGTAATATTTTCCTCCTCCATGCTGCCATAACTGCCTCTTTCTCGTCGTTCCCCCTCTTCTCCCACTCGTCCTTCTTCTTCTCTATCTGTTCCCTCTCTATTTTCTCCTTGTGTTCCCTCTCAATTATCTCCAATTCCTTCTCCCTTCTCTGCTTCATGTCCTCACGTTCTAGTCTTGCTTCTTTGTCCCTCTGTCTTTGCTCCACCTCCTCCCCCTGTGTTGCCCAGTCACGCTTTCCCGGTTCCAATTCCAAGACCTCTCTTGCTTTAATTGCCCCTTCGGCTACCCCTGTTGTCTTCCCCTTTAATTTCAGGAGGATTTGTGCGGCTATACCTTCCTCCACCCCTTTTCCCTCAATTTCTGATTTTGCGGGCCGCAGCCTCTCCTCATCTAGTTGGGTGCTGCTCTTGGCCTGCCCTGTACCTCACTGTTGTTCGTCTTTGGTATAGGGTGGTGGTTTATACATTGGGTTTGAATACCCTTCTGCTGCCTTTAGTTCCCTCAATGGATATATTCCCTGTTCATCATCTTGGTCATCGGATATTACACTAGGCGGGGCTGGAGGAGGCACGAAAGGGTCATATCTCTCCTCCTGTACCTGCTGCTGGCTCATCATCCATGGCCTCTCTCCCGCCCCCTCCTGAAACATGAGGCAAAGTTCGAAAATGGACATGCAGTTTGCTAGTTTCTTCCCCTTGTATGTGCTCTGTAAGTGTGTCAGTAGTGATTGCAGCATATTCTTGGAGAAGCTACCGTTAGGCGGTCATGGCCTTGCTATTTTACCTTCAGTGCCTTTTGACCTCTGTATACTATATTTTACGATCTTGGCTTTGTATGGTGGCAGGGTTTTGCACAGATGTTGTATTGGCGTTACTCCCCCCACCATTCTGCTATACATAGGATGCATCATTCTATTACCGGACCTCTAATCAAGGATTTTGATACTCTGCTGTCAATGGAGAAAAGTTACAATGCAATGGTTATAACCTTCACCACACCAAAGGCTCGGCATTTTACATGGCGTACTCCATGTACAGCCCCTCCTTCACCAGCGCTGCCGTTCTCTGGCACATCACCTCAATCCTGCGCATGCGCCTTCTGCGCACCGCCACTGGTTCACCTCTCTTCCAATCCCAAATTCACAATGCTGGCTCCTCACCGTCGCAACACTTCGTCCTATGCATCGATTTATGGGTGACGTCACCAAGCAAACGTTTGAACAGGTAGGTAGACAATTCATGCAGACATAGAACAATGAACCGTTGCTTCAATTCCCCACAAAACCCCACAGCTGTCTTCCCACCTATTCAGGGTAGAGTATTTTATTTCTTGTGACTAACTGAACCCGTTGCGTCACCTAATGTGTGAAACATCTCTCTCCAGGAGACTTAACCAGCTAATAGACCTTCTACAATCTAGGATAGCTCCAGCTTACCCTTAAGGGGATACCGTCATCTATGCTCCAAACTAAAACGTCCAACTCAGAGGTACACTTCATTTACATACTTCTATAATCCAAGCCTATCAAGTATATAGTCCCGGTTTACTACAGGAACCTTTTACCTCGAAGACTGAACGTTCCGTAGATATGGAAAAAGGACTTCTACATCAGCTCCGGTCCATACTCAAAATGCACCTACTACTAATACTGTTTAAGTAGTACACAATGGTATTCATGACAATCAACACCTTCCTCCTCCTGCACATATATTGCCCGCCCTCACACCTTTCATTGCTGATAGTCTGGACTAATACTTACGGTCCGTGTTCATGGTCACTGCTCAGCTGCTGGCTCCATGTCAACCGTTCGCCTCGCCTTTTCCTGTCTGCCTTGGACCCTACGCTGATCGCGGGAGGGATAATTTTCAAAACGGCTCCTGACGAAATTTCTCTGGTTGTGCTTTTCCGGTTCTTCTCGCAATACCTGCAAGGGTCCCACAGGCGTTCAGGTCCAGCGGCGAAGTAGGCAGTTTCTTACCAGGCTTTTCTATGAACCATCACCTCTGCTACCAACTTGTTAGATTGGTCTCCTAGGCAAGCAGGGTGGGTTGCTAGGAGTCCGCGGGTGCTGAACTCATGGAAGGCCTAACTCCTTCCCTTAACCCAAAAGGAACGCAAATCCAGACAAGTAGCAAGTTCAACTGAGGTTTATTACAGCCAACAAACCAACAGGGCTCAAATTCACGGAGGCAAATCCAGGCACATCTCGACGAACTCTGGCTCACAGGCCAGTTTTGATAGCATATTACATCATACGTGCGTCACACTCTGGGCCCCTCTCTAGAAACCAATCTCCACTCTGGGTTGGCTATTGAGTGGGAGTTCCCCTATAGTAGCCTCTACAGAGGTTTGTGGATTGGACAGTACTATGTCAGGTGTTAGGCCTGGACCATTCCCAAAAACTGTTACTCACTAATTGTTACAATTTGTGGACCTAATGATTGGTCAGTGGCCCCAGCTACCCACCCCTAGGGTCATGAATTGTGATTGACTGAGTTGTGAGCTCCCAGGCCTGGGACAATACCAATTCCCAGCTCGGAGTGCACCTGTTAATGGTGATATGTACACCTGTGTCTGCATTATAACCGTGTGTAGACCATCATTGCCGCGAGAGTGCTCCTCCTCCCAGCGCATAACGGTAGCTCAAGTGTAACGACTTTGTAGCGACCATTGTCCGGTCCGTGAGACGGTTGCCCTTCCCAGCCACCAGATGTTGGCACATCGTCAGCTTGGCCGGATCACGTGTTTGGAGAGTGTGTTTGTAAGCTCTGAAGCTCCAAATTATTCTGTATTCGAGAGAATTATGCATCTCTGCCATGTTGGTGATACTTCAGTTCAGGGTGAAGGATGTCCCTTGCAACAAGGCGACCTTGGCAGCAGCTTCGTTCCAGAGGCGGTAGTTCTGCTTGCACAGCATTCAGCGTGGCTTCAGGTTTTCTAAGACGGTTGTGGCCAACTATGATTTCCTACGCCATGGTCTGGCTTCTACTGTGTGCGCCTTCCCATACTATCCATAGGTTAGTGTGTTGTGGCTATGGCAGGTCCCTGGAGTGCTCCTACCATTCCATAGGGTTATTTGCATATAAGCATCTGCAAGCACTCACATGTGATCTTCTTGCTTCTTGTGTTTCTCCGTTGCTGCGGCAAGCTAGTGGCAAAATAATAAAGGTGCCAACAGTAGGTGATTGTCACTGTCCTCTAACTCATAGAACAGTACACACGTGTTCTTTGTATATTTGGGTGTGTGGGTGTCCTGACTGTGCAGATAGCACGTGTGCTTCATGTCTGATGCTGCTATGTCATGTGGTCTCTAACGACTTGAAGCATGGCTTCTCAGCGTTTTAGTCGATTCTGTCCATATAGCTGTCTCTGGTTTCATCTTGTGTATCTTCATCCACTTCAGGTAATGTTGGTACTGCTCCAGGGTTGTAAGGTCAGCTAAGAGGGTATTTCTCATGGTAATTATCCATTGTGGGAGCAGTGGGGATTGGTGTGAGCTCATACGATCGGCAGCCATTTGTCTTTGGTGCCTTTTCCAGTTGGAGTGTCTTCCGGGACGGGGGGCATATTCCGACCTTCCCTCTTCAGTGAGGGACTAAGTCACAGATGTCACCTCAGGGTGTTAAGGGGGGGCAGGGAAGGGATTATCAGGGGAGAGCTGCCTCAGAAGAGGGATGGCTGACATAATGACCTGTCCTCTGGCCATGAAGGCAAGAAGATCAAGGAAAGACGGTGTGAGGAGGGACATTATTGCAGTCAGCTGTCTCGTGAGGCTACTCTCCCTATGGGCCTTACTCTCTCACTTGACTCCGTATGGATGTGCTCCCCTATTAAGCCCCGCTGATGTTCCCTTTCCTGCCCCCCTTAACACTCAGAGGTGTGACGGTGAAAAGGTGAGAATTGCATAGTAGTAATAGGGTGTTGCAAAGTGGGGAAATGAAGCCATGGGGAAGTGGGCCATGATGAGAAGTGGGAGAAGGGCATACAAATGGGGAGAAATGGTTTCCTGACTGTCTGACGCAAGACCAACTTCTAAAGTGGATTACGATTTGAGCAAAACAAGGAACTCAATGAGTGGAAGCCTGATTTGCTGGTCAGGCTTGGTACCTGGAGGCAGCAGGGGTATAGGCATGAGGAAAGGACCTTGCATGGGTCAGTTGTGTAAACGCCAGGAGATTTGATTCTAGTCGTAGGTGTTATGGTAGAAAGGTGCAGAGCTAGTTCCTGAATGTCCAGCTTGTAAGAGTTCTTCTAAATGCTGGGAGATTGGATTCTAGTCATAGGTGTGATGGTAGAAAGGTGCAGAGCTAGTTCCTGAATGTCCAGCTTGTAAGAGTTCTTATAAATGCTGGGAGATTGGATTCTAGTTATAAGTGTGATGTAAGTCTAGGTGATTTAAATGGCCTATGGTCCTCATCCAAGGGATGGGAAGTATCAATGTGTCTAGTTATGGATGAGGTTGTGTGATTAGCAGGGGCTGAAGTCTAGGGGATTTAAATGGCCTCGAGTCCTCATCCAAGGGAAGTGAAGTATCAGTGTGTCTAGGTATGGGTGAGGTTGTATGCTTAGCAGGAGGCTGAATTCTAGGTGAATTAAATGGCCTAGGGTCCTCATCAAAGGGAAGGGAAGTATCAGTGTGTCCAGTTATGGGTGAGGTTGTATGCTTAGCAGGAGGCTGAATTCTAGGTGAATTAAATGTACTAGGGTCCTCCTCCAAAGCAAGGGAAGTATCAGTGTGTCCAGTTATGGGTGAGGTTGTATGATTAGCAGGGGCTGAAGTATAGGGGATTTAAATCGCTTAGGGTCCTCATCCAAGGGAAGGGAAGTATCAGTGTGTCTGGGTATGGGTGAGGTTGTATGAATAGCAGGGCCTGAAGTCTAGGTGATTTAAATGGTCTAGGGTCCTCATCCAAAGAAAGATATCTTTTAGATAATCTGTCAGAGAATCAAAGAAATTCAGACACCCCGTGGTCTGTTCAAATCTCTCCCCTGGCCATGTCCCTGTGTTAGGAGTCCCAGTGAGTCAATACACTGCCTTGTACGCGTACTGAACAGGGCTTGTGCGACTATGTAATGAGTAAGACAAAGAGGAGGAGGCGTGTACATACCCCTGTGACATAGTAGAGGGGATGCCCGAATCCCAGTACAATGGGGGTCAGTTTGTTTAGGTGTTTATGATGTTTCTCCCTTAATTAAGGGTGAGTTTTAACTACTGACATGTGTTCTGATGTGTCCAAAATGTGTGAAGATTTAGGAGGAGGAGCCCCATGAGAAGTCGAAGACTTTGAACCATGTGCTGCACACAGAGACAGAAGCGTAACGGGTTGGGAAGGGGAAGGTTCCCCAGGTTTCATAGTCGATTTTGACGTACCTGTAGGTGCAATCAGCTTCCTTGATGGTACCGTCGAGTATTGCCCTTGGGTTTTGTGTTTGGCCTTTGTGTGAGTGTGTGTGCCTCTGTAGCCAGTGGGTGTGACCCCGTAGCAGTGCGTTCAGCAAGACTAGTGAGGCTGTGGAAAGATGTGCGGGAGTCTAAAGACTCCAATACAGTGTGTTCGGCATCTGAGCTGGAGCTGTGGCTGCTGGATTGGTTCTCGTCCAACGCTACAGCGGCGGTGGGGGAATGGGAGTCGGCATGCATGGCGTAGGCCGCCCACTGCTTAGTGCGCCATTCTTTAAGCGTTATAGGCTTAAAAAGTCAACAAACCTTGAAACACTGTTCATCGTGGTCACAAGGCAAACAGTTGTTAAACTCTCTGTGAGTGTCCCTCTAACGTCCTGTTACAAGAAGGGCAACATTTAAACAGAGTTCGCCCATTATCAGATATAAAGAAAAGAGCAGCCAGACAAATGAAAGTAGAGGGAAGGTCATGCTTTATTGATTATCCTGGAAATTCCACTAGAGATCAAGAGCCTGTAGGGTTTATTGATTATCCTGGAAATTCCACTAGAGATCAAGGGCCTGTAGGGTTTATTGATTATCCTGGACACTCCATTAGAGATCAAGGGCCTGCATGCTTTACCGATTATCCTGTAAACTTCATTAGAGATCAAGGGCCTGCATGCTTTATTGATTATCCTGGAAACTCCATTAGAGATAAAGGGCCTGCATGCTTTATTGATTATCCTGGAAACTACACTAGAGATAAAGCGCCTGCACGCTTTATTGATTATCCTGCAAACTCCACTAGAGATCAAGGGCCTGCATGCTTTATTGATTATCCTGGAAACTCCATTAGAGATCAAGGGCCTGCACGCTTTATTGATTATCCTGTAAACTTCATTAGAGATCAAGTGCCTGCACGCTTTATTGATTATCCTGGAAACTCCATTAGAGATAAATGGCCTGCATGTTTTATTGATTATCCTGTAAACCCCATTAGAGATCAAGGGCCTGCACGCTTTATTGATTATCCTGTAAACTTCATTAGAGATCAAGGGCCTGCACGCTTTATTGAGTATCCTGGAAACTCCATTAGAGATGAAGGGCCTGCACGCTTTATTGATTATCCTGTAAACTTCATTAGAGATCAAGGGCCTGCATGCTTTATTGATTATCCTGGAAACTCCATTAGAGATCAAGGGCCTGCATGCTTTATTGATTATCCTGTAAACCCTATTAGAGATCAAGGGCCTGCATGCTTTATTGATTATCCTGGAAACTCCATTAGAGATGAAGGGCCTGCACGCTTTATTGATTATCCTGTAAACTTCATTAGAGATCAAGGGCCTGCATGCTTTATTGATTATCCTGCAAACTCCACTAGAGATCAAGGGCCTGCACGGTTTATTGATTATCCTGGAAACTCCATTAGAGATCAAGGGCCTGCATGCTTTATTGATTATCCTGTAAACTTCATTAGAGATCAAGGGCCTGCACGCTTTATTGATTATCCTGGAAACTCCACTAGAGATCAAGGGCCTGCACGGTTTATTGATTATCCTGGAAACTCCATTAGAGATCAAGGGCCTGCATGCTTTATTGATTATCCTGTAAACCCCATTAGAGATCAAGGGCCAAATGCTTTATTGATTATCCTGGAAACTCCATTAGAGATCAAGGCCCTGCACACTTCATTGATTATCCTGGAAACTCCATTAGAGATCAAGGGCCTGCATGCTTTATTGATTATCCTGTAAACTTCATTAGAGATCAAGGGCCTGCACGCTTTATTGATTATCCTGGAAACTCCATTAGAGATCAAGGGCCTGCATGCTTTATTGATTATCCTGTAAACTTCATTAGAGATCAAGGGCCTGCACGCTTTATTGATTATCCTGGAAACTCCATTAGAGATCAAGGGCCTGCATGCTTTATTGATTATCCTGGAAACTCCATTAGAGATAAAGGGCCTGCACGGTTTATTGATTATCCTGGAAACTCCATTAGAGATCAAGGGCCTGCACGCTTTATTGATTATCCTGGAAACTCCATTAGAGATCAAGGGCCTGCATGCTTTATTGATTATCCTGGAAACTCCATTAGAGATAAAGGGCCTGCACGGTTTATTGATTATCCTGGAAACTCCATTAGAGATCAAGGGCCTGCACGCTTTATTGATTATCCTGGAAACTCCATTAGAGATCAAGGGCCTGCATGCTTTACTGATTATCCTGTAAACTCCATTAGAGATCAAGGGCCTGCATGCTTTATTGATTATCCTGGAAACTCCATTAGAGATAAAGGGCCTGCACGGTTTATTGATTATCCTGGAAACTCCATTAGAGATCAAGGGCCTGCATGCTTTATTGATTATCCTGTAAACCCCATTAGAGATCAAGGGCCTGCATGCTTTATTGATTATCCTGGAAACTCCATTAGAGATCAAGGGCCTGCATGCTTTATTGATTATCCTGGAAACTCCATTAGAGATCAAGGGCCTGCATGCTTTATTGATTATCCTGGAAACTCCATTAGAGATAAAGGGCCTGCAAGCTTTATTGATTATCCTGGAAACTACACTAGAGATAAAGTGCCTGCATGCTTTATTGATTATCCTGGAAACTACACTAGAGATAAAGGGCCTGCATGCTTTACTGATTATCCTGGAAACTACACTAGAGATCAAGGCCCTGCATGCTTTATTGATTATCCTGGAAACTCCACTAGAGATCAAGGGCCTGCATGTTTTACTGATTATCCTGGAAACTCCATTAGAGATCAAGGGCCTGCACGCTTTATTGATTATCCTGGAAACTCCACTAGAGATCAAGGGCCTGCATGCTTTATTGATTATCCTGGAAACTCCATTAGAGATCAAGGGCCTGCACGCTTTATTGATTATCCTGGAAACTCCATTAGAGATCAAGGGCCTGCATGCTTTATTGATTATCCTGGAAACTCCATTAAAGATAAAGGGCCTGCACGGTTTATTGATTATCCTGGAAACTCCATTAGAGATCAAGGGCCTGCACGCTTTATTGATTATCCTGGAAACTCCATTAGAGATCAAGGGCCTGCACGCTTTATTGATTATCCTGTAAACTTCATTAGAGATCAAGGGCCTGCACGCTTTATTGATTATCCTGGAAACTCCATTAGAGATCAAGGGCCTGCACGCTTTATTGATTATCCTGGAAACTTCATTAGAGATCAAGGGCCTGCACGCTTTACTGATTATCCTGTAAACTCCATTAGAGATCAAGGGCCTGCATGCTTTATTGATTATCCTGGAAACTCCATTAGAGATAAAGGGCCTGCACGGTTTATTGATTATCCTGGAAACTCCATTAGAGATCAAGGGCCTGCATGCTTTATTGATTATCCTGTAAACCCCATTAGAGATCAAGGGCCTGCATGCTTTATTGATTATCCTGGAAACTCCATTAGAGATCAAGGGCCTGCATGCTTTATTGATTATCCTGGAAACTCCATTAGAGATCAAGGGCCTGCATGCTTTATTGATTATCCTGGAAACTCCATTAGAGATAAAGGGCCTGCAAGCTTTATTGATTATCCTGGAAACTACACTAGAGATAAAGTGCCTGCATGCTTTATTGATTATCCTGTAAACCCCATTAGAGATCTAGGGCCTGCACACTTTATTGATTATCCTGTAAAATGGAATAAAGAGGAGAGTTATGTTGGGGCGTGTTCAGCATGATGGATTCTGTTTTATCCTGTGAGTTGAATTACAGGAATGGGTTGTGCGACACAGGACAGATTGAAAGACTACAGGACAGTGTGAATACTTTGCATCTGGATTAGATTTCATTGAAGCAGTACTTTGTTTTGGCCACAGGTCATTTAAAAGAATCAAGGATTTAGCATCACAGCACAACACAGAATATTATACACCCCTAATCAAATTATACACAACAAGCAAAAATGTTTTTTTTAAATGAATTGAAACGATTAGGAGGTACACACAGGTACAAACACTGGGCTTGTTATGGCGCATTTCTGAACACTAGTGCATGATGAGTTTGAAGCAAAGCATTCTTTCAAAAGGTCATGGTCTCTGTTAGAGGAGACCCATCATCCCAGGTGCATTGTTTTTTATTGTGGCCAGAGATCAGAGAGGGTGGCCAGGTAACCAGTGCAATTTAAGTCAGGAATTCAGCAAGGGAGGGGAGGAGAGAAAGCAGAAGCAAAGAGGAAGGATTTGAGGTGCTTCCGGAACCACAGATGGTTCTCCTCAAGTTTCAGGGAGGCAGGAAGGCTGTTCCAGAGAGAGGCCCCTGCCGAAGAGAGTGATCTGCCACCAACTCGTTGCTTGGAGAAGCGGCTGACCCTGAGGGAGTTGGAGGGAGATGAGCGAAGAGCTCGAGAAGGAAGATATTTAGTAAGAGAGAGTTGAAGGTATTGAGGTCCCAGACCCCAGAAGGCCTTGTGGACAATGCAGAGGGTTTTGAACTTAATCCTCGCAGCCACTGGGAGCCAGTGCAGAGATTTCAGTCCTTGAGAGATACGATCCCTAGGCTTGAGGCCAAGGACAAGTCTCGCAGTCCTGTTATGGATAAGTTGCAGAGGGCGGAGAGTGGAGGCAGGCAGATTTAGATAGAGGCTGTTACAGTAGTCCAGCTTGGAGAGGACCAGGGCTCTGGAGACGGTGAGCTTCTGGGGGAAGGAGAGGAAAGGAAGAATACCTCTAAGGAGGTGCAGCTGGTAGTGTGACTTCTTAGAGACGTCAGAGATGTGAAGGGAGAAGGAGAGTGCAGAGTTGAAGATGACCCTGAGGTTTTTAGCCTTGCAGGTGGGAGTGGGAAGAGGGCCAAGAGAGGCCGGCCAGAGAGTTGCAGGGAAGGAGGGAGTGGGTGTGCTGATGAGTAGAATCTCAGTCTTACTGGCATTAAGGCAGAGGTTGTTGGTGGCACACCATTCCTGGATGGCAGACAGACAGTCAGCGATGAGGGGAGGAGAGGAGGAGGCCGAGGGTAGCCTGAAAATGAGCTGGGTATCATCCGCATAGCACTGAAAGTTGGGACAGAAAGCGGCAATGCAGTTGGCAAGGAGTGCCAGGTATTGGTTGAACAGCCAGGGAGAGAGGTTAGACCCCTGGGGGACACCACAGGTAGAGAAAAAGATGTCGGAGAGGAAAGACCCAAGTTGGACCTGGGAGGGTCAGTCGGAGAGGAAAGAAGTCAGCCACGCCAGAGCCTGACCAGTGATACCCAGGTTATCACGGAGACTGTTGAGCAGAATGGCATGGTTGACAGTGTCAAAGGCAGAAGACAGATCAACCAAGATAAGAACGCAAGGGGTGTTAGAGTCGAGGTTGGAGAGAAGGTCTTCACGGATGTTCAGGAGAGCAGTTTCCGTGCTTCTGGCAGCTCTGAAGCCAGACTGATGGTCATGAAGACAACCAACAGATTAAGTGTGGAGATTGAGCTGGGAGATGGCCATTTTCTCCAGGAGCTTTCCCAGGAAGGGAGTGATGGAGATTGGGCGATAGTTAGCCAGGCAGGAGGGGTCAACATGTTGATGGCCGCCCTGCCCCCCATAAGCATGATGGTGCCCCCCCTGCCCAAGTGAGTTGTTTATGTTCCCCCTGCCCCCATGAGCATGTTGATGTTCCTCCTGCCCCCCATGAGCAAGTTGATATCCCCCCTGCCCTCATGAGCATGTTGATGTCCCTCCTGCCCCCCATGAGCAAGTTGGGGTCCCCCTGAGCATGTTGATGTCTTCCTGCCCCCATGAGCATGTTGATGTCCCCCCTGCCCTCATGAGCATGTTGATGTCCCTCCTGCCCCCATGAGCATGTTGATGTCTCCTTGCCCCATGACCATCTTGATGTCCCCCCTGCCCTCATGAGCATGTTGATGTCCCCCCTGCCCTCATGAGCATGTTGATGTCCCTCCTGCCCCCCATGAGCAAGTTGATATCCCCCCTGCTCCCCATGAGCATGTTGATATCCCCCCTGCCCTCATGAGCATGTTGATGTCCCTCCTGCCCCCCGTGAGCATGTTGATGTCCCCCTGCCCCCATGGGCATGTTGATGTCCCCCTGCCTCCATGAGCATGTTGATGTCCCCCCTGTCCCCCATGAGCATGTTGATATCCCCCCTGCCCTCATTAGCATGTTGATATCCCCCCTGCCCTCATGAGCATGTTGATATCCCCCCTGCCCTCATGAGCATGTTGATATCCCACTGCCCACATGAGCATGTTGATAGAACATGTTGATGTCTCCCCTGCCCCCATGTTGATGTCCCCCCTAGCCCCCATAAACATATTGATGTCCCCTCTGCGCCCCGTGAGCATGTCGAAGTCCCCCGTACCCCCCATGAGCATGTTGATGTCTCCCTGCCCCCGTGAGCATTTTGATGTCCCCCCTGCCCCTGTGAGCATGTTGATGTCCCCCTGCCCCTGTGAGCATGTTGATGTCTCCCCTGCCCCCATGTCAATGTCCCCCCTGCCCACTGTGAGCATGTTGATGTCCCCCTGCCCCCTGTGAGCATGTTGATGTCTCCCCTGCCCCCATGTCGATGTCCCCCCTGCCCACTGTGAGCATGTTGATGTCCCCCCTGCCCCCTGTGAGTATGTTGATGTCCCCCTGCCCCCCATGAGCATGATGGTGTCCCCCTTGCCCCCGTGAGCATGTTGATGTCCCCCTGCCCCCTGTGAGCATGTTGATGTCCCCCTGCCCCCGTGAGCATGATGGTATCCCCTGCCCTACCCTTTTCCCCCCCTTATCTTTTCGTTGATGTCCCCTCCCTCCTCTTTCAGCCTTTCTTACTCTTTCCCTCCCTCCCGTTCCACTGCCCCGTCCCCTGCTAAGCCTGGCACTACCCTCAATTGCTGTTAGGCATAGTAATTGTAGCTGCCTGTTTTTCCGCAGCCACTCTCCCCTCTCCTTCCCCTTCCTGTCTGTCTTGCATCTACCTCCCCCTCTCACCACCCCTGTTTTATGGCCATCAGCACTTACTCCTATCATCTGTCTCTCGACCTCTGATAATAGCTTGTCTGCCTCCCCTTTTCCCTCCTTGTTCTTTTCATGTCTGTTCCTCTCCTCCTCCCTCTCTCCACACCCCCTCCTCATCCCCCTTCCCTCCTCGTGTTCTTCATGCACTACAACAATTGTCATTAGACATAGTAATGTTACAGCTAGTTTGTCTCATTTCTTTCCTCCCCCCTTTCTCCTTTATTGTTTTCCCGCACCTGCACTATCAGAAATGTCATCAGGCTTATTATGATAGTTATGTTTCAAGGACTTCTAAGAATGTAATGGTATTCTCCCATGTTCACTCTCTCCTTGAAGCGCTTTGAAACACATTGTGTATCGGCGCTATACAAATAAACAATCCATCAATCAATATCAAGATTGGATTGCAACTATTGGTAAATTCCATTTGTATCCCTCACTTGATCATCTCCCATTTGATCATAAGATGCTCGGAGCCCTGGACCCTTTTCATATCTCCAGCCAAATCTACTAGTCATGGTTTTCTAAGATTTCAGCTGCATTTATGTAAAACAAAACAAATCTTAGCAAGATACGGGGTCATTAGCTGGTTGTTAATATTAGCCAGCTAACTTAGACAGATGTGATGTAGATTTTACTGCTACCAAGAGACCGGCCATGGGATGGCCTCTGATAGGAAGTTTGGCGGGAATTAAAGCAATCTGGTGATGATCCCAAACTGGTGGAATAGATAACCAAACTTCCTGCAAGGCTAGGATGTCAAAATCCAGAATGTAATTATTCTTGCCATTCGTGAGGTGTTTATAACCTCTTGTGTTCCATGATGTGAGTTTCAAATGGGTGGTAGAATGACTGTCAGAGAGCTCATTTTTATTTGTAAATGACCTTTCATTTCGATCTTGGAATTGTCGATTTATGTGAGATCAATCTTGACGATATGTAATTGTGGAGTTTTCCCTAATTTAGGAGGAGATGTTGCTTTAAGTGTATGATTCCTGAAGCGTATACTGCGATCCTCCTCGTTTAGGTAGCAGAAAGCCCAATTAAAACAATTGCGATTGCGCCTGCCACAGCATGTTCATGACTATTCCATTTACTATCCAAAGTTGTACAATCGACGTGTCCTGTTCATGAATAAACTCAACTTCTTCAATATCCTTTGAACATGAATCTTCCAGTAGAGGTATTTCCGCAAAGATATTCAAGACACTGGTGCGATTGAAATCGTAAAACGGAAAAGGGTGGTTTCTACACTGCAGCAATAGATGATGTAAATTACTATTGTGGGTTTCTTTAAGCTGCTGTGGACCTTCATCAATAGATGGTGACAGAATTTTAAACGTGTCTTTTGTTTTATTTATTTATTTACTTATTTATTTATTTTGCATTTGTAAAGCGCACTGTAGCCCTCGGGCATTAAGGCGCATTGAGACGGCTTAGGGAGGCTTGATTCAGGGTTACAAGAATGCGGCCCCAGCAGAGACTTGAAGACAGAGAATAGTTACGGTTAACAACGGACATTTTCATGAGTTACATTGCCACAATCAAGTTACATAATGCAAAGCTAAAATGGAATGGTTGGATTGGATAAGAACAAATGACAGCGCAATCGCTAATAAGCTATTATTCCATCTGCCACCAATTTGCAACAAACTAAAGCAGCCTATGGACTATTGTCTGAAATATCCGAACAAAAGTCTTATGAGAACCCTTCTTAAAGCCCGCGTAAATGTTCTCCCGACACAAGAAGTTCTGGCAATTCGGACCGCATCCAAGGAAAAATCCTGCAGACTTTGTAAAGACCCAAAAACAATAGAAACTATTAAACATCTTCTGATGGCATGCCCTTCGATTAATCACGAAAGAGAAGCCTTCCTTGGCCACATAGTCAAATCATCTTCCTATGTCATCGATCACAATGTATGGTGGAACCGTTTGATCACGGGTGCTAAAACAAACTGGCTAATAGCGGCCTCCATGCTAATAGACATTGCCTTGGAAAAAATCCGGCAAAACCATGAATTCGAAACCTTCGACCAACACGACGTTGTCGTTTGTTGAACATTCTTCTTACATAGGAGATGGTAGACTATTTTTCTTCAGTTGATGACAAAGAAGGAAAGTTCCTCTTCTTCCACTTTTGTAAAAATCTAATTTTGATTAAATACAAAAAAAAAAAAAAATAATAATGCAGAGCAACGGTTGTTTTAGACAAAGAGTCTAGTTTTGATGGCCTCCTGAAGTTTTCATGGGAGTCAATTCCCCTGATGGACGGGGGAAGGGAGTTCCACAGCGTGGCTGCCATGTTGGGGAAGCTTGAACTGCCCGCTTTCACTCTGCGGGTGGAAGGTAAAAGGATTCTGTTGGTATAGGCCACTCTGGTGGGCCTAATAGGAGTGTGCAGGCTGATTCTTTGAGCTAGGTAAGGTGGAGCGCGACCATGCAGGCATTTGTGCACCAGGGCGAGAGTTTTAAAAGTAATTCTCTCCTTGACGGGCAGCCAGTGGACCTTTCTTCTGGCCTCAGAGATGTGGTCACGTCTGGAGATGCCGGTTGCGGCCCTGAGGGCATTATTCTGAGCTAGTTGTAGTTTGACCAAGTGTTTTTGGGAGGTGCCTACTAGGAGGGCATTGCAGTAGTCCAACTTTGACCCAATTATTTCCTTAGCTATGGTGAGGCAATTGGGTTGGGAAAGGTAAGGTCTGGCTGCATTGAGGAGTTTAGAGTGGTACGCTGCAGAGGATGCAATTGCGTTGACCTGTCTCTTCATGGATAGGTCAGGTTCAATGTAGACGCCCAACGTCTTGATAGCTTTGGACACAGCGATAGGGATATTAGCAACTGTGAAGGACTGGTATTGTTCATCTAATTTCGACAAAGTGGAGGGGGCCCCAATCAGCAGGAGTTCAGTTTTCTCGCTGTTGAGGCAAAGCCAGTTTTTGGCCATTCATGATTGGATTGTGGAGTAGATGACATTGAGGGTTTTGAGGTCAGATATATAGTCACCAGAGAGAGGGATCAGCACCTGGGTGTTATCAGCTTAATTTGTCTATGAGATGCCCAGAGCGTCAAGAATTTTGAATAGTGGTCTCGTGAATAGATTGTAGAGTGTGGGTGCTATGCACGATCCCTGTGGGACCCCACACTTGATGAGGCTGGGGTTGGCGCATGAGGATTCTGAGAAAACCTTCATGACTCTGTCCTGCAGGAAGTAGGTTATCCAGGCACAGGCCCTCGGGGAGAAGTTGGCTGTGGTGGAGAGGTGGTGGCAAAGGGTCTTGTGGTCCACCAGGTCAAAGGCAGCGGAGAGGTCGAGGAGTAGGAGCAATGCAGGTGTGCCCGCGTCTCTAAGGTCATCCATATGATTTTTTAGGTCGAGCAGAGCTGTTTCCGTGCCATGTCTTGGCCCGAAACCGGACTGCCGAAGACCTAGGAGGTGGTTGTCTTCAATACATTTCTGAACTTGCAGGTAAGCTGCTTTGTCAAGAATTTTGAGCAGGAAAGGCACCGTAGTTTAGTTTTAAAGGAACAACTTGTTTATTCAGTTGTTAATTGCAGGTAAGTATTTGGCGGTCTTTGTTGGCCTCAGATTGTGCAAAATAATGTTGTATGGATTGCGCTATCTGACTACACCTTTGCTCCAAGGTCATAAATGTGCCCTTAGCAAAGTCAAAGACAGAGTCAAAACCTTGAGTTCTAACAGGTTGAGATTTGGGCGCATTAAATAGAGAGTTTGTCAGGCATATGAGTGGGGATCGTGATAGGATTGCCATTATATTGCTGATCACTAATCTCCACTAAGGCCTCTAAGGGTTCATATAATCAGTGTTTTATAGCTACAGCTTGAATGGTTGATTTTGCAGTGTTTTCTGAAGATAATTTGGCATACTTTTTAGCAACCGCACTGCTTGCTAATGAGACCCTAGGTGGTCAGTCAAAATGTCGAAAAAAAAAGTCGAATGACAATAATGTCGAAAAATAAATGTCGAAAAAATAAAAGTCGAATTGCCTCTTTTTTAATTATATATTTATTTTGGGGTCCGGGATTAAAAAAAAATAGGTAAAACCAAAAAAAAAAAAAAAAAAGGGGGGGGTTGGAGGGGAACGCCCCATTTCGAATAAAAAACGTCATTAAAAAAATTCGACATTCGACTTTTTTGTTTTCGACTTTTTCACTATAAACCGAGACCCTACTCCTCAGCAGATGTACATTTTGAATAATAGACCATGCACTCTTTGGTCTCTGTACTTGAGATGATTTTATATTTTTGGATTTCTTATTCAAGGCGTTCTTAATAATGAAGAGATTAAGCATGTACTATAACATTTTCAAAAGACCTGAACAAACGTGTTAATTAGCAACACCAAAACATTGTGAAAGCATAAAAAAGAGAAACAAAAATCACATTAAAAGTGACTTACTAAATAAGAGGGCGCTCCCGCCTCCCAACGACCAGCAGACAGCAAGACAGAACACTTAGCAAAAACACTTGACAAATGCGCGCCAATGTTACGATATTTCAACAAAAACCCATTGCTCACAGAATACAATTCATATTGGTTTTGCAAATATTCAAGTACTTACACTTCTGTAAAGCTTTGACTCTTGGTAAGAGGTCCTTCCTGGGGATTCTCTCTAGTATGTTAGCAGTGATCTGTAATGCAGATTGGTCATAGTGGGAGCGCATTAATTCAATGGTGTCCATATGGTCTGCCTTTTCAAGAGACCCTCTGGGGACCTTTGATTTTCCAACAGTTACTGGAAAAGATTCCAGGTGGAACTTGAATTTCTTGAAATCCTTTTCTGTTAGTTCTTCTAATAAATCCAGGAGAGCCTCGTTGGGTTCTTGTGGAGCTTCTTTTGGATCCATCCCAATTCAGAAAACACATAAACTGTAAAGAGAAATGCAAGCGTTCAGCGCTCTTTGCACATCAATATATTCATATTATACATTTACTGTGGGGCTTTGCAAGGTGCCACAATGTACACACACCATCATTTCTGAGGGCCAAAGCAATAGGAATGTGTCAAAGTGCAGCACATCAGTTGTGGGTCAGTGCTACTTCCAAGGAGAGAGAACCCATAAAACTTCAGTTTTGTTCAAAGTAAAAACATGGATCTGGTCACAGGATCTGAGGTCCTTCTGAATCACTCGGCCAGATTCCTGAAACTATGAATCTGCATTGCAAAGGGTTCTAACAAACAGCACATGTACAGGATAAATACATGTCAAAAGTAGGGACCCCTGGGCAGAACTTTGGACGGCCACAATGGGTGCCCATTTTGGTGAAAGGTTTCCAAATACTAACACTGCCTATTGAGCACAACATGGAGGCACAACACACAACCACACACCAAATGCCCAATACACCACAAATAATGCATGCCACACAAACACCCCCACAAACAAAACTGCACAACCTGAATTAAACACCATTCAAAGTCAAATGCACTATCCCACACTACAACATACATGTACCAAACAGAACACACTGGAAAACAACCAAACATCAATCTTTAAAAAAAAGCGCTGTGAAAGAGTTGCATTGTATGATCACCCAGGTTTAGCAACAAGAGAAGCCTGCAAGCGGCATGAAAAGGTATCCTGAGGTGGTACAAGGCAGGTATTCACATTCCCCAAAGTAATGTGTGCCCCTGGGGCAGGAGAAGGTGCTGCACAGCCTACCGACTATTTGTGGAGGTTTGTTACCAGGACCTCCCATTAACCATTAATTGAGTGGCATTTTACTAAAGGTTTGAGGAGGTCCATGAGCCTCAGACTGTGCAGCGCGGCGGCCATCATTATTGTAATGGAGGAAGTGGCGTGGAACGAACAATCATGACTGGCAGCACACAAGAGTCCATAAGGCTGTGGGAGCATGAAGTAGGCCACCCTCTGAGGCGCAAGTGTGCCAGTCACATGCTAAGCATTGTGTTATGAAGGTGGGTTTAGCTGCCTGAGAACAGAACAGTAGTAACGTGAACACGCAGTGTGTAGGAAAGTGCTGCTGTTTAACGAAAAGATCCACAAGCATTTTACTGAGATTGCATGGTCCCTAGCCATGTGACCCAAGGATGTACTGACCTTGCATGGACCCATAACCCTGTGACCGCAGGATGTACTGAGCTTGCATGGACCCATAACCCTGTGACCCCAGGATGTACTGAGCTTGCATGGACCCGTACCCTGTGACTCCAGGATGTGCTGAGCTTGCATGGCCTCTAACCCTGTGACCCAAGGATGTACTGAGCTTGCATGGACCCATAACCCTGTGACCGCAGGATGTACTGAGCTTGCATGGACCCATAACCCTGTGACCCCAGGATGTACTGAGCTTGCATGGACCCGTACCCTGTGACTCCAGGATGTGCTGAGCTTGCATGGACCCTTAACCCTGTGACCCCAGGATGTGCTGAGCTCGCATGGACCCGTAACGCTGCAACCCCAGGATGTACTGAGCTTGCATGGACCCGTAACCCTGTGACCCCAGGATGTACTGAGCGTGCATGGACACGTAACCCTGTGACCCCAGGATGTACTGAGCTTGCATGGACCCGTAACCCTGTGGCCCCAGGATGTACTGATCTTGCATGGACCCATAACCCTGTGACCCCAGGATGTGCTGAGCTTGCATGGACCCATAACCCTGTAACCCCAGGATGTACTGAGCTTGCATGGACCCATAACCCTGTGACCCCAGGATGTGCTGAGCTTGCATGGACCCATAACCTGTGACCCCAGGATGTACTGAGCTTGCATGGACCCATAACCCTGTGACCCCAGGATGTGCTGAGCTTGCATGGACACTAACCCTGTGATCCCAGGATGTGCTGAGCTTACATGGACCCTAACCCTGTGACCCCAGTATGTACTGAGCTTGAATGGACCCGTAACCCTGTGGCCCCAGGATGTACTGATCTTGCATGGACCTGTAACCCTGTGACCCCAGGATGTACTGAGCTTGCATTGACCTGTAACCCTGTGGCCCCAGGATGTACTGATCTTGCATGGACCTGTAACCCTGTGACCCCAGGATGTACTGAGCTTGCATTGACCTGTAACCCGGTGACACCAGGATGTACTGAGCTTGCATTGACCTGTAACCCTGTGACCCCAGGATGTGCTGATCTTGCATGGACCCTTACTATGTGGAGTGTCCCGCGAGTCATAAGGCACATCAGTGCTATCCCTATTGTCTCCCTGCTGTTGCAGATGTGGGGTGTCCCGCGAGTCATAAGAAACATCAGTGTCCTCCCTGCTGTTGCAGATGTGGAGTGACCCGCGGGTGATGAGCAACATCAGTGTCCCCCCTATTGTCTCTCTGCTGTTGCAGATGGGGAGTGACCCGCGGGTGATAAGGCACATCAGAGTCCACCCTATTGTCTCTCTGCTGTTGCAGATGGGGAGTGACCCGCGGGTCATAAGGCACATCAGTGTCCCCCCTATTGTTTCTCTGCTGTTTCAGATGGGAGTGTCCCACGGGTCATAATAAACATCAGTGTCCCCCCTATTGTCTCTCTGCTGTTGCAGATGGGGAGTGTCCTGCGGGTGATGAGCAACATCAGAGTCCACCCTATTGTCTCTCTGCTGTTGCAGATGGGGAGTGACCCGCGGGTCATAAGGCACATCAGTGTCCCCCCTATTGTTTCTCTGCTGTTTCAGATGGGAGTGTCCCACGGGTCATAATAAACATCAGTGTCCCCCCTATTGTCTCTCCCTGCTGTTGCAGATGGGAGTGTCCCACGGGTCATAATAAACATCAGTGTCCTCCCTATTGTCTCTCCCTGCTGTTGCAGATGGGAGTGTCCCACGGGTCATAATAAACATCAGTGTCCCCCCTATTGTCTCTCTGCTGTTGCAGATGGGAGTGTCCCACGGGTCATAATAAACATCAGTGTCCCCCCTATTGTCTCTCTGCTGTTGCAGATGTGGAGTGTCCCACGGGTCATAAAAACATCAGTGTCCCCCCTATTGTATCTCTGCTGTTGCAGATGGGGAGTGTCCAGTGGGTCATAAGGCACATACGTTTCCTCCCTATTGTCTCTCTGCTGTTGCAGATGGGAGTGTCCCACGGGTTATAAGAAACATCAGTGTCCTCCCTATTGTCTCTCTGCTGTTGCAGATGGGAGTGTCCCACGGGTCATAAGGCACATCAGTGTCGTCCCTATTGTCTCTCTGCTGTTGCAGATGGGGAGTGTCCCATGGGTCATAAGAAACATCAGTGTCCTCCCTATTGTCTCTCTGCTGTTGCAGATGGGGAGTGTCCCGTGGGTCATAAGGCACATCAGTGTCCCCCCTATTGTTTCTCTGCTGTTGCAGATGGGGAGTGTCCTGCGGGTGATGAGGCACATCAGTGTCCCTCCTATTGTCTCTCTGCTGTTGCAGATGGGGAGTGTCCTGCGGGTGATGAGCAACATCAGTGTCCCACCTATTGTCTCTCTGCTGTTGCAGATGGGAGTGTCCCACGGGTCATAATAAACATCAGTGCCATCCCTATTGTCTCTCTGCTGTGCAGATGTGGAGTGTTCCGCGGGTCAAAAGGCACATCAGTGTCCGCCCTATTGTTTCCCTGCTGTTACAGATGTGGGGTGTCCCGCGAGTCATAAGAAACATCAGTGTCCTCTCTGCTGTTGCAGATGGGAGTGTCTTGCGGGTCATAAGGCACATCAGTGTCCCCCCTATTGTTTCTCTGCTGTTGCAGATGGGGAGTGTCCTGCGGGTGATGAGCAACGTCAGTGTCCCTCCTATTGTCTCTCTGCTGTTGCAGATGGGGAGTGTCCCGCGGGTCATAAGAAACATCAGTGTCCCCCCTATTGTTTCTCTGCTGTTGCAGATGGGGAGTGACCCGCGGGTGATGAGCAACATCAGTGTCCCTCCTATTGTCTCTCTGCTGTTGCAGATGGGGAGTGTCCCATGGGTCATAAGAAACATCAGTGTCCCCCCTATTGTCTCTCTGCTGTTGCAGATGGGGAGTGTCCTGCGGGTGATGAGCAACATCAGTGTCCCACCTATTTTCTCTCTGCTGTTGCAGATGGGGAGTGACCCGCGGGTGATAAGGCACATCAGAGTCCACCCTATTGTCTCTCTGCTGTTGCAGATGGGGAGTGTCCTGCGGGTGATGAGCAACATCAGAGTCCACCCTATTGTCTCTCTGCTGTTGCAGATGGGGAGTGTCCCGCGGGTCATAAGAAACATCAGTGTCCCCCCTATTGTTTCTCTGCTGTTGCAGATGGGGAGTGACCCGCGGGTGATGAGCAACATCAGTGTCCCTCCTATTGTTTCTCTGCTGTTGCAGATGGGGAGTGTCCTGCGGGTGATGAGCAACATCAGAGTCCACCCTATTGTCTCTCTGCTGTTGCAGATGGGAGTTTTTTGCGGGTCAACCGCCCTAACCCACTCAGCCTAAACAACAACACTATGAGTAACATCCATAAGCCTAACCTTTCCACCATCGGCACATTTCTGCCCTCACGCACACGCCGAACTGCCACTCCAGACTCCTTAGACTCCGATCTCGCACTCTACCCGTGCACCTCATCTCTAGCCCAACTCATGTTACACTTGCAGACTCCACTCTCACCACTTAGTCTTGCACAACGCTATTCCCAGCACCCTACCAACACAGAACTTTAAGACCAAATCCCACATCTAAAGCGGCCAAACCAGCTCTACTAAACAAAACTAATGATGTTCCACAATATAAATGTGCCCTGCTTAACGTCCGCTCTCTCAGGCAAGAACCTCATCCTTAGGCTTCATGAGGCATCTGGCCCGACTATAGCGCTAGCCCTACCAGCAGGTTACTCGCTCCTTAGACAGGATAGACTCACTAAATAGGAGGAGGGGTTGCCCTGATCTTCAAAGAGGCACTTGCATTCAGGCTCATACCCCACAAATGGGAGGGCAATGCTGACATACTATCAGCCAAACTATCCCTAACATAAACATACACGTCGTCTACAGACCACCAGGCCACCTGGCTGACTTCCAAGGACACATCACACACTTACTTAGTGAAAACGTACAAAAATCCACCAAAACCCTACTCCTAGGTGACATAAATCTAGGATTTAATGACCAAATCTAGGATTTAATGACCCTCTTGATAAAGCCGCTACCTCACGCTCCAAAGACCTGACAGATCTGGGTTTCACCCAGAAAATCACAACCCCTACCCACACCAAAGGCTGCACCCTTGATTGGGTGGTTGACCACAACTGATATATTCAAGAGCACAATCACTCATGCATTTAACTCCATAGCCCCACTAGACGAAAAGAAAGAAAAAAAATCTCTACACTCAAACTCCTGGTTCACGGATGAGCTCCAACACCTACGTAACGACAAACGCCAGGCGCTAAAAACCTGGCAGGCTTACCCCTGTGACACAGCTAAAGAAAATTTCAAAAATATCGCAAAAAAATACAAAGAAGCCATCTTTATGGCTAAATCCGAAGCCTACAATAGCCGAATTTCCCAAGCCAACTCCCAATCCAAAAAACTTTTCACTATCTTTAATGAACTCCCACCCCTCCTATCTCCACGGACAAAATTATTAAAGATGAAGCATGGAGTAACAGCATACAAGCCACTATGCTAAACAAAATAGACATGCTACAAAACAAAATTCTGAAACATTACCAAACCATTCTTAATCAGAACAAAAGCCAACTAGGGTCCTTGCCTAATAGCAAAACTTTCAACTTCCCCAAATTCCCATTTAAAGACATCTCTGAAGCAGAAGTCATAGACATTCTTAAACATCTCAAACCTTTGCAATGTAAAGGCGATGTTTGCCCCCCCAACATTATTAAGGATTGCGCTGAGCCACTGGCCCCTCTCCTTACCACATTCATCAACTCTTCATTTAAAACAGGCAATGTCCCTTCCCAGCCCAACAATTATCGGCCTATAACAACCGTCCCATTTCTGCTCAAATTACTAGACAAAGCCGCCACATCCAGATTCAACTTTATCTACAAAGTCGGGATTCTGCAAAGGACACGGAACCGAAACCGCCCTGCTAGACCTCAAAAATCAAATAACACAAATCCTTGACAATGGCAAGCCTGCCCTCCTCCTCCTTCTGGACCTATCTGCGGCATTCGATCTAGTAGATCATAAAAACCTCACTACACACCTCACACAGGATGCTCACTTCTCTGAGCATACAGCTACCTGGATCAACTCCTTCTTAGAGGGAAGAGCGATGAAAGTTGTTTCTAACACAGCAAATGCAGCGCCCACCATTATTCACTGTGGTTTAGGTCGATTTGACCGAAAACAAATGGTCGAAACGACCAAATGTTCTAAGAATGCTACCACCAAAGGATCGAACACCAAAAGTTCAATCCTTTGGTGGTAGCATTGGAAAAAAAACAGGGGCTGCGGGGGTGTCCCCCGCATTCCCCTGCTCACTATACTTTATGGTATAGTGAGCGGGGGCTGTGGGGGACACCCCTGCAGCCGTCCGTGGTAAAAAAAAAAGAAAAAGAAAAGGACCCTGCAGCGCTGGTTCCCTTTCACAGAAGTGAAAGGGAACTGGCGCTGCAGGAACCCAGCATGAAGACAAGGTAAGTTGGGTTTGTTTATGTTGGTGGTGTGGGTGGGGGTGTGCTGAGAGTGTGGGTGGGGGGGTTGTTATGGGTGTGTGTTGTGTGTCTGTGTGTATGTGTGTTTTTTCAAATTATCGGGCCTGAAACGACCGAAAACAAAGTGTTCGAACTTTTGGTCATTCGAACACTTTGTTTTCGGTCATTTCATTTTCGATAATTTGACATTCGGTCAAATCACTTGGATTCATTCACTCAGGGATCTTGTACTGCAACTACGCTGTACAATCTTTTCACTAAGCTGCTTTTTGACAAACTGGATGCACTTGGGATTGCATACACTAACTATGCGGACGACACCCAAGTGCTTCTTCCTCTATCCGGATCATACTCAACACATCTATGCCACTATACAAGTATGGATGGCTACCAATGGCCTTTGCCTCAATGGGGCAAGACCGAGATTCTCATTCTTGGCCAAAAATCGACCCTAGCCAATCTAGACTCTCACTATGCTAACTTCAACATTGACAATTGCATCATCCCAGTGCTCTCATCTGTTAAAACATAGATTCCACGCTGTCCATGAGCAATCAAGTCAGCGCCATTGTCTCTGCCTCCGGCCTAAGCACCAAACTCATCAACGCCATTAAACCCTTCTTAACAAAGGACAACTGTCTCTCTAAGCTTGACTATTGTAATGCCCTGCTTGCTGGCTCCTCCACAAAAACATAAATAGAATCCAAATCACTCAAAACAACGCACTAAGAGCAGCACTAAGTATACCAAAAAGAAAATCCCAGTCATTTCAAATTCCTACCACCACGCACAAATGCATCAACTTCACTGCCCCATCCTACCTCTCAGACACGCTATCGAGATCCACTACACGAACAAGCTGACCATCCCACGCATCCACAGAGCCAAAGCTGGAGGAATAGGCTTCCCACTGCACTCAGAGCAGAAACGTCCCTCCATGATTTTCGTAAAAAGCTGAAAACTGCGCTCTTTAATTAAACTCCTGCTTATCCCTCTTGGTCTCCCCTCCCACCCTGGGGGAAATTATCTGTTTTTCTATGATTTTAGCATGCTTGCCTGTTTTTACTATATAAAACTAAGCTGTATTCCTGCTATCAATGTAACTAAGTCATGACTTCTCTGTACTGCATATGCAACTAGTTGTCATCCATCACTGTAACAAGCACCACGATGCTCTCGAGCTGCTGCGCGCTTTATAAATCCGAATAAATATATACATAAATAATTTGTATTTTTCCCGTGTTCCCTCCCTTGCCATGAAGCGCTTTGAAACATATATAGGCGCTATACAAATAAACTATCATATCATCATATCATATCTGCAATGGGTCCCTCTTAGGATAACCCCCTCCTTCAAGAAATCCCCCCTCATCCCTGAGGGCCTCTTTTTCAGCCTCTCCCTTTGCCCGCAAGAGCTCTTGGACTGCGGCCAGATTTGATTAATGCGTGTACAACATCCTGATTCCTGCTCCCTTTCATTCCCCCGCCCTTCCCCCACCCCCTCAGTGCTTTAAAGTAGCCCAGGCGCTGCTAGAAGCGCTATACTACTCATCCATGGCATGGGGCAACATCCTGACTCCTGCTCCCTTTCATTCCCCCGTCCTTCCCCCACCCCCCCACAGTGCCTTAAAGTAGCCCAGGCGCTGCTAGAAGCGCTATACTACTCATCCATGGCATGGCGCAACATCCTGACTCCCGCTCCCTTTCATTCCCCCGCCCTTCCCCCACTCCCCTCCTGCTCCCTTTCATTCCCCCGCCCTTCCCCCACCCCCTCAGTGCTTAAAAGTAGCCCAGGCGCTGCTAGAGGCGCTATACTACTCATCCATGGCATGGGGCAACATCCTGACTCCTGCCCCCTTTCATTCCCCCGTCCTTACCCCACTCCCCTCCTGCCCCCTTTCATTCCCCCGCCCTTCCCCCACCCCCTCAGTGCTTTAAAGTAGCCCAGGCGCTGCTAGAGGCGCTATACTACTCATCCATGGCATGGGGCAACATCCTGACTCCTGCCCCCTTTCATTCCCCCGTCCTTCCCCCACTCCCCTCCTGCCCCCTTTCATTCCCCCGTCCTTCCCCCACCCCCCCACAGTGCCTTAAAGTAGCCCAGGCGCTGCTAGAAGCGCTATACTACTCATCCATGGCATGGCGCAACATCCTGACTCCTGCTCCCTTTCATTCCCCCGCCCTTCCCCCAATCCCCTCCTGCTCCCTTTCATTCCCCCGCCCTTCCCCCACCCCCTCAGTGCTTTAAAGTAGCCCAGGCGCTGCTAGAGGCGCTATACTACTCATCCATGGCGTGGCGCAACATCCTGACTCCTGCTCCCTTTCATTCCCCCGCCCTTCCCCCACCCCCCCCTCAGTGCTTTAAAGTAGCCCAGGCGCTGCTAGAAGCGCTATACTACTCATCCATGGCATGGCGCAACATCCTGATTCCTGCTCCCTTTCATTCCCCCACCCCCTCAGTGCTTTAAAGTAGCCCAGGCGCTGCTAGAAGCGCTATACTACTCATCCATGGCATGGCGCAACATCCTGCCTCCTGCTCCCTTTCATTCCCCCGCCCTTCCCCCACCCCCTCAGTGCTTTAAAGTAGCCCAGGCGCTGCTAGAAGCACTATACTACTCATCCATGGCATGTCGCAACATCCTGACTCCTGCTCCCTTTCATTCCCCCGTCCTTCCCCCACCCCGCCTCAGTGCTTAAAAGTAGCCCAGGCGCTGCTAGAAGCGCTATACTACTCATCCATGGCATGGGGCAACATCCTGACTCCTGCTCCCTTTCATTCCCCCGTCCTTCCCCCACCCCCCTCAGTGCCTTAAAGTAGCCCAGGCGCTGCTAGAAGCGCTATACTACTCATCCATGGCATGGCGCAACATCCTGACTCCTGCTCCCTTTCATTCCCCCGTCCTTCCCCCACCCCCGCAGTGCTTAAAAGTAGCCCAGGCGCTGCTAGAAGCGCTATACTACTCATCCATGGCGTGGTGCAACATCCTGACCCCTGCTCCCTTTCATTCCCCCGTCCTTCCCCCACTCCCCTCCTGCTCCCTTTCATTCCCCCGTCCTTCCCCACTCCCCTCAGTGCCTTAAAGTAGCCCAGGCGCTGCTAGAAGCGCTATACTACTCATCCATGGCATGGGGCAACATCCTGACTCCTGCTCCCTTTCATTCCCCCACCCTTCCCCCCCCCAGTGCTTTAAAGTAGCCCAGGCGCTGCTAGAGGCGCTATACTACTCATCCATGGCATGGCGCAACATCCTGATTCCTGCTCCCTTTCATTCCCCCGTCCTTCCCCCACTCCCCTCCTGCTCCCTTTCATTCCCCCGCCCTTCCCCCACCCCCTCAGTGCTTTAAAGTAGCCCAGGCGCTGCTAGAGGCGCTATACTACTCATCCATGGCATGGCGCAACATCCTGATTCCTGCTCCCTTTCATTCCCCCGTCCTTCCCCCACTCCCCTCAGTGCCTTAAAGTATCCCAGGCGCTGCTAGAGGCGCTATACTACTCATCCATGGCATGGGGCAACATCCTGACTCCTGCCCCCTTTCATTCCCCCGTCCTTCCCCCACTCCCCTCCTGCTACCTTTCATTCTCCCGCCCTTCCCCCACCCCCTCAGTGCTTTAAAGTAGCCCAGGCGCTGCTAGAGGCGCTATACTACTCATCCATGGCGTGGCGCAACATCCTGACTCCTGCTCCCTTTCATTCCCCCGTCCTTCCCCCACCCCCCCCACAGTGCCTTAAAGTAGCCCAGGCGCTGCTAGAAGCGCTATACTACTGATCCATGGCGTGGCGCAACATCCTGCCTCCTGCTCCCTTTCATTCCCCCGCCCTTCCCCCACCCCCTCAGTGCTTTAAAGTAGCCCAGGCGCTGCTAGAAGCGCTATACTACTCATCCATGGCATGGGGCAACATCGTGACCCCTGCCCCCTTTCATTCCCCCGTCCTTCCCCCACTCCCCTCCTGCCCCCTTTCATTCCCCCGCCCTTCCCCCACGCCCGCAGTGCTTAAAAGTAGCCCAGGCGCTGCTAGAAGCGCTATACTACTCATCCATGGCATGGGGCAACATCCTGACTCCTGCCCCCTTTCATTCCCCCGTCCTTCCCCCACTCCCCTCCTGCCCCCTTTCATTCCCCCGCCCTTCCCCCACCCCCGCAGTGCTTAAAAGTAGCCCAGGCGCTGCTAGAGGCGCTATACTACTCATCCATGGCATGGGGCAACATCCTGACTCCTGCCCCCTTTCATTCCCCCGTCCTTCCCCCACTCCCCTCCTGCCCACTTTCATTCCCCCGCCCTTCCCCCACCCCCTCAGTGCTTAAAAGTAGCCCAGGCGCTGCTAGAAGCGCTATACTACTCATCCATGGCATGGGGCAACATCCTGACTCCTGCCCCCTTTCATTCCCCCGTCCTTCCCCCACTCCCCTCCTGCCCCCTTTCATTCCCCCGCCCTTCCCCCACCCCCGCAGTGCTTTAAAGTAGCCCAGGCGCTGCTAGAAGCGCTATACTACTCATCCATGGCGTGGTGCAACATCCTGACTCCTGCTCCCTTTCATTCCCCCGTCCTTCCCCCACTCCCCTCCTGCTCCCTTTCATTCCCCCGTCCTTCCCCCACTCCCCTCAGTGCCTTAAAGTAGCCCAGGCGCTGCTAGAAGCGCTATACTACTCATCCATGGCATGGGGCAACATCCTGACCCCTGCCCCCTTTCATTCCCCCGTCCTTCCCCCACTCCCCTCCTGCTCCCTTTAATTCCCCCGCCCTTCCCCCACCCCCTCAGTGCTTTAAAGTAGCCCAGGCGCTGCTAGAGGCGCTATACTACTCATCCATGGCATGGCGCAACATCCTGATTCCTGCTCCCTTTCATTCCCCCGTCCTTCCCCCACTCCCCTCAGTGCCTTAAAGTATCCCAGGCGCTGCTAGAGGCGCTATACTACTCATCCATGGCATGGGGCAACATCCTGACTCCTGCCCCCTTTCATTCCCCCGTCCTTCCCCCACTCCCCTACTGCTACCTTTCATTCCCCCGCCCTTCCCCCACCCCCTCAGTGCTTTAAAGTAGCCCAGGCGCTGCTAGAGGCGCTATACTACTCATCCATGGCGTGGCGCAACATCCTGACTCCTGCTCCCTTTCATTCCCCCGTCCTTCCGCCACCCCCCCTCAGTGCCTTAAAGTAGCCCAGGCGCTGCTATAAGCGCTATACTACTCATCCATGGCATGGCGCAACATCCTGACTCCTGCTCCCTTTCATTCCCCCGTCCTTCCCCCACCCCACCACAGTGCCTTAAAGTAGCCCAGGCGCTGCTAGAAGCGCTATACTACTCATCCATGGCATGGCGCAACATCCTGACTCCTGCTCCCTTTCATTCCCTCGTCCTTCCCCCACCCCCTCCACAGTGCCTTAAAGTAGCCCAGGCGCTGCTAGAAGCGCTATACTACTCATCCATGGCGTGGCGCAACATCCTGCCTCCTGCTCCCTTTCATTCCCCCGCCCTTCCCCCACCCCCTCAGTGCTTTAAAGTAGCCCAGGCGCTGCTAGAAGCGCTATACTACTCATCCATGGCATGGGGCAACATCCTGACCCCTGCCCCCTTTCATTCCCCCGTCCTTCCCCCACTCCCCTCTTGCCCCCGTTCATTCCCCAGCCCTTCCCCCACCCCCTCAGTGCTTAAAAGTAGCCCAGGCGCTGCTAGAAGCGCTATACTACTCATCCATGGCATGGGGCAACATCCTGACTCCTGCCCCCTTTCATTCCCCCGTCCTTCCCCCACTCCCCTCCTGCCCCCTTTCATTCCCCCGCCCTTCCCCCACCCCCGCAGTGCTTAAAAGTAGCCCAGGCGCTGCTAGAGGCGCTATACTACTCATCCATGGCATGGCGCAACTTCCTGATTCCTGCTCCCTTTCATTCCCCCGTCCTTCCCCCACTCCCCTCCTGCTCCCTTTCATTCCCCCGCCCTTCCCCCACCCCCTCAGTGCTTTAAAGTAGCCCAGGCGCTGCTAGAAGCGCTATACTACTCATCTATGGCATGGCGCAACATCCTGATTCCTGCTCCCTTTCATTCCCCCGTCCTTCCCCCACTCCCCTCAGTGCCTTAAAGTAGCCCAGGCGCTGCTAGAGGCGCTATACTACTCATCCATGGCATGGGGCAACATCCTGACTCCTGCCCCCTTTCATTCCCCCGTCCTTCCCCCACTCCCCTCCTGCTCCCTTTCATTCCCCCGCCCTTCCCCCACCCCCTCAGTGCTTTAAAGTAGCCCAGGCGCTGCTAGAGGCGCTATACTACTCATCCATGGCGTGGCGCAACATCCTGACTCCTGCTCCCTTTCATTCCCCCGTCCTTCCCCCACTCCCCTCCTGCTCCCTTTCATTCCCCCGCCCTTCCCCCACCCCCGCAGTGCTTTAAAGTAGCCCAGGCGCTGCTAGAGGCGCTATACTACTCATCCATGGCGTGGCGCAACATCCTGACTCCTGCTCCCTTTCATTCCCCCGTCCTTCCCCCACTCCCCTCCTGCTCCCTTTCATTCCCCCGCCCTTCCCCCACCCCCCCACAGTGCCTTAAAGTAGCCCAGGCGCTGCTAGAAGCGCTATACTACTCATCCATGGCGTGGAGTGTACCGTTACAGGCTTTAATAATCTATTCAAATGACCGGCTGGCGGCTGCATGTGGGAGAGCCTGGGAATCACAGTAATAGTGACCACTCGTGCAGCACGCGCACTCCTCACTGCTCCTCGTGTCAGATGCGGATTGCAATCATCACTCGGCCAATACCGGCTCTGCCCATCCATCTCAGCACACAGAGCACGCCCTACCTCGCAGTGGACGCTGGGAAATGCCCTCACGGGTGGCACAGAGCAGGTCCGGCGCAGAGAAAGGTGCCCGAGGTCTGCAGCTTTCGGAGGCTCCACCCTGAGCTGCAACTTCCTGCCTGGCCTCCCTCCTCCTCCCTGGGCCCCTTCGTGCACCTGCTCAGCGCAGTGCATTCAAAGTGAAAGGGCAAGTGAAAGGGCAAGTGAAAGGGCAAGCTTCAACTTCTTCCTACACTTTTATTTCAAAACAAATCCATTTCCAGAAGAGTTTATTTTTAAAATAGGAGTATGGGGACAGTAAAACGTAATAAAACGTAGAGGAGCACCGCTGCCAACCGCTGTTGGGGCTAGGGTTGCCACCTTTGTTTGAGGCAAAAAGCAGACTTGAAGCCACCTTGCCTGGGCCCACTCCATTTAGGGGTTTGATATGATATGATCGTTTATTTATATAGCGCCTATACACAATATGTTCAAAACTACAGTACAATAGCAAGGGGACAGTGGTGCCACTAGACATGAGTATTAGGGGGTGCAGGCAAGGGTGCACACATCCAACCAGGGCGGGGGGGGGGGTCTGTTGCAACATAAAATAAGGGTCGACAGGCCAAACTGGTTTAATAAACCTATATTTTACCAAGCTGGTCAAAAACACATGACAGCAAACATGTTCGGAGTAGGTTTAAGACAATTACAATTTTGCATCAAATTAATATACATCCTAAAAGTGGATTTCCCTCTATCGCCTCCTGGTAACAGCGGACAGCAGGTCGCAGCTGAGTGGAAAACATAATGACAAACAGCCAGACCCTAATAGAGAATCCAATGAAGGTTAAGAAAGCCTGGGACGAAGGGGACTGCATTGTTACAATCGATACTATGCGATCTTCTGCGCATGCAAGTTCATTCTTGATGGCCGAAATGAAGCAGGGTCAATTGACAAAATACCTGGAAAAATTCCCAAATTGGAAACTGTGGAAACAATTTTTTAGAGTACGCCTGAATGTCGTTCATACAGGGCAGATCCTGTCCATAAGAGGTCAGGAATGCAAAGCGATTGCTTTATGCAATGTATGCAAAAATCCTAAAGAGCAATCCTTAAAACATCTATTAATGAAGAGATGCTGTTAGGGAGAATTCTCTGTTTAGGCTGAATTTCCTAACCTAGTGAGTCCCCCAGCAGCTTTGCTGGATTTCTGGAGTTTGTTTTTTCCATCCTGCCAAGAGTGAGACTCTTTTCTCTCACTCTTGGGCATGTATGTGTGTAATTCCTTTGATATGTCGATGTGTTCAATGGGCTATGGGGTCTTTTACTCCATAGGGTCTCATATGTTTTTCTATGTGTGTCACACTGCACCCTACGTGTCGTGACACGGGGGCGCCCTAGCAGGTCCCCCCACCATAGACTCCATACCCGGGGACTGACTACCGTCTCCCCGGGCATGTAAAGTCACCATTGGCTTTACTAGACCTAAATTTACTAACAGGACTAGTACCAACCATCTTATTGTGGACGTACTAGTAGGGGTAATTCGATTACTCCTGGATCTGTTACTCGAGGGGGCACTGTCCCGTCCCCCCTCGTCGAGTTTTGGCTGGTGGCAGTGGAAACTACTTGTTATTTTCGACCCCGAGCATAACCCTATGGGATTCGTCCCATTGTTAGAGATTAATCCTTTTTCTCGTTAATCTCCGACGTACCACCGATCTACTTATCTTAAATAGGTTTATCGAGTGGTATTTTCTGCCAGAACTCGGTTTGTAAAATGGCGTCTGTGTTCGTCTCTGTGACTCCTAAACCAAAGGTTGAGCCCTTTGTTCCACTTTTGGCGGGCCTCTGGACAGAGACCCTCCAAAGTGGTGCCATTCTGTCTGGGTTACCTCAGGGGTGTGGGAGGGGGTTTAGACACCCTGGACCGAGTTGCCTTGCCAACTCAGGTCGCACTCTGGAGTGATTGGCCCAGGTGGTGAGCCTTCCCGCTCACCACTTAGCATGTGTTGATTGACAGCTAGGCTGAATTAATGGGGGCGTCTGCATAAAAGCAGGGCTTTTGGGACTGGATCTTCAGAAGTCGCCACAGGACCTAAAGAATCCGACGAGAGTAACGCTGAGCCCACCTACACGACGACACCTCCGGTGGAGCCCTGCAGAATCGTCTCACAATCTCCCGACGACAGAGGAGATCTCCCTGCCGGAGAGTCTCTTCCCCTGGCTGGTGGGAACAACCAGTCTTCTTCTTTGTACCTTTTATTCGCCCAGGACGCAGTGGTCGAATTGCCCGTGCACAGCACCCGGCAACCGGATAGCCACTATCCCTGTTCCGCGACAGAGAGGTGGTGCCTTGTGACGGAGCACTCCGCGGCTAGTCTCTTCCCTGGTGGTGCACCGGACTTCCTTATCTTCGACGTCGAGAGCATCTCTTCTCTTAGCCAAGACCCATCGTGCATCCACCACCAGGAACAACTGCCCCCGCCGGAGCTGCCCTCCACAACAAGGTACCGTAACCGCCTGGCTTCCCTTTGTCGATCGGTTCGTGTGAGGTATCTGATTCCTCTCCGTTCCGTTGGGTTGCCTCCAAGCTTTATTCACTCTTTGTTCTGAACTGGTTCAACCTGTCGCTAACAATTTGCTAAACAAAGACTTGAGCGTGTCTTCACTAGAGACTTTCCAGGACATCGTGCCTTGCCTCTCACCGAGTGGGCCTGGCCGCTGAACTTTACGATCTATTGTGATTATTGCCTTCCTGCCTTGCATTTTACCCGCTTCAGTACGAACCGTGTTGACTTGATTACCTGCCTATCTCTTTTCTCCCTTTTTCACGAAATATTCGAGTGTCATCTAGGTTGAGGTATACACCTCTGTCTGCAAATAAGTGGTGCCGTTATAACCTAGAGTTGTCGATATTGTGTTTCAGGAGATCGAGCTTTATTCCATTTCGCAGAGTAATTGCATTTTGATTTGTTTGCCGTGATTTGCCTTAGTATTTTTCGTAGACGTTCTGTTATAAATAAATAACTTACTATCTTTATACTAAGCCTTGTTGCGTGCTTACTTGTTTTGCTGTGAAGAATTGCCCTATCTTGTATACTCCCTATACTGACCAACTTTTCTTGAGAGAAGTCTGACTGCTCAGCCACAGCTACCAATTGAATCTGTGTGGTACAGACTACTACCAAGTGGGTTCATCGCAACACCTGTAGTCCTAAATCTTTTGCAGTGGTCCCAGAGGGAACTTCACAGGTTTCCGCCTAACACTGGTGTTAGCAGTGGGATTAGTATCGAGTATACAGTTTAGAGTGCTTTTCGACGCTGTAGGACAACTAACCACAAAACTTTACGAAAGCAACTTTAAAAAAAAAAACATGTCTACGATGGAAATTTACAGCCAAGAGTCTTTGTCAGATAAAAATACTGAGAGTCTGCGAGCTCTCTGTAGACAAAAGAATCTTCCTGTAAAAGGCAAGAAGTTAGAATTGATAGAGAGAAATTGCTGGCGAACCAAAGTCTGGGTACTGGTTCAGAGGAACCAAACTCTCCAGCAACTGTAGATAACAGTGATGGTGTTGATCTGAATCGTGATTCTAATGATAGCGATGAAGAGGCTGACGAGGACGGCGAGGCTAACGAAAATGTCTCCTCCGCTCCTCTATCTGCCTTACCAACTGTGCCTACGGGGCCCATACCAGGTCCAACAAGTAACCCTGCTTATTTTGAACTTGAAAAAATGAAGCTCGAATTAGAATACAAACGTTTTTGGCTCAACCTGAACGAAACCAAGAGCTCGAGTTCAGACGGATGAATGCCCAGGCTGAGCAGAAACAGGCTGAGTTGAGACTCAGAGAAATAGAACTTAATCATGAGTTAGAAATGAAAAAGTTGTCTATGGAAAATGCTTCTCTCTCCTCTGGTTCCTCTAGGAGCTCCAGTCCCAAAAGACCCCGGATGCCGAAGGAATTAGTGGGTATGTACGAACCGAGATTGGATGTGTTGGATTGGTTGAAACTGTTTGAATACAATCATGGGCTCCAGGACATCACCGGTAACGCGTTGCTTCCTTGGTTGTTCTCTAGGCTTCCTCCTGTTGCGACTGATGTGGTAATGGAGTTGGGGGAGGTGGATAAGACGGATTACGAAAGTGTGAAGCTAGCTTTGATAGCTAGATTCGGGAAGACCCCTTCCCAGTATCTTAAGAGGTTTAGAACCCTCAAAAAGCATGATGGTACCCCTTGGGCTACCTGGGTGAGTGAAGGGTTGAAAAACTTAGAGGGATGGATTAAGGGTTACAAAGTTAACACTTACGAGGGTATGCAAAATCTTTTTATGTTGGAGTCGATTTATGATGCCTGTTCTCCTGAGTTCAGACAGCACTTGGCTGATTCGAAGGAATTAGATTCCAGGGCTCTAGCTAAGGCTGCTGACTTGTGGGTTGCCAACAGGGCTACTCACAAGGATTCTGGGGCAACTCAGAAAAAGGACGAGGGAAAACAGCCTAAAAAAGACTCAAAGGAGAATTCGAATAACTCACATTCCAAAGAGGGCCCCAAACAAAACCAGAAGGGTAAGCCACCGGGAAAACCACAGCAGAATAGTATGACTTCTGGTGCCAAACCGGAAGGAGGTCAGAACAAGCCACCATTCCAGAAAGCATTCGGGAAATGCTTTGTTTGTGGCTCGACTGATCATGTGAAAGGAGATCCCAGATGTAAGGGTAAACCTTCAGGGATCCAGCTTGTCTCCTTAGCCTTCGCTCCAGAGGAGGAAGTCCAAATGGCAAGTGGAAACTTTCTACTGCTAGCTGACGAACCCATTGGAGTCTCAGCCAGCGTTTCTTTAGTATCTCTGGGGTTGTGGGAACAACAGAATTTAGATGTCTATAATTCTATCCCCGATAATACTAAAGAGTATTATAAGGACAGTGTCCAGGTGAATGGTCAGGAGACTCCTGCCATTAGGGACACTGGGGCCAGCATAACTATGGTGGATAAATCATTTTTCCAGGCTGAGGATGTTGCTAAGGCACCCAAACGCCTCACCAAGTTAGCTGGAGGGCCTGTGCAGATGCTTCCCCAATTACCAGTTCTCATCCAGTGTAACGACATGACTGTAAAGATACCTGTCAGCATACAGAGTGAGGTACCAGGACGCGTACTGTTGGGTAACGATTTGAAAACTCTCGGAGTTGTATCGCATACTCCCAGACCTCCTAGTAAAAGGTTACAGGAGCTAACCAGACCTGCAAGAGAGAGGACCATGCGCAGTACTCTCGAGGAGATGATGAAGAAGGAAATCACTCCTGCTCCATTGGAAATGGCGGCCGCTGTCCCTAAGAACACAGAAGCAAAAGGGAAACCTAAGACTTCTAAACCGAAACCAGCAGCCCGCATTCCAATGCAGCCGACACGGACTTCCCCGCGGTTGTCCAACGTCACAACGGTAACTCCACCTCCAGCTGAGGCTGAGAGGGAGGTACAACCCTGTATGGTAGAATTAGACTCTGAGGAAGAGCTAATGGAAGGCCAAGAACTCATTGGAGATCTGGATCCTGTTGACCATCTTGAGCTGCAGTCGTTACTGGCAGAAGGTGGACCCAGCAGGGCAGACTTCAGTAAGCGACAGAGGGAATGTCCAACTCTGGAAGGTCTTCGCCATCAGGCAGAAGCTCAGGCTGAAGGGCAAGAGCCTGGGAAACATTGGTTGCACTGGGAAGATGGCCTCTTCTATAGTGAACCGACCGAGTCTGCACCTGGAGACTACAAACGCCTTGTAGTACCCCAAGCAAACAGACCACAGTTCTTGCAGTTAGCCCACGAGATTCCTTTGGCTGGTCACTTGAGTTTCAAGAAGACTAAGGAAAGGCTCTCGCTCTACTTCTATTGGCCAAAGATGGGGGCCGAGGCAGAAAAACACTGCAGAGGCTGCCATACCTGCCAGATCTCTGGTAAGGTTGGGTCCAAGAATGTGGCACCGTTAGTGCCTCTCCCCGATGTGGGAGTCCCATTTAAGAGAGTAGGGATTGACATTGTTGGTCCCCTTGATCCTCCAACCTCCTCAGGCAACAGGTTTATACTTGTTGTAGTAGACCATGCTACTAGGTATCCTGAGGCAATTCCTATGAGGACTGTTACAGCCCCGGCTGTGGCTAAGGCCCTCCTTGGTATTTTTACTAGGGTCGGATTTCCTAAGGAAGTAATCTCTGACAGGGGGTCAAACTTTATGTCCCACTACATGAAAGCCATGTGGAAAACCTGCGGAGTAACTTACAAGTTCTCAATGGCTTACCACCCCCAAACCAATGGGTTGGTAGAACGGTTCAACCGAACCATGAAGAGCATGATAGGTGCTCTAGAAGAACCCCTTAAGCGTAAGTGGGACCTTCTATTGCCATGCCTTCTTTTTGCTTATAGAGAAGTACCTCAGGAGGGAGTAGGTTACTCTCCCTTCGAACTGCTCTATGGTCATCCCGTCAGAGGTCCATTGGCCCTGATTAAGGAGGGGTTGGAGAGTGCTCCTTCCCCCAAGCCAGTCAGAGTGACTGACTACGTGATAGGTCTCCGGAGGAGAATGTCGCACCTGATGACAGAAGCAAGCGATAACTTGAAAGCTGGACAAGCATTGGTCAAGCACTGGCACGATCAAAAGGCTAACATGGTTGAGTTCGCTCAAGACCAGCTCGTTCTCATTATGATCCCCACAAGGCAGAGGGCCTTGCAAGACAAATGGATGGGACCCTACCGAGTAGTGGGTAAACTCGGTGAGGTTAACTATCTGGTGGACTTGGGCAACCCCAAGGAGGCTCCGACAGTCTTTCACACCAACCGAATTAAAGCGTATGTCTCACGACCTGATGTAGGAGCGTTGCTTCTAGCATCATCCGAGGAAGAAGAAGAGAGTGAAGCTCTTCCGGATCTCCTCAGAGGCTTACCTTTAGATGAAAAAATTGAAGGAGTAAATCTCTCCTCCAATCTGACACCCGAGCAACAGGACGAGTGCAAGTCTATGTTAAATCAGTTTGCCTCTCTGTTCTCGCTTTCACCAGGCTTGACCCCTTGGGGCCAGCATGAAATACTCACTGGTGACTGTCTGCCTGTCATAAGCAGAGGATACCGCATGTCAGAAAACGTAAGAACCCACATCAAAGGTGAGGTCAACAAAATGCTTGATCTCGGGGTAATAGAGCCCTCTACTAGTCCATGGTCTAGCCCAGTTGTGTTAGTACCAAAAGCCGGATCTAAAGAACTTAGATTCTGCGTGGATTACAGAGCTCTTAACGCAGTCACCACGACTGATGCCCACCCTTTGCCAAGGACAGATGAGTTTGTGGATAAACTTGGCGCTGCCAAGTTCCTCAGCACATTTGACTTGACGTCAGGCTATTGGCAAATAGCCCTGACCGACCATGCCAAGGAGAAAACAGGTTTTCTACCCCCGTTGGTTTATACCAGTTTACGGTAATGCCTTTCGGACTAAAAAATGCCCCTGCTACGTTTCAACGGATGGTAAACCAGGTTCTGAATGTGATGGAGGACTTCTGCATGGCATACTTGGATGACGTCGCAGTGTTCAGCAATTCCTGGGAAGAACATGTAACCCACCTGAGAGATGTTTTGCAGGCTCTTGGACGAGCCAATCTGACCATAAAGGTGAGTAAATGCCAAATTGGACAGAGTAAGGTAGTCTACCTTGGACATGAGGTAGGCGGTGGAGAAATAAGGCCTTTGCTCAGTAAGATTGAAGCTGTGCAAAATTGGACAACACCGACTACTCAGACTCAGGTGAGAGCCTTCCTAGGCCTCACCGGGTATTACAGGAATTTCATAGAGAACTATGGGACCATAGCTTCTCCACTGAATGTCATCTCCTCGCCCAAATTCCCTAAAAAGGTTAAATGGAACGAGGAGTGCAATCAGGCTTTTGAAAACCTGAAAAAGGCTCTTTGCCAAGCCCCAGAACTCAGAGCTCCTGATTACCGCCAACACTTCATTGTGCAGACAGACGCTTCCAATGTAGGGATAGGTGCCGTACTCAGTCAACTGGATGGGAAAGGTAGGGAGCACCCCGTTTGCTACATCAGCCGAAAGCTGAAGGATCCTGAAACAAGGTGGGCAACAATCGAAAGAGAGTGCTTTGCTATCGTGTGGGCCCTGAAGAAGTTTAGGCCGTACTTGTATGGTTCTACTTTTGTTATTCAGACTGACCACCAACCCTTGAGATGGTTAATGCAAATGAAAGGGGAAAACCCAAAACTACTGAGATGGTCAATCTGCCTGCAAGGGTTTGATTTCACCATTGAGCACAGGTCAGGGTGTCACCACCAAAATGCTGATGGTCTCTCTAGGATGTATGTCATCGACTAGAGGTATGAGATTCATCCAGGAGTGTATTAAATCCTCCTGTCCCTTATTCTGGGGGGGGCGAGTGTTAGGGAGAATTCTCTGTTTAGGCTGAATTTCCTAACCTAGTGAGTCCCCCAGCAGCTTTGCTGGATTTCTGGAGTTTGTTTTTTCCATCCTGCCAAGAGTGTGACCCTTTTCTGTCACTCTTGGACATGTATGTGTGTGATTCCTTTGATATGTCGATGTGTTCGATGGGCTATGGGGTCTTTTACTCCAAAGGGTCTCATATGGTTTTCTATGTGTGTCACACTGCACCCTACGTGTCGTGACACGGGGGCGCCCTAGCAGGTCCCCCCACCATAGACTCCATACCCGGGGACTGACTACCGTCTCCCCGGGCATGTAAAGTCACCATTGGCTTTACTAGACCTAAATTTGCTAACAGAACTAGTACCATCCATCTTATTGTGGACGTACTGGTAGGAGTAATTCGATTACTCCTGGATCTGTTACTCGAGGGGGCACTGTCCCGTCCCCCCTCGTCGAGTTTTGGCTGGTGGCAGTGGAAACTACTTGTTATGTTCGACCCCGAGCATAACCCTATGGGATTCGTCCCATTGTTAGAGATTAATCCTTTTTCTCGTTAATCTCCAACGTACCACCGATCTACTTATCTTAAATAGGTTTATCGAGTGGTATTTTCTGCCAGAACTCGGTTTGTAAAATGGCATCTGTGTTCGTCTCTGTGACTCCTAAACCAAAGGTTGAGCCCTTTGTTCCACTTTTGGCGGGCCTCTGGACAGAGACCCTCCAAAGTGGTGCCATTCTGTCTGGGTTACCTCAGGGGTGTGGGAGGGGGTTTAGACACCCTGGACCGAGTTGCCTTGCCAACTCAGGTCGCACTCTGGAGTGATTGGCCCAGGTGGTGAGCCTTCCCGCTCACCACTTAGCATGTGTTGATTGACAGCTAGGCTGAATGAATGGGGGGCGTCTGCATAAAAGCAGGGCTTTTGGGACTGGATCTTCAGAAGTCGCCACAGGACCTAAAGAATCCGACGAGGGTAACGCTGAGCCGACCTACACGACGACACCTCCGGTGGAGCCGTGCAGAATCGTCTCACAATCTCCCGACGAGAGAGGAGATCTCCCTGCCGGAGAGTCTCTTCCCCTGGCTGGTGGGAACAACCAGTCTACTTCTTCTTTATACCTTTTATTCGCCCAGGACGCAGTGGTCGAATTGCCCGTGCACAGCACCCGGCAACCGGATAGCCACTATCCCTGTTCCGCGACTGAAAGGTGGTGCCTTGTGACGGAGCACTCCGCGGCTGGTCTCTTCCCTGGTGGTGCACCGGACTTCCTGATCTTCGATGTCGAGAGCATCTCTTCTCTTAGCCAAGACCCATCGTGCATCCACCACCAGGAACAACTGCCCCCGCCGGAGCTGCCCTCCACAACAAGGTACCGTAACCGCCTGGCTTCCCTTTGTCGATCGGTTCGTGTGAGGTATCTGATTCCTCTCCGTTCCGTTGGGTTGCCTCCAAGCTTTATTCACTCTTTGTTCTGAACTGGTTCAACCTGTCGCTAACAATTTGCTAAACAAAGACTTGAGCGTGTCTTCACTAGAGACTTTCCAGGACATCGTGCCTTGCCTCTCACCGAGTGGGCCTGGCCGCTGAACTTTACGATCTATTGTGATTATTGCCTTCCTGCCTTGCATTTTACCCGCTTCAGTACGAACCGTGTTGACTTCATTACCTGCCTATCTCTTTTCTCCCTTTTTCACGAAATATTCAAGTGTCATCTAGGTTGAGGTATACACCTCTGTCTGCAAATAAGTGGTGCCGTTATAACCTAGAGTTGTCGATATTGTGTTTCAGGAGATCGAGCTTTATTCCATTTCGCAGAGTAATTGCATTTTGATTTGTTTGCCGTGATTTGCCTTAGTATTTTTCGTAGACGTTCTGTTATAAATAAATAACTTACTATCTTTATACTAAGCCTTGTTGCGTGCTTACTTGTTTTGCTGTGAAGAATTGCCCTATCTTGTATACTCCCTATACTGACCAACTTTTCTTGAGAGAAGTCTGACTGCTCAGCCACAGCTACCAATTGAATCTGTGTGGTACAGACTGCTACCAAGTGGGTTCATCGCAACACCTGTAGTCCTAAATCTTTTGCAGTGGTCCCAGAGGGAACTGCACAGGTTTCTGCCTAACAGATGCGATCCCTGGGCTTAAGGGCAAGGATAAGTCTTGCTGCCCTATTTTGGATAAGCTGGAGGGGTAGCACAGTGGAAGAAGGCAGATACCGGAGGAGGCTGTTACAGTAGTCAAGTCTATAGAGAACCAAGGCTTGAGTAACATTGAGCCTCTCAGTGAAAGTGAGAAAAGGTAGAATTCCTTTGAGTTGGACTTCTTGGCAGTGTCCTGAGTCTTAGGGACGAAGGAGAGAGAGACCTTGACCTTGATGCCATCTTCATCACTGACACCTGGCTGACACCCACTTCCACTCACATCCTAGATGTCCTTGTCCCCAACACATCAGCTACAGCATCCAACACAGAGAACAGCCGAACAAGACAGACGGAGCCCTCACAGTCATTCGCAAGACCTAGTGGCCCTGTATCAGACTTGATGTTGACAACATTGGCTCCTTCGAAGTCCTCTCCTGCCACTCCCACTCTCCCTGATGGAAACAGTCACCTGCCATTTCATCTACAGACTACCAAACCCAACACCGCCTTCACTGGAAACCTCACTGATCTGGTCACCACCATGTCCCTCGTGCATGCCAACATCATCCTAGGCGACTTCAACCTCCCAGGCAACAAGCCCCCCAAACCGATGAAGGAAGCTCTCCTCAGCCTTCTTGACACCCTCAGCTTCACACAGCAAATGGAAAACCCAACACACGAGAAAGGTAACATCCTTGACCTAATCATCACAGCACTGTCTTCCCCCCACTACAGCTCTCCTCTCCCACTTGACTGGTCTGACCACCAAGCTGTGCCTTTCAACATCATGCACACCACCCCAGTCAAGCAGTCCTAGTACAAATACTCAGGTTCTTCAAGTCCTAGTACAAATACTCAGGTTCTTCAAGAACTTCCTGGGTGAAGCCCTCATGGAAGACCTCGCCCACATCCACCTTACATGGAATAAACACCTCCCAGCCAAACTGCTAATCTCAACTGAAAGCCCTCAACACCACCCTCTCAGCCTCCATTGACCACCACATGCCTCTGAAACAACGCTTGTGCACACTTTTTTAAAAAACATTTTTTTATTGCTGTCTCAGCTAAATCATGGCTTTTCACAAAAGTACAAAACATACATAAAAACATACATGATATAGCATAATATATGTACAGAACAATATTCTCGAAATTTCCCTTCAGTTCAGTAAAAGAAAAATAATAAACACATACCATGAAGACCCCACATTTCACTCACAATGTTTCACAAGGTCTCCTCCTGTTAAAATAATCAACCATGTGATCATCAATGGGTATGAATACTTATGGCCTAACCTTATCAATAAAGCCCAGGGCTTGGAGTATCCGGATCTTCACCTGCAATCAATCTATGCCAGAACATCTCAGAGTGCAACGTATCTTCTTACCTCCCATGTACCCCGGTGCAGTATTTTCCTTACACAGAGGGCACCCTATCCCACTTGCATGACCCTTTCCACGAGACATTAGAACTTCCCGAAGCTAGTCGCAGAGGTAGTGTAGTCTGTTGCAGTCCGCTCTGCTGTGTGCTCCTGAGTCTTCTGAGTCTGTCTGCAGTTGCTATTCTTTTTTGTGGGAGGACCCATAAAAACCTGCCAAAGCCGCGGAGCTAGTCGCAGAGGTAGTGCAGTCTATTGCAGTCTGTCGCAGGACTTACAGACTGATGCCTAATGGAGGCAGACTTATTACAAGGGCCGCCGGCTTCCCCCGCGATGCCACGGAATGATGTAGAAGATGAAGAAAAAAGACATCTACGCAGCTCACGGATCATTCCGTCCAGGGAGAATTCTTTGGAGCCCGTCAAGCTCCCAGAGGCCACTTCCCATCGGCAAGGGCTCCTAGAAGGTAGGCCCCGTTAAACCAGGACCCGGGAGTCGAGGTCGGAGGGCCCTTCTGCCTTGCCAAACTTACTGTGAACGCCGGAGCAAAAGCCAGCGAGGATTCGCTCACTACTGGGGAATCTGTTGTTCATCTTAAAATCACTGAAAAACTCCTGAAAGATGCCACAAACAACTCTGAAGTGCAGCCCTTACCTTTAGAGCAGAACACCACAAATCACGCCAGGGACCCACTCGGTTCGCCTCCTGCGAACGACGACCTAGCGCGGCCCGCTGAAGGGCGGTCCGCAAGGGTAATAGCTGACGCAAGGATGGCAAACGAGCATGAGTGCCCTGAGGTCTTAAAGAGCTCAGACCCCAACGAAACCCCAATGGAAGAAACGCTTGCCTTGGGGAGCCGGCTGCACAGCCAGCATCTGACATTACAACGAGCCAGGACGTTTTTGCTGCGGTGTTCCGGGAGGCGGTGGTCTTGCAACCGCCTCGAATCCACGTTGAAACGAGGGACGCGTTATCCCCCCACCTCCAGCAGTCAACGGCTCTGAACAACTCCCACCTGGAGCCAGTTGTTACGCTCACCTGGCTCCCACAGAGGCGTCGATCTGGACTGGACTGCTGCGACCTCCACCAATGTGACGCGTAGGGCCGAGATGACGGACTGGACTGGCCCACCTAGCTTCGTTTGCTTGGCCCGTAGGAATATTCTTCTGCAAATGGAGAAAGGGAATTAACCACCCGTGGAGTTGAGCGTAAATTCCCCCACCCCCGCTGTTCTCCCCACTGATCACCTTGGATGTCCCCTCTTATAGTCTCACCTGATGATTTGAAAAGATGAGCTCTCCATCCTGCATTGAGCGCAGGGGCGCATAGATAACCAGTTGCTTCACTGGCTCGAAGGAATTGGTGAGTTCCAGGACAATATTGACTCCGATATTCCCGGCAAGACGCTGTAAGTATGTAGTTCGTAAGAGTTCAAATGACTGACTTTCACTCTTGTCCGATTCCTTGCAGGTTGCAGCTTGACCCTAGCGAAGAGTTCCTCGTGGCAACCGGTAATGTTCTGGTAAGGATTTGTATTATCCAACACAGTTCGATAAAATAATGTCCATATGTAACCTGTTGCTTTCTCCCTTATTCAGGCGCTGAGAGAAAGTATGAAGTCTCTGGGAATAATGCCTCCGGCGATAAAATCAGGTAAGTCTTTTGTGGTGAGGAGGTTTCCCCTTGTTTGTCCCTTTGTTTCACCTTGCTGTCCTTTTGTTTCCCCTTAGGGGCCGGGGTTCGGCGAAGATGCAGTGGAAGCTGCGCCGACCCGTGAAGAAGAATAATACCCCCGGTGGTAAAATCAGGTAAGTCTATAGGGGGTATTCCTCTGTGTATTCCATTGGCTCACCTTGCTGTTCTTGTCTTCTCCTTGGAGTGCGGCGGGAACATGCAGGAGGATGCAGTGAAATGTCAAGATGCGGCGAAGTCGGTGAGTTCAGCGCGGCGCTGCAGCAGGCGAGGCGGCGCGCATAAATTATTTATTTTATTTATTTATTTTATTGTGTTCTACAGTACCACGGTACTTTTAACACATATACAAAATACACAATCCAACGTACATATATTCAACATTTATAAAATTACTGCAGTTTTCCTTAAAAATTCTAAAACATGTATGGTCAAGCTTAATTCATTACAGTTCAATATCCTCCTCCATAATTCATTCTCGGAGGAGAAAACCAAGCCTGCTGAAAAACAAGACCGCAAATCAACCAGTTTAGGGCAAGTCACACACAAGTGCTTTAACGTCTCAATATTTTTGTTACAATGCCGACATAATCTCTGTTCTTGTGGAATTTCCACACGGCGGCCCAATACTTCTTTTGTTTGTAACAAATTCAACCCAAGTCTTAGCACTTGTGTCCTAAAGGATCTCGATGGATGTTTTTCAAGGTAAGGAGCTGGAGTATTAAAACTTTTACATGACCAGAGAAAGTGATCCCCAAAGCATTTATACTCCATTATGTCGGTTCTCAAGTTAGACCATACATATCTACACCATCTTAACTTGGCGACCTTCGGTGTCAGCTCCAATTCCTCCATTGGAATATTTGCCTGTTGAAGCATCAGTTGACAGTTCAAAACCCAGTCCCCAAGAGCCCTACAGCCACCCTGAACTCTTACCAGGTTTAACTGTTCATATATTGACGCCCCTGGTGGGTTCAGTATTTTTACCAACAACTGAAGCTTACCCCAATCCACCATAGTCTTTATAGGTAACAGACCTAATTCAAACAAGATCCCTGCTAAAGGAACTGACTGCGGGAGTTGAAGCAGGCCTTTCCATAATGCCCCCTCTAATTGTGACCAGTTAATCAGCTGACTCCGAGTTTGGGCCCCATAAATTAGTTTTGGGATTAATTGTTGTTTGTATAACTTTAGGACTGGTAAAAGAGAGTATCTACCGAATTTTCCATCGAAAATTTGGAGTTGTACACCTGCCCCTGCAAATTTTACCCTTAAGTCTTCCTGTAATTCAGGACCTGAGAGCTTGTCATAAATTACCAGCCCTAAGTACACAAATTTATTTACAACTTAAAGCTTACCAGTTTTCAAATAGCAGGGCATTATTTTACAACTTTTCCTACCCCCCTTGAACACCAGAACCTTTGATTTTGCAGTGTTTAATGTTAAGTCTAGTTTCTCCAGAAACCCCTCCACGGCTACTAATGCTCTTTGGAGCCCAATAGCTGTAAGATCACATATAACAATGTCGTCTGCATAAAGCAAGTATTGGACAACCATAGCACCCAATCTTGGAGGGAAACCTTTTACATATTCCATACAACCTCCTATTCCCAGTAAATACAGGCAAAAGAGAAAGGGTGCCAGGACACACCCCTGCCTTAAGCCCCTATTTGTCTGTATCCAGGGGGAATAATTCCCTAATTCATCCAACCTTACTCTAATCCTTGTATTTGTATGGAGAGCCACCAAAATACTCAACAGAGCTACCGGACACCCCCTATCATATAGTTTTTTCCGCAAAAAAGCCCTATTAACCATGTCAAACACTTTACTGATATCTAAAAAAGCGAAAAATACTGGCCGTGCTTGGACCTTTGCTTGGTGTGCTAATAAATCTAACACCATACAATTAGTGGATGTACTCAGCTCTTGCCGAAAACCTGACTGAAAAACATCTAGGGAATCAGATTCCACCGCCCATTTTTGCAAGGCTTTCAGCAGCATTTTCGCAAATATTTTGTTTGAAGCATCCAACAAGGATATAGGTCTATAATAAAGTGGAGAAGACCTATCCCCGCCTTTAAAGATCAGGATTAAGGTTGCTGCTGACCAGGTAGAGGGGAATGAATTGTTGGCCAGAATATCCGAAAATAAGGCAGACAGTACCTGTGACCATACTACTAAGTTACCTTTGTAGGTCAGATTAGAAAGACCGTCTGGTCCCGGTGCATTCGAGGACTTGCTTTTCTTTATCAGATTCTTTATATCCTCCAAGTCCCATTCTAGGGCACCCTTCCAATCCGCCTCTGCCCAGGTGACTGATTGGTCCAAACCTTCCACCCTGTACAAATCAGTGAAATGTTTCACCCAGCCAATGTCCCTGACCGCATGTGCCCGAAGATAATCTTGTGTACCTTTTGGTTTAATTAGATCCCAAAATATTCCTGGCCTATTCCCTAGCATACAAGCCAGCATCCTCTCGGCATCCTTAATGTATAGCAAAAACTTTCTACCTTTTACCCAGTTCCTGTGTGACTGTTTTAGAATCCGCACCTTTTCCATATAGCCTGGAGGTGCAGATTTCTTGAGATACCTCACCTCTCGGTGTAGTTCCTTTTTATGTGCCTGGACTTCTACATCAAAAGAGTGGGAAACCTTCCTCCTTGCCACCATCTGGGTTAAGCCTCTGTCTGTTGTTAACCTACCTAACAACTCCCTCACAATCGTAGGGAATCCCTCCGCTGTACATAGACGGGCCATCTTATTTACTGGTAAGTTTGAAATTTCAGACAAGAATGCTGATGCAATCCTAGGAATCCACTTAACCTCATTCTTTCCTGAGTTTATTTCCACTCCCACAATGTCAGTTTCAACATGTTTTGTCGGACTGAACAATTTAAATTCCAAAAGGGAATGATCACTCCATATCAGAGATTTTACTTCCAGGGATACTCCTCTTATGGCTAGATCATGGGAAGTGAAGATATAGTCTATTGTTGATTTCCACAACCCATTCTGCCATGTAAAAGCTGGCGGAATATCCATCTGCATATTACCATTAATAATACTTAAGTTCCATACCTCAAATTCCTGGATAATCCTCTTTCCTCTCTCCCGGGATTCCTTACAGACAAACTTTCTATTATTCTCTAAATACCATTTCTCTTCTAAGCATTCTGCATTGAAGTCTCCAACAATTATCACTGAAGCCCCATCATCCGGGAATTCGCCCAATAGTGTGAAAGAAATTGCTGTCAAGGCTTCTTCCAGTTTGTCTTTTAGGGGACTAAAATAAACATTTACCAAAAAACATTTGCTTACGAGACTCTCACCATCTTCGTGCCACTCTAAGAGTACAATCAGGATGTCCGACCTGTCTACATCAATTTCCTGCATGGAAAGTCCCAAAGAACGTTTAACTGCTGTTAATAGTCCACCAAATGGCCTACCCTTTACTCCCCGTCGGGCCTTAACGTAGATCTATTAAATCCATCTATCATAGGTGTATCTAGCAAAAACGTTTCCTGCAAACAAATTATATCAAAATTCGAGAAAAGTTCGTGATTATTCATGATGTTCTTAAACCCTCTCGAATTCCATGTAATTAATGACCAATTAGACCATCATGTATATTGGAATCGCTTTTCCTCCCTTTCTTGATTTACCCCTCTACCAATAGGAACTTGTATATACCCTCTGGAACTGTAGATCTCCTTGTTGTATCGTTCTCTTTCATCCTGTATCATACCCTTCTTTGCCTGATAAATGGGAGCCAGAGTTGACAATATTGAAGGCCCTGTATCTGTAACTTCAAAACCAAGGGCTAGGAAACGCTTTCTTTCCCCCATTATTATTTCCCTTGTTAGGTGTGACCTTAAGTGAAGTCTTACAGTATCTAGGCAATCATCGTAAAAAAATTCTACCGTCTTAATGTCCCCTGACGATATCAATTTCAGATTTGGGATTTCCTGCATCAAAGCCAGGATATAATGTCTGTTTAAAGGATATCTATTTGAACTTTCGAACAAACGATTCCGAAAAATACATAGCTCACCGTTATCTGGCATCATTTTTCGCAAATTGGACGCTTGCCTTGAATTCAATTTTTTAGGCGATCTTATTTGCCCCATACTCTCCCCCACCCCCTTCGATAAATCCAAAAACTTACTCTTTGGAATCCCCAGACCCACTTCCTCCATTAATCTTGTGGTCGGTAATGGCACTGTTAAGGAAACCCTAGGTGGAGGCAACTTCCCCAAGTCCGCCTTCACCACCACAGGTTTCGAAAAAATTGCATACAATTTAGGTGCCGTTAGAATTCCTGTTTCCGGGACTTCCACCAGAGGATTCACCAATCCCCTTCCTACTATTGTATGCGGTGGAACCAACAATCTTTCCTCCAAATTACAACACTTGCCAACTCCTTTACCTGCTCCAAATTCAATGTTTTTTGGGACCTCTAGTTCCTTAGTCTTCTCAATCTCTTCCTCTTCCATTTCTACTGGATAAACAGATATATTACTTAGATCGAAAGAAGGACTATCCCCCTCCTGTACATTTTCCAACACAGATGAAACCCTATCAACTTCCTTGACCCTTACTAATTCCTTGACTTTACCCCCTTTCCTGTTTATAAAAAAGTCTTTCTTTCTCTGATCTAGTATGTCTCTATCAATCTGCATATGTTTGTCCACTGCCAACCTCAGATTACGGAGGAATTTCCGGGACCCTTTATTCTGTTGTGAGGGTGGAAGCTTACAGTTTCTGGATTTTTTTTTTCCTGTGAGTTCAGCTTGTTAGGACAACTAGGTTTTTTTACCTTTGGGCTACTACTCAACAACTTCTTTTCCTGAACCTGTTCCTTCCCCAATATTGATACCGATGGGAGGACTATTCCGGATACCTCAGGTACTGCCAAAAGACTTTCTCCCTTTAACTCAACATGCTCCCCCTGTGTTTTCGTACTTTTAACTTCCATTCTCTCACCTTGTACAAACACAGCCCCTTCACTATCCACCTTTTTCGGACTTAAAGTATTGAAGACTGAGACTGCCATTATAAAGCCTTCCAATAGATGCACTTTGCTCAATACATCCTTCATTGATTTCCTAAGCTCCCGGATTTCATAGTTCAATGTGTCGTAGCCTCTGTCCATGGAGTCCATAATTCTAGAAAGAACTGGGAATGATAACTCATCTACTGGGGGTAGCTGATCCTGTTGGGAGACTTCTTTTATCTCCTCAGCCTCTGTTGCT